>NW_024097068.1:0-1200000 GCF_016545835.1 Crotalus tigris
GTATAATACCCTATATATATAATGGAGATCCAATCAGGGCCTTGCTACTTTCCTGGTGGATTCTCCCAAAACTTACAGTTTAAGCAGCAGCTGGTGGAATGTAGCACGTTCCAGCAACCCGATCAGAGTTGGAATGGGGTTTACATAGAGTATAATACCCTATAAATATAATGGAGATCCAATCAGGGCCTTGCTACTTTCCTGGTGGATTCTCCCAAAACTTACAGTTTAAGCAGCAGCTGGTGGAATGTAGCACGTTCCAGCAACCCGATCAGAGTTGGAATGGGGTTTAAATAGAGTATAATACCCTATAAATATAATGGAGATCCAATCATGGCCTTGCTACTTTCCTGGTGGATTCTCCCAAAACTTACAGTTTAAGCAGCAGCTGGTGGAATGTAGCACGTTCCAGCAACCCGATCAGAGTTGGAATGGGGTTTAAATAGAGTATAATACCCTATAAATATAATGGAGATCCAATCAGGGCCTTGCTACTTTCCTGGTGTATTCTCCCAAAACTTACAGTTTAAGCAGCAGCTGGTGGGATGTAGCACGTTCCAGCAGCCCGACCGAAGTTGGAATGGGGTTTAAATAGAGTACAATACACTATAAATATAATGGAGATCCAATCAGGGCCTTGCTACTTTCCTGGTGGATTCTCCCAAAACTTACAGTTTAAGCCGCAGCTGGTGGGACGTAGCACGTTCCAGCAGCCCGACCGAAGTTGGAATGGGGTTTCAATAGAGTACAATACACTATAAATATAATGGAGATCCAATCAGGGCCTTGCTACTTTCCTGGTGGATTCTCCCAAAACTTACAGTTTTAAGCAGCAGCTGTGTGAACGTACAGCAGTTCCAGCAAGGCCCGACCGAAGTTGGAATGGGGTTTAAATAGAGTACAATACACTATAAATATAATGGAGATCCAATCAGGGCCTTGCTACTTTCCGGGTGGATTCTCCCAAAACTTACAGTTTAAGCAGCAGCTGGTGGGACGTAGCACGTTCCAGCAGCCCGACCGAAGTTGGAATGGGGTTTAAATAGAGTCCAATACACTCTAAATATAATGGAGATCCAATCAGGGCCTTGCTACTTTCCTGGTGGATTCTCCCAAAACTTACAGTTTAAGCAGCAGCTGGTGGGATGTAGCACGTTCCAGCAGCCCGACCGAAGTTGGAATGGGGTTTAAATAGAGTACAATACACTATCAATATAATGGAGATCCAATCAGGGCCTTGCTACTTTCCTGGTGGATTCTCCCAAAACTTACAGTTTAAGCAGCAGCTGGTGGGACGTAGCACGTTCCAGCAGCCCGACCGAGGTGGGAAGGGGGTTTAAATAGAGTACAATACACTATAAAATATAATGGAGATCCAATCAGGGTCCCTTGCTAACGTTCTTCCTGTGGATTTCTCCCGAAAACTTACCGTTTAGCAGGGCAGCTGGTGGACGTAGCACGTTCCACAGCCCGACCGAATTGGAATGTGGTTTAAATAGATACATACCTATAAATAGAATGGAGATCCAATCAGGGCCTTGCTACTTTCCTGGTGGATTCTCCCAAAACTTACAGTTTAAGCAGCAGCTGGTGGAATGTAGCACGTTCCAGCAACCCGATCAGAGTTGGAATGGGGTTTAAATAGAGTATAATACCCTATAAATATAATGGAGATCCAATCAGGGCCTTGCTACTTTCCTTGTGGATTCTCCCAAAACTTACAGTTTAAGCAGCAGCTGGTGGGATGTAGCACGTTCCAGCAGCCCGACCGAAGTTGGAATGGGGTTTAAATAGAGTACAATACACTATAAATATAATGGAGATCCAATCAGGGCCTTGCTACTTTCCTGGTGGATTCTCCCAAAACGTACAGTTTAAGCAGCAGCTGGTGGGACGTAGCACGTTCCAGCAGCCCGACCGAAGTTGGAATGGGGTTTAAATAGAGTACAATACACTATAAATATAATGGAGATCCAATCAGGGCCTTGCTACTTTCCTGGTGGATTCTCCCAAAACTTACAGTTTAAGAAGCAGCTGGTGGGAGGTAGCACGTTCCAGCAGCCCGACCGAAGTTGAATGGGGTTTAAATGAGTACAATACACTATAATATAATGGAGATCCAATCAGGGCCATTGCTTACTTTCTTGTGGTGGTCTCCCAAAACTACGTTTAAGTTAAGCACGCAGCTGGTGGGCTTTATCACGTTCCAGCGCCCACCGAGTTGGAGATGGGTTAAATAGAGTACAAATCACTATAAATATAATGGAGCAGTCCAATCAGGGGCCTTGCTACTGTCCTGGTGCATTCTCGGAGCTTCGTATTGAGGAAACAGTAAAACTTACAGTTTAAGCAGCAGCTGGTGGAATTTAGCACGTTCCAGCAACCCGATCAGATTTGGAATGGGGTTTAAATAGAGTATAATACCCTATAAATATAATGGAGATCCAATCAGGGCCTTGCTACTTTCCTGGTGGATTCTCCCCAAACTTACAGTTTAAGCAGCAGCTGGTGGAATGTAGCACGTTCCAGCCCCTCGACCGAAAGTTGGAATGTTGTTTAAATAGATACAACTACACTATAAAATATGCATGGAGTCCAATCAGGGCCTGCTACTTTCCTGGTGGATTCTCCCAAAACTACAGTTAAGCAGCATCTGTTTGTTTAAGCAGCAGCTGGTGGAATGTAGCACGTTCCAGCAACCCGATCAGAGTTGGAATGGGGTTTAAATAGAGTATAATCCCCTATAAATATAATGGAGATCCAATCAGGGCCTTGCTACTTTCCTGGTGGATTCTCCCAAAACGTACAGTTTAAGCAGCAGCTGGTGGGATGTAGCACGTTCCAGCAGCCCGACCGAAGTTGGAATGGGGTTTAAATAGAGTACAATACACTATCAATATAATGGAGATCCAATCAGGGCCTTGCTACTTTCCTGGTGGATTCTCCCAAAACGTACAGTTGAAGCAGCAGCTGGTGGAATGTAGCACGTTCCAGCAACCCGATCAGAGTTGGAATGGGGTTTAAATAGAGTATAATACCCTATAAATATAATGGAGATACAATCAGGGCCTTTGCTACTTTCCTGGTGGATTCTCCAAAAACTTACAGTTTAAGCAGCAGCTGGTGGAATGTAGCACGTTCCAGCAACCCGATCAGAGTTGGAATGGGGTTTAAATAGAGTATAATACCCTATAAATATAATGGAGATCCAATCAGGCCCTTGCTACTTTCCTGGTGGATTCTCCCAAAACTTACAGTTTAAGCAGCAGCTGGTGGAATGTAGCACGTTCCAGCAACCCGATCAGAGTTGGAATGGGGTTTAAATAGAGTACAATACACTATAAATATAATGGAGATCCAATCAGGGCCTTGCTACTTTCCTGGTGGATTCTCCCAAAACTTACAGTTTAAGCAGCAGCTGGTGGGATGTAGCACGTTCCAGCAGCCCGACCGAAGTTGGAATGGGGTTTAAATAGAGTACAATACACTATAAATATAATGGAGATCCAATCAGGGCCTTGCTACTTTCCTGGTGGATTCTCCCAAAACTTACAGTTTAAGCAGCAGCTGGTGGGATGTAGCACGTTCCAGCAGCCCGACCGAAGTTGGAATGGGGTTTCAATAGAGTACAATACACTATAAATATAATGGAGATCCAATCAGGGCCTTGCTACTTTCCTGGTGGATTCTCCCAAAACTTACAGTTTAAGCAGCAGCTGGTGGGACGTAGCACGTTCCAGCAGCCCGACCGAAGTTGGAATGGGGTTTAAATAGAGTACAATACACTATAAATATAATGGAGATCCAATCAGGGCCTTGCTACTTTCCTGGTGGATTCTCCCAAAACTTACAGTTTAAGCAGCAGCTGGTGGGACGTAGCACGTTCCAGCAGCCCGACCGAAGTTGGAATGGGGTTTAAATAGAGTACAATACACTATAAATATAATGGAGATCCAATCAGGGCCTTGCTACTTTCCTGGTGGATTCTCCCAAAACTTACAGTTTAAGCAGCAGCTGGTGGAATGTAGCACGTTCCAGCAACCCGATCAGAGTTGGAATGGGGTTTAAATAGAGTATAAAACCCTATAAATATAATGGAGATCCAATCAGGGCCTTGCTACTTTCCTGGTGGATTCTCCCAAAACTTACAGTTTAAGCAGCAGCTGGTGGAATGTAGCACGTTAATGGAGATCCAATCAGGGCCTTGCTACTTTCCTGGTGGATTCTCCCAAAACTTACAGTTTAAGCAGCAGCTGGTGGGACGTAGCACGTTCCAGCAGCCCGACCGAAGTTGGAATGGGGTTTCAATAGAGTACAATACACTATAAATATAATGGAGATCCAATCAGGGCCTTGCTACTTTCCTGGTGGATTCTCCCAAAACTTACAGTTTAAGCAGCAGCTGGTGGGACGTAGCACGTTCCAGCAGCCCGACCGAAGTTGGAATGGGGTTTCAATAGAGTACAATACACTATAAATATAATGGAGATCCAATCAGGGCCTTGCTACTTTCCTGGTGGATTCTCCCAAAACTTACAGTTTAAGCAGCAGCTGGTGGGACGTAGCACGTTCCAGCAGCCCGACAAGAGTTGGAATGGGGTTTAAATAGAGTACAATACACTATAAATATAATGGAGATCCAATCAGGGCCTTGCTACTTTCCTGGTGGATTCTCCCAAAACTTACAGTTTAAGCAGCAGCTGGTGGGATGTAGCACGTTCCAGCAGCCCGACCGAAGTTGGAATGGGGTTTAAATAGAGTACAATACACTATAAATATAATGGAGATCCAATCAGGGCTTGCTACTTTCCTGGTGGATTCTCCCAAAACTTACAGTTTAAGCAGCAGCTGGTGGAATGTAGCACGTTCCAGCAACCCGATCAGAGTTGGAATGGGGTTTAAATAGAGTACAATACCCTATAAATATAATGGAGATCCAATCAGGGCCTTGCTACTTTCCTGGTGGATTCTCCCAAAACTTACAGTTTAAGCAGCAGCTGGTGGAATGTAGCACGTTCCAGCAACCCGATCCGAGTTGGAATGGGGTTTAAATAGAGTACAATACACTATAAATATAATGGAGATCCAATCAGGGCCTTGCTACTGTTCCTGGTGGATTCTCCCAAAACTTACAGTTTAAGCAGCAGCTGGTGGGATGTAGCACGTTCCAGCAGCCCGACCGAAGTTGGAATGGGGTTTAAATAGAGTACAATACACTATAAATATAATGGAGATCCAATCAGGGCCTTGCTACTTTCCTGGTGGATTCTCCCAAAACTTACAGTTTAAGCAGCAGCTGGTGGGATGTAGCACGTTCCAGCAGCCCGACGAAGTTGGAATGGGGTTTAAATAGAGTACAATACACTATAAATATAATGGAGATCCAATCAGGGCCTTGCTACTTTCCTGGTGGATTCTCCCAAAACTTACAGTTTAAGCAGCAGCTAGCACGTTCAGCAGCCCGACCGAAGTTGGAATGGGGTTTAAATAGAGTACAATACACTATAAATATAATGGAGATCCAATCAGGGCCTTGCTACTTTCCTGGTGGATTCTCCCAAAACTTACAGTTTAAGCAGCAGCTGGTGGGATGTAGCACGTTCCAGCAGCCCGACCGAAGTTGGAATGGGGTTTAAATAGAGTACAATACACTATAAATATAATGGAGATCCAATCAGGGCCTTGCTACTTTCCTGGTGGATTCTCCCAAAACTTACAGTTTAAGCAGCAGCTGGTGGGACGTAGCACGTTCCAGCAGCCCGACCGAAGTTGGAATGGGGTTTAAATAGAGTACAATACACTATAAATATAATGGAGATCCAATCAGGGCCTTGCTACTTTCCTGGTGGATTCTCCCAAAACTTACAGTTTAAGCAGCAGCTGGTGGGATGTAGCACGTTCCAGCAGCCCGACCGAAGTTGGAATGGGGTTTAAATAGAGTACAATACACTATAAATATAATGGAGATCCAATCAGGGCCTTGCTACTTTCCTGGTGGATTCTCCCAAAACTTACAGTTTAAGCAGCAGCTGGTGGGATGTAGCACGTTCCAGCAGCCCGACCGAAGTTGGAATGGGGTTTAAATAGAGTACAATACACTATAAATATAATGGAGATCCAATCAGGGCCTTGCTACTTTCCTGGTGGATTCTCCCAAAACTTACAGTTTAAGCAGCAGCTGGTGGGACGTAGCACGTTCCAGCAGCCCGACCGAAGTTGGAATGGGGTTTAAATAGAGTACAATACACTATAAATATAATGGAGATCCAATCAGGGCCTTGCTACTTTCCTGGTGGATTCTCCCAAAACTTACAGTTTAAGCAATGGAGCGAAATCAAGAAAAAGGCCTAGATATCCTCAGAAAATGAAGTAGACTGCTGAATCGGCGCTGGCAAGCTTCTTAGTTTGTTGCTTCCCTGATTCAACCTACTGGGCCCTGTTTCCAGACAGTGTTGACTCCTTATTCCAAAAAATAGATCTTATTTTTGGCATGGTTGATGACAGAACTCTGAATCTCTGCCTCATACCTATAACCCATTTCTGTCCCATTCTTTTTCCCCCCAAAACCAGGAAAAGAGAATCTGGCAGTTTTTGCTTTGAATTTAATTTGGTCAACCCTCCCCTCCTTTCTCTTTTTAATTTACCCCATTAATATTTAGGACAGGCCTGACTCAATAGGAATCGAAGCTTGGAAAGCTGTAGATAATATCACTAGGCAGTGCTCAGCAGGGTGTTTGGGACAGAGAAAAGTGTTTTTCTTTGGGTTTATGTATTTGTCTATGTATGTCTGTGTGTGTTGTGGTGCTGTGCTTTTATATTGCAAAAAGAGACTTTCTTTGTGGCCTGGCCTGGTGCAGGCTAACTGACCACAGGGGAATTCATCTTCCCGCCATCCCTTCCACTCCCATTTCTGCCGCAGTGCGTGAAGAATCGATGGTGCAAATTGATTCACTCCCGCTGGCGGCGGAAACCACCCCCTCCCTCAGGAGCCGTTAATCAATTCCCTCACCAGAAGCTTATAAACAACTGCTCCCTGGGGGAGACTGTTGGGGGTTGAGAGTGTGGTGGGACGGAGGGAGAGAAGGCTGCATAGCAGAGACACCCAGATCCTCATCCCAGTCTACCCCCTCCTCCCACTTGCTTAAGAGCTGCTAGATTAAGGGTTGTTTTAATGGCATGGCAGAAGCTTCTCTGATGGAGTTATGTTGGGATGATGGGGTACACCCATCTTGAGATTGGACTTAACCAGGATGGTAGGCTCTGTAGGATAGGAGCTGTCAGTTATTTCAAGGATGGAACACTTTGATTTAAGGCAGTGGAACAGAAATGGGTGCTTGATGAATAACAAGCCAGTTTGCAGTTTTCATCCCAAGGCAAATGATCTCCAAGGTGGCATTTTGTAGAATGGAGCC
The DNA here is from genome assembly GCF_016545835.1 of Crotalus tigris. NCBI lineage: Eukaryota > Metazoa > Chordata > Lepidosauria > Squamata > Viperidae > Crotalus > Crotalus tigris. The sequence goes on from NW_024097068.1 coordinate 7,413, forward strand.
TAGAAAAGCAAGGGGAATTAGCATCTGGGTCAGGTAAGAAGCAGGCAATTAGCAAACTACTCTTTTTTCTCTTCTGAAGGTTGGAAGTATTATGGAAACTCCAGCATAATTTCAGATCTTGATTTTCATCTAACAATAAAAGTCAGGCCAAAATCTAGAGTTTGTCTCAAAAGTGCCGAGAAGCCATATACGGTACTATATGCATGTTACATACTCATAACCAAGGCACATATTTCAAATTCTGGTTTTGCTCTGTAAATGTCTTGCCTCGCTACTCCCTCTTAATTGTGTGAGAATTCTAATCACCACTACTATGACTCTCTTTAGTGTACAGAGACAGAAGATGTGCCTGCCTGTTCCTCTTAAAAATAGTTGGTAGGCCACCCAGTGATCATAGGTCTCCAGCTTCTATACTGGTAATGCTGCCCTGCTGAGATCATACCTTTACCAATTTCTGACAGTGATTCCTAGGAATCACTAGCACTATAATCCTCTTGAGAAGCTGTTGGTAGACAGTTATGGTTCAATATCCTCAGCTAGGAAAATTTGCTAGGCCAGTTAGAAGCAGGGCCTGTACATGCTGGTGAGACAGTACAACACAATTTTAACCTGCCCAGTTCTTTAGACATATTCCAAATCTATTTGATATAATCTCATAAAATAAAAGCTTTTATTTTAATTCTAAAATAATACACATGAAGGCTGGGACTTTTCTGCCAAGATATCATCATGATAAAACCATATGTGGTTTTATGTGCTGAATATTTATTGACATATCTAGATCTAGCTGAATGGAGTGGAAAATCACTAGTGTTATGAGATACCTCCAGTGATTTTATGAGATTCATTCTAACTGATGATTACATGAAGTGGGTTTTAGTCCATGAAAATGTTTGCCATAATACAGCAAATAGCTGTGTCTTTTAAGATGTCATGAACACAGCTATTGATTTGGAACTTGACTGTTGTGGCACTTTTCCTCTCCAGTAAGTATTACTAATTTTACCAATGCACAAGAAACCCTGAAAGTACAATCTATAAAAATGAGTAAGCTATGGAAGCACAAATCTCTTTAGGCCTATGCAGACTTTTTGCTTCAACACTTCAACTGGGATGGAGCATGGGAGTACATGCTGGAGAGTGTGGAGACTGAAAAGAATTTTAGATGGAAACTCTATTGAAAAATGTAAATGTGACTCTTGGTGACTTCATGGTTCCAACCATGTAGGTTTAGCATTGCCCTCTTCTGAGTGTTTTGACCTCCCAATCTAGTTTACAACATTTGATCTCCTAAGTGATATTCCAATCCAGTAGTAACAAGATTTAACCTTCCTTGGCTTCTGAGCTCAGCCAGAAGAATTTTTCTACTATGAGAAAATCTATTGACCATGATTGAGTATTTATATTTTATGTCCATTGATCCTACAAATCCTTTGGGATACTTGTACTCATTGTATGACAGTCTTCAAAGCAGTCAGTATTATGGGGATGTTGAGGGGAAAAGTGTACACTTCTACTTTCCCTCCTTCACTTAATTTTTCTTTGGTTTTAGGTGAATGCCTTCATAAAACTTCAGTTTAATTAACCCTAATCCTTCAAGCTATATTAGAGAAAAGCCTGGGTCAGAAACTCCTTCTTTTAAGTTATCTTCCTCAACCTGATATCCTTTAGAAATCTCTGTTTGACAACTCATGAAGCCAATACCTATGGTGGCTGAGTATTCTGGTAGCTGCTGTCCTAGCACATCTTGAGGACACCAAGCTTCAAAATGTGTTTTGAAGATAATATCTTTCTGATTGGCACTAGAAAACCCCCAAAAGATCTGGATATTGGTAATACTGTAAATAAAATGCAAGAATGTCCACTTCAAGAATAATCTCATTCTTAAGGTTTTTTTCCCTCTTCATAATTATGTTGCTGCAATCTATGGTGGCTCCCTGCATATACCAGGGATTAGATCCAGATCAGGCAGGAGGCCTTTTTCCATCAACCTGCAAAGAATTACTCCATGCTGTTTCTCTCTAATCTTTCTGCAGGTCATAAATCCCTTATTGGGATCTAGATTTTCAGTTTGGCAGTCACTATGACACCATCATCAAGTTAATGGCTCTGGCTATATTGTGTTGTATTCAGCTGATGCTTCTCCTTGTCCTATTTGTTCTCTGTGGAGGCATCTCGGCTTCTCCTCACATGGCCCCGATTTCCAATGAGCATCCTCTTTTCTCCCACGTCTGCCTGTCCTGTCTTCTCCAACCTGTCCTCCCCTGCCCTTTCCTTATGTAAACTGCATGTGGCGATGTCACCAGTGTGGCCCAGATTTCTTCTGACAGGCAAAGGCTTTTCCACATGGCTGGGCTTCTCTGTTGCTGCAGGAGCAATGCTGGAGAAAGGGCACCCCAAATTCCCACTCTCAGTAAAGGGGAACCTATTCTCCACTTGATTTCTGGACACTTACAGGGAAGAGCACATTATAGAAAGCTGGCATTGTGCTGAAACAAGAAATTGATTTGTTTTCTTATTATAAAAGAGTAATACTTGGATACAGGAAACTGACAAAGATTGGACTGCAGTTACAGATCCAAAAACAATGAGATGATTCTCTCCCCATATTGCAATGATGATGCATGACTCTTTGATCCTGTATGTATATCCTCTATATTACAGGATCAATTTGGTGTAATGGTTAAGGCATTAGATTAGAAACTGGGAGAGTGGGAGTTCTAGTCTCAGCTTGAGCACAAAGTCAAATGGGTGACCTTGAGTTTGCCACATTCTCTCAACCTAGGAAAGGAGCAATAGCAAACTACTCTTGAAAAACCTTGCCAAGGAAAATGCAGGTACTTGTCCAGGCAGTCTCCAAGAATCAAACACAACTGAACAGAATGGAACAAAGGAAGAGACTTACATTTCTCTACATATTTCTCCCAGCTGTGCTAAGCCTATCTAGGGGGTGGATGTGAAGTACATTTTGAAGTTCTCTCACATACACATGAACACTCACACTTGTATGTTCACTCCTTGTCCCTGCAAATCTCTTCCAGGTGGTTGAATTGTATTTTGGCTCCAGATGGAGCCAGGAGTGCCAGTTGCTGATGGACATTCATAGCAAGGGTCCTCTGCTTCCATGGTGGAAAATCAGACAAATAATAATGTTTGGGGTTTCCCTGAACATCTCCCTTTCTGGAAGGTCTTTTCAACAAACCAGAAAGATACAATTGCTGTTCCTCACTCTTATTGTGGTGGAAAAGCAACCTATTTGGGGAATTGCTCCTATTTGAGACATGGATGAATCTAGTGTTTTTCCTGGTTTAAGGATTAGTCCCACAGAAGAGAACAAATAAGCATCCAGAGCCAAATCTGACTTACTTGAAGTTAGGGAAAAGGGCTTCCAAATCAGAAAGCATGGTGGGAGGATTTAAACCCTGGAACTGTCATATCCTCCACTTTTTAAAGAAAGGAAGATAGTGTTACTCTCTTTCCATAAATATTACTATAGCAGAGAAATCACTGGTTGAGTCCAGCAATGGCATCCTTCTAGTGAACTCCATAAAAGTGGTATGTAGTGAAATGAAATTAAACTCCTGTCCAGACATTCAATTATAACACACAACACCTTATAGTTAGCAGATTTTGAAGTATGTCTTTTACAATATATTTTGCTGCTTACTTTTGTTTCTGTCAGTTTTGAGACCACAGAGATGCATTTGTCCAGAATTACTTGGGCAAAAATATGCACAGGTGGCAAATCCTTGGACCATCCTTGGCTTCCGGACACTTGGTATGTATGTATGTATGGGTCTGGAGAAGAAGGCTTTACTGTAGAAAGAACATAATGTATTTATTTTTGTTTACCTCTATATATTTATTTAGAATTTCTTCACTTCCCCAATCTAAGATCACTTTTCTCAGGAACTAATGGAATAAATATGGAAGGCTTCGGATTTATTTCAACATATTTTTTCGGCCAATCTAAAAAGGATTCTGAGTTTTCAAACAAGCTTATAGCGGTTTTGCACAGGAATTTGAATTTGAATTCTATAGGTGTTTTTTTGTTTTTTATTTATTCACATTATTTTTAAAAATACTTAACATAATTGAAGAGGAGAAAAAAGCAATCTATTTTATATTTAATTATATCTATTCTATCAAAGCATTAAGATAGTATATAAAAGAACTTGGCATTTTAAAAACTACTGCTCGAATCAAGTCAGGGATTAAGACACATTAATCTTAAAACTATGTTAATATGAATCAGTCAAACGTGATAAGGATTGACAGTAATTTCTGGCTAATTTAAAACATTCCTCCTTAACTTTAGTCATATTGGATAAAATTAGGTGTTTCATGATCTTATGTTAAGACAACCCCAAACTTTGGATGTGGCTGAAGTCCACAGGAATCTGAATTCTAGAACAATACAGCAGCTTTTTTTTATCCCAATAAACCAATATTTAGAAAATAGACTGCAGAATACTGTGTATTAGGAACAGCTAATATTGGGTTTGTCAGCAGTAACATAGATAGTGCCCCCCCCAAATGGCTAAACCAATAACCAAGTAAAAGATACATAGTCGTGTTTGCATCCTGTTAAGTTTTAGCGCTATTCATTCTCTGTTTTGTAAGTTGCATATAGGAATGGTAGGAAGATATACCCAATATGGTTTCCAGATGTATCCGGACTAAGATTCCCAGACCTCATAACCATGTTGACTGAGAAACATTTTAGGTGGATAGGCATGGAAGTTTTACTTATGGTAATTGGAAGGTATTTGATTCTTTTCTTCTTTTAGCCGTAAGCGTGTGAGTAATAATTGCTGTGACTTTTATTTGCAAAGGTGCCATAAATAAACAAATACTTGGATGTATTTTTATGCACATCTTGACCATGTTGATTGGGCGTGAGAAATCAAATAAGGCTATGAATTTTCAGGAATGAGAGCAGGACTTTGGTCTTCTTGAAATAGAGCAGGGATAGGCAACCTTGGCTCTTTTATGACTCGTGGACTTCAAGTCCCAGAATTCCTATGTTGGCTCAGGAATTCTGGGAGTTGAAGTTCACGAGCCATAAAAGAGCCAAGGTTGCCTACCCCTGAAATAGAGTGTATGATTAAGGGTTAGGGTGACAATGATGGGCATGACTTATATTTCTGCTTCCAGGAAGGAGGCTGGCCATAAGCCAGCAAACTAGGGTGACTTCCTCTTAAGTTCCAGATGGTTCTTTTCTCTCTTGGGGGGGCATGAAGAAGACAAGCTGTTCTTCTATACTAGCCAATTGCGGGGGGGGGGGGAGACAGAATCTAACTCTTTAATTATTATTACTCAGTTTTTATTGTTTTCAGTTCAAAGTTTTGGGACAATTAATTGAATATGTATAGCATATTTTTAAAAGGAAGATTCTTTGCAATCTGGATGGGGCGGAATAAGCTGTTGGTGGGGGAGTATCCACTCCACAGAGCTGCACTTCAGCCAGCTGCCCTCTGCCTAGGCCCCTTTGCTAGCTTCAAAGAGTCCCAAAGGCTTTCTGCTTTGTAGGAAAGATAAATCTGCTGCTCTCTCCCAGCTTGGCTGGGACCAGTCTTGAAGGCTGGGCTCCATCAAGACTGACAGCCAGCTTGCTGGGATGGGATAGGGTGAAGGGCAAGCAGGATTTTTTAATTTGCAGAAGGAAAAGTATTCCTTCTCTCTGAAAAATTGGGCAGTCTGGTGGGCTGAGATTTTGGTCAACATCCAGGAAAATAATTAAACCATTTGAAAGGGTTCAAATTAAAGTCAGGCAATTCAGCAGTGGACATGAGAAACATGTCCTGGGTTTCATTCATTATCATTTGGCAGATAATACGCTACATGAGGAATGGATTTTCAGGAATTGTAGCCTATCAGCCTCAGAAGAGTTGAAATGATGATTTGAAGAGGTTTAAAGAAGTCAGGTGGAAATTGCCCATTCACGTTTCTTTATTAGATAAACTAATATTATTAATTTGTTGCTGTGGAGAAGAAATCACAGTGTAAGAGCATTATGATAGAAATGGTTGTTGAAGCAATTAGTATTTCTCTATTGTGGAATATCAACTGAGGGATTCTCTGTTTTGCCACAATACATTTACACAGAGGTACCATAACACTCATCCTAGTGTTTTTTTTCTTTCAGCAACAGATTCAAACAGATACTTCTCTGAAATCAGTTGGGGTATGTCAGTTTAGGACAGTGTTTCTCAACCTTGACAATTTTAAGGCATGCGGACTTCAACTCCCAGAATTCCACAGCCAGCAATGTTGGCTATGGAATTCTGGGAGTTGAAGTCCACATGCCTTAAAATTGTCAAGGTTGAGAAACACTGGTTTAGGACTTCTGATTTAAGAAACAGAACTGCAAAATGTTTTCTAGTTATCTGATTATTTAGATAATTCTTGTTAAATGGTTCCAGGAAAGTGCTCTCAAAAGGAAATTAAAATATAGCATTAGTATTTAAAGAAGGGTTAGATTTTGAAGAGATTGCAGGCTCAGAGCTATATTCTAGGCAAGTTAGGAATAAAAACTCAAATGCCTGATTTAAAATTGTAGATCGTTCAAGCATGTTAGTGTACAGAACTCCCAACACTGATTATAGCAAGCTCTTTATTAATGAAAACTTTCTGAAGCTTCCTTGGATTGAAATGAGTTATTTCCCCACATCTATTCTGAACCCAAGGCTGACTGTTGTGCCATCCATGTGACAAACTCAGTGGCCTTCCACAAATGCCGATTGTTTCTTGGTCCCTGAAGCTGAGTGGCTAATATGCAGGAAGCAATTGGATTCTGAGTTAGCTAAACAAGAGAAGCAAATACTGTTTACTACAAACACCATGGATGATAATTGTATTGATCTTGCTCATTTCTCCATGGAGCAGAAGTAGGAGAGAAAATAAGGGCATGATTCTGAGTTGGATCCTAAAAAAGAGGATGGAATGATACCACATTAACACATGGTATGCTTGAAATTGCTCTGTGACATAAACAAAGCAAAGCCAATGTTAAAAAGGAAATGTGGGTTATTTCCATTAGGTAAAAAGGAAAAGATCTTTCATGCTCCATGCCCAGGTAATCTTCTGACAACAGGGTAAAAATGGTTTGCAATGCCTTCTTCCAAAATACTTTTTTTTTTTAAAAAAAAAAAAAATCCAATCTGGTTTACAAATCTGGGAATTCCTGGTGGTTTCTTCTCCAAATTATTAACCAGGTCTGACCCCGTCATTAAATATTGAGTGCTAAAATTAAGCAATAAGGTTAGAAGCATTTTCTCTTATAACTGTTGAACATGTAGTCCAGCAGAGAATTTGTTATTTACTGATTTACTCACCAAATTTATGTGGCTACCCATCTCATGAATAAATGATTCTGCATGGTGTACAGTATAAAAATATAGACTGTTGCTTCCTGTTGATTAACTCAACACCAAATTTTGGCAGTCTTGTTTGTATTCTCTTGGCTAAAATATTGGATTCCACATTGATTCTTGCTATATTGTTTGAAACCTATTAAATTTCTACCCAGCATTAGACAAAAAGGAAAATAAAGATCTTAGCACTCAGTCACTTTAACTCATATACAGGCAGATCCATTTCATTGCCCCGATGGAACCCCAAATGAAAATTCCCTCCCAACAACACAGTCCCTGCAATCTTGTAAAAACTTTGCTGATCCTTATTAAATTGCATGTTGTCTATTTCAAGGTAACTTAGCCCATTCTCTCTTTCCCCAGTCCTGATACCTAGAAATATTTGCCTAGCATCAAGAGATATATCAAGACTGGGCTAAGTGGAGACGGGACGTTTTTCATCTTACTTCTCCTCAGCCTCACATCTGTTCCTTGGTCTCTTTTTGGCAATTAATATAAATGAAGAGCAAGTTTGTCAAGGTGAAATGCAGCCATTGCCACTGTATACATGTATGTATATGTGTGTGTTTGGGAGGCCAGATGGAGAATTGGTTAGAAGATATTGCTTCTCAATATACTGAATTAAAAAAAAACTTTCTTTAGTATTGTCCAATCAAACAACTACCGATTCCAATCCTGCTTAATTTTTTGAAATTAGTTAAAGATGGAAATCAATAAAAATGGAAATTGTATTGACAGATATATGTCTTCTAGCTATGATCCGATGGTAAATTACTCGATTGTATTTTTCTGGGACCTCTAGATAATAAACAATTTTCAAAAGAGTGTCCACTTTAAGGCAACATTCTGATGTATTTATTAATTTATATAAGTATATTCCTCTCCATATCTAATCTAAACTAAGATGTAATAAAGGAATTTAGCACACCCCAAGTGTTTTACACATTTAGCCTCAAATAAATTCCATTAAATTTGAGATTTATTTCTAAATAGAGATTGTATAGAATTATACTTCCTCATGAAAATAAAGAATTACATAAAAGCCACATTTTAAGCCTAATCAGTCTATTTTTCCTATTGATGCTCTCTAGAAATAGATTATAGAGCTTTCAGTTATCAGAATTTTGGAGGTTAATACATCTAGAGGCAACAGGTTGACAGAGACTGTCATAATCTTTGGACATGGCAACTATGTTATTCTATGGTTATTTTTCCATGTATCTTATAACGCAGAAGTTTTCAAAGGGCAGTCTGGGCCCAAGACCCTTTCAAAGACTCTGTATGATCAAAGAGCATACACATTTAAAATTTACTCAGTTTTATTTCTAATACAGTAAACATTGATGGATATAACCCACATAAACATAAGCTCTTTGGGGTTCCCAATAATTTATAAGAACATAAATGAGTTCTGAAGTCAAACTGTTTGAGAACCACCGGGATAATAAAACATTTTAAAATTATTTATCGAATTAGCAATAATAAAACTATGCTGGAAGAAAAGGACAAATGTTTTCATTTAACAATTAATGATTGGGAAAACCATATTGAATTCACAGTGTGAAATCAAGAGCTGAATCTTGAATTCCAATTCTGAGTTTTGGGTCAGCCCTGCATCGCATGGGGGGGGAAGGCTTTAAGACAACCCCCCCAAAGAAGCTGCTCTTCCTCCCTTCTCTTCCCTTGCAAGTGTGATTGGCCTATCACTGTTTCTTTCCATCTGTCTTGGTACCTCTAAGCTGCAGTCATATTCACTACAGGGGGCAACTTCCCCAAAGCCCTGGTGCAGCCTCCAAAGTTCACCAAGTTTACCACAAAACTGTAATGTTAAAGTCTGCAAGTTATATTGCAGCAGTTTTCTATGGAAACCCATCCCCCCCCTCCCATGAAAAGCAGGCTAGAAATCAAGTACTCATAACAGAGAAAAGATTTTAAAACAGGACCCGAGAGTGATCATGTTAACAGTGTATACTTTTAATTACATATCAATTAAATCAAATACATTTTTTTCTTAGCCCCATCACGTTTTGTGAGTGCAGAGGGAAGCATGGCTCCCAGCACACCAGAAAAAGCCAAAAGTTGTCCTTTGCCTGAAAAAAAAAAGTACTAGATAAGGCTTTCAAAAACAGTGAATTGATTTGAATAAAATGGGATTTATTTCTAAACAGCTATGGATTGGAGTCCACTTTTCATGATGCTCCCCATAACTCGTTATAGTCTTTATGCTAACTATAAACTAGGCCTGTGGTTATTCCCCACGTTGCAGGAGACAGAGGCTTGTTGAGAATCACACAAGGAATCCGTGATGGAGAACCGAACGAGGGAATTTCAGACTTGCAACTCCGTTTCTTATTGCAAGCGTCAACTTTTGGCCCCGGCATCCTATTTTCTCAGGAACCACCTTTTAAGATGCGCACACAGACCGGGAGTAAATGTGATGCTCCCGAGCAATATATAAGGTTTCTTAGCCCGCGATGACCTGAACGGAATACCAGATGAAATCCTCAGCAGAGTTTCTCGAATAATACTAATACGTACGTCGGTGTGGGGAAAGTCTCAATTTGCTTTCAATAGAAACTGCAGATTGCCCTATGCAGGGTTACATTCTAAGTGGGGCTGACTTTCAATTAAGTGCCCGTTGAGCCTTTACAAGCCGGGGTCACTGCAATGTGTGAGTGCTGTTTCCGAAGGGAGGACCGAAAGTTTCCCTTGCCCAGTTCCATTAAAGGCAGAGACTTCAAAGGGTTACTTCTGTAACGACCGAGGGTAGAGCTTTCCCCGTTCTTTTCCTCGTTCCGACCCCCTCCTCCTCCACGACCCCGCAGCAGAATCTATTGGCTGGGAAAAGGGAAATGGGCGTGGCTTGGCCCACCTCCGTCTCCTCGTTCATTCTCTCTGTCTCGCTTCCCCCCAGTCCCTCCCCAACTCGGTTCCAGTGTAAAGTTTCACTGAAGCACATGACTGGCTTTAATGGCTGCTGAGCGCTGGGGCGCGCGCGCTGGCTAGCGCAACGTTGCGTTCTCTCCTCCCTCCTTCCCCTCCGTCCCATTCGGGTCAGGCAGCCGTTCGGTGTGGATTTGCAGAGCTGGGACCCTTGAGCGTGTATCTCTGTCTTCGTGAAAACAAGACTGGCTTGGTGGGGGGGGGGGAGATTGGCGAGAGTTTTGTGCATGCCCTAGAAACAGAGAGAGGGAGAGGGAACCTGCTTTCCAGGTAAGAGTTTTGATTACCTGCGCCTCTTCTTTTTGCCGACTTTATTCTGGATATGTGTTAGGAAAGCAACGGGAGAAACGGAGAGTTGTCTTTATTTTTCTTCGTTCTCTGTACGTTAACTTAACGGCTGGAGAAGAAAAGTCTCTGTCCTTTTTGTTTTGTTTTGTTCCTTCTAGATTCCGATCGAAGTCTAGGATTACATTGCAGCTCCCCATTCCTTTTCCTCCTCCTTCCCCGCTCTCTGTTTGTGCCCCATACAGTACCTGTTTGAAGTTGAATGGGGTTGCTTTTCTTTATCTCCTTTCACCTCAGTGTACCCATCTTCCCAGTTTCCTGAATAGCATTTCACATCAGAGGACATTGTAGGTTTCTGAAAGATCTTTCTGGGGCAATTTGCAGTTGCTGATAGTTTCCTGAAGTTGTAATTATTCCTCAAACTTATTTTGATGGATGTAGCTGTTCAGAGGTTCCAGTGTGGGGGACAGTGAAGATTGCATTACTTTATTTCTGTTCCATACTCTTTGGGCAGTTTCTTAATAAATCTTAACTGTTGCTTTCAGTCTTCCTATTCAGCTGTCATGGGGCTGCCCTCACCCCCTGCTGCCGTCTGTTGCAAGAGTTAATCTGGCCAACTGGAGGTGGAGATTTTGCCTACAGAATCTAATATTCTTGTCACCAGGCACCCCTGTTCTTCCTTTGGCCTGTTGGCCTCTTCACTGTTCTTGATGTGTGAATATAGTGAGATTCTCTCAGTAGAGAGACATCCAAGGTTTGAGCTGCTGGTTTGCCCTGAACTCTCTGCTGATTAAGTGGCAACTTTACAGTGGCAGCCACATTCTGGGGTAGGCATAGACAGGATTGCACCACAAATGTTTTGACAGTACTTTTCAGAGTCCTATCTCCACAGAGTGAAGGAAAGCAGAGGAGAGGGAGACTCCCCGTTTCTTTTCTTTGAGCAGTTCCCAAAGTTTCTTTCCTTTCAGATCGTGAAAGAAATTATCGATCTGTTCTTCAGTGCCACGTGTGGGTGTGGCTGGCAATTCTGCTGCTTCCAAGTGAAATTTTGTGCTTCATATTATTGGCAAAGGAATTCCGGATCCTCCCCCTCCCCATTATACTTCTTGTGCAAAGGGTCTGTTTATGTGATTCCTTCTCTTTCACATTTAAAATTCAAAATGCTGTAGAAATAGCTCTGGTTGTGCCACTTCTCTGCCATAAAGTTTTTGGCCTTTGTAGGAAACCTTGGAGTCAAAATAAAAGACAGAGCCAGTGATGTCTTTCTTGCCAAACTACCAGTGGTTGGTCGACCTGTGGGTGGAAAAACAAAACCTTGGCTTAGCTTTCAAGAGGATGTTTCCAACTTGGTCTGTGTTTTTGCAGTGTCTGAGCAGCCTTGTGGGTGTGAAATTGGAGCCATGGCTCTCACATATTTTTTCATGCCCAGGTTTCAGAATTGGGATATCTAGTCCTGTGGGGTTTTAGACTAAGCAGCAGTTTGGATACTTTTTTTTTTTTTTTGCATGTCTAGTGTTAAAATGTGGTATTAGGCCTGACCAGGTCCTACAGGTGGCTTGCGTGGCAGCTGTGAAATGGGTTTAACACTTAAGGGAAAAAATAGGTTGGCAGCTAAACCCACATAAGATGGTCTGCAGCTGTGTGGAAGCAGTGATGGTTACCAGCCTCAGTTTGTATTAGAAAAAAGAACTCTAACTTGTGGTCAGGTACTTTGCTGTCAGTCATAAAAGTAAATCTGTAAAGAGGGAAGCAGTCATCCATGTAAAGAAATTAACAGCTGGTTTGACTTCAGACACCAGGCAGGAAGGGAAAGAGCACGTCGGGTGTATGTTTGCATCTGTGTTTGGATCTGTGTTTAATTCCCCCAGCTTTACAACTTTGTTCAGTTTCAATACTTGAGGTCCTTGGCTGAAAAGAACTCTTGAATGGTATGAACATTTGTAATCATGGCTTTCTTATTGTAGAATATTAATAAAAGTGATGGGAATCCTTATACTTTATGTAGCATGTTCATTCACAAACTGCTTCAAGTTCAAAGTCTTACCATGGTATCCTTAGCATATTGCAAGTGAGGGTGAGAAACAGGGTTTGTGGCTGAGGACAGAGTTGGAGCAGAGATCTTGATGTTCTTAATTTGTAGAAGTTCTATTTTTAATTTTTTTTTAAAGCATTCCAAGGTTTTATTTTTCTGGGAACTTGAAAGCACTGGAACAGTTTAAGATGTATGTGATATGCAAACAGTGAATAAGTAGCATGTTTCTAGATTACACACATTTCTTCGCTTGTAGTTTTTAAAAATCCAGTTTTATCAGTGATATAACTTTCCTTTTAAAACATCAATTAAGTTTCACAAATGGTTAACTTAATTTTATAATGTATATCACATGAGATCCTTCAGAATTATTACCTGCTATAATTGCTAGTCTTCTTTCTGACTGACAACCAAGGTCTCTGACTATCTTGAATATGCAAGATTGCAGATCCCATTTGGGAAGTAAGTGCCTTTCAAAGGAGTGAATCTTTTTTATAATTTCTGCTGGGATTGTAAAATAAGTCTGCTCCTCATGTGATCTTTCAGGATCAGTTGAGTTAAATACTGCCTATGTGGTCAATTCAAACTACTATGGACGTGCAGAAAACATAAACTTTATAAAAATGCCTTTATGCAGTCAGATCAAAGATGATCTCCGCAAACAGTGTTTTGTCACATTTCCTTGAAGAGGACAGGAAGCCCACAAGGAAAATTAGGTGGAGACAGGCTTTCTTATTCCCGTAAAGAGTCATTAGGGACAAAGTGTAGTACATCTACATCTGGATATTTCCTTTTCAATTATCGTGGCAGAAGGGAAACACAATGGTAGAATCCTGATTCTAATTTCAAGCCCATTAAGACTGTTTTGTCCATCTCAAAACATAACCAGTTTTGGAAAAAAACTTCTTGAAATATTATAATCGGAGCTGAGTTTCATTTAGTCCCAATCCAAAATGCATTTTGTTTTTTTGGCTTACTGTCAGACTCACCCCTTCCCACCCAAACTCTATGGTTTATATACCATAGTGAATAGTTATAGTAAATGAATAAAAACCCAATAAACCACATTATGCATTAGCTTTATATGGGGACCATTGGTTGAGTACAAACATTGTGAAAAACATGTGTTTGGTTTTGGTTTAACATAATGTGTGAACCAAACCGTTTTTGGCTTGTAACTATTATTTATGGCTTAATGTTATATGGGAACCAGCTCTGTATGCTTTGTTCAACTGCAGTGGTTAGAAAAAATGTTGATGCAGTAAACTGTGTGAATTCAGCATGTGTCTTCCCTAAATTTATTTAATCCCATTTTTAAAAGCCATTTAAGCTTTTCACTGTTGTATCTTACAGCTGCGACTCTGTTATTTACTCAGTGCATGGTGAAATTATTTCTATTGTTTTGTTTGATCTATACAGAATATTCTCATTGTATATCATTCCCAAACTCCTAGATCCCCAATGCCCACCTCTGAGGGGTTGAAGTCCAAACATCTTGAAGTTATTGTGGTTGACAAACCCTGTTCTAGGAGATAGGATATAAAGTCAATGCTCTTTTGTCTGACTTCCGTATAAGGAATTACAGTACCATCTATCCCAATGGTTTTCCAAGTCTCTTTTGGGCAATTATGCTTATTCACAAGTCTCCAAATCTTTAACTTTCTGCCTGAGTAGGAGATATTGAGAGCAAAACCAGGGGACCTTCTATATTAGAGAAATCCTTGACTTGTGGCCACAATTGGAACTGGAAATTCTGTTGCTAAGTGAGGCAGTTGTTAAGTGAATTATCACATGTCTATGCCTGATATTACAATGTTTTTGCTGCCATCATTAAATCTGACTTTGCCTATTGATTTTGCTTATCAGAAGTCCTCTGGGAAGGTCGCAAATGGTGATCATGTGACCTCAAGATGCTGCAACTGTCATAAGTACGTGCCTATTGCCAAGCGCCCAAATCATGACCACGTGATGATGGGGATGTTGCAATAGTCATAATTGCAAGGACTGATTGTAAATCACTTCTTCAACACCATCATAACTTCAAACATTAGTTAAATGAATGGTGGTAAGTTGAGGACTACCCATATGACTTCTAATAACATGCCAAGTTTAATTTTATTATTTTAAAAATCTTGTTACACATTAGTCTAAAAAAAATTTATTAACCTGTAAATATATTTGTTAAACTACTTTTATGTGCACTTAGCTTAATCAGTCATTCTATTTTACAATCATGGATAATATAATAAGGGGGTCATTCTTCAGCTGGCTTGTGGCAGACGCTGACACTGCTTTTGGGCTAAAATAAAGAGTGACTGACCTAAGGTTATTTTATTGGTTCATCTGCTTCTAGCCACCCAGATTAATTGATAACAACAACAATAACAATAATAAGAATAAAGTTGGAAGGGACCTTGGAAGTCATCTAGTCCAACCCCCTGCTCAGGCAGGAAACCGTATACCATTTCAGAAAAATGGCTGTCCAATCTCCAGTGTTGGAGCATTCACAGCTTCTGGAGGCAGATTGTTCCATTGATAATTTGTTCTGTCAGAAAATTTTTCCTTAGTTCTAGGTTACTTCTCTCTTTGGTTAGTTTCCATCCATTGCTTCTTGTCCTACCTTCAGGTGCTTTGGAGAATAGCTTGACTCCCTCTTCTTTGTGGCAGTCCCTGAGATATTGGAACACTGCTATCACGTCACCCCTTGTCCTTCTCTTCATTAAACTAGACATACCCAGTTCCAGCAACTGTTCCTTATATGCTTTAACCTCCAGTCCCCTAATCATTTTGTTGCTCTTCTCTGTACTCTTTCTAGAGTCTCAACATCTTTTTTACATCGTGATGACCAAAACTGGATGCAGTATTCCAAGTGTGGACTTACCAAGGCATTGTAAAGTGGTATTAACACTTCACGTGATCTTGATTCTATCCCTCTGTTAATGCAGCCTAGCACTGTGTTGGCTTTTTTCACAGCTGCAGCATATTGCTAGCTCATATTTAAGTGATTGTCCACTAAGACTCCAAGATCCCTCTCACAATTGCTACTATTAAGCAAGGTACCACCTATACCAGTGATGACGAACATTTTAGAGACCGAGTGCTCAAAAACTGGCCCCGCCCCTGCTCTACCCCCATCCCCCGCCCTGCCTGCCCACAAGACCACTCACCACCTCCAGGGCCCACCACAGACCGCCCAGGCAGCCCAGCAGCGCCATGATGGCCACACCCTCTGCCCATGCCCCTCAGCATCAACTGCATGATGGGGTGTGAGGGCAGAGTCTTGTCTACGCTGCCTGGCTGCCATGTCCTTGGCTGCGCTGCCACATGTGGGCCACGCTCGAGGGCAGTTCTCCTTCAGAGGGGCTGCTGGAGAGGAGGGGGTCACGGGGGGAGGCAAGGCTGGGGCAACAGCATGTGTGCCCACAGAGAGTGCTCCGATTGCCATCTCTGGCACCCGTGCCATAGGTTCGCCACCACTAACCTATACTATACCTGTGCATTTGATTTTTCTTGCCTAAATGTAGGACCTTACTTTTTTCACCATTGAATTTCATTTTTTTAGATAGCATCCAATGTACAAGTCTGTCAATATCCTTCTGTATCTTAAGCCTATCTTCTGGAGTGTTGGCTATTCCTGCCAGCTTGGTGTTGTCCGCAAATTTGATGAGTTCCCCATCTATCCCCTTGCCCAAATCATTGATGAAGATGTTGAAGACCACTGGGCCCAGAACAGAGCCCTGGGGTACTCCACTACACACTTCCCTCCATGTAGAATGCAGTTCCATTGAGGACCACACATTGAGTACCGCTGGCCAGCCAGCTATGAATCCATCTGGTAATGATGCTGTCTAACCCACATTTTCTATCTTATCAAGTAGTAGGTTGTGTCTGCTTTATCAAATGCCTTACTGAAATCCAAGTAAATTATATCCACAGCAGTGTCCTTGGTTGATCAGAATTCCATTGCTAAGTGATGCAGTCGTAAAGTATAATATCACATGACTGTATCATTTAGCAATAGGGATTCTGTTGCTGTTGTTAACTAAATTCCACCAGTCCTTAGCTGGAGGCCCACCCCAAGCCAAGCCATTCGGTGCTTAGCCCCTCCCAGCCCCGAGCCTCAGTAAATTAAGGGATTGCCTCCTTTTCAATTCCCTCCACCTGCCCATCTCCCCCCCATTGCTGCCTATTGGCTGCCCTACACCCTGCCTTGGGGGATGGCAAGCAGCCCCAGAACCCCACATGACTCTGAGGCTGTTTGCCCCACTAGCTTGGCAGTTCACGGTATAGCTTGGTTCTGGGGATGCATGAGGCCCCTGAGTGCAGTGCAATGCAGTTTAAAGCATTAGGCACCCCAACAAGCCTTAGCCACCATAGCCCAGTCACCCTCTCTGCCCTGTACTCTGAGACCCCTGCCATCCTGCACTCTGTTCTCACTACCCATTGCTGATGAGACATGCCTCCCTCAGACCATTTGTGAGACATCTGCTGGCTACATGATGCCATCTTTCTCAGGTTGGAAGGATACTGCCATGCACAGCCTGGGGAACAAAACCTCATGTGGCCAACCGTTGCATCACAAAGGTCCAGTATGAGCATGATTGATCAGCAGTGGGACCAAGGAGAAAGTGAAGGATAGCGAGGGCATCAGGAACTACAGAGTGCAGGGAGTCAAAAGGGAATAGATAGGGGAGGGGAGATAGATGGGTGTGAGAAGTTGAAGCACTCTCGCAGTCATACGTGAGGGCTGGCTTCCAAGCACCCAAATTTTGATCATATGACCCCAGGGATGTCACAATATCTGTAATTCAGGGACTGGTGGTAACTCCACTCAATGTCACTGTAACTTGAAACAGCCTCTGAACAAATAATTGTAAGTTGAGGACTATTGTATACCATTTTGGCCCTTTACATTATTACTACTAACTAGTTATCTACTGGTGATTCTCACATATCACAGGTAAAAAGATGATTGGCTCTTGGTAAATCTGGTTTATATATTTATTTTCATGGGTGATTTTCAGTTGCTTCAAATTTCAGAGTTCCTATTAAATATCAATAACGAGAGAGAGGTTTAGTTCAAAACATCTATAGGGCACCAGGTTAGTTGTCTCTTTCACAGCCCTAAAAGTTTAGTAAGGTGAACTTATTTAACCTTCTTGTTCATGTGAATGAATATCAGCCCTGTTGGAGCCGAGAAGCAGCTACCCAGTATCTCTAATGTTCATTTAAGAAGTTCCTGTGATGATATAAATGGAAGTATGTGCAAAATACATTATCCACCAAATGTATGTTATTCACAGAGAGAAACTAATATGTTAAATTAATAATTACTGTATGGAATTATTGAATTATCTATTTTGTTCAAGATGGCGGAAGATCACATATTTCTACTACTTTCTTTATGCAAAGTGCATTAGTTGGATTTAATAGAAGTTTTTTTTCTTAAATGATCCCTTCTTTCTTCTAAAGAACTTAGGATATAATTTGTATCTTTACAATCAAATTCTGCAGAATGAGCCTGCATACCTAATTAATGTAGTACTTATATGAAACTTGAATATTGATTCCCATGTCCACATTCACTGTATCATAGCAGGTATTATGACAGTTCATGTGGCAAGCACATAACAAACTCCACATTATTTTTTCACATCAGCAGATCTGTTGGTGTATTTTCTTTTTCTTTGGGTTATTATCAAAACTATGGCATCATATTATGCACAGAGCTATTGTTTTTCTACTTAAATGCATCAGGAAGCTGTTCCCTATTTCCACTTTCCAATGTGTGTGTCAGAATCCGGAAATATAGAGATGTTGCTATTGCACTGCACTTAAAAACATTTCTGCGAACAAGTGCAGACATGCATATGCCTTGGAAAGTATAATTCTTTGGTTTGCAAACTGTTCCATTTACTGTTCCATTTTTTTGGGGGGGGGATCTTTCCAATGTGATACAGAAATGGAGCTCCTGTCCTATAGCCTTCTCAGTTGTGCTTTGCTCCAGAGACAGTCCTTCCTCTTGGGAATTTTTTTTGCTGTGGAACTGCTCTTGTTTGTAGAGCAGAAAATTATCCCGTGTACCCATCTGAAACAACAAGCAACACATGTATTTCCCCTTTAAAGCAATATTTAAGTTGCTTGGTATGAGTGCATCCAATCATATGGTTTGAAAAGGAAATATTTGTTTTAGAATAGGAAGACCTAGAGGTACTCATTTTCATACTATTCTGCTAGTACTTTATACTGATCAAATTCCTCTTTCTGACCTCCTTGACACTGGGGCATTGTATAATGAAGGGCAATATAGAATGATTCAGACAAGTAGAAAATTTGTATAACTCTTGATGACTTATTTTCCAAAGTGTCTGAAGCTGAGTTGAGGCTATAAGTCTTTGTTAAGTTTAGTGCCTCAAGGGGATAACTGGAGTTTTCGATCAGCTCATCAGAAGAATGTCAGATTGGGGAAAAGTGCTCTAGGTGATTCTGCTTTATCCCCTGGAATCCCATGTGAAGGCAGGATGCTCAGGGAAAAAAACATTGGCTCACTAAGGGTCCATGTGAGGTTTTGTTCTGGGCAACTGGAATTATGGAAGAAATTCAGTCAGGTGATTTATGGGCTGTTTCAGATAGGAATCCTTCCTGAATGGTGGTATTATGGTGGCTATCCTTCCCTCAATATGTTTTCCAGATGTGGCCTATAAAACATTTTTATCTCAGGGTTGAGGGATTTGGATTATAATATTAGTTTCATCCTGAAGGATTGGATAATCATATTTATTTCCCAAAAATTTGGAGTATTTTTGCTAGGTAATCATCTTTTTGTTCCTTTGCCGGGTGGCAGTCTTTTCCTGCACTTCAGGGAAATTATTTGCATTCACATAAACTGTGGACTTGGAAGCCACTTTATTTGTAGATATCGGCTAGCACCAACATTTATTGTTTCTGAAAATCTCTGAGTATTATGCGGCTTGCAGCTGCAGTTGTATGAACTTCTGGGTCCCTGCCTTTACTCACGGAAATGACTCCCTGTGAGAGTAGAAAATGCTCTTATTGTTCCTATTGAAATTATCCAATGGTTAATAGCCACCAGCTTTAATTGTCTAAAAGGTCCGTAACAATATAGACCTGGCAGTCCTTGTATGTATAGTAAGCTAACAGATTGAGTTTTGGGAGCCAGTCTGAAGAAACAAGTCCAGATTTTGATTCAAATTTTTATTTTTGTCTGCATTTTATATCACATTAAAAAATGGATCCATTACAGCACATCTGCAAATTTTACAATTCCTTAATTGCGTAAGAGCAGTGTTTAAACTGAATTTACCTCCATTTTGGTCCTACTTATGGAAAGTAGGAAGGATGGAGACACATCATGGAGATTGTTTTCAGTTTTATTATCCTTTCTGTATTCTAATAGAATGAGTCTATTCAAGGCTATTCTAAATAATTTGCATGTAGGAAGTTTTGCCTATAAGATAGGCATTAAGAATTTTGTGTAAACTTTTCAGATATTTTCTCCATGTTATAACCATTAAACAACAGTAATTTTCCTACCTCCCATAAAGTGAATATTCAATAGGAATGGCTCTCTCCATCCCCAGTTCTCCAAGAACCAACAGTGCTACACATATTAGTTTTTGATATCCTTCAGACTCTATCTTGAGTGATTTGATGGCATTAAGCCGTCATCACCCTTTCATGAAACAGAATTTATTTTCTTCTTATATATTGTAATTTGGGTCCCATTGAGAGGCTTTACCTAACTATTGCTTTCTAATTATGATAAATTACCATCCGAATATTACAGAAGGTGAAGTTCACCAGTGCTGGAGGGAAGGCTATTATAGAATATGAAATGGAACATATATATGGTCTGCATGTACATAAATATTAAATTGAAGGGATAGATGTTCTTAATCTCATCAATGGATGTTCCCAGTTCCCCTCCATTCCCTGGCTGGTGTTGATCAATATTCTCACCATGAATATCTATAGTGGTACCTTCTCACATACATTGCATTACAATCTCCAACTGTCTTAAGACATGGCTGGCTGGGAATTATGGGAAACACTATTCCAAAACATGTGAAGAATGCCAAGAAAGAAAAGCTGCACTTTTGGTGGAAGTTAGTAATCCTCTTGTGCTTAGTTGTTGCTCTTGTTTTCTGAAGGAGAAAACTGATGCTATGTGGTAGCAATAGAAAACAGATTGTTCTAAACCATTTCAAAGGCCAAGTCCCCTGTCTTGCCATTTAATGCCACTGTTCATTTGTCAGTGTAGATTAAATCCAGAAATTCTGGGTGCTTTCTGCTTCTTTAACTTACATTTCATGTCTTCCCATCATCTCTTTCAGCTGGGCTTCGAACTAAGCACCCAGCTATCCTGGGATACAGTACTTCTGCTGGAGCTCACAATCTTCCCTTTGATGTAGAGCTCCATTGCAGATCTAAAAATGTGAGATATTTGTGAACTGTATTAACTGCCAGCATTGAGAGCAATCAGTTAGGTTGTGCAACCCAATCAGCAGTTTGCAAAATGGGGTAGCAAAATATTAAATAAATTGGTTGTCTCTTTAGTGTAGTGTAGTGTAGTGTAGTGTAGTGTAGTGTAGTGTAGTGCTGGCCTGCGGGCCGGTTTCATCATATCGAAGCCGTGCCCACCCAATTGCCAGCAATGCAAAAAGAGTTGCGATATATCGCAACACATCACATGATGTGGCGAGTTTGACACCCGTGGTGTAGGTGATAGAATGGCTATGGCTGCAGCTAAGAGAAGCAAGTTATCCTTGCTACAAGAAAGATCTCCAGTATTTTAGTTGGCCTTTATTATGAGTTAGTTCCACTTTATTTTTTTAACAAAGCATAATTAAAAAAATGGAAAAAAGAAAGAAAAACATACACAAAAAAAGGAAAAAAGGGAGACATAGACCCAAAATGAACAAGGTTATAGGCATCATAGAATAAGATTAACATTTAAAAGTTTCAGTGATTAATTTTAAGTAATTGAATGTAACATATTTTAAAAACTCAACCATTATTAAAATTCAAGTATGTGAATATCAACAGCAGTGCCAATAGTCCTCAACTTATAACCACATGCTTAACGACCATGCAAAGTTACAATAGATCTGAAAAAAGTAACTTACAAAAAGTTATAAATAAAGTTCATCAGATGCTCTGGATTTTGTGTTACAAGGTTTTCAAATCTGCTCAAGTTGGTTGGGTAGTCCTGGCCGTACTGAAGAAAAAGTCTAGGATAATTTTATCTTTGTCTTATTAATAATCCAAACCTGCCACTTACAGGAGTCTGTTCACTGAGTGAGTGGTTTTTTTCCTGCTTTTCTCTTCATGAAAATAAATATACAATATAAGTAAAAGGTAATAAGCCTGTTTTTTATTCATGTCCTGGTTTTATCTCAGATGTTCATTGTTGCATAATCTCTTAAAAGTTGTATGCAGGTGATCTTTGAGTTATCCATTCAGTGGCCGTTTATAGTTTGCAGTGCTGAGCAAATAATTCTTGTACTCAGTCTCCAAAGTTAAGGCTGTTGCAGTGCTTCTTTGATCAAATGATCAAAATTTGGGTTCTTGGCAGCCCCTTCACACTTATGGTCACAGGGACACTTCAGTTCTCCAAACCCTCCTACTCCCTCCCTTACATCTCTGCCCTTTTGGCCATCCTGTGTAGCACTGGCACTGTGGCTAAGGTAGAGGTCTTCAGCAGTCTCAGCCACCCCTCCCCTGTGCCTCTACTTCGCCCCCAACATACTTAAAGCTCCACACTATGGCCACCCACCTCAGTACCACAGCACAGAGCCTCAGCCACCCCTGCTGCCCTGCCACTCTGCACTTCGCTTATCCCGCCAGCTTTTCTTTTCCGTGCTCTGCTACTTCGAGCTGTTTTTGTCCTGCCGTATATGCTTCGCTCACCCTGCTGCTTGTGCTCCACTCATCCTGTCATTCTCCTAGCCCTGTCAGCCTTGCTGCCCTGCTGGCACGGCCACTCCAAGCTGATCTGGTATTCTACCTACTGCTGCTGCTGCTGAGGAGTGTCTGATATGGCTCTATGCAAGGCAATTGCTGGACATGTCAGGCCTCCTTCCTGACGCCATACTCATTATAGGCTATTTGCGCCATTCTCCAAATAACACACATCATTCTCAGTATGCTTTGGAAGGCTTCTGAGAACTTCTAAAACTATGTGAGAAGGCTACACTTGCTGTTCCCCAAACTCCTGAAGATTTCTAAAAGCATTGTGAGGACAGCGTGTATTATTTGGAGAGAGACCCCCAACAATGTGCTGTGAAGCCACAGTATCCTGGGAAGCCCAAGAGTGCAGCTCAGAGCCACAGCGTCCTGAGAAACACCAACAACACGGCCATAGCATCCTGAATAGCCCAAGCAGCATGGCACAAAACCACAGCCCAACAGTGCAGTGTGAACCAGTAGTTGCCCCAGAAAGCCCTAGCCCTCACTGCCATGCATCCCAAGACCCCGACACTCTGCACTATGCCCCCCACCCCCCACTCCCCCGCTCACCTTTGCTGTGTTCTTGCTCCTGCTGCTCCTGAGACATGCACCCATTAGTCTTTTGAGAGACTCATGCTGGCCACATGAGGCCATCTTACAGAGGTCTCATGAGAAGACCGCCATGCACAGCCATGTGAAGAAGGATGCAGCCAGTAGCTGTCTCACAAAGGGCCAGGCCAGGCATGATTGGTTAGCAGAAGCAAGAAAACAGTAAAAGTCAGCTAGGGTGCAGGGGCTGTGGAGTAAATAGGTGGAGATACGTGGGGAAGGGAGATATGAAATTCCTCTCTGGTCATAAGTGTGCATGGGCTGCAAAGCATCCAAAGTTTAATCACATGACTGTGGGAGATGCTGTAAGTTGTACATTATTTTCATTCAGCACCATCATAACTTTGAACAATCACTGAATTAATAGGTCATAAGTGGAAGACAACCTATACTTTAAACTTCAGGGCTACCAGATCACCATCTTTTTCAAATCTTGTATCTTAAATTCTTGGTCTTTTAGAAAGCCATTTAGGAGCATTTAATCTCTGCCACTCATTTAATATATATTTTCAATTTCATTGCAATAAATTTAGAACAGAAAATTGGTAGAATATTTGTTTTAATGCTGCAATTCTTCCTAAGCTAGATACTTTTAACTTTTTTCATCTTATAAATCTTATTATACTTTTCCAGATTTGTGAATATTATTTTTAAATTGTCTTTAGTTTTTTGTGTCAGATACATTCCCAGGAATTTTAATGATTTGAATTCTGAATGGGTCGACTGAGGCTGATAAGGCAACCTTGTGGCTTTGTGGGCTTCCTTGCATCAGTAAGAAAATTTAGCAGACTTTAATTGTTCTTTGTCTTATTATGTTTTTGTTTTTCCAAAATATAAGATACTTAGCAGATGGCTAAGCCAGTGATTTGGGACAGTTCGATTTATCTGGATGAAGATATTGAGATATGCTTGAAAGGACAATCTGGCTTTGGTAGGTGCAAAGCCTTCTGAATGGAAGATGGATTTAGGAGTGCTTTTTTCAGTATCACTTACGCAAAGTCCATCTCCTTCTATCTAAGAGGGAGAGAGCAGGCTAGAGAAATATCTGGCATTGGGAACTAGGGCTGAAGGTCAGCATCTGTGGCTTTTTGCACAAGAGACAAGCTAAAAAAAGCCGAGTCTTGACGTCACGGTCTCTTTAACTGGACCTTTCCCAATTCTGAGCTGAGTACCCGCTTGACTCTTCAAGAGCATATTAGGTTGATGGAAAGGGAATGGAAATATTGTACATGCACAGGTGGGTCTATTGCCGCAGGAAAGCACTCATTATTTTAACTCATCAGTCCTTTCCTTTGGTGTTGCAAGGTCTTGGAAATCTTCAGTCACAATCTCCAGTTTTGGGGGCATGTGATGACAGATCCATTACATTAACTCTGAATTTTGGGAAGGGTCTCCAGCAAGAAAAAAACTGGCACCTGTTCTGACATAAAAGCTGCCTCTACTCTGTGAGCATGTCCTGTCTTTAAACTGACAGACAGGATATTATAGAAGTGTGCTAAAACCAAATCCAGGCTGCATTTGCACTTTTAACAGAACTGAGCAGTGTTTCTCAACCTTGACAATTTTAAGGCATGTGGACTTCAACTCCCAGAATTCCACAGCCAGCATTGCTGGTTCACATGCCTTAAAATTGTCAAGGTTGAGAAACACTGGGCTAGAGAGCTAGTGACAGGGGCAACATGATGCAAGAAAAGTTTAAAACAGGTGACAGAAAGGCAAACCAGATGAATATGAAGAGCAATATCCTATTGTAGCTGAAATACTGGAGTCATTTTACAAATTTGAAGAAAGTGTTGGTTGCACTGATCATCCTTGGAATTCTCCTGTGTTCTTGCCAAAGTCACTAAAACTTAACGTTTAACTTTTTTTTGTATATCCCACTTTTCCAAAACAATTAGATAATTTGCATAAAATACCACATTTAGTTGAGAAAGATATATGTTTATATTATTTTTAGTATTACATATGTATTTTGAGTACTGCAAAGATAACAAAACATGTAATCTCATTAATTCAACTTTTTTTCCTGTTGTATTTCTTGTACTGTATTTTTATGGGTTTCATAAGCATTTTTAAAGAATAGTAACAGGAGATGACTTTTTTTTTAAAAAAAAATAGAGCCACTTATTCAGAAAAGCAGGCAAAAGTAAACTGGGGTAATAAAGAAATTTTGAGAGGCTAAAGCAATCTCATGATTTTGCCCTTTGGGGAATGCTGTAGTACAGGTAGTCCTCGACTTACATTTAGTGACTGTTCAAAGTTAAAACAATACTGAAAAAAGTAACTTATGACTGGTTTTCTCACAACTGTTGCAACATCCCTACAATCATGTGATCAAAATTCAGATGCTTAGCAAGTGACTCATATTTATGACAGTTGCAGTGTCCCTAGGTGATGCGATTATCTTTTGCAACCTTCTGTCAAGCAAAGTAAGTGAAGAAACCAGATACACTTAACAACCATATTATTAGCTTAACAACTGCAGTGAGTTGCTTAACAACTATGGCAAGAAAGGTCGTAAAATGAGGTGAAATTCACTTAACAACTGTGTTGCTTAGCAACAGAAATTTTGGGCTCAGTTGTGGTCATAATTCGAGAACTATCACTTAGCCAATTGTTTTGTTTATAAGTTGCTGCAATCAGAACCAATTCAAAGTAGCTTACAGTGCCTCCAAATTTATCTATTGCTTGGCATGGAACAAGGCCCAGTTGGGGAGGTTGTCCACAGTTTAGATCCCACCAGATTCTGTTCCAAATGGGACTCCAAGTACTGATTTGTAGTATTGCGAGCTGGACCTTTTGTAGTCTAGTTTTATTTGTGACTATGACCCATGAAATGGTTATTGAAACTGGACTTATGAGAGGTCACAAAGATAGTCTTTTAGAGACTGCTTCATTTTATGACCATTTGCAGTTACGATGGTGATGAAAAAGCAACATTGTGACCAATGCCCATGCTTAAAACGTTGCAGATGTGTAAAGTAAACTAAGATTATAAGCATAGTTGTGGTTTCATTTAGCGACTGCTTTGTTTAACAACTGAGTTGTGTGTCCCATTTGTGATTGCTAAATGAAGACTATCTGTAAATAAAAAGGGAGTAAATATGTTTTGTTCTCTGTGCAGACTTGAGAAGCTTATGAAGCAGTCAGTTTGTTTTAAATTCCTCTCGGGTTTTTGAGTTGTGTAGGACTGGGCAATCCATAACTATAGGGTGTTACACCTGGCTCTTGGCTTAACTTCACCCAGACTTCAACTGTCTTCCAAGATACCTTTGTGAACAGTCAGAGTGGACCTCTGGAAGCTGGTGAGGGTATGGTGCAGAACGAGGGTGCGAAAGGAGTGCAGGCAAAGAGAAGGAAAGTAGTTTTGGTTTCAGCTTGGCCTACCTTGTGGCAGTCAGGAAAACTATTCCTGACAGAAAAAAATGGCCCGTACCCCTGAAGCAAGGGAATTCACAGCTACCAGTTCAAAAAGCAGATTTCCTGAGATTAGAAAAATAATCTTCTTTTTTAAGGAATAGTACCTTCCTTTTTTAAAGGGCAAAAAGGAACTCTGGGAATCCCCCTTTTAACATTTCTTGATAAAAAGCTACTTGCCCTGCATTTGATAAATGCACAAATACATTTGTCCTCGCATAACCCTGGTAAAAGTATCCAGGGTTATCATGCCCTACTTTCACTTTTACACCAATGATGTAAATAGAGAGAATGCAGTTAAGTCTCCAATTATTATTGCAATAAGGTCGATGTGGATGAGTTATCCAAGATAGTTTGATTAAAAAAGGGAAAATGGATTATTGTGCAATGTGTGAATTTTGTTTTATTTTGTTGTTATTTCTATTTTTGTTTTATTTGGTTTGTCCTCCTATCTTTTTAAAATAAATAAAATAAAACCTTAAGTTGAATAAATTAATTATGATCTGAAAATGAGTTGTTATTCTTCTTTCTTCTTCCTTTCTTCTTCCTCTTCTCCTTTTTCTTCCTCTTCCTCCTCGTCTTCTTACTCCTCCTCTCTCCTTCCTCCTTCTCCATTAATGTACTGTACAATCATAGTATACTTTTCACTCTATAGTACTCTTGGGAGTTTTACATCTAAATCTGTAACAGATGTTTGTGACTAGGTATATGCAAATACATTGATTTCTTTCAAGAAATCCTTTCAAGAGAGATGGTTGTCTGTTTAGGAAGCAGGAGGGATGAAGAATAAAAGGCAGAGGGGGAGTAAAGTCTTCTGAAATGAACATCAGATGTTCAACCTTTTCATGGCCAGAGGTTGCATTTAAAGCAGGGGTGGGCAACTATGGCCTCTTTACGACCTGTGGACTTCAATTCCCAGAATTCTGTCTGGTTGGCTTAGGAATTTTGGGAATTGAAACCAACATGTTGTAAAGGACTCATAGTTGTTCACTCCTGAATTAAAGGATTGGTGGGCAAAGGTAGGTTGAAGCTATAAAGTGGGCTGTGTTATGTCACACTCAAGAATGGAGCTATGATTTTCCTTCTTCTGCTTCTGAGGATCTTTTAGAATCTGTTTTGTGAACTTTCATTTTAAAACATGCCAAGTTTATTTTAAGACTTACAGGGCAGTTTTCATGTGTTTAGTGTCTCAAAATGGCAGGAAAGAACATTTTCACCAGTGAGATGAAAGTATCTCCATAGCAGCAGATAACGGATTCAGGGTTGCATGAGTTTCTGGGTTCACTTTGCCTACCCATATCTTGAGAACGTTTTTACAGTGTTAATTTTCATGGAAGCCGTCCCTCTATATATGATTACCTTACGACAGACAGACATAGAGAGGCAGTCCTATATGAATGAATAGACTATACTTTAAGGCAGGGGTCCCCAACCCCTGGTAGGTGAACCAGTACCGGTCTGTGGCGTGCCAGTAACCGATCTGCACAAACAAGCAAAGCCCCATCCATGAGATGCAGGCAGCACACAAAATGACGCACCCTCCGGTCTGCAGAAAAACCTCTCTCCACAGAACTGGTCCCTGGTGTCAAAAACATTGGGGACCTTTATTTTAAGGAACTTACAGCTTAAGTTACTTAAGGTAAAGAGTAGCCTAAAGCAGTGTTTTTTAAAAACCTTTTACCAGGCTGGGAATTTCTGGGAACTGAACTCCACACATCTTAAAGTTGCTGCAGTTGAGAAACATTGCCTTAAAGCAATCAGACCAAGGCCCTACATATCTATCATAGATCTAAAGCTATGATACTTCTCTGTTGTATATACTTCTTCACTGCCAAGATACACTGCTATAAGTCCTAGAGCAAGGCTTTTCAACCTTTTCACCCATTGTACCACTTTTTGGATAAGGCCATATCCGAGCACCACCACTCGCCCAGTAAGATATCAAAAACGTGACCCAAAAAAAGAGGAAAAAAATGAGAAAGTACAGGTAGTCCTCGACTTACAACAATTCGCTTAGTGACTGTTTGAAGTTACAACAGCACTGAAAAAAGCGAATTATGATAATTTTTCACACTTATGATTGTTGCAGCATCCCCAGGGTCATGTGATTTACATTCGGATGCTTGGCAACTGATTCATACTTACGACGTTCACAGTGTCCCAGGGTCATGTGACCAATGGCCAGGGGCGTGGCCAACTGATCACTCAGGTTGCAGGGTGCCTGTGGGGGGGAAATCCGTGGGTCTCTGGGATGGGACTGGGGTGGGTGCCTGCCTTCTTTCCCTCCCTTCTCTCCCCTTGTGCCTTTTTTCCTTCTTTCCTTCCTTTCTTTCACCTCCCTCTTAGTCTCTTCCTCCTTCCTTCCCTCTCTTCCATTGTCTCTTCCTTCCTTCTTTCCTTCCTTTCCTTCCCTTCTTCTTTCCCATTGTCCCTTTTTTCCTTCCTTTCCTTCACCTCCCTCTTAGTCTCTTCCTCCTTCCCTCCCTCTTTTCCATTGCCCCTTCCTTCCTTCTTTCCTTCCTTTCCATCTCCCTCTTTGTCCCTCCTTCCCTCCCTCTCTCCCTTTGTCCCTTCCTTCCTTCCTTCCTTCCTTCCTTCCTTCCTTCCTTCCTTCCTTCCTTCCTTCCTTCCTTCCCTTTTTGTCCCTTCCTTTCCTCCCTGCCATTGTTCCTTCCTTCTTTCCTTCCTATCCTTCACCTCCCTTAGTCTCTTCCTCCTTCCCTCCCTCTTTCCCATTGCCCCTTCCTTCCTTCCTTCCTTCCTTTTTTGTCCCTTCCTTCCTTCCCTCCCTCCCTTCCATTGCTCCTTTTTTCCCTCTCTCATTGTCCCTTACTTCCCTCCCTCTTTGTCCCTTCCTTCTTCCCCCCCTCCGTACCCAGGAAGGGACAAGGGGAGGGGGATAGGCTGCCAGTGTGGCTGGTGGCTGTGCTGCCAGTGGTCATGGTGACATGCCAAACCTGCCTGTGCACAGGTAAAGGCAGAGGAGAGCTCCACCCAGCTCACTTGCTCATGCTTCGCCAGAAAACATGCTGCTTGCTAAGTTAGCAGAAGTGCCAGGATCAGCGCCGGGCTACAGCTGATTCACGCTTCTGCTAAATTAGCAAGCAGCATGTTTTCCAGCAAAGCTCGAGCAAGTTTGCTGGACAGGAGCCCAGGAGAGGAGCTACAGTGGATCTGCGCTTCTGGGCTGCTCTGCAGAAGCGCGGATCAGCCCAGATCCTGGGCTCTTGCCCAGCTCGCTTGCTTGCGCGAGCGAGAGTGCAGGGGCACAGAATTGGCATTTCTGAGCATACGCCGATTCGCGCCCCTTCATTCTTCTGAATGAAGAATTTTAGGGGGTGTGGAAAGCGAAACAGACTTAGGGCTGTATTAAGACCATAGATGTAAGGAGAGTGGAAGGGAGGCGAATTTGGAGTGGAGCAGAAAACACGGGGGGGGGAGAGTTAGGAAATAAGCACCAAAGTACATGGTGCCTTGCAAGGGATTCCCGAGTGTTCTGCAATTGTTTATCCTCTCTCCTCTGCGTGGGAAAAACTTTTGCGGCATAGATCTGAAACCAGGTGAGGTTTCTGTGAGGTGGCGCAGGAGGTTGTTGGGAGAGACGAGGACAAGCTTGGCATTTCCTCTCTCCCAATTCCCCTCCTCTTCTTCACCCCCTTCCCCGGCCTGCCTGCAATCTGAGCTCACAGCTCCATGGCTTTTCTTTGCCTAGCCTAGCCAAGCTTTCTTCCGCCCGCTCCATTCCCGGGAGCATCAAGGAGGTACGGCAGAAACATGTGAAGGGGAGAAGTAAAAAACAAAACAAATGCAGAGTTCCAGCCAGCAGAGGTTTGGCAGCTCGGCTGCCGAGGAACAGGAGAGTGCAAAGCCGAGGAGAAGAAGGTGGTGGTTTCCTCCTAAAGGGGGCTCCTTTTCTCCATCCCTTCCCCTGGGTTGTGGGGGAGTTTTTCATCTCTGACGCTGACAGGTGCTCCTTCGAGCCCGCTACGAACTCTCTCGCTCCTTTGCTTCTCCCCCCGCTTTTGTGAGGATTGTGGCGCCCTCGGGAAGCTGATCATGCTTTGAACCTTAGGAGAGGAGGAGGAGTCGCTTCTTCCTTCCCTCCCTCTCTCCCTGTCAAGCTCCCCACAGGCTTGACATGAATGGGTGGGGGGAGGGGTCGAGGATGACGTGCGGGGTGGCAAAGGAGACTGGCGACCGTTGCCAGACCTCCCAGCTGACAAGCACAGGTTTGGGGGGTTGCCAGCTGACGGGCACAGGAGTTCAGCGCTGCGGCAACCTCCCCTTCGCTGACCTGTGTGCACAAGAAGAAGTCAATCCGGTTGCTGCACAAGGAGATTCTGGGGAGGGCAGGGCCTTGCTCTACACCTGTGCTCTTCACACGCCCCCTGCAGGGCACATTCGGTAGAGTTTGTGGAGGCTGCCACCAAGCAGCATATTTTCCACAAACAAGTGAGCTGAGAAGGAGCGCAGCGGGGGGGAGGAAGGTGATGCCGCGTACCACCAGCCAGGTGGTCGCGTACCACCAGTTGAAAAGCCCTGTCCTAGAGGTTCCTCTTAGTGGTTCTCTTAATAGCCAGAGATGAGCCTAGCATCCTGAGCAGCTAGCATGAATTACACTGTTGTAGCAGTGGATTTTGTAATAAATTAATCATGGTATGCAATAAAATGCTTCTCTTTTATTGAACTAGAATGTAACATTAATTGAGATTAGATGATATTGAGTTGTACTAGGATAGTAGTGTGTTCCAGAGTAAAAATTACACAAATTCAATCCTTCTATTCTAGAATTTAATTCTAGAATTTAATTCTAGAATAAATCAAATGATTTAAGTAAAATAATCAAATATGTGCAAACTGCTTTGTGTCATTTATACATGTTATCTTAAAGGTACAAATACCAGGAAACCAGGATTTTAATTATTTGTTAAATAGGAGGCACTCCAAGGGTGAAAATAGGTGTAAAATTCTGCAAAATGCAGAAACATGTACTATTGAATACACAGTTCATTTCATGAGAATTTCAACTTCATTAAAAAAGAAGGAAGGCAATTTCTGATTATTATGCATAGCCAGATAGAGAACTACTTCTTAAGATATTGGAAGCTGAATGCTGTTTCTAGAGTTTGACAACAGGGTTTCAGTCCCTTTTATTATAAATTTTCTATTCCATCACTAGCAAAATTAAATTATATTTAATTGCATGTATGTATGTATAAGCCCCAGATTATACATTTTTCTGGTCAGAGCTTGGTTTTTCAGAATCTCCCATTTCTTGACCTAGATCCGTGGTGGCGAACCTATGGCATGCGTGCCACAGGTGGCACACAGAGCCCTCTCTGTGAGCACATGCACCATCACCCCAGTACTAGCCTTCAGCTGGGTTTTATAAAACCTTTGCGCTTTAGGCCTCCACCACTGTGTGCAAAAAAAAAAAAAAAAAAAGGTTCAATCAATCAATCAATTTCAACTTCTCAGTGGGAAAAAAAATCTTGCAAAGTTGGAATTGATTGATTGAACTTTTTAGACCCATCCAGTATGTGGTTACCACTGCAGCCACGCCCACCCAATGGGCCATGCCCACCCAATAGGCCACACCCATCTAATGGGCCACACCCACCCGGCACCCAATGATACATAAGTAGGTTTTGTGCTGCAGTTTGGGCACTCGGTCTCTAAAAGGTTCGCCATCACTGACCTAGATTTTAGAATGCCTACCAGCTCCAAATAAGATGTAGTGAAATTACAGTTCTGTGTTGTGGAAGGCTTGGTATCTGCATTTTGATGGCTGATGAAAAATATTGGCAAGATATTCCGTGTCATCTCTGAATTTTTAATTATTTTTTGGGGGGGTAAGAAAACTTGGACATTTAAAAAAAACTTTACAGAAAAATTTGGCTCCATTGAAAATCTTTTTCTACCTTTTTAAAGATAGTCCAGTCTGTAGGAGAATTGGATAGGTCCCAAACAAAACAAAATCATCAAAATGTTACTCTGTGTGAATACCATCAGTTTGTTTGAATCCATCATCTTTAAGGATTCTTAGATTGTTCTTTGCTTAATAAAGTTAACATCTATGAGGGCTGAATCCTGATTGGTAATGCTTAGAGGAGTATGTGCATATCTGAATGGACAATAGAAGGAAGCACAATATGGACTGTAGAAGGATGGATGTAAAGATAAATAGGAGCTTTTATTGAGGATGGTGGATTGGCCTTTTAATTGCACTATTGCACTGCAATTATTGCAGTGATCTGTCTGAAGAAGGAGGAAGCTTAAAAAATAAGTGATTGCAGCTAGAACAAAACCTATGCTTGATTTAATGTAGATTTACATTAACTAAAATAGAACAGTATGGTAACTCTCCAACCATCTATTTAGTCATTTCCCAACTGTATAAACTTTCTTCTAGTGAGGCATTATTCCCTTTTCTCTGGGTATTCAAAGGGATATATACAGTTTAGTACTTTTTCCCTCCTACTGCTTTCCCTAAGAGCAACTCCGTGCAGTAGGTTGAGCTGAGAGAGTTGCTGTTCTCAAAGGCAGCTGCCATGGGTGAGGATAGTGCAGAACCTGTTCTAAATCTCAACCGTTCTAGTTCAACACCTCAAGCGCTACTCTTCATTATGAATTCAAGATTATAAATGAGTACCTTTTTATAGTTTGTTTACGGTGAAAGCTATGGGATTGTTCATTTCTAGTGTAAACATTTACATTGATGGCAATAACCATTTTCCTTATTGAACAGCTATTTCCCATGCCTACTCAGGGGTTGGCAAATTGGGTAAGAAAGCTGTCAGACTTGATTTCTGCTTCCTCCACCCTGCCTGCTCAGAGATGTTCCTCTTTAGGTGTAATGAAACTATATGATGTGGGTGACACCAGGAAATATTGCGTCAGGCTTGATGACTGCTTCTTGTCAACTAGTTCTTTTTTCTTTTAAAAAAGGAACTTGGGTTTCCCTGGGAAAATACGTCTGTTTTTGTGTGTGCGGGGGGGGGGGAGGGTGTAGGCATCTGTAACACAAATTGAGAATTTGTTTCTGTGATATACTTTATCATGTTGTAGGTAGGTGGAAATTCAAAGTTAAGCCTTTTGGAAATTGGCAAGCTTCATTTAATTTAGCCTATATTAAGAAAAATAGTGTTTCTAAGATAAATACAATTCAGTTGCCTATGGAACTCCTTGCCACAAAAAACGGAGGTAATCACTAGCATTTTAATTCAAGAACTAATCACAAGGAACTTGAGGCTGCTCTTCAAATCTTTTCCCCAGTTGTCTGTCTGGAGTTGGCAGTGATGGAGTTTGATTTTAACTCCTAATAATAATCTTTTCAATATTGAAAAATATTTTTATGGCAGAGTGAGAGAACAGGTCATTTGGCTGCCTCAGTAATCATCATAAACAGAAGATTTGTGGAGGTAATGGATGAGATTAAGGGTTAGAGAAGATGGTTGAGACTCTATCCTGCATTGGTGGATATTTTTAAGGAGAAAAACTGAACTAGATGAATATGTATCTGTCTCAATACTGGTTCTGGACTATTTTTTCCATCTTGAATGTATCATAAAACTGCTGTCTTTAATGTCACATTTTCTGTTAGGTCAGTGGTGGCGAACCTATGGCACGGGTGCCAGAGGTGGCACTCAGAGCCCTCTCTGTGGGCACGCGCATCGTAGCCCCAGTCCTAGGCCTTCAGCTGGGTTTTATAAAACCTTTTCGCTTTAGGCCTCCACTGCTATGTGGAAAAAAAAAAGGTTCAATCAGTCAATTTCAACTTCTCATGGGAAAAAAAAGTTCTTGCAAAGTTGGAATTGATTGATTGAACTTTTTAGTCCCACCCAGTCTGCCGTTACCACGGCAGCCATGCCCACCCAATTGGCCATGCCTACCCAATTGGCCACGCCTAGCCAATGGGCCACACCCACCCGCACTCGATGATGCATAAGTGGATTTTGCGTTGCAGTTTGGGCATTCAGTCTCTAAAAGGTTCGCCATCACCGTGTTAGGTTGTCAATCCTTTCATACAAAACATGATACTTTAAATAAGAATGCAATAATAAAATAGTACATTTGGAATTATTCCCCCAAAGACATAAACCAGTGCCTGAGTTCATGCTTTTAACCATAGTTTGTAGAACTAACTAGAGTGGCTTGGATCATACATAGTAAGCAATAAGTAGTGGCTCATAAACCACATTAATTAGTTTTACATAATGTGCTGAGCCAAACTCAAATTAATGACTGCTTAAAGCATCTGTATTAACTTGTTCTCCTTGTATTGGCTAATTTCCCCCCTACAGTTGCTTTTTATTTTTATATTGTGTGTATGTGTGCGTGTGTGTGATAAAATGAACATAGGAAAGGAATTTTGTAAAATTGTGTTTGAAAAGAGAATTATCTGGATCCTTTTTGGTCATGTTTCAGGCCTGAGCATTTATTTGGACCGCACTGATCTTGTAAATAACTGTGGATTGAGATGTTAGAGAGTTTAATACTCTTGATAGTCCTGGACCAAGAAAAGTTACATGAAGGAGTTCATTTATAGATATAGAGTCAGATACAGTTAGTATGCTGATGATAGCCACAGAGCCAATCAAGAGATGAGATAGAAGTTCTGTCCTGGTGTCTGGCGGCTGTTGGGATCTGGAATAAGCAGAGTGGAATGTTGGTGAGTGAAGAAAGGAGTCAGTTCCAGTAATTTTCCATCTTTTCTCCTAGAGAGGATGGCACTGCCTGTACAGGGTTGACTAGTGGTCTGGATGTCTTGTTGGATTCCTGCATGAGGATAAGGTAGTAGTTGTGGCCAGTCAGGCTTTTGCACAGTCCCCTCTGGTGTGCCAGTTATGGCCATTTCTGTATCAAGAAGCTCTGCTCGGGATTATTGATGCATTGATTTCCTCTGGATTAGACTTGAAGGCCTACTATACATGGTGTTCTTTAAAGACCAAGTGAAAGCCTAAAGGCTACAGATGCAACCAGTTTTGGAGATATTGCTAGTTTGAGAGCTGCACCGACTGCCAGGTAACTTCTAGATGCAATTCAATAATGGTCACCTTTAAAGTTCTATATGGCTCAAGACTTGTATCTTAGAAACCTTTATTCCCAGTGCCATCTACTCATCAAGCAAAATCTGGAGGAAGGGACTTCCTCTGGGACCTAGCCATTTGGGACTATGTCATTGGGGCAGGTGTTCTGTATTGCAGCTCCTTTTCTCTGGAACAGAGATCAAAACAATCCTAATGCTGCTGTTTCATATGACCATCAAGACCTAGCTCTTCCAGAGAGCTTTTGGGGAGGGTACTTATGGGAGAAGAATGCTAGATTTGATGGTTTGTTTGGCTGTTATATTTTTTGTGCCCTGGAATATTTGTTGCAATTTGTGTGCTGTATCTTAGTTGTAATCCTTTCAGAGTTGCTCAATTGGGGCAGCATGCAAGTATAAATGTATAAAAGAAGTTATGAAAGTTGTTTGTCTTCTAAATTATGACTTGCCTATAAGATTTCATCAGAATATTAGAAGAAAGGGTTCCATTGCTTTATCATTTCTATAGTAATTAATGTGACTAAAACAGCAGCTAAACAAAAAGCTAATCTTAACATATTTTCCTTAAAAAAAAGAAAAGACAGGAAAAATAATTTTATATAGGAATATTCCTTTTAGCTTGCAAAAACCTGAATGACCTCTCAATAGCAGCAAAGAGTTACAGAAAACTCTACTACTTTTCTGCCATATATTGTACTAGTCATTTAGATTTTACAGTTTAGCTATACTATGGACTCCAGAATTTGCACCATAATTTCTTCCAGATACGTTAGTTGAGCCACAGATTATCCATCAATGCTTTCTAAAGGTTAAAATTTTGAAATTCTCCAGCATGATGACTGAAGAATCTACCAATGGGTTATTTCAGTCTTCCTGCCCAATCAGACTAAGCTGTCAAGTTGTCATGCCCGTCCTTGACTGGAACATCCCAGTTTCATCTTAGTCTTTCGCCCATGAGGACGTGATAACTTGACTCTTAGGCTCTTCAGGCAGGTTAGACTATTAGAAACTTTTCACCCATTAGTGGATTCTTCAATTTGGAGAATTGGAGGCTCCCAGCCTCTGATTAGTTCCATACAGGGAATTCCGTTCCCTAAGTCCTTTAAGCAAGGGGGGGAAATAAAGCCCCTTTCTCCCCTATTCTGGGGGTGGGGGTTTTCCTCTTCCTATAACCCAGCAGCCAGCTGGTCTCCTTCCCAGCCCCTTGCTGATCATTGGGGGGGTGGTGGCTTCTCTTCCTCTGTAGCTCAGCAGCCAGCTGAGTTCCATTACCAGTCCCTTCAGGCCAAACCATCGCCGGGACACGGAGATTGCCTCCGTCGGCACCTTAGCTCACGCGGCCGCCATTTTGATGCCGCTCAGCCTTTTGCTATTTCCTGGTCTCCGTCCACACCCAGCCACTTGCGGCCGCCATTTTAAGGCCGTTTGGGCCTTCCAACCTGGACGAAGCCTCCTTCGGCCCAGCTGAAGGGCCGAAATCATCAAATCAGCAGCACTGCGGGCGATAAGAGGGCGATCCTCGAATTTCCTCTCTCCGGCTACCTTTAATGATGGAGGCCCCAATAAAGCACTGTGAGCACAGTCGCGCC
This sequence comes from Crotalus tigris, assembly GCF_016545835.1. NCBI lineage: Eukaryota > Metazoa > Chordata > Lepidosauria > Squamata > Viperidae > Crotalus > Crotalus tigris. The sequence continues at coordinate 44,679 of NW_024097068.1, forward strand.
TAAAACGCTTTAGGTGCGAACCAGCCAGCATATCCTTTTGAGCTTAAGGGACCTTAAGTCAATAGAACCTTGCTGGGGAGTTTCTTGCTACACCGAACCAGGTTCCTTCTCTCCCCCCCCAAGGGTTAGGTGTGACAGCCATTTTGCGAGGCATTAGTAAACTTCGAGAAGCTTCTAGAATTTGCCTCTCAGTGGCGGGCGCCATTTTGTGTGATCTGGTCACACTAATTTAAAATAAAGAAGATATTTTTCCTTTGGACTCAATTCTGGTCACAAATCTAGGGCTGTCTGATCTAATTGAGTTAAGTTTTTGCAGTCACAACATTTGTGGATCCTTGCCAACTAGGCCCTGCTTGCCTAACATTCCTTCACCTTAGCCTCTGCCACTCTGCATCTAGTGGTCGTTTGCCAGGACCTGACCATTAGCCCTGGTGACAAGCGCCTTGAGGCGTCCAGCGTGAGTATGGCTTAGCCAGTGGGCCACTCACACTAATCCACATGCAGTCAGTCCCTCCACAGGGGGCAACTGACGTCTCTTGCAGAGCGAGCCAGTTCCAGAGCCTCATCTGGGACACTTCTTGATTGCTATGAGCCATAGTCTCTGGACACTGACATTCAATCCGGCCAAATTGATCCAGTTCCAGAGGCGCCTAAGGGAAAGGCCAAGGCAAAGTCCAAATACAGAAGGAAGGCAAGCAAGGCAAGCGACAAGCAGGCCGATCGCACGCACAGAGCCCTGGAGAAGCAATTCTCCCGGGCCCAGCACCTGTCAGCTGGGCAAGGACATATGTCTCCGCTCCCCCCACCTGCAGTTCCTGAGGTAGGAGTGCAACTTCTGGCTTCAACAAGGGCGTGGTCACCGGAGTGTGAGCATCAGCAGGTCTCAATTCAGACCTTTGGTCAGGGAGGACCACCGCTCTTTGGGGAGGACCTCGAACTGCCAGGCCCCTCCATGGCACCCTCAGTGACATTCACACCGTCTGCTGCGGGCCTTCAACCTCAACAAGAGCCTTCCTTTGCCGACCACCTGCAATCATTGATATTGCAGGCGATTTATCAAGCCATGGCCTCATCGGGTCATCATCATCAAACGCCACCCATACTGAGGTCCTCATCAGCACCCACTACCTCATTATGACCTACACTCGATCATTCCGGTATGGTCTCACCATCCCACTCACCGGATTCTGAGGTTTCCAGCGCTTTGGATTATGACGAAGGTGCAGACTGGTGGTCGGATTGCGAGGAGCCTCCACAAGACTCCCAGCCCATGGCAGAGCTCTTTAATACTTCTGTTTTTCCTTCCTTACTGCGCAGGGCTCTCAGACCCGGTCCCCATCCCAGAGTCTTCGACCGTTCAAAACACAAATCCCCTGTTCGCTGAACCAGTAGTTAGACGCCTACAAATACCCTGTCCCCCCTTATTCCTGAAGAATATTCAGGGACAATGGGAATCACCGGCAACTCAGCCATCCCAGGGAGTGGCTGAGCACAAAATTGTGGACATGGCCCAAACTTTGACGGACTTATTGGAGGTGCCCAAAGTGGATGAATCCCTAGCCCCACTTTTCTCAGCAGCCAGTCTTCCAGCAGATGTTTCTGATGCCCTTAAGGCGGAAGATAAGAAATCTGAACTAGCATTGCGCAAAGTTCACCAGGCATCTGCATGGGCAGCGACGGCGGCAACTTCCACCTCATTCTTCGCTAGAATCTCCCTTACCTGGCTTAGACAGCTACAGGACCGAATTCCCCTGGAGGAGGTCAGGGTCCACCAGGACCTGACTAAACTCATAGCGACCTCTGAGTATATAGCGGATGTCTCCTTATACTCTGCCAAACACTCAGTCTAGGCAATGGCTTCCAACATAGTCGCTCGGAGGCTACTCTGGCTTAAAAATTGGAGGGCCGAAAGCAAACACAAGTGGCGAGCGGCCACCGCCCCTTTCAAGGGAGGCAGATTATTTGGGGAGGCATTAACTCCGTATCTCATAGAAAATAAACAGAAGCAGAAAGTCATCTCTCATTTGATGAAGAGAGCTAACAGGCGCTTCCTCCCCTATGGTCGCTGTCAGTTCTTTTGAACTGGCGCTACGGCAGAGACGGGACAATCCTACTGGCCTTCAGTTCCCAAACAGAACGTACATTTGACAGGATGAGCTATAGGGACCAGTCCCGGTATCAGACCCAGAACAAGTCTTCCTTTCGTGGCAGAGTGGGTCGTCCCTTCCGTCGTACCAAGTGACTTAGGGGGGACCCCCCCATTGGCAGCAGACTCACTCTTTTCATCTGCCAGTGGGAAAACACAACAACAGACTTCTTATGGTTCTGCGCACCATAAGAGAAGGCCTGTCCCTGGAGTTCAAATCCACACCTATAGACCATTTTGTCTCTTGTTCAACCATGAGAAACCCAGTAAAAAGAGGGCTCATGGAGGACGCCATTTGACACTTACTGAGCATCAAGGTCATAGAGGAGGTCCCCCTGAACCAGGTGGGACAGGGGTATTACTCCATCCTATTTGTAGTCCCCAAACCCTCGGGGATGGAGAGCAATTCTTGACCTCAGAGGTCTGAACCTCCATCTCCAGTACCGGAAGTTCAAAATGCAGACACTCCATTCCATCTTGGGCAGTGTCAGGCAAGGAGATCTCATGACCTCAATAGATCTAAAAGAGGCATATCTGCACATTCCCATCCTCCTGGAGCATCGCAGGTTTCTGCGGTTTTGTTATCTCAGCCGCCACTTCCAGTACAGGGCCCTACCATTTGGCCTTTCCTCCGCTCCCAGGGTCTTCACCAAGATCCTGGGGTGCTGGCAGCTCACTTGAGATTGGTTCCGGTGCGCGTCCAGTGTTACCTGGACGACATACTGATCCAATCACATTCCGTCACGACAGCCCAGTCGGACTTGGCCCTCACTATCAGGACTCTTCAGAACCACGGGTTCCTGATGAATTTCAAAAAGAGCCAGATATCTCCCTCGACCTGGTCTCTGTAATAGACACAAACTCTTGCCATGTGTTTCTGTCAGCGGAACGGCACAGGAGCATTAGAGACCTGGCCCTCAAGGTACGCAGGAGCAGGGCAGTGACACTAGCTCTCCTTTCCCAACTCCTGGGAAACTTGATATCCTGCATAACGATAGTGCCATGGGCCCAACTACATGCCCAGACCCTCCAGTGGTTTCTGCTCCCGTACCAGAGACAACACACCAGTACCTCCAATCAGTTGGTCCGCGTCCCTCGCCAGGTGTGTCTCTCTCTCGACTGGTGGACATCTTTGGCCATCCGCAAGGGGACTCTTTTCAAGGAGCCTCACTGTATCCTTGTGACCATGGACGCAAGTCTCTTCGGTTGGGGTGCACACCTCCAAACTCAGATGGCTCAGGGACAGTGGTCACAGGCAGACCTGAGGCACAGCATAAATTGGTTGGAGCTCAGAGCAATCCATCTGGCTCTCAACCATTTCCAAACAGTGATCAAGGGGCAACATGTGCTGGTCCTAACAGACAACGTGGCTGCAAAGGCTCACGTGAATCGGCAAGGGGGCACTCGATCCAGGTCACTTATGACGGAGGCTCGGGCACTGGGCTCCTGGGTAGAGAGCAACTTGTTTTCCATCAGGGCCAAGCACATCTTGGGAGAGGTGAATCATCAGGCAGACTTCTTCATCAGGTCGATAGTGGACCATTCGGAGTGGAGGTTACAGCCGGATATCTTCAGGGAGATCTCGGACAGGTTTGGTCATCCGATCGTGGACCTGTTCGCCTCACAGGAGAACCCCAGCTATCCAGATTCTTTTCACGCTTCCCCTCTCGGGGAGCAAAGGGGATGGATGCCCTATGCAGCCCGTGGCCGCAAGGCCTTTTGTATGCCTTTCCCCCGCTGCCTCTGCTTCCAGCAGTTGTCAGGAAGATCGTGGAGGAGCAGGCGGAGTTAATCTTTATTGCACCTCACCTTTATTGCGCCTCTCCACCTCAGCTCCGTGGTGGATCCCCGACAGTCGCATACGGTTAACGCAGGGGGATCTACAACATCCAGACCCCCAATGGCTACAGTCTGCCGCCTGGCACTTGAACGCCGCACCCTGATTCAGGAGTCATATTCATCAGGGGTGATTGACATGATCCAGACTGCCAGGAGACTGGCGACTAATCATATTTATGATCATACTTGGAGGAACTTCTGTCACTGGTGTGACAAGAATCACGTGAGTCTGTCCCAGGTAACCATTCCAAGGGTATTAGACTACTTGTTGGAGGGTGTCAACAAGGGGTGTTGCCCAACACCATTCGTAGACAGGTAGCGGCTCTCTCCATGGTGCTTTCCTGGGACTCATCAGAGTCCTTGTCCCAGCACCCTGCGGTCCACTCCTTCCTTAAAGGAGTTACCAATAGCAGACCTCCCGTAGTTCACAAGTATCCCTCCTGGGAGTTACCCCAGGTTCTTCAGGCACTAACTTCCTCACCCTTTGAACTCATTACTGTAGAACCTGATCCTTGCGGTTCCTGTCACTTAAGGTCTCCTTCCTGATAGCCATTACCTTCGCCACGCTCATCTCGGAACTGGCCGCTTTATCGATCAGGAAGGACCTGTGCAAGTTTCACGAGGACAGGGTGGTTCTTAGGCTAGATCCCTCCTTTATCCCTAAGATAAACACAGTATTCCATAGATCAGAGGAGGTTATTCTTCCAGACTTTTGTCCCTGCCTGTCACATGACTTGGAACGGCAATGGCACTCATTGGATGTACGTAGAGCCTTGTGCTGTTATATCAAACGCACGGCAGCCTTCTGTAAGTCTGAAGCCCTGTTTGTATCCTTTCAGCCTTCATCCATGGGGTACAAGATATCCGCCTCCACCATAGGTAGGTGGATCAGGGCTTGCATAGCAGTTGCGTACGTATCACTTGCCCTGCCTGTTCCTACTCATGTGATGGCACACTCCACCTGCAGTGCTGCCACATCGGTGGCATGGGCAACTCAAGTGTCCATTGAGGACATTTGCAGGGTGGCGACATGGTCCTTGCCTTCCCCTTTCATTAGGCATTACCGTTTGGACAAATTTGCCTCGGCTGAGGCCGCCTTCAGTAGACGAATACTCCAACAGGTAGTGCCAGCATCAGGGTTACAGGCCCCAACTGACTCCCTCCCATAGGGACACCAGGAGCTTTGGTATGTCCCATTGGTGGATTCTTCAGTCATCAAGCTGGAGAACGAGCATTGGCTTACCTGAACACCTCTTCTCAGCCTGATGATGAAGAATCCACGCCCTCCCCTCTAGAAGTCAGTTAGGTCTATGCCAGGGACTTGTTTTTTTCCTTGTACCTGCTCTGAGAGTCATTACGTCGAACTGTTGTCATTGGCTACGCTGTCGATGAAACTGGAAGGTTCCAGTCAAGGAGGGGTGTGACAACTTGACAACTTAGTCTGATTGGGCAGGAGGACTGAAATAACCCATTGGTGGACTCTTCATCATCATGCTGAGAAGAGGCGTTCAGGTAAGCCAACGCTCCTTCTAATACTTTTGACTGTTGATGAGAAATTCTGTGTGGCGTGGGGTGGGGGGTTGTAGAATGCCTTACATGTGGGTTTAACAGGATCAATATACCTTGGCTATATTCTGCTTTGTGATAGGGCATTCTTCCCAACTATCATTGTTGCCAGTTTTAAAAATCATCTTTAGCCTAGGGCAGTGATGGCGAACCTTTTAGAAACTGAGTACCCAAAAACTGGCCCCACCCCCACCCTGCCTGCCTGCAGGGCCACTCACCGCCTCCAGGGCCCACCGCAGATCACCCAGCAGCTCTATAGCAGCCATGCCCTCTGTCCACGCCCCACATCAATTGTGCGCAATGGGACATGAGGGCAGAGTCTTGTCTACGCTGCCTGGCTGCCATGTCCTTGGCTGCACTGCTCTGCATGGACCACGTTTGGGGGCAACTCTTCTCCAGGAGGGCTGCTGGAGAGGAGGGGGTCACGGGGGGGAGGCAAGGCTGGGGCAACGGCATGTGTGCCCACAGAGAGGGCTTTGAGTGCCGCCTCTGGCACCCGTACTAGGCAGTCCTTTTATGATACTTGGATACAGAATGTTGGTAGGACTGTGTTTGCTTTTTGCTTTCTTGATTTGTTTTGCTTTGAGAGGCATGGCATGGCATGGCATTAACTATCTTGAGTAATGATTTTACTTGAGTATACTCTGCCTTTCCTCTTCTTATATGATAATAGTTGTATGCCTGCATGAGAATATGGCAGGTTGGTTGAAAATCTCTTTTGTGTCCAGCATGGCAAAACCAGAACACAGAGAAGCCTGGAAAGGTGTCTTATTTTCTGATTTAGGAAATGTTAGTTTACCACAACTTGCCATGGATCTCTGAAGCTCTTTTCCTCTTGTCTTTCCTCCTGTTACCTGATCAGTTTGATCTTTTGATAGGATGGAACAGTCCTCATGTGCCTGGGGAAGAAAATGTAAAACAAGTTTTGCACAGAATAAGAATTCAAGTTGAGGAACTCTGGGAGGGCTTGTTTAGCAGTAAGTAGCCTGAAGGGCTGTGCAAAGGCATTTGAAAGAGGCAGAAATGTATGTGTGGAAGCAAGAATGAAGCACCTCTCTTTAAATTGTTAAAAGACCCATACTTTTTGCAAGACTGCTTCACACTTGGATTCAAAGAGAGGTGCTTTGTTTGCATGCCCACATGTTGTGGAGCGCTTCTTTCAAATGTTTGCACAGCTGTAGTGGCCACTTCAGTAGAAATAAACCCAGCTGTCATTAAGAGCCTGATTTAGAGAAATTGGTTATGTGGACCAGAGAGTGACAGATTCTCCAAAAAGAGAACTATGATGTTTTGCCTAAAGCTTCCATTGGTATCTGTTGACTTCCAAACATTTTGAGGAAATGCTTTCTGTAGGAAGACAAATATTTGATTTCCAAGGAAATGGATTTTTTGTGATCTTTCTTATTTATTTTTTTAAACAAATTTGTATCCTGACCAACTCCCATGACTCTAGTGCCCAACACATTTGATTGAGAAATAAGAATGGCCACAGCCAATCCATGTCCTTGGAAATTTTAAACTTTTTTTTAGAATTTCAGGGAAAGGGGTAAAACTTCAGATTATATATAATCCCTTTCTGGAACCTCCAAAGGGGACCAACATGTGGCATTGTGATATGACTTTTTAAAAAAAAGAAAGAAAAGAAAAGAAAAATAGATGAGTTAAGCCTTCAATTACTTGTACAAAAAAATGAAAATAAAAAAATAGATGAAAGCAAGATTACCTGGCTGTTTTATAAAGATTTACTGCTTACAAAGCAATTGTATCCAACTTTTGGCTTGGGAAAAATTCCAAATACATATTAGGCCAATGCTAATATTAATTCCAAGTTCCAGGAGCTGGACCTTTAGGCTTTCAGCTGCTTCCTTTGGGTTGCCAGTGGTGGAATGACCACTAGGCAGAATAATTGCCTGAGATATTAGCTTTGTCAAATAAACAGTCATAGACAACTAATGGCAACTCTAGCAAGATGGAATAAGAATAAAATATGAAAAATGATACTGATTGGATAAAAATGCAGCATTTCTGTCTATTCCCCCCACCCCAACAAGGAGAGTGCTGTAACTTGGTGAGTAATATAGTATCATGGCAAATAAGTGTATCCCTAATAGAGAGCAATAGCCCTACTAGTGATAACTACAAGTAGAAATTAATACAGTAGTGGGACTTCCGGTGGCGACGGCCGCGTCAATGGCAGCTTTTTTCAGCCGTCCGCCCTGGGATGTATCAAAGCCAGCTGAGACAGAGAGCAACAGCTGTCTTGCGGCTTGGAACCTCTCTCCCCAGGCGAAGGGGAGGAGGTGAGCTTTCCTCAAGTAGTGGTAGAGCTCCCCGAAACCCCAAAGCTTTCTTTTAGGTGGTTGGAGGGTGAGAGCTCCCATGGAGTCTGAGGTGTCCTCCACATTCCAGGATGCCTTTGCCCTGATTTTTATTCAGGGCAAAGCTAGACGCTGCTTCCACATCTGCGCTTAAAATGAATTTGTGAGTAAAATTTAAAGCAGACAGAGCTGACCAGGAGAGATTAAAATGGTGATTATTTCGAGACTTTAACTCTTGAAAAGAATTTATCTTTTCCTTTTTTTTTTAATTAAGAGTGGTGAAAAATGGCGCTGAGATGTTGATTCTTTGAGTGAAAGGACCGGAACTTCTATTTGAAACAATGTAACAGATTTTGTATTTATATAAAATGCAAGATTCTTCTTTTTTCTTTTAAGGGGGCTTTTGTCTTTCCCCCCCTTTTTTGGTATTTGTTGATTTTATAAGTTTTTAGCAGACTTTTTAACAAGTGGTCTTAAAAATAAAATGGCTTCAAAGCGTCTTGGAGCTTCTATTGTTTCTAAAGCCTCGATCTTCCCGGTAATGCAGACAGCTCAGCAAGTTAAGTTTAAGTTACCACCACCTTCTCCATCGTTACCAGCATCTATACTTAAAGATTTATAGGAGGCCTTGGGAAATAAGGCAAGACAGATTAAAGAAGAGATGGAGGAATTTCTTGAAAATAAAATTAGGGAACTGAGAGAGGACATTGCGTCTGCGTTTCAAAAGTTTGTTGGTCATATAGATCGACTGGATGATTATATTGATGATGTTGTGGAAAATTTTGAAAAACTGGAAGATCGAATTGATAAAGTAGAAAATAAGGCGGAAATAATACTGGATGAAATTACTATGTTACAATATAGAGACATGGAATTTGCTTTAAGAATAAGGGGAATGAAGGAAAACATGCAAGAGGATTTGAGACAAGTGGTGGTAAAAGATATAGCTTTCATTTTGGGGGCTGAGTCTGAAGAAATACTGAGAGAGCGGAAAAAGTTTTTAGGGTTAATTCAAGGGTTGTGAGGCAGAGGAATTTGCCACAAGACATGGTTATTTATTTTTCTAGAAGATCACTTCGTAATGAAATTTTACAGCCTTTTTATAAGCAGAGATTTCAAATTGCAACTCAAGATGTTATAATTTTAAAAGAAATACCTTTAAAAATTCTTAGAAAAAGAAAGGATTTTGCTTTTTTGGCTGATGAGCTCAAAAAACGACAGGTCTGGTTCAGATGGGAGATACCGGCTGGAATAGCGGTGAATTATGCGGGGATATATCATAGACTTACCACAATTTCAAAGGTGAAAGATTTTTACACTTCTGTTTTGAAGGCAGGCTCTCCATCATCTTTACGACCTGAGATTACAGAAGAAAAGTCGGAAGGGCAGCCGGTTGAAGGTGTTATGTTATTGGATGTAGGAGACATACAGGCTGAACCTCTGCAGCAGTCTCTTGTGACAGAAGATTTTTTAAAGAAACCGAGAATGACTTGGGCAGCCTATAGACGTAAAGTAAAAGAACAGCAGAAGGCGGATGTTGGAATAAAGAGAAGGAAATGATGAACTTTTGTAGCAGTTTTTTGAGATAGAAGATGTTTTAAAGGAATACTGAATGATTTGTGTAATATGTAGAAGTAAAGAAAAAGAACAATAAATAGTATGTTTTAAAGGAATAGTGAATGATTTGTGTAGTATGTAAATGTAAAGAAAAAGAATAATAGAAGGTGACGATTTAGTGGAAAAGTTTAAATATTTGGGAGTATATATATTATAAATTTTTTAATTTAAAGTATATAAAAATAATTATGCAATATTATGGGTAAATGTGTGAAAGAAATTCTAATGATCTCTGTTGGTGAGAATTTTAGTGATTAAGATGAATGGTTTGTTGAAACTTCTTAAGCAGGAGGGTATTAATAGATTTACTTAGGGGGTGGGGAAAAAGCAAATAGCCAAGTTTATCGAATGTAAGTTTGTTGGTTGGGTTATATTGAAAGGAAAATGTTGTGTTTATTATGGATGAATGGTTGTTTAAAAGAAATATACACCTCAGCGTGGAGAAGATGGATAAATTATATGTAGAGTAAATAGAATTGATATGGGATTAAAAAGTATTATTTAGATTATGAATAATTTTTAGTTTTTTAATTTGGAATTGCTTATATTGTTATTTTTGTTTTTTCTTTTTTTATATATATTTTATTTGCTTAAATTTGTTTTGTATTCGAGTTAAAGTACATTATTGATTTTGTTATTTGTATAGTTGGATAAGTTTATTTAGAATTTGTTTGTTTATTTGTAACCCTGTAACCAGCTCTGGGAAGTGAGGGGGAGGGAGGGAGGGGGTTATTTTAGGGGAGGATATTGTTAAAAACTTGTATAAAACTTTTCAATAAAAAGGAAAAAAAAGAAATTAGTACAGTAGTTTGGAATGGGTGTAGAAACATATGCAGTGATAGAGATAAATATATATTCATATAGTAACATAATAGTAGCATGAAGGCACTGTGACTGGGAGATCCTTGTACATTATTTTCCAGAAAAATCATCAGTAACCAAAAATGCTATGTACATCATTTACTAAAAATGCAATATCCTCATTCTGTATAGTGACATCAAACATATACCAGGTAACATTAAAGTTAAAAAATCTGTGTGTATGTCTGTGTGAGTCTGTATATATTTTAGGAGAATTTGTTTTGAAGATTGAAAACCTCACACTATTCCATCTTAGATTTTATATATATAACCTTGAGGTCCTTAGTGGAGGGGGTTTTCAACCTTCAAAAACGGCCTTCTCAAAAACCTGATTCCAGGTTTTAATTAGGGCTTTTCCTTGGGCTTGCTGCGATGAAGATGCATATAATTTTAATCAGCTTTTTAAAAAAATATAAAACCTCTTGTCTCCTGTTTGAAGAAAACCTGTTTTTTTCATAAGTGAATTAAACTAGAGAGGTTTTTTTAAATTAATAAGTTGGTCCTTAAAATATAGTTTGAGTTGATTTCATATTTAAAATATATTTGAATACCTTCAGAAATAAAAAATAAAGGAGCAACTTGTACACAGTTTTGTTTTTTAAAGATTAGTATTTTTTTTTACTTTTGTGTGGTTCTATGGTTCTAGCTGTCAAAAATATTTCATCTCTATGTGCAAGTACAGTAATTTATTGTTATTAATGATTTTTTCTTCTTCTGTTCATGTGTGTCCAATTCTTGGAGATTGCCTGCACAAGTTCTTGCAGTTTTCTTGGCAAAGTTTTTTCAGAAATAGTTTATCATTGCCTCTATCCTAGAACTGAGAGAAAGTGATTGGCCCAAGGTCCCCAACTGGCTTTTTGCTTAGATGGGACCAGTGTTTCTTGGTTTCTGGTCTGATGCCTTACTCACTATATCAGATTGCTTTTTATTAATAATTAATAAATGAATGCTAACTCCAAATTGCATTGGGGGGATGTTAAGTGGCCCCTTCTGGTTCAGTCATATTTAAGATAACTTTACATCCTATGCCCTGTGTCTTTAATGAGGAGATTTCCTGGGTTCTATTAGTTGACTTCTGTTGCTGATGTCTTATTTAATCCTTTCTGCTGGGGATGTGTATGTGTGTGTGTGTGTTTATGTCTGTCTGTCTGTCTGTCTGTCTGTCTCCTTAGGATGAATCTAGCATAAAATATTCCCTTTTTAATTCTATCTGGGGTTCATTCTTTACTTTTTATTTATTTATTTATTTATGAGACTTATATACCGCTTTAAGTGCAAGCACTCTCTAAGCAGTGTACACCAGTAAGCAATGTATTTATATTTTACATTGCCCCCAACAATCTGGGTCCTCATTTTACCTACCTCGGAAGGATGGAAGGCTGAGCATCAACCTTGAGCCGGTGAGATTTGAACCGCTGACCTGCTGAACACAGTCAGCTAAAGTGGCCTGCAGTACTGCACTCTAACTGCTGCGCCACCTCGGCTCTTAATCTTTCCAATACACTTTTGCCTTTTGACTTCATTAGCTTGCTTGCAAACAGCATCCCAAGTCTTCCAATCTGGAGTAGTTTCAATAGAATTAAAAACTTTAAACCTACAGTAATGATATTTGGGGTTGGGTCATGTGTATTTATCCACCCAGCTGGATTTTTCTCTGTTCCTTTGAAATCTTTTCTTCTTGCCTCTCATAAGGAGTGAGATGTCTCTATTTGCAGTGCTTCGCTTGATTGGATCCAAATAGCACTTTGAAATGGGGTAGTGAGCAAGCAAGCTTCTCCTTTGAATGATCAAGCTAGAGATTGTGGATAAAGGTGTGATGAACTGAATCAGAGTTCTACAGTTCAGCGGAGATCTTATGCTGCATGTTTAAGAAATGTGCCAGTGTTGTTACATTGGGAATGAATGAGCTGCCATTCTTGGGATGCCTGATTATTGCGGAAAATCATTGATAGATGTAGAATTAAAGCACCTGAAAAAAGACTTTGGTTAGGAAAAGGAAATAGCATGAAGTTGTTAAGGAGGCTAACATGTACTTGAAAGTGAATTGGGGAAAACCCAGCAAAAGCTCAGAAGTGGAAGGGGAAAGGAAGGGAGTTTTCATTGGTCAAGTGGAGGGATTTCATTGAATTGTCTTGTCTTGCAAATGTTCTCATGGTTAGCAGAAACAGAATGAGTTGTGCAGAATAGAGCATGCATGATACAGTAATATCTGTGAAACTTTTTGCAGTGTAGTGTATGGAAATTGCAGCTTTTCTGGAGCTAGTTTGAGATAACACAGAATATGGACAGCCCTAGGTTTGGATGCACGAATGCTCTGTTTTGTTGTCATGGCTGCATCACAAAACTAATCTCTGTGTTAGACTGAGTTCTGTGTGGCAACTTATTTCCCATTTGCAAGTGCTGTATTTTGAAATATTTGCATAAAAGGGCCTTGATGCAGGAATTCTACAGGTTACACTATACAGAATTCTTTTTCCATTATCTTCCTGTCCCCCTCCAGAAATGTTTCAAATTGTCAAATAATCATGGTTTTTGTCATGGATGAGCTCTTCCACTGACAACAGTTTAGAAATTATATTGTTGGGAAAGTGAGATTGCGACTCTCAGAATTCACAGGCAGCATGTTGTCTTTGATGGTGAAGGCTGCTCTAGAAGGCTGCTCATTCTTTTAGTCTCAAACTCCAGATGTTGTGTTGTCTCCTCTCCTTGTCATTATATACAGCTGACATAGCTGCCTTCTGCTATTATATTCTCTCATCCTGGCCGGGCCCACAATAGGAAATGACTTTGTGTATTTCTAACATGCTGTCATTAGAGTACTGATGTGTAAACCTTTCTCAGGTTTTCATTTCGATTCAATTTTTTAAAAATATAATTACCCACAGACTAATTCTGCTTTGGGTTGCTGAATAAATTGGAAGGTAATTTATTTTTAACATTGGAGGGCATTGGGCAGAGAGAGTCCCAGATTCTGGGGCTAAAAAGGCAATGATATGAAACTCTGGCAGAGCATGACCTTAAAGCAAAAATCCTTGTATTTATGAGTTGTAGCAGTATGTAGTTGGCTTAGTTTTGATGGTGGGTAAGCCTGGTTGGTAGGATTTGAAAACCATGGCTTATGTTTTAACCTTAGTGTGTTGAGAGAGTCCATCTGATTATGACTCATTAAGCCATGGCTTAGAGTGACACATGGCCAAGCCATGCTGTGAAGTTAATGATCCACTTCCATGGTATAAACTCATGTTTCTGAAGGATATATATTGATGTGGAATGTCCCTCTTTCACATGATCCCAGTGGAAAGCCCAAAAATATAAATATGAAATTTTTCCCTCTTGCCCGTCTTTATTTATTTATTTATTTTCATTCAGGAGCAGGAGTTGGGGAAGATGTTCCAATATGTTTTGTTTTTTTTTCACCAGAGAGGTCAAGGAAAATGAGACTAGGAGAGGGAGCAATACTGCCAGCTTTGCTTCTGCTCCCACACAGCCTTGATCCCCATATCTTGACAAATAGTAAAAGGGACAGACAGCAAGCATTCTTATTGGTCCTGAGGTTGGCATTTCAAAATGTTTATATCTATGTGGGTGGCAATATTTGCAGAGGGAAGAGGAGAAAGCAGACACTCGCCTAAGGATTCCCGTAATCAAAAGGCACACCGTCACAGCATCAGATCACCCTCTATAATTTGTATGTGGTCCCTAGTGCTGGTATTATAAACCTTTATCCTTCTGCGCTCCATCTCTTGGGGTATCTATTTATAACTGGGAAGCTGCTTATGTTGCCATGTCCGCTGTTTTCTGCCCAGACTGTGCCGCTGCGGACTGGTTCTCTGCCTGCCTTGTATCTTCCAGACTCTTCCCCCCCCCCATCCCACTCCACAATATGGATTGGAAATAGTTTATTCCCGTATTTGAGCTAGAGAAATGATATTTCTAGCCTTTGTTTCCCTCCCCTTCAGCAAAGACCTGGAGATGAGGGAGCTGGGCGCCAGGATTGCCAGCGTCTCTCTCCCCCCACTTGTAAGCAGTTGGGGAGGGTTAGCGCTGTGATGAGAAAAGGAGAGATTTGGCAGCCAAAACTCCCTTGGAATGGCTTCATTGTCTGGGAAGGGGGGGGTTAGGGAAGGAGAATGGGTTTTGTGGATGTTGGTGAAGAACTTATACATTGCTGGGTGTTTTCATCCATTGCCACTTAAGTCTTTATCACATACCTGTTCTCCTGTTCTCCAATAAAAGTCAAACTCCTGTTCTCCAATAAAAGTCAAATCTTTAAAAAATCCCATGGGTTTATAGAAATATTTGGACTTTTTAGTTTGGAGTAGATAAAGGACAAAGTTTTTTGGTTTTCATTATTTGAAAGACAGGTGGAGAAAGCTGGTTTTGGGGTGACTCATTAATGTTCATGTGGATATGTGGCTAGATAGATTCTTGAATGATACAGTTATTGTGGCTTCAGGACATTATGACAATCTGGGCCCTATTTATTGGGTGTTGCGTACTCATTATGAAAGTATGAATGAAAGTTACTATCAGTCCAACCTACCACATAGGAGTATAATTGTAATGAAAAATGTGAAGGAGAACATTTTATAAGTTGCCTTGAGCTCCTGACAGGAAAGCAAGACATATATTTAACATATAAATAAATAAAGAGCACCCACTGGCTTTCCTGAGGCCTCAGTTGACTCTTGTGGGAATTGAATGCCGGATCAGAGAGGTTTTTGGTTTGATCTAGCAGAGCTCTTAAAGGATTCCCCCTCCCCCCATTTTAATAGTGGAGCAAATAAAGTTGCTGAAACATGGACTAGTGGATCTGAAGCCAGTCATAATCTAAAACAATATTCTAAGAAAAGATTTTCAGTAGGTTTAGCAGCTGCTTGAGCTGTTGGGCATAAGGAGTTCAATTTGTTTCTGCCAAATTGCTCCATATACGTTCAGCAAAATATACAAAACCAAAGAAGGATCTTGCCAATATAAATAAAAATGTTCCAAAACTGGAATGATGGATGTGAATTACAATGAGAACTTGGAGAAGGGGGGACTCTGCAGGCCTGAGATTTACTGAATAGAATACATCAGATCAAGTGAAAGTATCTTTGGGCCACTAAGAGATAATACAAGTCATTCTTTGTAGTTGACCCAAGGAACTATCTCCCTCATGTTCCGAAAGCATTATTTCTAGCTCTTCTGATCCTATAGTTCTGAGAGGATTGTGTTTTGCCAATTAACGATGCTGCACTTTTGTATTGTTAGAAAGATATAGATCTCACAGTTTGATCAAATGTCTGAATTTATTTAGCTTGTCAGGGAATGAATTTTTTTTTGTTAAGTTTTGACTGTTTTGTCCATCATGAGCTTCCTATGAAACTGTCCTTGATAAATGCATGTTACATGCAGCAAGGAGAACCTGCTACTTGAAGCTTCTTGTGTATATTAAATAGGCACCTCATGTGCAATGTATTTACCTGATTTTTACAAACAGGTCAGTTTGTTCAAACAAACAAATAAAAACAGTTATATAGTGTTTCCTCCTTAATCCTCACCATAACCCAGTTAGGTCAAATAGGCTAGGAAACTAGCCAAAAATCATGGAATAAACACTCATGGATTGGAAATTTAATCCAATACAAAACTGAGTATTCAGTGGCTTTATTTATTTATTTAGATTTATATCCTGTCTTTTGTAGAGGAACTCCATTCTAGCCATCCCTTGCTTACATAATTTTTTCATTTTTGTTATTGAAGTGGGAAGGAGCAGGTATGGAACGAAAGGAACAGGTATGACAAAAAATATGGGGGAGAGATTATGGAGTTCTGAGCACCTATTTGAAAGAAGCACTTAATCTCCAAACCCTTTCTTTCAGATGTTTCTCTGCAGCCAAAGAGACTATGTGCTTAAAAAATAAATGAAATGAATAAAATCAGTTTTCCTGTAAAGGCTACTACTGGCCTTCTGTCTTAGGGGTATGATCTATGGCCATCACTAAATAGCCTCACAGCAACTGGAATCTTGTAGCACCAAGTAACTCTTGGCTGATCGGTCAATTTGGGGCGGGTGGAGGGGAACTCTTTGCCCTTTGTGTTTAAGGGGGGGGAGTGGGGAGTTGCATTGATCTTGCTTCATCTTTATATTTCCCCAGACACAGCCCTTGGCGTTGGAATGTTTTCTCTGGGTGTGCTCTTGAAGTAAATGAGAACTGAGTGAATAAAGTGACCACATTAACAAGACATAGGCAGCCCTGCCATCCCCAGAGAGGGCAGGAGTAATTACCTGTCCGTTCCTGTATTGTTGCACCTCCCCCCCAGTCTCGTGCATATGCGCTTGCCTTTCCCACTTCCCACTGGTCACTGCACACTCAGTTGGGTAGCAAACTGTAATCACATTTACGGTGACAAATGTGGTTATTAAAGAAAATGGGTTAATCCGCCTCCCACAATTGGAGGTAGCTTAGTGAAGATAGAGAAGAGAAGGGGGTTTCTCTAATATCAAAAGGGGCAGGCAGAGTGGACCAGGAGAGAGATCAGTGGATGAGTGGACAGCTTCATTTAACCTCCTTGATGTGGCAGGACAAACAGAAAAGGGATGGGTGAGCTGTAGGTCAGTTCTTTAAACAGACTTGGTTGACATACAATAACTGCTGAGTCATTCTCCAGTACAGGAGATGGAGAATCCACCAATGGGTTTTCTCTGTCTGCCTGCTCTTGAGACCAAGTAGCCAAACTTGACACGCCCCCTCTTGCTAGAGATCCAGTCTTAATTTGATCTCAGCTCTTGAAGACATATCAGATTTGGCTCTCAACAGATAGCAGGTTAGAAATCCATTGGTGAATTCTCCTTTTTCCTCTAAATTGATGAAATATTATTTGGAATCCCCCCTTTATTCTAAATTCTAATTTGAAATCCTCCCTTAAAATCTTTTAATAACACTGGGATCAGTGCTACTTTTAATTAACAGAATTGGGGAGTGGGAGGTGGGGAGAGGCTTCTGCAGTTTGCCTTTCCTGTTTTCCCCAGGGCTCTGGGGAAATACTTTAGGCAAGTTTGCCTGGAATATTCCTTGTTCTCCTCCCCCCCCCCCCGTTTCTTTAAACCGTGCAGGATCTCACGCTGCAGGCTTGGAATTTTTTAGTTCAATTCGGGCCCTCCGGATCATCCCCGACAGCCAGGAACACCCACGGGTGCCATTTTGGTTGCCGTCAAAGGCAACAAACTCAAACTGACCAGGTTTTGCCTGCTGTTCGGAGGCTTCCCTTCTGAGCTCAATTTCGGCGCAGCGCTTAGCGCTGCCATTGCGTCTGCCCCAGCACCTGAATATTCATTTTTGAAGCCTCCAGTGCTGTTCCCAATGGGGAGCAAGTTGCGGCCACCATTTTGGGGCCGCTGCCCAGCGAACGGAGTAAAGAAACACTTGAAATTTCACTCGTTTGGGGCCTTTTCCTGAGTTCTTGGGAAAGACCTTTGGTGTTCTGGGGGTTAGGGTCCTTAGGTCCCACTGCAGCCCCGTGAATTTAACAGCATTTTCACAGACCCATTGCGGCCGCCATTTTTAAAAATCGCCACGTGGTCATTCATCTAGGCCACATAGGAGCCCTGACTCAGGAACTGTCTGCAGGCCTCATCACATTACCATAGTGAATTTTTCATTGGCAGATTGGCCAAATTTTCAATCCACCACCATTCTTCATCGCAAATCATTTATCACAATTTGGCCACATTGATCAGCCGCCATTTGAACCTGATTCCTTCGTGCCAGGCTTTGTCTCAGGCCCTCTGCGCCCTTCATTGGGAGTTTTTGTCTTTTCTGGTGCACCTTGACTAGCCACCTAAGGCCTCTGGATGGAGCCCAGAGCGGGTCCCCAACCGTGCCTTCGGCATCTGACGCAAGTGCCGTGACCAAAGCCCAGATAGAAATTTTTTCTGGTAGGTGGTCAGGGAAGCAGTCTTGTTACTTGTTCCAATTTCGCTTCCGCCAGCTGCTTGCCTGCCAGAGCTTTGTCTCAGTTTCCCTGAGACTGCTCAACCAGGATGGAGGACTCAACAATGCCTCCCCATCTTCAAGTTACGGCCGGCACAAATCCTCTGAACAGGAGGCGACAGGCAAGCCCAAATCTAAGGCTAAGATCACTCTTAAGAAGCCTTCTAAGTTGGCAGAAAAGCAAGCCAACTGTAGGCACCAGGCTCTGGAGAAGGAGTTCTCCAGAGTGCAGAGACAGGATGGATTGGAGACAGATCAGATGGCAATTCCTGAATTTGACCTTCCTCTAGGACCTAGGTCCTTCAATCTCAGCTCAAGGTGTGTGGTGTCTCACAGGGACAGCTCCCCTTCGGCATTAGTCCAACAGACAACAACGGTCTCAAGCACAGCCCCAGAGGCAACCTTTACTCCTATGGCCGCAGGACTCAGGAGTCCGGACATTGGAGACATTTTCTCCGACGGCCGTCTTGAGGCCTTACTATCTAAGGTTGTGGACCACACCCTAGCGGAAAGGTCCCTTCCTCCGTCTGGGCAAGGGGCTTCCACATCGACCATGCCACCATATGTCCCCCCCCCCCATGAGGTTTCCTATTCCTCAGGAACCCACATCTCCTGCACACTCCTCCATGAGCGGATACTCATCTCCGCAAGGTGAGGAGCAGCCGGAATTTAATCTATCTGAGGAGGAGGAACTTCCACCTGAACCCTCCCCATTGGGAGGTCTGTTTTCCCTCTACTTCGCAAGGCCACATCAATGGCAAACATAGGGTCCGACCAGTTCCCTCAGCCACAGGCAACTTCGGAGTCCAGTCCAAATCCAATATTTTTTGAAACGGTGGTAACCCAACATCATGTTCCGTGTCCTTCTATTTTTCTCAAGGGGATCAAAAAACACTGGGCCTCCCCTTCCTCCTTCCCTTCCATAAGCGGATCTGACAAAAAAATTTTCAGCACCTCCACAGACCTCATTGATGCCCTGGAGGTCCCCAAGGTTGATGAAGCCTGGACCCCTCTGGTATCTCAGACCGCGGTTGCTGGAGACATGTCGGAAGCGCTTAAAGAGACGACAAAAAGTGGGACTAGACTTTCCGGAAGACCCATCAATTAGCAGCATGGGCAATTAAAATGGCTACTTGTGCTTCATTTTTTGTGCGTACCACCCTTTTATGGCTGTGTCAGCTTCAGGTCAGCGTCCTTGCTGAGGACATTAGGACCATCAGGATCTAAGCAAAATGGTGGCAGCCATTGAGTATGCTGCAGACGCAACGCTCCAGTCGGCCAACAAACTGCATGGTCTATCTCTCCCAGGAGTGCTTGGTCAGCATCAGGGATCTGGCTTGTCGGGTGTACAGGGACCGTACCGTTCCACTGGTCTTACTCTCCCAGTTCCTGGGAAAGATGGTTTCCTGAATAGCCATTGTTCCCTGGGCCAGGCTCTACTTGCAGGACCTCCAATGGTTCCTCCTACCATTTCAGCGGCTGAATTCCAGTGCATCAAACTGTCAGGTCAGGCTCCCGGTTCACATCCTCAGATCTCTGCGCTGGTGGTTCTCACAAGCGGTGACCAAGGGATCACCCTTCAAGGAACCGGACTGCATCACCATTACGACGGACGCTAGTCTATTCAGTTGGGGAGCCCATCTACAGTCTCAGTTCATGCAGGGCTGCTGGTCCTGCGCAGACTTGAGACACAACATCAATTGGCTGGAGCTCAGAGCCATCCACTTGGCTCTTTGCCAATTCAGGCACTGGATCAGGGGACGTCATGTTCTGATCCTTACAGACAACATGGTGTCCAAGGCATACGTCAATTGTCAGGGGGGCACCAGGTCCAAGTCCCTCATGTCCGAGACATGGCTCCTGGGTTCATGGGCAGAGTCAACCTGGCCTCTTTCAGGGCCGAACACATCTTGGGAGAACCAGCAGGCAGACTTTTTGAGTCGCTCTACGGTGCACCCCTCAGAGTGGGGGTTGCATCTGGATCTGTTTTCCGAGATCTCCCACAGGTTCGGCCATCCAATCCTCGACCTGTTTGCGTCGTCAACCAGTGCCCAACTCCCCAGGTACTACTCTAGCTATTTTCTTCCAGGGGCGGAGGAGATGGACGCCTTGCGGACCCCGTGGCCACAAGGTCTCCTCTATGCCTTCCCTCCCTCCCACTCATACTGGCGACCATCTGCAAACTACTCCAGGAGCAGGCGGAAGTGATCTTCGTGGCCCCATACTGGCCACAGAGGCCGTGGTTTGCTGACTTGGTGAATCTTTCCTGGTCTCCTCCGTGGAAGATTCCTCCACATCGTGTGTCCTTACACCAGGGGTCCCTCCAACATACGGACCCTCAATGGCTACAATTGACCGCCTGGCACTTGAGCACAGCATCATGACACAAGAATTGTTTTTCCCCCGTTCAGTTACCATGATTCAGATCTCTCATTGCCCAGCGACCAATCACATTTATGATTCTACTTGGAAAATTTTTTGCCATTGGTGTAGAAGGTGACAACTTGATATCTGCAAATTGACCATCCCTCACATCGTAGATTATCTTCTGGATGGTCTGGTCAGAGGCCGGGCCCCTGCGTCTATTCGCAGACAGGTGGCCCTGTCAACATTACTCACTTGTGCAGATTCAGTTTCCTTAGCTCACCATCCTAGGATTTGCGCCTTCATCAAGGGTGCATGCAACACCAGGCCTCCAGTGGTACACAGGTACCCCTCTTGGGAATTGCCTCGCGTCCTTCGCGCTCTAACAAAACCACCTTTTGAACCCATAGCGACTATCCCGTTACGGAACTTGTCTCTTAAGGTTGCGTTCTTTATCGCCGTCATGTCAGCCAGACGTATCTCAGAGCTGGCTGCACTCTCGGTCAGGACCTTTGTATCTTCCACAGTGACTGGGTGGTCCTTCGTTTGGACTCCACTTTCATGCCCAAGGTCAACTCGCTCTTCCATAGGGCACAGGAAGTCATTTTGCCGAATTTTTGCCCCAATCCTTCCCATGACTTGGAGCACCAATGGCACACACTGGACGTCCGGAGGGCACTGCGGCATTACATGAAGCGCATGGAGCCTTTTTGTAGATCTGAGGCCCTATTTATCTCCTTCCGTCCGGCTTCTCTGGGACAGAAGGTGTCCGCTGGCACTATTGTCAGGTGTATTAGGGCCTGCATTGCGGAGGCGTACCAGTCCTCTTCCCTGCCGTCTCCAAGTCATCTTACTACCCATTCCACTCGCAGTGCTGCGACCTCGGCAGCATGGGCCACTCAGGCGTCCATTGAGGAGATTTGCAGGGCTATGACATGGTCCTCGCCCTCCCCATTTGTACACCATAATAGGATTGACCGCTTCACTTCCGCGGACGCCTCCTTTGGTTAGAGGGTCCTTCAGCAGGTGGTCTCTGAGGACATTGTTCCAGCCTTATCTGTTTCCCATCCATCGGGACAGTGAGGCTTTGGTATGTCCCATTGGTGGATTTTCCATCTCCTGTACTGGAGAAGGGGCGTTGTCTTACTTGAACGCCTTTTCTCAGTACGGAGATGGAGAATCCACACCCATCCTTTCGGTCAGTTAGGCCGATATTAGGGAATTGAGAACCAACACCTCGTCCTAGCATCAGCCACTTTTGCCCTCGTTAAGACTGGATCTCTAGCAAGAGGGGGCGTGTCAAGTTTGGCTACTTGGTCTCAAGAGCAGGCAGACAGAGAAAACCCATTGGTGGATTCTCCATCTCCGTACTGAGAAAAGGTGTTCAGGTAAGACAACACCCCTTCTCACCACGGGCAATCACCATGATTCAGGCCTCTTGTAAGCCGGCGACCAATCACATTTATGATTCCACCTGGAAGAATTTTTGCCATTGGTGCGGAAGGCGGAAACTGGATGTTTACAAATTAACTATTCCTCAGATTGTAGATTACCTTCTCGACGGTCTGGACATAGCCCCTGTGACCCTTCGTAGGCAGGTGGTGGCCCTATTGACGTTGCTCACTTGCGCGAATTCAGTCTCCCTAGCTCACCATCCTAGGATACATGCATTCATCAAGAGCGCATGCAACACTAGGCCTCCCGTGGTACACAAGTATCCCTCTTGGGAGCTGCCTCGTGTGCTTCGCACACTCATGAAACCGCCCTTTGAGCCCATTGCTAATACACCATTGCAGGCCTTATCTCACAAGGTCGCATTCTTAATCGCCATCACGTCAGCCAGGCATATCTCCGAGCTGGCTGCTCTTTCGGTCAGGAACAATCTTTGCATCTTCCACTGAGACCGGATAGTCCTTCGGTTGGATCCCACCTTCATGCCCAAGGTCAACTCACTCTTCCATCGGGCACAGGAAGTCATTTTGCCAAACTTTTGCCCCAATCCTTCCCATGATTTGGAGCGGCAGTGGCACACACTGGACGTCCGCAGGGCCCCACGGCATTACATCAAGCGCACGGAAGCCTTTCGCAGATCTGAGGCCTCCTTTATTTCCTTCCGCCTGGCTTCCCTGGGACAGAAGGTGTCCGCTGCCACTATAAGCAGGTGGATCAGGGCTTGTATCGCGGAGGCATACCAGTCTTCTTCCCTGCTGACTCCAAGTATATCACAGCCCATTCCACTCACAGCGCTGTGACATCTGCGGCATTGGCCACTCAGGCGTCCATTGAGGAGATTTGCAGGGCTGCGATATGGTCTTCGCCCTCCCCATTTGTACGCCATTATAGGATTGACTGCTTCGCTTCTGCGGACACCTCCTTTGGTCAGAGGGTCCTCCAACAGGTGGTTTCCGGGGACGTAGATCCGGCCTAATCTGTTTCCCACCCATTGGGACGGTGAGGCTTTGGTATGTCCCATTGGTGGATTCTCCATCTCCTGTACTGGAGAAGGGGTGTTGTCTTACCTGAACACCTTTTCTCAGTATGGAGATGGAGAATCCATACCCACCCTTAAGGTCTGTTTGGCCAGTATTAGGGGGTAGAGAGCCAACACCTCGTCCTAGCATCAGCCACTTTCGCCCTCGTCAAGACTGGATCTCCTAGCATCAGAGGGCGTGTCAAGTTTGGCTACTTGGTCTCAAGAGCAGGCAGACAGAGAAAACCCATTGGTGGATTTTCCATCTCTGTACTGAGAAAAGGTGTTCAAGTAAGACAACGCCCCTTCCTTTGGCTTCACTATGTGATTGTATGCATGGTTGGCACACATTTACAGTCTTCTTGTATTTATGCATTCTCTAAGGGGGGAGAGTGAATCCCCTACAAGGATTATAGTGGTGATGGTAAGGAGCAATTGTCTTTTGACCATTGCAAGAAATTATCAGCCAGAGGGTTGTCACACAAAATGGGCAAGCATAGTGGTGGCCAAGATTCTCCAAACAGATGCCATTTAGATGCCTTTGACTGCAAATCGTATAATTTGTAGACTGCATATCAGAGGCCTTGTGGATTTGGTATGTGGACATATATTTCAATCTACTCAGTGTGTCTTTTAGCTTTCATCTGGGGGAAGGAAATGTGTGAGTCATCAAGGGGCCTGCCAGTGAGATTGTTGCCAAGCAAAATGGGCGCTTCCCTTATCTGTGTCTAGTCCTGCCCCACCAAGGGTTTAGGGATGGTGTGGAGAAGTCCCGTTTACAGCCTCTTTTCTGTGCAGATGAATTTGTCCTGCTGCTCAAACCAAGCAGATTGCATAATCTGAATGCATGTCTTTCTACACTAACTGCGCTGCATCATCTGGAGTTGGGTGACTGGCTTTACATCCTTGAAAGTAAGATTCTAGACTCCGGAGCAGCTTGAAAATTTGTGGTCAGTGTTTTCATGAGATTTTTTTTTCCTTCAAAAAAGGCTAAATATGTTGTTTTCTGTTGTTCAAAAGATGGGAATGCAAAATACGCAAATCTGTGTAATATTAATTTGTATAAGTTATTCCAATTGTAAAATTTGGCTTTGGAACTTTTATGACCATAATACATCTTTGTCTGTTATTTCTAGTGTTTTGTCATTAGAATATATTTAATTCAGGTGTGTAAATAGTCATATGTTTACTCAGTGTCTGGATGGTCTCCTGGATGTTAATCTTTTAAATCATGGGAACTTGAAAATGTTAGTCACTTGTAGCTTTGAAAAGAGTTAAACTAGTTGTGTGTATTCAGGTGTGCTAGAAAACATTTTTTGTGGTAGCTGGTGTGGAATTGTTTGAATGGCTGGATGAATAGCCTAGCGTTCTTTAATCCTGAGCCATCTTATTGGCTTGAATAAATCTCTGTGTGATGCCTTAAATACGTATGCAGGGAAGTCAAGCTATTTTCCAAAGCGCTTGAAGGCAGGACAAGAAGCAACGGGTGGAAACTAACCAAAGAGAAAAGCAACCTAGAACTAAGGAGAAATTTCCTGACAGTCAGAACAATTAATCAGTGGAACAACCTGCCTCCAGAAGCGGTGAATGCTCCAACACTGGAAGTTTTTAAGAAGAGACTGGACAGCCATTTGTCCGAAATGGTATAGGGTTTCCTGCCTGAGCAGGGGGTTGGACTAGATGACCTCCAAGGTCCCTTCCAACTTTATCATCATCATCATCATCACCATCATCATCATTATCATTATCATTATGATGATGATGATGATGATGATGATGATGATGATGATGATGATGATGATGTGAGGTTGAAGTATGTATGTTTTGTCAAGAATTGGTAGTGGATAATTTCTCCTAATTATTGATCAATAGGCAGTAGCCACAGAATAATTCTTTTCATTTGTAGTAACATACAGTAAAAGCTTTGACAATAATTTCACTTATAAGGAGAAAAGAAACTCTAAACCATGGAAATTCTTCTCATTAATATTGCATTTCTCCTTTTCATTTCACATTTAATGTATGTAAATAATAGCATAGTTTCATATTTATATGAAATACTATCTACAACACAACTGGAGTGCCCCTTATTATGAGAGAGATTAACATTTTTGTTCAGTAAAGTTGTTAAACAAAGTTACTGTTTGTGGCTCTTTGCACACAATCCCATTTCTTGGAATTTCCCTTGAATATCTGAAAGCTGATCCTCTTTTTTTGGCTCTCTCACCTCCTGCCCTCCAGAGGTTTGGGGAGCACAGGTGTAGGTTTCCTAACTTGATTGTAGAAGGCACCATCATGAGGAAAAAGTGCACAATTCCTAGTACTGGTACACAACACAAAATCTGTTTTGTAGATCTGAGTATCCAGTCTCCTTTTAGTTTATTATAAGCAGTAAAAAGCAACCTTCTAATGGTCAGAAGCTTACCTGATGTTCTTTAAAAAAGAGGGAGGGAGGGAGGGAGGGGGGAGAGAGAGGGGGGGACTGCCATGATAATAATTTGGCTGGCAAAAAATGACTTCAGGGACTGATCCTGGACTGTTTTGGGATGCATTTCTCCAGCAATTTTTTGAGATTATCTCAACTCCTGGAGATTTCATGGATCCATAAAAATGGTTGATCTACAATTGTCTGTTTGGATTTTTTGTTTAATGTTTAGAATAGTAAATTTTCCAGTTGGTGTCTGATCCAAATACTAGGGAAAACCAATCCTGTTTAGCTTTTTGAGACTTTCTAGATTGGGGTCTAGCTTCCTCCATTCTGGGGTGTAGCTGAAAGCAAAGTTTAGTGTGTTCCTTGAGATAGAACTTGTGTATCCCTATGTTTCAGTTCTAAAATAAGGGTTAACAAAGCAGTTTGTTGTGTTCATTTAACACAGTTTATGTATTTGGGCATAGCAAATTGTATTTTATTGTGACTTGATTTATACAATGTATTGTACTAAGAGTTGCTTGGGTGCTGAACATGCTGAATTATAAATTGCGCATTTCCATTTTAATTTAGTTTAACAGTTTGTGCAGAACTGGATGCTAATTTACCTTTTAAGGGTGGAGAATAACATATCTGAAGAAAGGGATATCTCAAAGGAGCTGCTTTCTCCTCTTTTCTCTCCCAGCTGCAGCCAAATTCTTCCAGCTTCTTCACACTGCTCAGTTGGGTTTTTCTAAAGATAAGACTATTATATTCCCCCCCACCCCTATTCTCCTACCCCCGATTCCAAATACCCGTAGCCTTTTTCTGAAGGCGTAGGAGGATGGGTGGGGTCCTGCCACCTGTTCCTGAGGCAGCATGGTGCGTCTGAGCCTTCTCTGGGGTAACTGGAGTGGTGCATTCTTGGTGGTAATTTTAGCTGCTGAAGCTGAGCTGCTTCAACAGGTGGAATTTCATTTTGCTATTGAAAGGCCTGTTGTTGGGAGGAGGGGGAAGCTTGTCTCTATTGAGGCTGGGAATGGGTGGCAGAGAGGAAGAAGGGAATATGCAATAGATGCTGGATAAAGTATTAACATCCCGGGGACAGCAGGATCACTTCTTTTTTATCTCATGCCATTTAAGCGTTCCCTATATCTAAAATTTCCTGGGAATTTATTAACTGTTGCAAACTGCCCAGTAGCTTTCTAGACTAGGAATTGTTCAAATGATAGACATCCGGTTTCTGAGGGGGCTAAATTATTTAGGGAGCAGGGACTTTTTTTTTAAAGGAAACTCTAAGGCAGTCTGTGTAGTTTACTGTAAGGCACCTAGAGAATGAGCATTGCTAGTCTGCATAAAAAACATGTTATAGTAATCCACCTTCTTTTGTTTGTTAGTGCCACTTGGGCGATACATTTTGTTTTGTTAATATAAAAACCAAGGCAAGTCATTAATTAAAGAGGCTTTTTTCTTTTTTCTTTTTGCTTGCGAGAGGCAACATGGTATGCAGGAGAAGGAGTATTTTGAGATAAAAGCTTTTCTAAGTCTACTTATCTCTTTAACTTATGCCCAAATAAGTAAGCATTAAATTATGTTGAAAACTGTGAAGCTTTTGATTAAACCATTGTAGGACTGATATTGTTTAATGGGAAATTTGTTTAATGGGAATAACAATTTTGATTTTTACTATTACATTAAACATCAATACACTTTTATCTTGTTAGCAAATAATAGGGTATAATCACATTGAGATTCCTGTCCCTCTCCTTTTACAAAAACTTTCTCTTTTGAAAATCCAAACATGTATCTAAACATGTAGTAATTTTTAATCAAAGATTTAACATATTTAATAGTCATATTTTAAGTAACTCCACTGAAACTAAATTAATTCCAGTTTACTTATGTCTCTATCTGGTTGCTGCTAAGTTTTTTTATTTGGTTTTTTTGAAAACTTTAGTAGTTTTTCAATGAGAAATAGTTTTACTATGCTGTTTTACCTATTTCTTAGCAAAGCTTAGAATAAAAATAGATGAATAAAATTTTACTTGTGTTGTATGAAAATAACGTGATAGAACATCTGAGCCAGTTTGGTTTAGCAGTCAAGGCAGCAGTCTAGAAAACAGGAGGCCCTGAGTTCAAGCCCTGCCTTCAGCATGAAAACCAGCTGAGTAACTTTGGGTCTCTCTCTTATCCCAACCCTCCTCTCAGTGTTGTTGTGGGGAAAATTAGAGGAGGAGGAAGGTGTGTTTGGATATGTTTGCTGCCTTGAGTCATTTGAAAAACAATAAAGATGGGATACAAATAAATAAATAATAAAATTATATCAAGTGAATGAGGAAATTTTAATGTAATGTCTAAAGAGATACCTAGAAAGAAACAGTTGGAGATGAAACCAACTTTTGCCTATTAGTGTATGTTGGATGCTTCACCATATACCCTCACTGCAAATATAATGTAATCTAGATGGTTTGTCCTTGCTTTCTTACTCTTAATGGGGTGAGGATAAAAACTCAGTAGAAGCCTTATTTTTTTTCTTTGAAGTTAAATATTTGTTATAGCTTTATATTATTTATGATGCTTTGCAGATTAATAGAAGGGATCTCTGTGCTGAGTTTCCATCCAATAATTTTGACTGTATTCTCAGCATCAAGTTCTGGTCTAATTTGTTGTAAAAGAATTGATAAGCAGTGTGGTTAAAGGTATCATTGATTTGAACTGAACCTGGGTGACCTTTTTTGGTGTGGAGAAAGAGATCTGATTGTTTTTCTAATACAGATGAGTGGGAAGAGTGCTTAGTTAAGTTACGCACTTTGAGTCATTTGTCTGACTATTTTGTCTCAGAATTATTAATGTGTTTCTTCTTTAGTAGTTAGGAAATATGATAGTCAGAACCAACAAACTGATCCCCCATTCTGAGCTGTTTAGCATAAAAGTAGCAAGCTCAAAAATTATACATAATTTTTTGCCAGGGGAAAAACATGGGAAAAAATTGGAAATGAGAATTAATTTCATTTTTCCAATTCCCCTAGTTCTGATGGAGTGGTCTAATGCTTTCTTGCCAGAAATATTTGGATTATATTTTCTCTGTTGTGTACTTCCTTTTATGATGATCATCTTGGGTAACTTAATGCCCAGATAAATATTTAATGAAGGATATCCATCATGGGTCCGCTGACTGGAGGTGGTGAGAAGGAAAGCTTCCAGCAAATATAATCCAGTGCTGCTCAGTTTGATGAAGCTTTTATTGCACAGTTGCTTCCTTCATTCACAAAATTTTATGTTGAGCAAGGGAAAAATGGCAGCCAAAAAAGGTACTCTTTTAACCTTTCTTTTTCTATTGTTTCTTCCATATTCAATTTTTTCTCTCCCATCCACCCCAAAATAACTCTTTGGCGCTTTTGATTAGCGTTATGGGAACTATCTGAAAGTCCCGCTGATCTCCTATATGGATGCCACCTTACTCAGCCTGCTGGAGAAGCCAGGTCCCCCTTCTTTTACACGTTCTCCTGTGTGCCAGCTATGAGAGCCATGGGCCAAGACGCGAATGGAGCAATCTGCTGTGGTATATGTTCTTTTCTTTCCCCCCATCTCACTCAACAGCATGACTTATGACTCAAATGCAGTAACATAAATTCATCTTCCTGCTCCATTAGCTCCATCCCATTTGGACATTGATATCCTCAACTCTCAGATCAAGCAAGGTTTTCTTAATAATCATACCATACTCACCTCTTGGGAAGGGTGGGGGTTTTGTATATTGTCATCTCACTCTCTTTGAATCTGTGGTTCCACTCCCCCCTTCCCCGAAACAAAGTTGTTGTCGCGTGTCAGGCCAATGCCAGATACAAGGAGGAAATCCACAAAGCTGTGACCACACATCAGATTGTCATCACACTTCCTGTTCTGTCCCCACTTCACATTTACTGGGGAAGCAAGGGTGGAGGAAAGAGGGTGGCATTGCCATAGCAACAGCTTTAGTGTTGTCCTGTTATGCCTGTCTAACTACGGTAGCTGTTGTGTTATACTAGCCAGTGCTCTGAAACATGGTATCTACAGTCCACTGGGTTGGGACCAGAACTCTTTTTTCCAGTGCAGAATGGGAAGTTGCAGGGATGCAAAATGCCTAGCTTTAAAAAAAAAAATTGCCCAATTTTTTTTTTAATTCATTGGTGAGGTAGGAGTGCAGAAACCTGAATGTTCTTATGAAATCTTATTTCTTTAACATGCTGAGAAGTAATGAAGGATCCTAGTCGCTAAATTGAAGAATGCTATGATTTATACTTTCAAGATTTGCCATTTTAGATAAATAAGACCCAGCTATGGAAATTCATCAGTGAGAAAAAAAGAGTTGCACACAGTCCTGAAATTGCCATGCATCATTTCAGTTCTTGAATGAACTTTGAGGTACAACATTTGGTTAATATTATTGATACTAAAATACAAGAGCATGCTTGAAAGAACAAGATATATTGTGGTATATAAGTTGTGGTTTTTGTTCAGTATTTGTGGCACTTTCTCTACCTGAAGGGGGTCATTAGTCCAGCTTATTTTGAAGACCTGGAAAACACAAGACAGGCACTGATTGTAGGTCTTGGAAACTATATTTGATGAGGAGAAGTGAAACTGGGCAACACTGGGAATTGAAATTGATGACAGGGAAGTTGTGGTGGGCACATTCTGGTTGCAAGCCTAACAGGAGGTCCTTAATTGGAGCATGCCAGTATATGTCAGCTGGTATCTCTAATAACTATTCTATACCATAATGGTGTTACTTTACCATCAGTCTTTCAATTGTAAGATGGTGAAATTAGACAGTATAATGTCACTTCTACAATTTAGTAGGAAGTCATGAGGTGAGTTGATTTAAGTGTGTGGTAATGTAGCAAACCTTTAATTCATTCTGGTGCTCTCTGTAAACTCGTCTGAGTTTTGTTTAGCAGTTATCCAGTGGAAACAAAATAAAGGTTTAGTAGCATGCCTATGTGACCATTCCTGGTCATTGTTCAGTTTTTGTTCAATAATTAAATACAGGCCATATCAAAGATGGCATCCCAGGTTTTTAAGCAATGTAATTAATTTTAAAGTAGCTCTTTGGCTAAGTTATCATTTCTCTTCCTGTGGTTTTCTGAATAGTAAAGTAACTAATAACCAACAAGTCTCCTTCCCACACTCTACTATCCATAGTATATTATGTGCATGTATACACACCCTGCCATGGTGCTGCTCCTTCCTCTTCTACCCCCACCTTGCCTAAGATTATGAAGCTATCAGAAGAGTATATACAATCTACTTTCCCTTAAGAGCATAGAGATAACAGATAATTACATTATGTCATATATGGGTTTTTACTTAACATCCACTTTCTTTTTATTTTTATACACATTTATCCTGTGAGATATTTTCAATGACATTGACCACCAAGAAACACTGGTTTCATCCTTATTGGAACTCCCTACATGTGGGTAGCTTGATGTTACCTCATGAGGTTCAAACCTTGTATGGAGAATTTAACTCATAGATCTTCAACTTCATACTGTACTTTAGCTTTAACAACTATCCTATTCTTGGCACTCGGTAGTTGAAGTAAAGGATTTCTGGAAGGATAGGATTATGAAATATGTTAACCCAATCTACTTTGAAATGAAACCTGTTTTTTAAAATAAAAATAATATATAGTTGGCATTTTGTCTATACTCTATTCTTTTTATTGTTTCTTCCCCAATACATGGGATTAAAACACTGTTTTAGTTGTTTTTTTTTCTCGTCCCCCTCCTTTGTTTCCTTTTCTTCTCTCCTCTTTGGGTTTACACAATCCCACTAGTGAATTATTGTATCCTTCATGCTTGGTTGCAGTTTTGTTCCTTTTCTGGTCTCCTATCCATTACCTCTGTGGCAAAGCACTTTCCACAATAAGCTGTAGCAGTGGGCAATTCAGCAGTTGTCAGTTGAACGGGGCTATATTGATTTTTATTACTTTGCTTTAGTACAAAATAAGTAAATTCTTTCATGTTGCTTGCAGTCATCTTTGGATTTTGTGTAAAGGATAAAATTGGTTGCATCCTTAAAGAATTTGAGTTAGTTTTAACATTTGGCAACTCCTGGACAAAATCCTACTGTTGTCTTGCCAAGATTTTTTGCCCTTTCTTCCTTTCTAGGGCTAAGAGAAAATGACTGGCCCAAAGTCACCCAGCTGGCTTCTTGCCAAGGCAGGACAATAGCACATGGTATTCTAGTTTCTAGTCTGTTGCCTTAATACTGTACCACTGAACTCTCTTAAAGATTAAGATGTATATGTGCATGTGCATGCAGTTTTAATTTGTTTAGCCTCCAAGTGTGCAGGGGGAGTAGTTGAAAAGGATTGAAGATGGCATGCAGATTGCCCATCCTTTCTTTAGAGGGATTTTTGGGCAAAGTTATCCAAATCAGGCACCACGTGACGGGGTGAGCTCCCTTTTTTACCCTAACTCCTGCCAACCTAGCATTTCTAAATCATGCAAAATGCGAGCAGATAAATTGGTACCATTTTGGCCAGCAAGTAACACCTGTGTACCTCAGCATATAATCATGCTTGTCATATGACCACAGAAATGTCTTGGGACAACACTGGCCCCCTTGGCTAAGAAATGGAGATAAACACTGCCCCCTAGAGTTGGACATATTGGATTGGGGAAACCTTTATTAATGCTGTAATTTCACAGCTGCATCAAATCATTATTAATGCTGTAATTTCACAGCTGCATGTATAACTATTCTCTAGAATGTTTATTCTCTTTAAATTTAAATCTAATGTTACATTTTCTTTTGATTCAATGGTAAAATATTAATAGTGAGAAAAATTAATCCTCTAACTTTACAACTTATTCTCTGTGCTTCCTCACAACAATGCTCTACATGGCTTTATGGATATAGAATCCAAAATAATAAACAGCATAACCAAAAGCAAAATAGAATACTTAAAAGCAGCCCAAACATGAAAAAAATACCATAGTATTCCTAAATGCTATCACATGGTCTCTGATTAATTTGTTTAATTTAATTTGTTTAGATCAGTTCCCAAGACTATTTATATTATATAAAATATCTTTGTGACTGTCATTTCTGGATGCTGGAATGGCTGTGAGGCAATATCTAGGAAGACAGCTCTGTAACTGAGTTGTCACTTAGAAGGCTGGCAAAAGGTGATCCTAGCAACTTCATGGTTTTTCATTGAGCTGATAGCAGTTAGAATACTCATTCTAAATATATAGTGGTTATTTTTAAATGTAAGCCACTAAACAGTCCTTTTGGTCATAGACTTTAATGTAAATGGAATAAATAATTGATAGAATTGAATCTGTCCCAGCAGGGATTTGGGTTAAAACCTAAGCAAAGTCTGGTTAATACTTGGATAAAAGAAAGCCAGGAACTAATATAAGTTTAGGCTGGGAAGTTAGAAGCCATCCCTGAAGAATGTAGCTTCAGGTGTCATACGGAGATTGATGATTTAGGGGTGGGATTTGCTTTTTTAGTGATGGCTTCTAGTCTGGGGCTCCAATCTGTTATCTTTCCACTTACTTGGCTTCAACTAGCATGTTTCCTGTTTTCTGGATTGGCTGAGTTTTTGCTTCTTAATGTCAAGCAGAAGAAAGGTTCTGGCCAACTTACTTGGCCAAAAGGAAAAAAATCTGCCTTGCACCTTTCTTCCCAGGGCAAAATACAAACTTTTTGGACCTTGGGAAAGGGAAGAGTACTCTAATAGAATAAGTCCTTACTGTTTTCAGTGTGTTGTGCAGCCATCTGGAAATATGCCCAATTCTCCATTTAATTGGGAATGTAATCTAATCTACCCCTGGGAGTTCTTTTTGCATAATGTTTTTTAACTATTCTGCTGTTTGTTTTGGGGGGGGGGAAATCAGGTCTGAATTCCACCAGTCTTATAATATAGTCCCTGCCTCCATTTCTGAAACATTTATTTTTCTAAAGTTCCAGTTGATTTATTAATCAGATTTATTAGTACATAATGCTCCCACTTCTTATTTTCTCATAACAAGAGCCTTATGAGGTAGGTTGGGCTAAAATAGTGACTGGCTTATGATCAGCCAGCTTTAAGGGAGGACTAGAAATCTTTAGATCAGAGGTCTCCAACCTTGGCCACTTTATGACTTGTGGACTTCAGCTGCCAGAATTCCTCAGCCAGCCTGAGCAGAGGGTTGGACTAGAGCAGTGTTTCTCAACCTTGACAATTTTAAGGCATGTGGACTTCAACTCCCAGAATTCCACACCCAACATTGCTGGCTGTGGAATTCTGGGAGTTGAAGTCCACATGCCTTAAAATTGTCAAGGTTGAGAAACACTGGACTAGAGCATGGCTGGCTGAGGAATTTTGGGAGTTGAAGTCTACAAGTCGTAAAGTGGCCAAGGTTGGTGGGGAGCCCTGCTCTAGATCACCATCTTAAACATCATACCAGGCTGGCTCTTAGGAAGGCTACTAATACCCCAAAAGAAAGGGTTAGCAAATTGTCAGCTATCTCATTATTGATCCCAAGCATGGAAAAGTTTTGAGAAGCTGCTTTGTTTTAAGTCATCCATGTGCAGCAGTGTAAAATAGCAATATGTAACTAAGCTGAGATCTGGAGTCAAAAGTTTGATTTAGTTTAGACAGCTCACTACTGTAAATCATTTTTGCTGATAATTTATTGAATTGTCAATAGTAATTTGGATTTACATAATATCCTTACCTAAGACCAAATAAACCTCTGCATGGTTTAGGACAGTGGTTCTCAACCTGTGGGTCAGGACCCCATTTGGGGTTGAACGACCAGTTCACGGGGGTCGTCAAACAACGCAGTCCGCCATTTTTTCCCCTTTTCCTTAGCTGTGCTACTCCCTTTTATTCTATTGGCTTTTGAAAGCCAATAGAATAGACTCTCTTGAATAGAGTCTAATTCTATTGGCTTTCAAAAGCCAATAGGAATTGTCCAGGCTGTCTCTGCCCTGCTGAGCCCGCCAAAAGTCCCATTCTGCAAACGGTGTTGCACCGGTTGAGTAGTCCTTGACTTACGACCGGTTGAGTAGTCCTCGACTTACAACCGGTTGGGGGTCACGGCATTAAAAAGGTTAGAACCACTGGTTTAGGATATTGCATAAATACATGAATGGAGATAGAAGTGTACTTGGTGATATGAAGCAATAAAGTAGATGGGCAATCAATCTGTGGGTTTCCCTCTGTCTCCTGGCCCTTTTCCTTCGTAAACTCTAGTAAAATGCACAGGAGCCTCGCAAAGGCTCCATGTCAGCTGGATCTGAGGACAACTTTCCAGTAATGTGTGCTGTACTTTTGTCAGAAAGGCAATTTTATATTTCTTCTCTTGGGCATGTGATGAAGTAAGTGGAGCATGGGTTTTTGGTGTGGAAATGGTAGACTACAGTAAGGCCAGCTCCCCTCCCTAATTTCGGTTCAGACTTCGAATTTCAATTCAGACTTCTATTGGAATTACTTCCCTTCATCTGTTTCTTTCAGGAAGGGGAAAGCAAAGAGGCCTTTCATTTTGTTTTTCATTAATCAGCATTTCCTTTAGTGTTCTGGGCTCCATTCTGTTCCCCCTCCCATGATTTATGGTAAGGCAAGGGCAGCAGGTAGCCAAACCTTCCGACCTCCAACTCATTTGTCTGGAGGGGCTGGGCTACCTGTCACCTCCTGTCAAGGGAGAGCTATAAATGGTCTCTTTTGGTAATTAAGTGGGGGTGGGGATGGGGGTGGAGAATAGGGGCAAGACATGGTGTTGATAGCAGGACTAACTGATAAGAAAGTCAAAGAAGAAATTATACTCAGTGGCATGTAGGAAATTATATGCAGTGGAATGTAGGAACAAAATATGATTTGGCAGCAGGGGTTGAGCATTGATTTGAATTTTCCCTCATATTCTGATGGATCCTCCTCCCTGCTGTAATCCCAATTACTTGACTGAGATCAGAAAGTCACAGAGTGTGTCTCTTCTTCTCCCAATAGCTCTATATGATAGTTGTGCTCCTGTAATAGCTGCTGTAGGTAAGTTTGCCAGCAGCATTACATTAAGAATTGTAATAGGTAAGGTGGAGTTTGCTCAACTTAAAGTTTTCTTAACTTTTCTCTTTGCTAAATAATTTATTATGGTTAAATGTATTTTGTTATGGCTGTAAAAAAAGATTAAGCCACTTTTTTATAGCTGTTTTAAAAATTCCTTTTATATATATTTACCAATACTTGTTAAAGAATTATCTTTATTCTGTGTTGATTAAATGTAATAAAAGCATTGAGGGCCTTAAAAAATACAAAAAGGGCCAAACTTTAGCATATTGGCAAAAAAAGAACAGTAGTATGTAAATCCTTGTCAGGATGATGGAATTTTATTTTACTTTTTTATTTTGTACAATAGCAGAAAACAAACTCTTCTTCACTTCCTTAAATTGTACAACAGGAATAATATGGAATATATTGGCCATAGATATCTTATCTATTGGAGTATGCCCTTTATAAAAAAAAGTAAATGAAATATATATTTATTTGTATGTACCAAGGAAATCTATATAGATTACAAGATAAAATGTGAATCAAGGTCTCATATAAACAGAAATCGTTTCCAACATTATAATAGTTATGTTGATATGTTTTTCTTTTTATATTCTTTATATTCTTTGGACTAAAAGTTCCCAAAGCTTCGAGCTACATCACTGTTTGAAAAAATCCACTTCTTTATGACTGCTAATTATTTGAATATAGTCTGATTTTGTAATGCAGACCCTTGCATCTTTGCTTACTCTTATCTTTCTCTTTCTACAGCTCTATCACCACCTTGCGCAGAGGACTTTGCAGCTTCTCCTACATGCTTTTTTTTAGAAGATCTGTTCCCAAAGGCACCTGAAATATTTTTGAAATCTTGAGGATACACTCTGCTTGCCTGGGGAATTTTCTGGTGAACTGAACATATTTCTTCTCCTTAACTTTGTCCTGAACCCCAAGGGAAGAGGAAATTTATTGATTTTGCATCAAAGTTTCATGGTTCTGGGCTGCACCTCTATATTAAGTACTTTGCATTCAGCCCTTATGTGAGTCTTTTTTTTATCAAGGATCAGGCCTGTGGATTGTGCCAGCTATGGCGAGCAACAGTAGCTCCTGTTCTACACCAGGGAGTGGACATCTCAGCAGCTATCCGGTTCCGCATTATTTCTTCTTTCCTCACATGATTGGAGGCCTCTCACCTCCAGGAACTCTGCCTGGAATGCAACACCAGCTGCCAGTCAGTGGGTATAGTACACCTTCACCAGCTAGTAAGTAACCAAGTTCAATATCTAAGTGGTAGTAGGGGTGAATATGGGGTGATGCACACTTAGGATAAAGAGGCTCTTACTGTGTTTAGAGCAGATTTGAAAACACCATCACAATATTTGATACAAGCACATCCTTTTTTGTTGAATAAAGCAAAAATGACCATTGGCTGATGTATTTCATAAGTGCTCTGTTCTGTTACAATTCAAGTGACAACTTATGGAGGAATTGTGAGCTATACAAGCTATTTTTGGTTTCCCTACACTTTTGAGATCCTGAACTGTACTGTCTTCTTCATCTAGGAACTCCAAAATGGGTCTTAGCAGTATTGTCTCTGCTAATATGCACATTTTTTAAAGTTTGACATCCTTCCTGAATGCTACATTTGAAATGTTGTCCTCTTTTTCAATTTTAAAGTTTTGATATATAATGTTTATTATACATAATAAATCTGTAATCATTATTTTAGGATATTATTTCACCACTTTCTTATTAACTAAAAATAGATTTGACCATTCGATTATCAAATCTGTGGTTAGATGAATTGACACATGCCTTTTGAAGCTTTTTTTTAAATCAGGTTTAGGAATTTCTTCAGCTTCAAAATGTGTTTGGAACTCTGTTGTTTTTTATAAATTGGATAGTTTGTGTTGACATTCAAGTTTTCTCACAGTAATTGACATACATGTGAACAAGCACTATTCTAAACATCTTAGGTTTCTTACCGTACTCTCATCCTGAATACATATTTATTATTATTTTTATCCCAGTTTTTCTCCAAAGATACTGAAAAAATGATGTGAACTCATAACAACTCTGTGGGTCAAGTTAGGCTAAGAATTGCTGAATTTGTATCTGAGAGACAAAGTTAATCTTGAATGTTATGTCAAAACCAATTTGTGTTCATTTCTATATGCAACCATGCTAAAGTGAGATTGCCCTGTTTGTTACAGAAGAGAGTAAACTGTAGTTGGCAGCTTTGGTGACTTCATTTTGAACCTTGCTCTGTCATTCTCTTCTTGAGCAATTTTGGGCAAATACTTGTTTCTCATGCTTCGTTCCTCTTTAGAATGAGGAATGATGTAGTTTTTGAGAAGGGGATTAGGACAAATTTAAGATTACACTTGAGCCTACAATTTAAAAGTTCAAGGGGTCAAAAAACTATAATAGAAATCTGAGTTTGGGAAGTTCTAGAAATAACTTCACAGACAGATCTGGAGTTAGCTATTTTAGATAAATTAATTTCAGTTTTAGTGTATGGGCATAAAAATATGCTGATGAAGAAAGTTTTCCCAGTTGTTTTGTACAGCCTAGACAGTTATTTAGGTGCATTTCTGGTTCTGCTCTGAGAAAAACTCCAGAAGAGTATCTAAATGTTATAGAGGTAAAAATGTGCATCAGTACTGATTCTGTTCATGGGAAACAGAAAATGTTAGTTCTCCTGATCATTCTTCCCACTATCACTTGAATTAAAAATAATCAGTTCCTGAGTTATATTCTGCAGGAAACCTTTTTCAGAAGGTTTGAAATGTCCCAAACGAGAGGACTCTGCTCACATTGAGTTGCAGATTGATACAGTATATGCCCATTATGATACCAGTGTTTTGCATATTCAGTGCAGCACTTCTCCTTAAGAGAATAGGTTCTGAAATGAGAATTGCAGAGTACAGTGTAACATGGTATACAGTGGTGGTGAACCTATGGCACAGGTGCCAGAGGCGGCCCCCAGAGCTCTCTTTGTGGGCACGTGTGCTGTCGCTGGGTTTTATAAAACCTTTTCGCTTTAGGCCTCTGCCGCCATGTACAAAAAAAAAAGGTTCAATCAATCAGTCAATTTCAACTTCTCGCGGGGGAAAAAAAGATCTTGCAAAGTTGGAATTGATTGATTGAACTTTTTAGTCCCACCCAGTCTGCTGTTACCACCGCAGCCACGGCCACCCGATGGGTCAAACCCACCCGGCACCCAACGATGCATAAGTGCGTTTTGGGTTGCAGTTTGGGCACTTGGTCTCTAAAAGGTTCACTATCACTGGTATAGTACAATATAGCGAGAAAGGCATCTTTGGCAACAACTGTAAAAGCAACCAGTGCAATTCGAAATATGTTGCCACTTTAAAGCCCTACATTGGAGAGTCAGATTATTTGCTGAGTCACTTATCCACAATGATTGCACATTCTTTGGGTCCCTTTGGTAAAGCAATGTCATCTAGTAAATACTGGAAATATGTCTTCTTGTCGTGATGCCTGCCTTATGAAACAGGTTTCCTCCGGAGATGTGGATGGCCCCGACCATACTGGTCTTCAGTGAAAAACCTAGCTTTTTCCCCAGGCACTGGCATAGTTATGTGTTATCTGTTGGTGATGAGATTTTTGTTGGAACCTTAACTTCGTCAATCTTCTTTCTTTCACTTGAATTTGTATTATGTAAGCCTTTATTTTGTTTACTGTCCAAAACATACTTAGCTCTTACTGTGAAAAATAGAACTGATGTGACACTGTTACCAGATCACATTTATATGAGTCTTGGCAATGAGATTAAGTCATGAAATTATCCTGGTTACAATTTAGTCGTCCTCCTGATTTGTTTATTGTAGAACAAGACTACAATAAACTGGGGAATGTATCAAGCTGGATAGAAAGGAGCTATCAGTATACTTTTCTATGGTGAGTATACTGATAGATACTAAATGGTGTCTTTTCATTTCAGTCAAAAATCTCTGTACAAAATTCACGTATATTTTATTTTTTTATTATTATTATTTTTATTTTTAACCAACAAAACAAAGCAAAACATAACACACATACACACACAATATATACTCCTCTCCCCTTTTTTTACAGTGATTGCGTAACGGTAATCTATTTATTTACATTTCCCCCCTTATTCTTCTTTAGAATATTTGTCCTTATTGCCCCGTTATTTCTTATTTACATTTTTCTTCCTTCATGTTCTACTTCTTACTAAGAATAATTCATATTATTATTATTATACATTATTATACACATATATTCACTTTTGACCTTTCCATATTTATTCTCCTCTATTATTTCTAGTCTCCAACCAGACATACCACTTGTTCCATGTTATATAATACTCTGTGTCTTTTCTTTTATCTCTTTTGTTAATTTGTCCATCTCAGCACAGTCCAGGATTTTTTTTTATTACTTCTTCTTCTGATGGTATATTCTCATTTTTCTAGCACTGTGCATATGCTATTCTTGCCACCGCTATTATATGTAAAATTAAGTACCATATTTCTTTACTATATTTAAAATACCCAACAAAAAGATCTCTGGTTTCTAGTCTATGGGTTGGTCTATTATTTCTTCGATCCATTTTCTTATTGTAGACCAGTATTTTTTTGCAACTGGGCATGTCCACCATAAATGATAATATGTTCCATGTACTTTTTTACATTTCCAGCATGTTGGTGTAAATTCACGTATATTTTAATATTAATTTAATTCCCACCCACCTACTCACAAAAAACCTTAAATATCTGGCTGATCTTGAAAAACTGAGTAAGGTTGGAATTGCTTGGCATTTGGATGGAAGATTACCAAGAAACCAGAGGTTTGGGCTAGGAAATAAAAAAATCAATCCTAAGGAAGTAAATGACATTTCTTTATGTTACTAAGAAAGCTATATAGTCATATCCAGTTATGCTTAATTTGAGGGTGTATTTACATTTTTCAACAGCTGGCAATACTTAGCTGATCTTGGAAAATAAGTAGGAGTCAGTCTAGTTGGGGACCTATCTGGGAATTCCAGAATTGTTGGCTAGGCTTTGGAAGAAGAAAAAAAATCCCGGAAAAGGGAATGGCAAACTGTGCCAATAATGCTGCAGACAATGTCCATGATGCATTCAGTTGATTTGTTTGTGTCATGATACCATATATATTCTTGTGTTAGGATCCCCCCCCAACCAGATATTTGGATGTTATACCAGTTGAAACAAAAATATAAATATTTCTTTATGGTTTTGTCATGATGACCTGGAGACAACCTTTTATAGAATGTAATTTTGCTTGTTAGTAAACCACTTGCATTGAAGATTATTTGTTGCAGCTATTGAAACCCTATGCTTCTTCTAAGATTTCTGGTTTCGTCATAAGCTGCATCTCTTAATATATCTGATGATGCAGCTGAGGAAAGTATAGGAACATCATTGTATGACAAAAAAGGAATTACACATAAGTACTGAACAAGTGCTATATTTTTGTTGAATAAGATTTAGAAGAGCAAACACCAACTCCCAAAATAATTTGACACACATTATTATAATTCTTGCAATCTGTTTTTCTTTTTTTGAACTAGCTTTAAGTAGCTTATTTTTTAAATAAAATTAAATTTCATGTGTTCTTAGTAACTTTGCTGTGGCATAATTGCTATACCACATATCACATGCTCATTGTCACTTGGTGAACATCCTTAATTTGAGGAGATTCATGTTTTTCAAAAGCAGTAACATTGCTTACAAAGTGTTAAAATTATGCATATCCCAGAGTTTCTTTTGTATTCTATCTTGATTTTGACCATTATTGTTTAAAAATGTTTCTAGTCCCAATTAGCTAAAATATTATATGAGTTTTTGTTCATATGCTCTGTTTTTCATAGAAAATATCCTCTGATCCTTCAAACCTGTTCCATCTATTGGTCCCAAATCTTTCCCCATTTATTAGTAACAATAAAATACAGAGCAGTACAACAGCTTGTTTTATAGAATAGTTCCCCCTTGTGATAGTTATACAGAACTTTTATTTTTAATAGATACATTCCAAATTCTGCATTTATTTAGGTAATAAATAATTTAAATTTGAAAATAAGGCTACCTTGCATAAAGGAAGGCAGGAGTCTGAAACCTATAAATGGATGACAACTACAATATGTAAATGAAAGTTTGTTTATTCTTCCAACAAATAATTATGAGACAGAACAAGGAGCTATGTAAAACACTTTTGCTATAATGTATCTCTTAAGAATTGGAAATTGTACTTAAATTTTGGCTGTTAAGGTATTGCCTATATCTTTTCAAGCTGATCTCTTCAGTTAAAAGTATTGGACCATTTTTTTGAAACAAAGATACATGTATGAAATTTCATGTTTCTGCATGAACTGGACCTTTTCACTTCATAAGGTTGAAGTAAACTGAATGGTTAACATCTTTTAAAGGGGTGCTGGGAAGTTGTCTCCTTTTTGGGGAGGGTTATGTAATAAAAATGTTGGTTTATATGCAGTGTAAGAATATTTAGATATAGTCAACATAAAGTTGTTGCAGGCCAGGATTCCAATGTCTCGGACTAGATTTTCACAACTCAGGGTGAGTATAATATTCAGACATTTTGTCTGAAGGTGAAGGCTGGAGAGACCTAGAACATGGATGGGCGCAGAGGGTTCTTGTACTATGATAAAATGTGACCAGGCCCAAAGCTGGGGTAGCTATTGAGAAATGTTTTCTTACTCTCTAAAGCAGGGGTCTTCAAACTTGGCCCTTTTATGACTTGTGGACTTCAACTCTCAGAATTCCTCAGCCAGGCATGCTGGCTGAGGAATTCTGGGAGTTGAAGTCCACAAGTCATAAAAGGGCCAAGTTTGAAGACCCTGCTCTAAAGCAAGGATATCCAACCTTAGCAACTTTAAGACTTGTGGTCTTCAATTCCCAGAATTCCTCAGCCAGCCATGCTTAAAATGGCTGGCTGGAGAATTCTGGGGAATTGTGGAAGCTGAAAATGGCTGGCTGGCTGGCTGGCTGGCGAACTCTGGGAGTTGAGGCCCATAAGTCTTAAAGTTGCCAAGGGTGGGCTCTAAGTTTATCTTTAAAAGTCCACATAATTCCTCTATTTTTTTTCCTCTGGTTCTTTCTTAAATTCTGAAGATACTTATAGGCATGGGTGTGCTCTTCATCCTTCGTAGGATATTTGTGTGCATGAACCCTAATTTATGAAGGGAGGAATTGAACTGAAGTAAATGGGTATACTAAGTAAATTTTAATCATTCCTGTTTGGTAATGAATTCATTTCTAAACAATTATTTTATTTACTAAAATGTTTAAACTGAAGCTCTTTGTGTGGTTTACAGGAAATATACTAATAATACTATACTAAAAATACTAAAAATGACTAAAATGTATATGATAAAATCAGATGGTCACCACAATATAAAAAAGATGTTGAGACTGTAGGAAAAGTACAGAGAAGAGCAACAAAGATGATTAGGAGACTGGAAGCTAAAACATGTAAAGAACAGCTGCAAGAACTGGGTATGTCTAGTTTAGTGAAAAGAAGGACTAGGGATGATATGATAGCAATGTTCCAATATCTCAAGGATTGCCACAAAGAAGAGGAGTCAAGCTATTCTTCAAAGCACCTGAAGGCAGGATAAGAAGCAATGGATGGAAACTAATCAAAGAGAGAAGGAACCTAGAATTAAGGAGAAATTTCCTGAGAGTTAGAACAATTAATCAGTGGAACAACCTGGTTCCAGAAGTTATAAATGTTCCAACACTGGAGGTTTTTAAGAAGAGATTGGACAACCATTTGTCTGAAATGTTATAGGTTTCCTGCCTGAGCAGAGGGTTGGACTAGATGACCTCTAAGATCCATTCCAACTTTATTATTATTGTTGTTGTTGTTTGTTTGTTGTTGTTGTTGTCATATAAAAGGCAAAATAAAAGCACCATATAAACTAGGCTGCCATGAAGCAGTCACTCAAAAGCAAAGAATTAAAAAGAAATAAATGCCAATAAAAAGGCTTGGGAAAATAAAGTTTTAATTATTGCCAAAATATGCTAATGTGGTTGCTATTCAGGTTTCTGTGGAGGAAATTCTATAAATGGGGTCCCATCACAGAAAAAGCTCTCTTCTTTGTAGATGCCCACCTGGTGAGGAAATCTGGAGACAGCCAACATTAGATAGATAGATGAAATACCAGACTTCTATCCAGAACACTTTGACCTTTATAAAATATATTATTTGGGGATTGAGGACTTTTATAATTTAATGATTAAAAGCATGATTCACATACTCCATCCTTCAGAGATGGGACATCTATATTAAAACTAATCATGGACAAATATAAGAAATCATTATGACCTGCAAGGACATACTCCTACACTCTTTTGTAGGATCTTGAAAAGATGTTTGAAGTAGCTTTGACTCACATCAGACTTGACCTTCAAATAAAAGACTATATTTTCCTATTGCATTGCATGATAGGTGTTCATCATAACCATGGAAGAAAGAAAGCACATGTGAGGCATTCATGTGTCTTTCGGTATGTATATGCATTTTAAGTTTTGCCCATTGATTATATTGGAATAGAACGGAAAACTGGGAATTGGCTATTTAAATGATAAACGCATGCATGTTTGTGCTGATTGATATTAGTCAAAAGGGCTTGTATCTGGGAATCTGTTTTCTCAGTAATACAAGCTCACTTCATTTTGGAATTTGGTTTTGTGCTTGTTAGAAACTCTTTAGTCTCTGTGTCCATGGCAGCATTTGGCTGAATTATATTTTTATTTAAAATTCTCTCTCTCTCTCCCACCCTCTTTTTAATAAACCTTCTATGGTGATTAGCTATCAATGAGTCTTATTAAAAGGGATGTCCAGAAGATAGCCTTGGGAAATAGGTTTGAACATCATCTCTCTGCCTCCCCTTTTAGAAATATTTCTCTCTTATTTCTTATTGTCTCCTCCCTTTCCAGGCAAGAGGGCCCTTTTTTATAAATAGCTTGAATAACAGGAAACAAAGGTTTAAAAGGAATAAACAAACCTCTTGACATAACACTGAGGCCAAAGAGGCAGTGCTTAGGAGTGGGTGGTGTTGAGTAGAGACTAGAGAGATGAAGTGAGAATCTGTATTGATTGCTCACTCCCACATCATTTGTCATCCGGTTCCTTTGGATATTGTAAGAGTTATTAGGATAGAGAAAATCAGGGTGCCTAGGTCCCAAAGAATTTACTCAGGAGCCCATATACCTCACTCCAAAGAAAGTGTTCTGCATTTGCTATG
Organism: Crotalus tigris; assembly: GCF_016545835.1. Taxonomy (NCBI): domain Eukaryota; kingdom Metazoa; phylum Chordata; class Lepidosauria; order Squamata; family Viperidae; genus Crotalus; species Crotalus tigris. The sequence continues at coordinate 89,541 of NW_024097068.1, forward strand.
GTGGATAGGATAACTGAGGCTGAAGGAAATGTATTAAGACTAATATACTAGGGTACAATCTTTTAAATTATATTATAAAATAAGTGCAGGCATAGATATAATTATCTGACATAGATAAACATAAATAGGAATAGTCATTAGTTTAATTTCTTACATTAAAGCAGTGGTTCTCAACCTTTTTAATGCCGCGACCCCCAACCGGTCGTAAGTCGAGGACTACTGAACCGGTCGTAAGTTGAGGACTACTCAACTGGTGCAGCACCGTTTGCAGAATGGGACTTTTGGCGGGCTCAGCAGGGCAGAGACAGCCTGGACAATTCCTATTGGCTTTTGAAAGCCAATAGAATTAGACTCTATTCAAGAGAGTCTATTCTATTGGCTTTCAAAAGCCAATAGAATAAAAGGGAGTAGCACAGCTAAGGAAAAGGGGGGAAAAATGGCGGACTGCGTTGTTTGGCGACCCCCATGAAATGGTCGTTCGACCCCAAATGGGGTCCCGACCCACAGGTTGAGAACTACTGCATTAAAGGGATAGTGAACATTAGCAGTTCTATCAGCTTTGCCAAAGCAGGAGCCCTCTGAAATCTCTTTGTTCAGGAATCATGAAGGTAAAATCCTGCTTAGTAGAAGGCACCAGGTAGTGGAAGACTGACATATAGGTAGCTTTTTCTTAATGGCCATAATTAGGACTGGAATCTCAGTCATTCAGTGAAACTTTTCTTAGGTGAGACATCACATAACTGCTTTGCTCAATGGCTTAAGAAATTATGTGGGTTGTAAAATGGAGCTTGGGGTGCCTCTGAGAGTGGGGATAGGGAGACTCTGGGAGACTCAGTTCTGAGAATCCTCCCTATCAAAATTCAAGCAAGATTTTTCAGAGAGAGAGGGAGAGAGACAGAGAAATACAGGAGGGGAACCTGCACCAGATCTCTCAGGGCCTCCTCCTCCTTTTACTTGAGGCACCATGAAGTCCTTATCTTACTACAATGCCTTCCCATTCTTTGCTTGGATTTTGGCTCCTCTCATCTTTAGGGGCTGGCTGAGAGAGCTACCTAATGAAAGAGTTTGCTCAGCGGTTCTCAACCTGTGGGTCGTGACCCCTTTGGGGGTCGAACAACCCTTTCATAAGGGTCGCCTAAGACCATCAGAAAACACATATTTCTGATGGTCTTAGGAACCGAGACACTTCTCCTCTATTCGTCTCCACACTGCTTCGAGCTAGGGGCCGTTGAGCATCTCCTAAGGGAGGCTGCGCTGCTTCACGGCCCTTTCTGCGGAGGAGGCTGAACTAAGCTCTGCCGGCGCTGTCGCCCTCTTGGCTCTCTCTCTCCCTCTCTCTTCCCCCCTCCCTCCCTCCCTCTCTCCGCCTGGGCGTTTCTCCAACCAGGCTGGACGGAGCCGGCCTTCCTGCCCCCCCTGGCCAGCTGGAGCCGGGCAGGCCGGCAACCTTCAGAAGTGAGGTGAGGACAGGCGAGGCGTGCTGAGCCCCCGGCACGGCGGGTGAGTGGGTGGTGTCGATGCGCGCTTGGAGAGCCCTTAGGGTTGGGGGTCACCACAACATGAGAAACTGTATTAAAGGGTCATGGCATTAGGAAGGTTGAGAACCACTGGTTTAGCTTTATCTTTGTGCAGAAAAAGCTGCTTTTTGTGGGGTGCTGGAATGGAGGTCAGAACTTTAGGACCCGAAGATCATTTTTCCACCCTACTGAAGGAGTTCAGCTCCCCTCAGCAGGAAGCCTTCTCAGCCAGTCCCCAGAGATGAAAGGGAATCTTCCTGTTAGGAAGCAGCAGCTTTCAATGTTCCCTGCTGGTCCACATTGACGTTTTGGGGAAGCTGTCAGAGAAGATGGCAAATGGTAATCACATGACTGCAGGGCACTTGGCAACTGTGAACAGGTTGCCAAGCACCCAGATCGCAGTCATGTGACTGGAGGTGCACATAATATCTTTTGATGGATGAAAGTGCTTCATGGATCGTAAAAGATCATTTCCTAGGCTGTCATAACTTTGAATGGTCATTAAACAAAAAGTCAAAAGTTGAGGATTATCTGTATCATTTTGAAAGTCAGTGCTAAAGTAAGTTACAAGAAGGATTAACTTTTTAAAACAAGAAATTCCACACAGGCAGCCTATCAACACCAAATGTCAAGAAAAAATATTCTGTGTTTAAATTATTTTGTTTTCCAGGTCATGATGCTCCTTCATCAGAATGTGTTTGCATTTTTCCTGAATAGGAGAGAAACTTACTCTGTATCCTCTTTTTTTTTTTTTTTAAACAGTGAGAAACCTGATATCCTCCCACAATATGTAGTATCTTTGGGTTTGAAGCTTGTATTAATAGTTGTATGAATTCCTTTTGCTGATCCATGTGGAATAGTAGCCTATCCTTTCTTGGGATCGTCACTCTTATAATTAGGCTTGCTAAATTGCTGAGTTAACTGGACTTTATGGGAAAATTGCAAGCTTACAGTAACTATTCATATAGGTTCTGGGACTGGATTCCAAGTAGACCAGCCTTCAGCAAAAGTTCAGGTGAGGAATGTGTGAAATATAATGGCTAACTTGTGTGAATATTTAAATACAGCTGCTTGGAACTTGTGTCATTTGTTCTGGAAATCCCTGCTCCTGACATGTAGGAAGACAAAGGCTGTATGTACACAAAGCACTGTATTCAGTGTTGTATGTATTGTGGTTGCTCAGTTCTTCGATCTATCATATCACATAAGAGGCAGAGACATTACATTAATCTCCATATTCTCATTAAGCCTACATTTTCAGAACTGCTACATATTGTTTAAAATAGATTCTTCCATTGATATAGTCTTCAAGTGCCCAGGCTCAATTTTTATAACAGTTGAATTATAAAATAAGATTGTAGCATGAAAAATTCAGGTAGTCCTTAAATTATGGCCACAACAGAGCCAAAAATTTCTGATACTAAGCAAGACAGTTGTTAAGTGAGTTTTGCCCCCTTTTACAATCTTTCCTAACAGTTGCTAAGTGAATCACTTCAGTTTTAAGTTAAACTGAACACGGTTCTTAAGTAAAACTGGCTTCCCCATTGACTTTGCTTGTCAGAAGGTTGCAAAATGTTCAGTGGTCCTAGGTCTGAAAAATCATGATAAATCACTTTTTCCAGAGCTGTTGAATAATCACTAAGCAAATGGTTGTAAGTTGAGGACTACTTGTACCTAAAAATTTGGGACATACTTGTAGGAGGAAGGACCTGAAGTAAGACCTGCCAGCTTCAGGTCACAGACCATCCAGGAACTTGTAAGTCCTTCTCCCCCCATCCCCAAGCCATTAGCTCACCCTGCTCCCAGGTCAGAGAATTCTGTGTCTGAATCTGGCTCCCAGCCCTTCTTTCCACCTACTTGCTTGAACTGTCGTCACATTCTTAGCATTTGCACAGTGGGGCAAAGTTCACCCACTTCAGCTTTTCCTGAGCTGCCGAGACTAGTTCCATTTTCCTCAGGCTCTGACTTGCTTTGGCATTGTACCCATGTCTTTCTCAAATCCATTTTGGAAAACAAAACAACAGTTAAAGTATTGTTTGTGTTTTTCTGAGATAAGAGGTACCACAAAACATGATCTTGAAAACTACAGAGCCTGAATTATTGTAATTAGTGAAGGGAAGATTATTTGTTTATTGTATCCAGCTTTTAATATTTTTACAAATAGCCCAAGGTCGCAAACATATCTAATATTCCTTCTTCCTTCTCCAGAACAGGAGATGGAGAATCCACTAATGGGTTAGCTCTCTCTTCCTGCCTATTAGACCAAGTCAACCAAACTGTGGTGAACACCCTTGATGAAAGGCCGAATGGGAGGGCCCTATATTGGTAGTGATAGTCTGCATAACAGAACCTGAGGAACTGCCGGTAGTCGGGAAGGATGGGGATATGGGGATATGGAGATACGCCTCCATGAGGTCTATGGACGTCAGGAAATCCCCATTCCTTACGCTGCCCAGGATGGACTGAAATGTTTCCATCTTGAATTTTCTGTATGCAATATGGGAATTCAGACCTTTGAGGTCTAGAATCTTCCTCCATCCTCCCAGGCTTTGGGAACCACAAAGAGGATGGAATAAAATCCCTGCCCCTGTTGACCAGCCAGCACAGGTTCTATGGCCCTAATCCGTCCCATGCCTTGGAACGGCAGTGGCACACACTGGACATTTGCAGGGCGTTACACTACTATATCAAGTGAACGGTGCCCTTCCGCAAGTCTGAAGCCCTCTTCGTTTCCTTTCACCATGCCTCTAGTGGACAGAGGGTGTCCGCTTCAACCATAGGCAGGTGAAATAAGGCTTGCATTGCGGAGGCGTACTGGTCACATTCCCTGCCAGTGCCACGTCATGTCACGGCACATTCCACTCGCAGTGCTGCGACCTTTGAGGCATGGGCCACACAGGCCTCCATAGAGGAGGTTTGCAGGGCAGCGACATGGTCCTCGCCTTCCCCATTTGTACGGCATTATAAGATAGACCGATTTGCATCTGCGGACGCATCCTTTAGAAGGAGAGTTCTTCAGCAGGTGGCTTCTGGGGACGTGGCTCCGGCCTCCTCTGTTTCCCTCCCATTGGGACAGTAAGGCTTTGATATGTCCCATTGGTGGATTCTCCATCTCCTGTGATGGAGAAGGGACGTTGTCTTACCTGAACGCCTTTTCTCAGCACGGAGATGGAGAATCCACTCCCACCCTTAGGGTCAGTTAGGCCATGTGAGGAGTCTGGGAGCCAATACGTTGGACTGTCGTCAGCTACTTTCGCCCTTGTCAAGACTGGGTGTGTCCTAGCCCAGGACAGGCATGGCAAGTTTGGCTGACTTGGTCTAATGGGCAGGAAGACAGAGCTAACCCATTGGTGGATTCTCCATCTCCATGCTGAAAAAAGGCGTTCAGGTAAGACAACGCCCCTTCTAATTTCTCCACAAAAACAAACCTATGAATTGAGTTGGGCTAAGAGAGTGTAACTTGCTAGCTTTCATGGCTAAGACAGGACTAGAAGTCATGGTTTCACGTGCCTTAACCATTAGACTAAAGTGGCTGTCAGATACATTGTGCTTCAACAGTATCAGTATTTTAAAATAAAGCGTTGCCATTAAAAAAAAACTTGAATAATGGTTTTGGCCTAATTGTGTCTCCTCCTTTCTAAGAGGTATAGATTTGATGTTTAAAGATTCTTGATTTTCTAGAATCTAACTGGGATCAGTATCTAAGCCAGTGGTGGCGAACCTATGGCATGGGTGCCAGAGGCGGCACTTGGAGCCCTCTCTGTGGGCACACATGCTGTTGCCCCAGCCTCGCCTCCTCCCACCACCCCCTCTTCAGCAGCCCCCCTGAAGGAGAGTCACCCCTGAGCGTGGCCCACGCGGAGCAGCACAGCCAAGGGCATGGCAGCCAGGCAGTGTAGACAAGATTCTGCCCTCACACCCCATTGTGCACAGTTGTTGTTTCAGGGCGCGGGCAGAGGACGTGACTGTCATAGCGCTGCTGGGCTGCCTGGGCAATTTCCAGCGGGCCCTGGAGTCGGTGAGTGGCCCTGCGGGGAGGCGGGGTGGGGGATGGGGGCAGAGCGGGAGCGGACAGAGGGTGTAGTGGGGGCAGGGCCAGTTTTTGGGCACTCGGTCTCTAAAAGATTCACCATCACTGATCTAAGCTCTTTCCTGTAAGTAGCTTCATGCAGCTTCTGGTGTCCTCAAGGTGAGTTTGATTGACTGCTCTAATTCCCAACCAGTCTTGATGAATTCTCTGGTGCTATCAGCTTTTGTTTGAATAAAAAGAGGCCATTTTGATTTTCTTCCCATAGCGATACGCCAATAAATTCAAAGCTGTTGTCTCAAGCTTGAAGTTGGGTCTTCCAGCAGCTCCAGAAGTTTTTTGAGTTGAAACAATTCTGTTTTAAATTTGAAAGAGGTGTTTGGGCTTGAAGCAATGTTTTTAGGCTTGGAACATTTCCGGGATGATCAGAACAGTGTCAAAACACTTCTGGCAGGATTGGAACATCTGTTTCCAACTCAGAACAGAGGATTTCAAACTTAACATGTAGTGTTTTGCATTTGAAATGTTTTGCACACCACTAATTCTCCAAAACATATGAAATAGAAGTGCATTGGAATGAATGCAGCATTTTATGCTTATAATATTTGGGCATCTGAGTTGGAAAATTTAAATTAACTTTTATTTATTTATACACTATATGGGCTGCCTTATTATGGAAAGTCCTCTGGACAGTTTAAAGGGATTAGAACTAACAAAAAGCAGCAAAAAAACAGAGAACTGATGTTTGTCAGCACCAAAAGTTATTAAAGTAGCAGCTAGGCAAACATTTCACCACCAAAGGTATTATATTGCTAAAATTAGTCTATTTCTACAGTTAGTTGTAGCTATCTGCTAACTGTTCTTTGTAGAAAATGTTTGGATAAATGATTCCTAATGGCATTCTGATAAATCAGTAGTATAACAGGGAAGGATTGTATAGCCTATGAGTCATAATTGATAAGATTTGTTTTTAATGCCCCTGAACACTCACTTCTCATTTCCTTTTTTAGGGACTTTTCAACTATTTCAAAATAGATGGTTGTAGTCCTTCTAGCTTTGTGCTTCTGTTTTGCTTTTAACACATACATGTATACCAACATGCTGTTTTCTTAAGATATCGTACATAGTGCAGAAAAAAGGGTATAAAATAAAAAGAAAATTAGTAAAGCTAAAACTAGTTTACACCATTTATTGTGTCTCTCTTGTAGTGGCCTTTGGTTGTGCACATTTAAGAAATAGGTTTCATGTATCATTTCATGCATTTTATTCTTGCAAATCATTCTTTTTTCCACTACAGATAATCCTTGTCTTACAACCATAATTGATCCTGGAATTATCATTGTTAAACATCTGGTTGTTAAGCAGGTCACTATGTGATGGCACCCGATTTTATAATTTTTTCCGTGGCAGTTGTTAAGCAACTTTCTTCTTTCATACCAACCATTCACTGTTGTGTATTAAAATTACATTCATTTATAACCAATTTATTGTCCCCTTTCCTTAATTATACCCATTCTAATGGCAGTCAGTTGCTATTATGTTACTACTGATACATCCAGCTTTCTTTTCATTTAACATTGGGGATAGAAAAATGCTCTTAATATGAGTAATCAAGAATGCACATCCATTTTTTGGCAAATATTTTCAAGTCTTAAAATTTCTTCATTCAGTTTCTCATCTTGCGTAAACGTTCTGACAATGTATATAAATTCATCAGTTTCCTTTCTTTGTTACCCTTTACGCATAACTACTGTGAGATTATTCATTTTGGTCTTTGATACATTATATGCTTCGTAGCATTATATTATCTAGCATTTACTGAAAATTATTTGGATTCTTAAACAACAGCATGGCATCATTTGCAAAGAATATACGCTTTCATGTCTTTAATCAACACATCTCTAAGTCCCTACAGGTCTTCTTTAAATAGTTATTGATAAGTACCTTAAAATAAGCAAGAAGATTTCCTCCCTGCTCAGTGTTGATCAATTTGCTTAATAGTCCATGGTTTGTTTCTAATTTATACAGCTCTTAGTGCACTTGGTAACCAAACTTGCTCCCTTTTGGCATTAAACATCCCACAATTCAAGTCTATTCATTGTATTATATACTTCTCTAAATTACAAACATACAATTTTCTTCTCACATGTATACTTTTGTTAGAGCACAAAATCTGGGCTTCACACCCTCTGCTTGGCCACTGCACTTTCCAGATGCTGTTCGTTGTGTTTTCTCGTATCTATTCAATCAGGATTCTGCCAAACACTTTCAAGGTATACTAAACAAACTAATTTCTCAGTAGTTTTTGCATTCACTCTTGATCTATTTCCTTTGGCATAAGAAAAAAATAGTACCCTTCCAGTCAGAGGCACTAGTGCAGCCACATAGCACTCAATTAGAAAACCTATATTTTAAGATTGAATACTATTTAATCTGGTATTTTTATTTGATATGCTCTTCTAGCATCAGCCCTGTGAGTAAATTGAGATGAAAAAGAATGGCTCAATGTTGTCCAGCAAGTTTCTGTGGTTGAGAGTCAATTAAAGCCTGTATCTTTGAATTTCTAGATATTTTTAGATTGATGTTAATTCCTTTGACATACTCATATGAATAAACTGTAATTTCAATTATATTACTTGAAGTATATTACAGAAAAAGATTTGTTTCTTAAACACTCATTAACAGTCACCATTCTAATTCAGTTTTGGGACTCCAAATAGTCCAATAACATTTTCCATACTCATCTTGTTTCCACCAATCTATTCATATCACCTAACAGATTGTTTTTCTTGGATTGAATTAATTCACAATGTTTACACATTCTTTTCCAGATTTCATCTCTGTTCTTCCATTGTCTCCATTAACAGGGACATAACATACGGTTATCACTAACCTTTAGATTAATACTCTGTCTTGCCCCTGTCTCTCTCACACTTACACACCCTAGATCAGGGGTGTCAAACTGTCGGCCCACGGGTCGGACGCATCATTGGGAAGCCACGCCCAGTCCATTGCCGGCAATGGCAAAACTCTCCTGATACGTTGCGCCACGTCACGTGACGTCGAGAGTTTGACATGTCTGCCCTAGATGGTACCAGTTTACATTTTTTAAAAAATTAGAAATTTTTTGCTATTTCATTTATAATTAAAACAACACTTTTGCTTCTCTGCATCTGTTCATCAACTCAATTCTTTAAGAACTGTGATTTAGATTTACAGGTAGTCTTTGACCTATGAATGGTCATTTAGTGACTGTTTGAAGTTATGACAAACCCTCCAAAAGGTACTTACATCATAGTTTTGAAGTTTTGACACGCTGGGCCCCTCTCCATTATATGATCATATTTTAGGCGCTCAGCAGCTGGCTAACATTTACAGCCATTTACAGCATTTCACAGTCATGTGATTACAATTTACAATGTTTATTGCCAGAAACTGGTGTTTACTTCTGCTTTCTGGCAAAAAATGCCTATTGTGTGAGTTTGCTCACACCTACAGCATTTGCTTTAACAAACATGGCATTTACTTATAATCATTGCATTCAATTAATAATTGCCACAAAAAATGTAAAATTGGGTTTCTCATGTAATGGCCCTTTTAACAAATATCATGAGATGCAATCATAATTCTGTGCTAGATTTCAGTCAGTTACCTATATTGCATTTTTTTTAATTTGACATCCAAAATCCTCTTCCCTTCATGTTCTTTACCACTTATTCTTCTTCCATCCCATCCGAAAACATTCCATTTGCTAAAAAAAAAACTCACAAGAAAAAATAGAGACCCACGTTTTGTAAACATATAATAAAGCACAATATTAAAACATTTATTGTGTCTCTCTTCCAATGCCTTAATGCAGAGAAAATCCTTTTTCAAATCCTTGGTTTGTGTATTGTATAGAATAGAAATAAAATGAGCATACTCACTTTAAAAAAATGTTGTTGATTTTAATCTGATTTCTTGCTATATCTTTGTGGTATCTGGGAATTTCACTTCTTAATAGTCTGCTACACATTGTAGATACGTGTTTAGATTATAGGCATGTCCTAGAAGAAGTCTTTTCTGTTTTATTTTTAATGCAATGAGTTAAAGGGAAAGTTAATGTAATTTTAATGAAAGAAATTGAATGCATACTCCTCCTTCTCTTATAGTCTTCCTTTATTTGATAATTATAGTGTTTATGTCTCTGCCAAACTAATAGTCTGGCTGGATCCAGTTAATACAGGAGAACTGAAGTAGGTCTTGCTTCAATTAGGGGTGAATGGGCACATGCCAATATTCAAGAAGGGGAATGAAGGGTCTGGCCTAGAGGAATGTTGATGAAAAGTCCATGGGAAGAAGGATGAGATGTTCTTGTTTTGGTCTTGGATTCAATTCATGTGTAATGGTTATGATGCAGGTTTCATGGCCCTCCTTAGGCATGGAAGAAGACTGCATGACATTGGGCCCTTCACTCATTCTCTATCCAAACTATGTTACAGAGTTGCTGTTATGTGAAAAATATGAAGGGACAGCTTTATTTATATTCCCTTGAGTATAAGCAAAGGTGTAATATAAATTTAGTAAATAAATAGCAAATTGTAGTCACACATGATTTTTGAGGCATGGCAGTATGACAATGTTTGCATGACAAGCTCACATGTTTAATCAAATTATGGTTTATTCAAACTGGTTGCTTTGGTTCACATTGTATTCTGAACTATAAATTAATCGGGGGCTGGCTTTGCACATATTTTGCAAAAAGGCATTTGACTAATTTGTAATTCATATAAATATAATCTGTTTGCCCGTAGCTTCACAAAAAGGAAATTTCCTGGGCTTTATCAGATATAGAGGATTAAAAGGACATTGGTTAACATTTGAGAGGGGAAAAAAGAGGCATTGGGGGGGGGGGGAAATCAGTGCATTGCCAACATTTTCCCAAGGAAATTTTGGACAATAGTAGATACCTTGAAGCTTTGTTGTCCAATGCAATCCCCAGATCCTTTCTATAATCGATAGTTCCTAGATATCATGGTGAGAAACATAAAAATTGTAATGTAAGCTCTAAAGAATGCTTAATATACAATAAGAAACTCCTCTTCAAATCCAAATCCAAATAATAACTTCATGTTCAGATATCTTATTTTGAAAGAGGGGAGAGATTTTTGAGAGGAAAATGTATTGCATACTACCTGCAGTTAGCAGCTTTGCAGCCAAATTCCAGCAGCATAAATCTAGGGGTTCTTTGGGAGCCCGTAGTTGTATTGAGTGATGATGACATCTGATCCATGGGCTGCTCATGTTCAATGTGAGATCCAGTTTCCTGGGTTCTGTACTCTTAGGAATAGAGAAGGATATTAGGGAGAAATGTGAGAGGAATGTTGGGGCACTACCAGGTGAATAAATAAGGTGTGTTAAGAATTGAGGGGAATGGATGGGAAACAGGGCTCATAGTTCTTGGAGTAGCAAATAGCATGATGCCTGGGAATTTATCTCCTGTTCCCCTAGCTGGAAGACTGAGGGCAGCAGAAAGATTCCTCTCTTTTTGCTTCCATAATCACTAGCTCTGTTTTCCCTGGCTCTTTCTCTGTTCCTTCCTCCTCCTTTCTGTATGCTTGATGCTTACAGTACTCCAGAACAGTCCTTTGATGCCAACTTGAGGTCATGGTATAGGCCATGAGCTGATTAAAAGCACATGGCCCTTTCTTGAGGCCTCCTCTCTCACCTCACAAACATTCTCAGAGTAACTTCCTACTACTACTCCATAGCAATCCAGTGTCTGCAAAAACATTTCTTTTTCTCCTCCTTTCTCTTACAGATGACTTGTATGATCCAGGGTTTTTTTTGTTCTCCCTCCTGCTCCTTACCACGAGCTAGAGACACGTCTCCAAGTAGCATAAAGACAATAATTAAATCCTGTAAAAAGAAGTTTTGAGGGGGCCCACATTGCCTTAGATGCTTTATAGGATACATATAGGGATTGATTATCTTGTGTACAAAAGAAGCAACGTACATTTTTTAAAATATTTCAAATATTGTGGCACTGATTCATTTGAGGTAAAAAAATTGGTCTAGGAATGGGATTCATAATTTTATTTTTCATGAATTAAAATATGATCATGGATCAGAAAAATTTGAATACAAGCAAAAAAGAGCTGCAAATGAAAATCACAGCCTAAGATAGAGTAGTATCTATTTGAAGAAAGACTTTGAAAAACAAATCTAGCAATTCAGCATTTTTTGAGTTGGAAGTCTTTTTTAAAAAAAATATTATTAATTTTCTATTGTTATATTTCATTAGTGCTTGATAAACATTGTGTTATCTGGGTCACTTTTTGTTTTGCTTAGTAATACAAATTATATTCTTAGTTTCTACACTATTTTTTCAACCATTGATAAAATAAATTCCAGATGTGAGGGTCTGGATGGGGGTGAACAGGCTTAGACTCAACCCTGACAAGACCGAGTGGCTCTGGGTCTTGCCTCCCAAAGGCCAACTGGATGGTCCATCTTTAGTCCTGGGGGGGGGGGCAAATTTACCTCCCTCAGTGCAGGCACGCAACTTGGGTATCCTCCTGGACTCACAGCTAAATCTGGAACAACATCTATCGGCTGTGGCCAGGGAGACCTTTGCACAGGTTCGCCTAGTGCACCAGTTGCGGCCTTATTTGGACCGGGAGGCTTTATTCACAGTCACTCATGCCCTTGTCACCTCAAGACTGGATTACTGTAACGCGTTCTACATGGGGCTACCCTTGAAGGGCGTTCGGAGGCTGCAGTTGGTTCAGAATGCAGCCGCGAGAGCGATTGTGGGCACGCCAAGGTACGCCCACGTGTCACCTATCCTCCGCGAGCTGCACTGGCTTCCTGTGGGTCTCCGGACGCAATTCAAGGTGTTGGTTATCGCCTTCAAAGCCCTTCATGGCATAGGGCCAGGTTACTTACAGGACCGCATTCTGCCGCACGGCTCCCAGAGACCAGTGAGGTCCCATAGATTGGGCCTCCTTCAGGTCCCGTCGGCCAGACAATGTCGGCTGGCAGGCCCTCGGGGAAGGGCCTTTTCTGTGGTGGCTCCGACCTGGTGGAATCAACTCCCCCCCGAGGTTTGAACTACTCCCACCCTGCCGGCCTTTAAGAAAGCCGTGAAAACTCTCCTGTTCCGGCAGGCCTGGGGCTGATGTCCCCGGGGGGCCGGGATATGATCGGACTCGCGGTATGACTGTATTATTTTATTGTTTTATGATTGTTTTAACTTTGTACACCGCCCTGAGTCCTTTGGGATTGGGCGGCATATAAATATTTGAAAATAAATAAATAAATAAATGTTTGAAAATATTCTGTATCTTCTTTCTCTTTAATCCTCAGTGTGAGTCTATCCATTTCAGCACAGTCCAATATCTTCTTAATTATCTCTTCATCTGATGGTGTTTCTTCCTTCTTCCACTGCTGAGCAAATACAATGCTCACTGCTGTCAATACATGCAATGTTAGATATATACTTTGTTTATCAAATTTTTCTGGTACTATACCTAATAAGAAAAGTTCAGATTTTATATGTTTCTCTAATATTTTTTCTAATCAAATGTGTATTTTAACCGAAAATTTTCTTGCTTTACCACAAGTCCACCACAGATGGTAATATGTGCCTGGTTTTTGGTTACATTTCCAACATTTACTGGACATGTTTATGAACATTTTTGCTAATCTAACCAGTGGTAAATGCCATCTATAAAACAATTTATATAAGTTCTCTTTATAAGAAGTTGCCATAGTCAATTTATAATATCTTTCCTACAGATTTTGCCATTTCTCTAATTTTATATTATATCCAAAGTTTTTTGCCGTTTGTATCATTGTTTCTTTCACTTGTTCATCTTCCATTTTCAAATTTAATAAGAAATTATATAATTTCTTGATCAGTTTTTCATCAAAGATCGGCAATATCTGATCAAACATTGTTTGAAGGTCTTTGAGAAGTATAGTAGTACAAATCAGAAAATGTAAAAGAAGAGCTGAAGTGTAAAGTTAAACATATCACTAGCTTAGAATTGTTGGATTCCCACAAGTGCTCCAAATGCATTCTGTTGATCCTTGTTGTTATTGTTAGTTGCGAAATCATGTCCGACCCATCGCGACCCCATGGACAACATTCCTCCAGGCCTTCCTGTCCTCTACCATCTTCTGGAGTCCATTTAAGCTCATGCCTACTGCTTCAGTGACTCCATCCAGCCACCTCATTCTCTGTCGTCCCCTTCTTCTATTGTCCTCAATTTTTCCCAGCATCAGGCCCTTCTCCAGTAAGTCCTTCCTTCTCATTAGGTGGCCAAAGTACTTGAGTTTCAACTTCAGGATTTGGCCTTCTAAAGAGCAGTCAGGGTTGATCTCCTCTAGGACTGACCAGTTTGATCACCTTGCAGTCCAGGGGACTCACAGGAGTTGATCCTTATCTAGTGCCAATTCAGTGCTGATCCTCAGTTAACCAGATTCTTATATATAGGCTTGAATAAATCTTTTATATGCAACCTTAATGAATGGTCCTGATTATTTGTGCCTGGTGGAAAAAATAGAACTGAGATTCAGAGTTATGAGGTATGCCCATTTATTACAATATAATCAAGAAGAATATGCTTTTTTGTATGGATGTTCCTTTCTAAAAAAAAAAAAGAAGCAAAAAAGTTCTGCCTTGAAACCACACATAGTAATGCTGGCACCCTCAAAAACTGCAGACTGCATAGCAAATCTGTTTCTCAAGAGGACCACTTCAGATTGCCGAAATGTCATATCAAAGTTCCTCTACCCCTAGGAAATGGAGCTAAAATTTTTCTTTCTGACAGTTTTCTAGATCAGAGACTTTCAAAATTTTTCAGGCTACAAAACGCGTTAGTAAAATAAAATGTTTTTCGGAGACCTATGGTCAAGAGGCAGAATACCAGTGATAGAAAACTGGTAATAAAATTAAAAGGAAACTACAAAATTAATATTTGCACTACTTATACAGAAAAGAATAATAAAAATAGAATTTCTCAATATAGGTTAATGTATTAACCAAGAGAGTTATGCCTTGGGGCATTTTTTCTTGTTACACAAAAATGTGCAAAAATACTATTTTCTTCTTATGGAATTTTGCCCATTTGCTTTGGAAATACCCAGGAGGTTTGTCCTTTAGGTGGAGATATTTGGTTTCCAGATGTCTTTGTAATTTTGCACAATTCAAACTACTGTGACTCAATATTTGCTCACGTTCAGCAGCTATCCATTTGATTTGTCTTTCTTTTCACTCTGTGTAAAACTAAAGTTCATAAAATTCTGCTCGTATTTGCACTTCTTTCTTGTGCTTAATTTCTCAAATGTTTTTCCTTAAGAAGCAACAGTAACACAGCAGCACAGGAATTCATTTAAGTTACTGGGTTTTCACCTTTTTTGTCCTGTCTGCAATTGTACTGGTTTGTAGCCAGTATTCCCTATCTGGAATAATACTTATGAGACTTCACCAAAAACAAAATGAAAATAATATGCATATATTGAGGGATATCTAGGATAAGTGTTGATATCATAGATATTTTCCATTGTGAATGCTTGGCTGATGCCACTTAACACTCTCTTCCTCCTTCCTGACTGCAAACCCATTTGCATGTACATTATGTTTACTTCAAAGGAAGTCCCCCTCCAAAGGGATTTGAGGCACAGGTGAACTGCAGGCTAGCAATACAATCCTAAATTTATTAATTCCCACAAAACTCAGTGGGACTTATTCCTAAGTAGGTGAGCACATAATACTATCTTGGTGATTAAGATAGTCACTTGGGGACAGACAAGTATTGTGCATACACACAAGTATTGTTGGCAGCCTACAGTTAAAAATTCTCTGTATACCTATTTAATGCAAATATTATTCAGGTACAGATATATTTATTTCTAAAACACTTCTATAACTACTTTTGTAAGCTGCTGCACTTTGTATAAATAATCCTATATTTCATTATATTTGTCCATACAAAGATTACAGTCTCCAGAGAATCCACTCATAGGTGGCAAATATAATTAGGTCTTCAATCCATTGAGTGAAAGGGGCCATACAATTTTGTTTCCAATGCTGCAGTATCAGTCTTTCAGCCATAATAAGGGCATATTGAATTCATTTGTATCAGCTGGTTGTCAAATTCCATGTAATAGATTATGTAATTCAAGACTATATTATGCTCTGAAAATTGTAGTTTTTGTTGCAGTTATATTTATATAATCTACTATTTTTACCCAGAATAGCACAAGGCAAGGATTCCATGCATTTAAAAAGGAAAGGTGAAAAAGGGCATTTATTTATTTGAAACATTTATACAGTCACCCATTTATATAGTTGCATCAAACTCTGGTTGGCTCATATCCTTGTCTAGTAGTAATAGTACTACTACTACTAGTAGTAGTAGTAGTAGTAGTAGTAGTAGTAAAGAATAGAATAGAGCTCGAAGGGACCTTGGAGGTCTTCTAATCCAGGGCTTTTCAACCGATGGTACGCATAACTGGTGGTACACAACCATCCTAGAGAAGTAGCAGAGGAGGGGAATGAGCTGAAGTGGCTGTAGCATGGCATAAGCCTGAGCAAGAGACGGCTAGAGGCTCAGCAGAGGCGCCAGGATCAGCACCATGATCCAGCTGATCGGCGATTCTGCAGGGCTCAGCAGAAGTGCTAGGATCAGTACCATGCTCCAGCTGATTGGCGCTTCTGCAGAGCTGTCAGGGCTCAGCAGAAGTGCCAGGATCAGCACTGGGTTCCAGCTGATTGGCGATTTTGCAGGGCTCTGCAGAAGTGCCCTGATCAGCGCCAGATTCCAGCTGATTGGCACTTCTGCAGGGCTTTGAGGGCTCAGCAGAAGTGCCAGGATAAGCACTGGGCTCCAGCTGATCGGTGCTTCTGCTGGGCTCAGCAGAAGCTCCAAGATCATCTGTAGCCTGGCGTAGATCCTGGCACTTCTGCTGAGCCGCTCAGAAGCTCCAATCAGCTGGAGCATGGCACTGATCCTGGGGCTTCTGCTGAGGCCCGCAGAAGTGCCAATCAGCTGTCAGGACTCAGCAGAAGTGCCAGAATCAGCGAAGGAAGGAAGGAAGGAAGGAAGGAAGGAAGGAAGGAAGGAAGGAAGGAAGGAAGGAAGGAAAGAAGGAAGGAGATGGGAACGAGAAGGAGGGAGGGAGGGGAAAAAGGAAGGAAGGAACCCCCTCCCAATGGCAACCACAATGCTAATGTGGTCCTCAATGAAATTGAGTTTGACATCCCTGATATAAAAGGTTGTTAAGTGGATCTGGTTTCCCCATTGACTTTGCTTATCAAAAGATTGCAAAAGAGGATCACAGACCTTGAGACACTACAGCCATCATAAATATGAATCAGTTGCATAGCATCCAAATGTAAATCACATGACCCTGAGAATGCTGAAATGGTCATAAATGTGAAAAATGGTCATAAGTCATATTTTTCAGTGCCATTGTAACTTCGAACAGTCACTAAGCTAACTGTTGTAAGTCGAGGACTACCTATACTTTATCACTTTTTTCCTTTTTTTTGGTCATCAAGTTTTTGACACCTTGCTAGGCAACTGTTGGTACTCGGATATTGCCATATACTAAAAGTGGTACAATGGGTGAATGGGTGTTCTAATCCAGCCCCTTGCTCAAGCAGAAGAACCTATACAATCTCAGACAAATGATTGTCTAGTAATAATAATAATAATAATAATAATAATAATAATGATGATGATGATGATGATGATGATGATGATGATGAAGATGCACTGAAATTAGTATATCAGGAAGGCTTACTGACTACTGGAGAGACCAAACTGGCCTACAAGAAAGACCAAATGAAGAACAGAATAGAGGCATGGGAAAACAAAGCACTACATGGCCAATACATGAAAAAAATAGCTGGGAAAGCAGATAATAACAAGACCTGGCAATGGCTAAGAGCAGGAAAATTGAAGAAAGAGACCGAAGGACTAATTCTGGCTGCACAAGTCCAAGCCTTAAGGACAAATGCATATAAAGTCAAAATTGAGAAGACAGCAACAGACAGTAAGTGCCGCCTATGCAAAGAAGCTGAAGAAACAGTGGACCACCTGGTAAGCTGTTGCAAGAAGATTGCACAGACTGACTACAAGCAGCGGCATGACAAAGTAGCAACAATGGTGCATTGGAAGATCTGCAAAAAATATCATTTGCCTGTAAGCAAAACTGGTGGGATCATAAAATAGAGAAAGTCATAGAAAATGATAAAATTAAACTGCTCTGGGACTTCAGAATTCAAACAGACAAGCACATGCAACATAACACCCCAGACTTAACAATTGTCGATAAGAAAGACAAAAAAGTCTGGATAGTGGACGTGGCAGTGCCTAGAGACAGCAGAATAGAAGAGAAAGAACTGGAGAAGATAACAAAATACAAAGACCTACAAATAGAAATAGAAAGACTGTGGCAAAAGCAAGCAATGGTAGTACCAATAGTCATAGGCTCCTTGGGCGCAATCCCAAAACAACTGGAGCACCACTTGAACACCATTGGCATTGACAAATTTGCCATTAGTCAATTGCAAAAGGCGGCCTTAATAGGAACTGCTTCCATCCTGCGACAATACCTGTAATACCATCAAACATCCACATCTGCCTATACCAGGTCCTGGGAAAGGACTCAATAGGTAGACAAAATGCCAAATCCAGTCTAAACATCTGGCTGACTGTGCGATGATCCATAATAATAATAATAATAATAATAATAATAATAATAATAATAATGACAAAAAAGTCTGGATAGTGGATGTGGCAGTGCCTGGAGACAGCAGAATAGACAAGAAAGAACTGGAGAAGATAACAAAATACAAAGACCTACAAATAGAAATAGAAAGACTGTGGCAAAAGCAAGCAAGGGTAATACCAATAGTAATAGGCTCCTTGGGTGCAATCCCAAAACAACTGGAACACCACTTGAACACCATTGGCATTGATAAATTCGCTATTAGTCAATTGCAAAAGGCGGCCTTACTAGGAACTGCTTCCATCCTGCGACGATATCTGTAATACCATCAAACATCCACCCAGCCGGTGGTCACCCTGCGCCGTTGCTGCCCCTTGCCCACTACACTTTGGACAGCGCAAGGGGCGGCACCACGCATGCGCGGCGCTCCTGGGCAAGGAAAGTCCTCGACTTACGACCGGTTGGGTAGTCCTCGACTTACAACCGGTTGGGGGTCGCGGCATTAAAAAGGTTGAGAACCACTGCTATAGGAAATCCATGCAATCCCGGTGTTTCACCATTTGCCATTTTTACAATTATTTAATCTCTGCCTCAAGTATTAGGAGAAATAAAAGGTATTTTTGTGTATCATTTAAATGGGGTAGGTTATTTTTATGTAGAAAGGCCTCCATATTTTCATTTTACACATTCTTTGGTTTATTATATAATTCTGATCAGGATTTTAAAAATTGACAATTGATATCCATTGAAGTTTTATATATTTCAAATATTCTATATATTATACTTAGCTGTAACCTGGAGAATGAATTGAAGTGAGGAGGAAGGGAGGATTTACTTTGACTGTTCTCATGCTGCTAAGTAAATTAGAATAGTGGTTTGGGGGGGCAGGCAGAGAGATGGGCTTTGTGCATGTGGGAAGACAGGAGGTTCACATGAGGTGACAAACAGTTGCTTCCTATGCACATTGGGGGTGATAACAAATGCTGAGGACATATAGCCAGTGAGAGGGGAATGAAGACTATTTGTGGTTTTGTTTTGTTGTTTTCCTGTAACCCTTTGTTAAACCCCTTCTTCACAGAACCAGTTTTAAAAGCCCTCTTTTAGATGTTTAATCCCTCCCCTCCTTTTGTGCATAGATGCAAACAAAAGGGTTTAAAGCTGGTGAAGTCTGAAGTGGAATAGTCCAGCAATGCACTATTTGTGAGAATTGCCTTCTATTTCAGAAGAAAAGGTGGGCATGAGATTAGAAGTGCACTCTCCATGTGATCTGATATTTTTATGAGTATGTAATATAGACTACATTAATATATCACTATTGCATTTGTTTCTTGGACATTCATATGACACATTAGGTTATAAAAGACTTAGAAACTACATTGCCAAGTTCATACAACATTACTAAGGAAACCAGGATATGTCATATAGTTTGAAAATTACTTTGTTTAAAAAATGTAGAACTGGATCATCTCTAAGGAATTGATTCTACAGTATTATCAACTGAGTTTTATCATGAAGACATTTCTCATAAAATTTGGCTATAATCTATTATCTTCTAATTTAACTCTATATTAGATTTTGTCCTGGGTAGTTGAGAGCAATGTAGTTTTAGTATCTGGTGCTGAAAACAGATAGTCTGCCATATCTCTATGTTGGCTTTTTTTTCTTTCTCTCTGTGTACAAAATACATGTCAATGCATTCTTTAGGTGTTGTCATCATCATCATCATCATTATCATCATCAATTTGGCCATTGTCTATCCACTGCAGGATGAAGGCCTCTTGTTTCCAATCAATATGGTCCTTTTGCAATTGGGCCTGCAATACTTGTTGATGTCGTTAGTCCATCTTGTTTTAGGTGTCTTTTGTGGATTCTTTTTATCAAGTGGGATCCATTCTATGACTGCCTTGGTCCATCAGTTTTTCTTGTTATGTGACCAGTCCATTTCCATTTCAATTCTTTTACTCTCTTGATGATATCGTATACTGTTTGTTCTCTAATCCATGTGCAGATCTTTCTATTTGTCTTGTCATGTCATGTATCTTTCTCCAGCAGGATGGCTGTAGAGTCCAATGGATGGGTTCTATGACAGCCTTCCTGCCTGGCAGACTGGGTAAAAACTTTGGCCACACCCTTCCCTTGGGCGTGACCCCAGTTTTGACTCAGTCTCGAAGCCCGTTAGCAGCTAGAAATTTAGCTCCTGACAGAAAGATTTCAATTAGGCCTAAAACCCTCTCTCTCTTTACAATTTCCAATTTTATTAGCAAGCTCTCAGGGAGGCAGGTTTTCTTCCTTCAGCCTTGGCTCGGGGCTCCGAGCAGCCGACGGACCGCCGTTCCGTGCAGGCGTCGCCTTTGGAGGTGGTGAGAGTATCAAAAAAAAAGATATTTATATAGCCAAGGGAAGCGGCGAGAGGCAGTGGAGAAGCGCCGCTGACCTATATTTGCTAGGATCAGCTGGGGCGCGCAAGACCGAAGCCCTCAGACAGCGGGAACCGCGTCGACGGGATTAGGGAGATTATCGGCCAACGGGAACGCGGCCATTGCACGAGTCGCTAGATCCCCTGGGGAAGAGCGGTCCGTACCCGGGGGGCTCGTTAAAACAACTTTAACACTAGCCTCTGCCGCGCCCCAAAGCCTCCCCAGCCGGCGGAGCGTTCGTTGGGCCCAAAACCGCCATTTTGAGCGGCAGAACAACCATTGGAGCCAGATCCGCCATTTTGAGCCTCGTGTTTCTCCTTGGCAGTGAGTGGGAAGGCGTGGCCTCCACCAAGCCTCCATTTTGGGTGGTTCCTTGTTCGCATAGCCTCCATCTTAGGTGGCCACATACTTGCAAGGTCTCCACAGAAGGACAGAGTGAGAGAGAGGGCGAGGAGAAAGAGTTTATTAGCACACCCAGTGGACTGTCTTTACAGCCACATAGTGGGGAACTCATATTTAACTCCATCAAACCATTGCCCTCTAATCCGGGCCGTTACAATTGCCATCGGTGAAGGAGAGGGAGGAAATAAAATTGGTCCACTGTTCCTCAGGGTGACCTTTAGTCACTGCCCCACAGGATCCTCCTGGCAAGGGACCTGTCTGTCCGGCCATTGTTTTTCTTCTGTGCAGAATAAGCCTTGCAGGCTTGATTCATCTGCAACCGATCTGCGTACAATTTATTCGCCACCCCAGGTATTGCCTACTCGGGATACCTGGTCACAATGGCAGACACTGTCTCGCATTCAGCTATGCAGGGCCCCCAATTGCCTCCCCCACAACAACAAAAATGCAGATCCTCAGAATCTGAGGTGGGGGGGAAGAAGAAGGCTAAAACCAAGCACCTGACCCAAAGGGGCCCATCCAAAACAGCTGAGCGAGAGGCATCGAGGAGACATTTGGCTCTAGAAAGACAATTTGCCAGGGCCCAGAAAACCAGTTCCAATGGGACAAGCATGGTTTCCCCTGTCCCATTGGTGGCCCCTAATACAGAACCTACTTCCCAGGAAGTTCTCAGGACTTGGTCTCCTCTGGGGGAAACTGAAGAGTTGGACTCCTCCCGCTCCTCTTCACCTGTCTCTTCACCAGACCATACTCCTACTGTGGCTGCGTCCACGGACAGAGCTCAGGAGGACATATGGTCTGCCCAATTTCAGGCATTCATGCAGGATGCCTTTTCCCAGTTTATGGCCTCTAAGGGCCAAGTAGCTTTTCAGCCGTCCCTTAAGGGACAAAGTAAGGCTCCGGCTACAAACATTTCTGAAACTTCCTCTCAAATAGGAGAGGGGGAATTACTAGACCTAGACATGTCTGATATGCCCCTCTCGGAGGATGAAGGGACCGCTCCTGAGCAGGCAACAAGCTCTGGCCTCTTTGATCCAGCTCTTCAAAAATCACTTTTGATAAAGGCAGTCTCTACGGTCAATTTGACCTCAGTTCAGGAGGAAAATCCTTCTACTAGCAAGGAGGCAAACCCTCTCTTTGCCAAGAAAGTTCCACAGGACAAGTACATTCCTTGTCCTGAGGTTTTCCACACCACGGTAGAGGAGCAATGGGTTTCTCTAGCAACACCACCAGCACCTAACAGTGTGGAAAGGAAACTATTCAATGTTTCTCCTTCCTTTTCGGGCATGTTAGATGTCCCCGCAATAGATAGTCCCTTAATCTCATTATTCTCTACTTCTGCAATTCCAGGGGACATGGCGGAGGCCTTGAAACCAGAGGAAAAGAAATTTGAGCACTCCCTCCATCGTTCCCACATGGCCGCAGCCTGGGCGGCAAAGGCGGCAACATCATCATCCTTCTTCGCCAGGGCGTGTATTATGTGGCTTCGCGAACTACAAACCACTGTACCTCCAGATCAGGTCAGAGCTCACCAAACTTTGGCCAAGATATTGGCGGCCTCACAATATGGCTGACGCCTCACTTCACGCAACCAAGTATGCGGCAAGATCTATTGCGGCCACAGTGGCCTCTCGCAGATTACTGTGGCTCAAAAATTGGAAGACAGATCTGAAGGCCAAGTGGCGTCTTTCGACGTCCAAGTACAGTGGGTCATTTTTGTTTGGATCCATTCTGGATCCGCATGTAAGCGAGAGTAGGGACAAGAGGAAAATTCTAGTCTATCCATCAAAGAAATTAGACAGGAGAGGCAGTCAGGAATTCCGGAGACAAAGTTTCCGCCCAGGCAACTCCTGGGACTGGAGACAGCCCTTTCGATCAGGGCAATCCTGGGACTGGTCTAGAGGCTCACGATCCTTCTATTCAAGACAGGATCATTCCCAGGATCGCCCAAACATGGGAGCCAGAGGCCAATTCCAGTCCAGGCGTCCCTTTAGAGGATCGGGAGGCCAACCCTTTAAACGCTCCAAGTGACGCCAGACAGGACACTCCCATAGGAGGTCGGTTAGGGAATTTCATCGAGGTCTGGGAGCAGACCACTACCGACGCCTGGGTCTTGGAGACAATCAGGCATGGCCTGACCTTAGACTTTTGCTCTCCCCCACCAAACCGATTCATCAGATGTCCCATCTCCAGAAAGGCACACAAGGCAAGGTTAGTAACCTCAGCCATAGCACACCTCTTGTCAATTCAGGCCATAGAAAAGGTACCAAAGGGAGAGGAAGGAAGAGGATTTTATTCCATCCTCTTTGTGATTCCAAAGACATCAGGAGGGTGGAGAGCAATATTGGACGTAAAGGGCCTGAATTATTACATAACTTACAGGAGGTTCAAAATGCAGTCCCTGAAATCCATCCTAGCCAGTGTCAGGAAGAGCGACCTCCTGTCCTCAATAGATCTCACGGAGGCGTACCTGCATATTCCCATCCACCCCAAATACCGCAAATTCCTCAGATTTACCTACGCACACCGGCATTACCAATACAGGGCTCTACCCTTCGGTCTATCCTCAGCCCCAAGGGTATTTACCAAAATTCTAGCAGTAATAGCGGCTCATCTCAGGTTGATGCCGGTGCGTGTACAGTTTTATCTAGACAACATCTTGATTCAGTCCAGCTCACATGAGCAAGCAAAATTAGATCTCCAGACCACAATCCACGTTCTACAGGAACACGGATTCTCAGTCAATGTAGAAAAGAGCCATCTCACTCCCTCAAAGAAGCTACAGCATCTGGGAGCGGTGATAGACTCGTCCCAGTGCAGGGTATATCTTTCCCAGGAGCGTCGAAGCAGCATCTCCAAGCTGGTCCATCAAATTCGAGGAGACAAGAGAGTACCTTTGATACCTCTCGAAGCTCCTGGGAAAGATGATATCTTGCATGGGCATTGTCCCATGGGCAAGACTCCACTCAAGGGAGTTGCAGTGGTTCCTCCTCTCCTATCAGAGGAGGAGCCTCAGTACCTCCAGCAGGAGGATCTTGGTACCAAGATATGTGCTGAAATCACTGAATTGGTGGATATCCCCCAAGATGCTCAAGGGGAGTATATTCAGGGAGCCGAACTGGATCACGCTCACGACAGACGCAAGCCTATTCGGATGGGGAGCCCATCTGGGAACTCAGATAGCGCAGGGCCAGTGGAATCAGGAGGACCTCTCTCACAACATCAATTGGCTGGAGCTTCGGGCCATTCACCTGGCTCTACGTCAATTCTCCCACATAGTAACGAGAAGACACGTTCTCGTTCTAACAGACAACGTAGCAGCCAAGGCCCATGTCAACAAGGAGGGAGGAACATGATCCGCGGAACTAATGAAGGAGGCATCAGCTCTGGCTCAGTGGGCAGAAGCAAATGTGAGTTCCATCAGAGCGGAACACATCTCAGGGGAGACAAGTCACCAGGCAGACTCCCTGAGCAGAGCCAAGGTGGATCAGTCGGAATGGCGTCTGGATCCGGCTCTGTTCGAGGAGATCTCCCGGAGGTTCGGACAATCACATCTGGACCTATTTGCCACTCCGAAGAACACTCAACTCCCCAGGTTCTTCTCCAGATTCCCGACTCAGGGATCGGAGGGAACGGACGCTCTCAGGTGTCGGTGGCCAGCGCAACTCCTGTACGCCTTTTCACCACTCCCATTGATACCGGCAACCATACGCAAATTGATCCTGGAAGGTGCAGAAGTAATCTTGATTGCTCCACATTGGCCATAGCGCCCGTGGTTTGCCGACCTCGTGGATCTTTCGATATCACCCCCATGGAGGATTCCCTCGGAGCGAGTAATACTCAGTCAGGGCAAACTTTTACATTCAGATCCTCAGTGGCTACAACTAGCCGCTTGGCATTTGAGCGGCAAAGTTTAGCCAAACAATCCTATTCCTCAGGGGTGATATCGATCATACAAGCATCAAGACGACCTTCGACAAACAGGATCTACGATGCTACATGGAAAGGTTTTTGCAGGTGGTGCGTCCTACTTCACCTAGATCCAACCTCAGTATCTATTCCCAATATTCTAGATTACCTATTGGAAGGACTTAATAAGGGCCTATCAGTCAACACTATTCGTAGACAGGTATCGGCCCTCTCAACTGTACTTTCCTGTGACAACTTAACCTCTCTAGCGCAACATCCAACGATTTTGAAGGATGCGGCCAATACTAAACCTCCTGTTATACACAGGTACCCGTCTTGGAACGTGCCCAAAGTTCTTCAAGCTTTGACATCAGCACCCTTTGAGCCTCTTGACTCATGTTCTTTTCATCACCTATCATTAAAGGTAGCCTTTCTAGTGGCTATTACTTCAGCGAGAAGAATTTCGGAACTAGCAGCACTGTCAGTGAGGAAGGATCTCTGTAACTTCTTCAAGGACAAGGTTGTTCTTAGACCAGATCCTGCATTCATTCCGAAGGTGAACAGCATCTTCCACAGATCTCAGGAACTGATTCTTCCTGATTTCTGCCCAAAACCCAGACATAGACTAGAACATAGATGGCACAAGCTGGATGTACGTAGAGCGTTGTGTTTCTACGTAAAGCGCACTTCATCCTTCCGTAAGACGGAAGCATTATTTGTTTCCTTCCAACCATCAACTATGGGAAAGAAGGTGTCATCTTCTACCATAGGTAGGTGGATCAGAGCCTGCATAGCCCAAGCCTACGTCTCGCAGGCACTCCCAGTGCCCCCACACGGGACGGCCCATTCAAAACGCAGCGCAGCCACATCTGCTTCGTGGTCCACACAAGCATCGGTGGAAGAGATTTGCAAGGCCGCAACCTGGTCTTCTCCCTCCGTATTTATTAGGCATTACCGTTTAGACTCCTTTGCCGCAGCGGATGCTGCCTTTGGTAGAAGAGTGCTACAGTGAGTTGTTTCTGCTCAGGATCCAATGGCCTAAACACTCCCTCCCAGGGGGACATGAGGGCTTTGGTATGTCCCATCCATTGGACTCTACAGCCATCCTGCTGGAGAAGGGGCGTTGTCTTATCTGAATGCCTTTTCTCAGCAGGATGATGTAGTGTCCAAGCCTCCCCAGGTATTAGGTCTAGGCAGGTATTGGACAAGGAGCTACTATATCGAATCCAACAAACAGATCTCGCCTCAGTCAAAACTGGAGTCACGCCCAAGGGAAGGGTGTGGCCAAAGTTTTTACCCAGTCTGCCGGGCAGGAAGGCTGTCATAGAACCCATCCATTGGACTCTACATCATCCTGCTGAGAAAAGGCGTTCAGGTAAGACAACGTCCCTTCCATGGCTCTTTGTGCCACTCATAGCTTTTGTTCTTCAGGTGTATAGGATATATTTTTGATATTTGAAGTACCTTTGATCTTGTTTTATTGTTTTTCCCATGACAACTATATGAGAACCATTTTGGGAGGGGGAAAACTATAATTTTATCTCATCCTTCAAGAAACTCAGGAGGGAGGAACTTCAACCAATTTTCCCATTGTCCACAGTTGTTTTCTCACTTCTCTGTGAAATTAGCTTTATCCCAAATTCTGTGCAGCAGTGGCTGATATTCTCTAAAAGATGGTTTTTCTGTTATGGCATCAACTGCTGTAAGAAACAGCCTGCTTTGTAAAATATCTATGAAAGCAAATAAATATTGAACAATTATGCAGTTTATAAATAAGCACTTTTTGCAAAATGCATGCTTATAATTGCAATAAACTGGAGGATAGCTCCAAATCATGGTTACCCTTCTTCCATCTGATCTGGAGTTTATTCTTCTTGTTTGCACTCTCATTGGAGTGAAATTTCATTCTCCCCTTTTAAAAATAAATTGATATAAGTTCCCCCTGTGTTATTTTCTCTCATTAAATTAAAGTTTTGCTTGACAACAGAACTTAGAATTTGCACATTTTTGTCTGCTTCAGTTGATAGCAGAGTAAAGGTGGGTAGATGGAATCTACGTGGGCTACTTTCTCTGTTATTGCTGTTGCTTTCCTTAATTAAATTGAAAAATTAAACCAGGGACATGAAACAAGAAATAATGCCATTGGGCCTTAGGAATTAAAGAGATGGGGAGGGACCCCAAGACTTTAATTAGGCCTTTAAATCCATGTGTAAAATAAATTTAGCCCAGGGACAGTAATGTTGAAATGATAAAACTCTTTGATAAAAATGCCATATTCTTGGCAAATGGCTGAAGTGGACAAAACAGTTCCCCATTCGCAAAATTAAAAAAAAAATGTTCTCTTTTGTCTTTCCCACCCCCTCCTAAATGATGCCCCAAGACTTTGGAGATTATTAATGGTGTCTTTTGTTCAACCTATAGTGCTCCCCCCATTGAAATGTCTGCTTGCCTCAGGGCCCCTGGAAGCCGAGATTGGTAAAAAGTGATAAATACAATAATCTTGTCTGCTTCTGATTAAATTTATTCCTGACAGCATCGTTTATCACAAAGAGGCCGGGATAATCACAAACACTCTAGGAAGGTTCTGCAGTATGTATGTTGGTGAAATGGGGGGGGGGAGAATTGGAGGATATTGAGCATGGTGGCTGCACACTTTTGTTTTTTGACCACAGAGAAAAGTTAGTAATCTGCAGAGAAGTGCTTGTTCCTTTTCCAGGGAGCAGAAATTAGGGAGACAGAAATTAGGGAGTGAAAGGCAGAAATGAAGTTACAAGGCACTTGCAACAAAGTCACTATTCAACTATACCCTAAGATTTAAGACAGGAGAGAACTTGAGCATGGTTTATTTTACTTCTTTAGGCAAGCACTGCTTTGGGATGACAGTTGACTTGCATTTTATGTGGATTTATCACATCAACACCCATGCTTGTGGTAGAAATGGAAACTCATCTTCTATCAGCCAGGCACATCTTTTAAGGAAATGGCAAATTATTCTGCAATTTCAAAGGTGGCGGTGGACGAGGCGGTGTGGGTGGCATGGCTCCACTGGCGGCCACTGGCGAACCCTGGCTGGCGGCGGGGGGGTGGTACTATGGAGGTCGTAGATCTGGGCTGACTCCCCCTGCATCAGGCAGGAGCAACCCGGCAAGGGCAGCTAATAGCAGCATGGCCCGGAGGGCAAAGAGCCCCCACGAGGCCAGCAGCAGCATGGGCAACTGCTCAGCGGCCAGCACAACACCCGCTATGGCTGAGAAATGTCTCACTAACAGGGCCAGCAGGCAGGGCTGGCAGAGGCTGGGGTGCGCCAAGAGCTTGGCCCGCTGAGAGCTTAGCTCCATGAAATCAGCAGCAGGGCGGTGGCCACAGCCAAGGTCAGGCAAGGCAACAGTAGGTCATGCAGCAGCCACACGACCAGCACAGGGAGTCGCTCCCAGCACTGCCCATTGGTCTGGCCAAAGAACAGTCCAGCCCAGGTGCCACCAGCCCCCAACATTAGCAGTTGCAGGAGGCCCAGCAGTTGTGCCTAAGGGCTGACCAGGCAACAAAGGCAGCTTCTGAAATCAATCAGAGGAAGAATGGATGGCTGAGAAGTCATTTCCTTCTCTTTCAGCCTCTTCTGCAGTTGCTGAAAGAGCCAAGCAGCAATTGCTTAGGGAGAAAAAAAAGGGGTGGGTGAAGAAATCTTCCCTCCCCCCCCCACAGGTGCCCCCCCATGCGAGCGACATCAAGCTGGCCACGTCACCCCTTGCAACCACAATACTACCGTAAATGTGTCTGTCTGGCTGATGATTTAACTGGAACTTATTTTTGGGGTAGGGCTTATAGTACAAGCAGCATGAAAAGTCATGCTAGGGCTTATTTTCTGGTTGGATCTTATTTTCAGGGAAATGTTATGAATTGGGTGATATCATGCTGGCCACATGACCACATAAATGTTTTCGGACACCGTTGGCTCAATGTTATTGAAATGGAGACGAGCACTCCTTATTGTTGGCAATGACTAGCAGACTAAAATCTGCAAGACTCCTTTACCTTTTACTTTTCTCTCTCTTACAAAGGCTCCTATGGAAAAAAAGACCCTTCTGTGTACAATAAGCAGAATGCAGCCAGGTTGCACAAAGATGTCAGTGGAGCAAATAAGTCTAGACCAGCGGTTCTCAACCTGTGGGTTGCGACCCCATTTGGGGTCGAACGACCATTTCACGGGGGTCGCCAAACAACGCAGTCCTCCATTTTCTCCAGCAGGATGGCTGTAGAGTCCAAATGGATGGGTTCTATGACGGCCTTCCTGCCTGGCAGACTGGGTAAAAACTTCGGCCACACCCCTTCCTTTGGGCGTGACCCCAGTTTTGACTCAGTCTCGAAGCCTGGTAGAAGTGCGAGAGGCAGCTCTCAGAACAAAACTAATTTAACTCAAAAAAAAAAAAAAAAGAAGAGAGAGAAGGAATCCCCTCTTCCTCCAGTTGAAAGAAAAGTTTCCTGGCAGCTGATAGGACTCGAGAGAGGCAGCCAGGATCGGCGGACTCGTGAGTGGGGCGTCAGGGACTTACGGGAGGCTTGGAGCCGGGCCGGATCGCTCGCCAATTTCCGGCCCGCCGAGCAGCTGTTTGGCGCGGGGGCCTCACACCGGGTTGCTCGTCGCCCTCCGGTTCCGCCAAACAGCTGAGTGGTTTGGCCGATAGAACGAGGCGCCGCTCAGCGCGAAACAGCTGAGCCGCGCGGAAGGCGGCAAACCGCGGCGCCGCTCGGCATAGACCAGCTGAGCGGCGCGAGAAGCAGCCCGACAAGAGCAGAACTAGCGCGAGAATTTCTTTCTCCTTAGAGGAGAGGCGCAGCCCCTTAAGACTAAAGGAGTCTTACTGATTGCCAAAGTCAAAGATCCGCCATTGTTTTGAACCTCGTGGATTCCCGGGCTACCATTGGGAGGCGTGGCTTCTTCCCCATTCGCCATTTTGAACGAACGGATCTACCCGCCGTTTTTCCCTTGGGGGCGGGGCCACCACCCGGATTCCATTTCCCTGCAGACAAAGGGGGAGCCCTTATGCTAGGATCTGTGGTTATCTCAAGAAATTGAGACAAGAGGAAGGAAGAGGGAAAAGAAAGAGAACCGTTCTGATCGTGGTCTGTTGCCACAGCCACAGACTGGGGGAGAGAGAGATATAAACTGCACTTTGTCTGGACTAGGTGAGGAGGTGAGGAGGAGCATTTTTCCCTGACTGTTCCTATAGTGGCCTTTAGTCACTGCCTTGCAGGATCTTCTGTCCAAAGACTCCTGTCTGTCCGGCCATTGTTTGTATAGGCAGAGGAGGGCTCAGCCCCAAGCATCTGCATCTGATCTGCGTATCTTGTTCCCCCACTCCAGGCATTACCTACTCGGGGTGTCTGGCACAATGGCAGACAATGTATTCAGTCACACAGGTCCCTCAATTGTCCCCCCCACAGCAACAACAAAAACGCAGATCTTCTGAATCAGAGGTGGGGGGGAAGAAGAAAGCTAAAACAAAGCACCTTTCTCAGAAGGGACAGTCTAAAACGGCTGAGCGAGAGGCTTTGAGGAGACATTTGGCTTTAGAAAGACAAATTAGCAGGGCACAGAGAACCAATGCCAATGGGACAAATTTGGTTTCCCCTGTCCCAGCGGTGGCACCCAGCACAGAACCTACTGCCGAGGAAGTGCTCAAGACTTGGTCTCCTCCTGGGGAAACTGAACAGTTAGACTCCTCCAATCCCTCCTCACCAGCTTCTTCACCCGACCACACTCCAGCGCCTCACTCCAGCGACAAGGCGCAGGAGAACATATGGTCGGCACAATTTCATGCATTCATGCAGGATGCATTCTCCCAGTTCATGGCTTCTAAGGGGCAAGTGGCCTTTCACACACCCCGTAAGGGTCGGGCTAGGCCACCCCCTACCAGCACCTCTGAAACTTCCTCTCAACTGGGAGAGGGTGACTCAGTGGACCTTGACATGTCAGACATGCCCCTCTCGGAGGACGAGGAGACTGCACCTGAGCAGGCGACGAGCTCTGGCCTCTTTAACCCAGCGCTCCTAAAATCACTCCTGGTAAAGGCTGTTTCCACAGTCAACCTAACATCAGTACAGGATGAGAAGCCCTCAACAAGCAAGGAGGCCAATCCTCTGTTTGCCAAAAAGGTTCCACAAGATAAGTACATTCCATGTGCGGAGGTCTTTATGACCACGCTGGAGGAACAATGGTCCTCACTGGCAAGCCCACCGGCACCTAACAGCGCGGAAAGAAAGCTTTTCAACCTATCTCCCTCCTTCTCTAACATGTTAGAGGTTCCTACTGTAGATAACCCCTTAATTTCATTATTTTCTACCTCCGCGATTCCAGGAGACATGGCGGAGGTCTTGAGACCTGAGGAGAAGAAATTTGAACACTCCCTCCGGCGTTCCCATATGGCTGCAGCCTGGGCGGCCAGAGCAGCCACTTCATCATCATTCTTCGCGAGGGCCAGTATCATGTGGCTGAGGGAACTGCAAGGCACGGTGCCTCCAGACCAGGTCAGAGTACACCAAACATTGGCCAAGCTCCTCGCGGCCTCGCAATTTGTCTCTGACGCTTCACTGTACGCAACAAAGTATGCGGCTAGATCCATTGCGGCCACAGTGGCCTCACGTAGGCTACTATGGCTCAAAAATTGGAAGACAGACCTGAGGTCCAAATGGCGTCTTTCGACGTCCAAATACAGTGGAGTAGCCCTATTTGGTTCCATTCTGGACCCACATGTCAGCGAAGGCAGAGACAAGAAAAAAATCCTAGTACATCCATCAAAGAAGTTAGACAGGAGAGGCAGTCAGGACTTCCGGAGACAGGGCTCCCGCCCAGGAAGCCCCTGGGAATGGAGACAGCCCTTTCGATCAGGGCAATCCTGGGACTGGCCCAGAGGCTCACGATCCTTCTACCCCAGACAGGATCGAACCCAGGATCGCCAGAGTCCGGGAGCCAGGGGCCAGTTCCAGTCCAGACGCCCATATAGGGGAGCGGGAGGCAGATCCTTTAAGCGTACCAAGTGACGCCAAACAGGATACTCCGATTGGGGGTCGGTTAGGAAATTTCATCGAGGTCTGGGAGCAGACCACGACCGATGCCTGGGTTCTGGAAACGATCAGGCATGGTCTGACCTTAGACTTCTGTTCTCCCCCACCAAACCGGTTCATCAGATGTCCCATCTCCAGAAGAGCACACAAGACGAGGCTGATAACTTCGGCCATAGCCCACCTCCTGTCAATCCAGGCCATAGAGAAGGTACCAAAGGAGGAGGAGGGAAGAGGATTTTACTCTATCCTCTTCGTCATCCCAAAGACATCAGGAGGGTGGAGAGCAATCTTGGACCTGAAGGGCCTGAACTATTTCATAAAGTACAGGAGGTTCAAGATGCACTCCTTGAAATTCATCCTAGCCAGCGTCAGGGAAGACGATCTATTATCCTCAATAGATCTCACAGAGGCGTACCTACACATTCCCATCCATCCCAGCTACCGGAAATTCCTCAGATTTACCTACGCGGGTCGACATTACCAATACAGGGCATTATCCTTCGGGCTATCATCAGCACCAAGGGTATTCACCAAGATCCTAGCTGTAATAGCGGCCCATCTCAGGTTGATCCCGGTTCGCGTTCAGTTTTATCTGGACGACATCTTGATTCAATCCAGATCTCGGGAGCAAGCAAGGGCAGATCTCGAGACCACAATCCGAACCCTACAGGGGCACGGATTCTCGGTCAATCTAAACAAGAGCCACCTCATTCCCTCAAGGAGACTGCAGCACCTGGGCGCGGTGATAGACACGTCACAGTGCAGGGTATACCGTTCCCAGGAGCGACTGATCAACATATCCAAGCTAATTCACCAAATTCAAAGGATCAGGAGAGTGCCCTTGCTACAACTCTCGAAGCTCCTGGGGAAGATGATATCTTGCATGGGCATCATCCCATGGGCAAGGCTCCACTCGAGGGAGTTGCAGTGGTTCCTCCTACCATACCAGAGGAGGAACCTCAGCACCTCCAGCAAGAGGGTGCTGGTACCAGCACAGGTGATGAAATCACTAAAATGGTGGCTATCCCCCACGACACTCAAGGGGAGCATATTCAGGGAACCGAACAGGGTCACACTCACGACAGACGCGAGCCTGTTCGGATGGGGGGCCCACCTGGGAACCCAGATAGCACAGGGCCAGTGGGGACAGAAGGACCTGTCACACAGCATCAACTGGCTAGAGCTCCGGGCCATACGCCTGGCCCTCCGTCATTTCTCTCACCTAGTAACGAGGAGGCACGTCCTCGTGCTTACAGACAATGTAGCAGCCAAGGCACATGTAAACGAGGGAGGAACGAGATCAGTGGAACTAATGAAGGAAGCATTGGCTCTGGCCCGATGGGCAGAAACCAATGTGAGTTCCATCAGAGCGGAACACATCTCAGGGGAGACAAACACCCAGGCAGACTCCCTGAGCAGAGCCAAGGTGGACCAGTCGGAATGGCGTCTGGACCCGGTTCTCTTCGAGGAGATCTCCCGGAGGTTCGGACATCCGCACCTAGATCTATTTGCCAACCACAAGAACACACAACTCCCCAGGTTCTTCTCCAGATTCCCGTCCCCGGGATCGGAGGGAACGGATGCTCTCAGGTGCCGGTGGCCGGCGCAACTCCTGTACGCCTTCCCACCGCTGCCATTAATACCGGCGACCATACGCAAGATGATCCTGGAGGGCGCAGAGATGGTCTGCATTGCCCCTCACTGGCCACGGCGCCCGTGGTTTGCCGACCTCGTGGACCTTTCGATATCACCTCCGTGGAGGATTCCCCCGGACAGGGTAAAACTCAGTCAGGGCAAGCTTGTACACCCAGATCCCCAGTGGCTACATCTAGCCGCTTGGCATTTGAGCGGCAAAGCTTAACTAAACAATCTTATTCGGCAGGGGTGATATCGATCATACAGGCATCACGAAGAGCGTCCACTAATAGGATTTACGACGCTACATGGAAGGGATTTTGTAGGTGGTGCGCTTCGCTTCACCTAGACCCGACCGCAGTATCTATCCCTAACATCCTAGATTACCTATTGGAGGGTCTTAATAAGGGCCTGTCAGTCAATACCATCCGCAGACAGATATCGGCCCTCTCAACTGTACTCTCCTGCGACAACTTAACTTCCCTAGCACAGCATCCAGCGATTAGTGCCTTTCTAAAAGGGGCATCTAACACAAAGCCCCCAGTCATACACAGGTACCCGTCCTGGAACCTGCCTAAGGTCCTTCTAGCCTTGACATCAGCACCCTTCGAACCTCTTGAAACATGCTCACTCCATCACCTATCACTGAAGGTATCTTTCCTTGTGGCAATTACTTCAGCAAGGAGAATCTCAGAACTTGCAGCACTGTCAGTAAGGAAGGATCTGTGTACCTTTTTCAAAGACAGGGTCGTTCTTAGACCAGACCCGACCTTCATTCCGAAGGTAAATAGCATCTTTCACAGATCTCAGGAACTTACGCTTCCTGATTTCTGTCCAAGACCCAAACATAGGCTAGAACACAGATGGCACAAGCTAGACGTGCGGAGAGCGCTGTGTTTCTACGTGAAACGCACCTCGGCTTTCCGAAAGACTGAAGCATTATTTGTGTCCTTTCAACCAGCAACTATGGGAAAGAAGGTATCTCCTTCCACCATAGGCAGGTGGATCAGAGCCTGCATAGCACAGGCATACGTCTCACAGGATTTGCCAGCACCCACTCAGGTGACTGCCCACTCAACTCGGAGCGCAGCCACATCTGCGGCGTGGCTAACACAAGCTCCGGTGGAAGAGATTTGCAGGGCCGCAACCTGGTCCTCACCTTCGGTTTTCATTCGACATTACCGTTTAGACTCCCTAGCAGCAGCAGACGCGGCTTTTGGCAGAAGAGTTCTTCAACAAGTCGTATCTGCTCAGAGTTCGGTAGCCTAGACATTCCCTCCCAGGGGGACATGAGGGCTTTGGTATGTCCCATCCATTTGGACTCTACAGCCATCCTGCTGGAGAAGGGGCGTTGTCTTACCTGAACGCCTTTTCTCAGCAGGATGATGTAGAGTCCAAGCCCACCCAGAGGATAGGTCTAGGCAGGGAGAGAATAACGATATAATAAAGAGCTGCAATGTTAATTCCAACAAAGTTTCTCGCCTAAGTCAAAACTGGGGTCACGCCCAAAGGAAGGGGTGTGGCCGAAGTTTTTACCCAGTCTGCCAGGCAGGAAGGCCGTCATAGAACCCATCCATTTGGACTCTACATCATCCTGCTGAGAAAAGGCGTTCAGGTAAGACAACGCCCCTTTTCCCCCTTTTCCTTAGCTGTGCTACTCCCTTTTATTCTATTGGCTTTTGAAAGCCAATAGAATAGACTCTTGAATAGAGTCTAATTCTATTGGCTTTCAAAAGCCAATAGGAATTGTCCAGGCTGTCTCTGCCCTGCTGAGCCTGCCAAAAGTCCCATTCTGCAAACATTGCTGCAAGTTGTCTGCAGTGAAGGTGAGCTGTCTGGAAGTTTCCACCCCTCCCTGCTAAGCAACTACTAAAAATGTAAGTAAAAGAGGGCCAGGGGTGGGAGGTGGGAGGCCGGCGGGCGCAGGGAGGGTTGCTGGCGCACGTGGGGCCCGGCGGGTACCTTACCTCCCTTGGGCTGGGCCAGCTGGTGGCCCAGCCGGTGGTCATCCTACGCCGTAGCTGCCCCTTGCCAGCTATGCCTCAGTCGGCGCAGGGGGCGGCACCACACATGCGCGGCACTCCCGGGCAGGGAAAGTCTGACTTACGACTGGTTGGGTAGTCCTCGACTTACGACCGGTTGAGTAGTCCTCGACTTACGACCGGTTGAGTAGTCCTCGACTTACGACCGGTTGGGGGTCGCGGCATAACTGGTCTAGACTAAAGATGAAGATAACTCTGACAGGTCCTGATCCTGAAACTGGCTTTTATTGTTTATAATATTGTTTATTGTTCTTTCCTGTAGGAAAGAAAAAAAGTCAGTTCTGAAACTGTGGGATGTACATGCATATCTTTAGTTGTCTCCAGTCTGAAATTACTTACCTTTTGTTTCATCCTCATATCAGCCTGACTCCAATGATATCATCCAGATAATTTGAAAGTAGAATTTTAACTTTTATCATACCTGGAAACTATGGAGTTGAAGTCCAACACATCTGGCTTTCCAGAGCAGAGAAAAATAGCGTTTCTCAGACTTTTTCTTTCATTACTCAAAATTATATCAGCATGTCTTATTAAACCCGGTCATAATCCTCTTCCTTCAGCATTTTTGTAACTTTGAACAATTGATGAACAAACGGTCATAACACAAGGACTACCTGTATTATAGAAATTATATCACTGAATGATCTTCAGATCATTTCAACAAATCTGATATAATCAATTTTCATTTTAATAGAAATACTTGAATATATTTGAATATATGTGTCATTCTTTAAGTCAATTTAAGTGATGGGTAATGTTTGTGCATTGTTACCCAAGAAAAGCCACTGATTTAAGGAAACTTAAATACCAACCAGGACTGGTTTAGTATACTTAAGTGCTTTCATAATGTCTTCTCATCATATTTAAATCTTCTATTATATAATATGTGTGTTTTGCATAGGGGCAGATTGATTAAGGGCATGAGTCTGGCACTTGTATCTCATTTGGCTCCAATTAACAATGAGCAGTTCACATCCAGAACAGCTGCGTGTCAGTCGCTTTTAATCATCATATAATTCGTGAAAGAAACTTCTCTGCTTAGAGATATTATACTTTTTTAAAAAAATATGTTTTATTGATTTTTAACATAATCACCTTAATATTTGGTAAACAGCGTGTTGCCTGGGTTTATATTTAAAAAACAATAACAATTAATTTCTATAATTCTATAGTCCATATAATGGCTTTGCTTGATTTTTCTCTTCTTCCAATAATCTCTTTTGCCAATCTTAAATTAATACCGTTCTTATTATTTGAATAAATTACAATTAAATATAGACATTTTTCTCACGTTTCTGCAAATAATAACCACATCAATATAAAGCTTCTTTTCTAATTGATCATCTTGATTGCCTCATCATAGATTCTGTTTACAAAATTCTTATTTAAATTTGTTTTCCCCACAACATTCAAAACATTCTTACTGGTTAAGATTTTCTCAAAATTAGTTACACTTAAGTATTTAAGTCTTTTTTCTCATAGAAGCCATCCCATCACTTTTACATTTCTCATACTTTAAAACAAAGAAGGGGAAAAAACAGAGAAAACATTTCTTTTATGTAAACCATCCCAACATTTTTATATTTCTCATGTCAAAAAACAAAACACAAAGGAGAAAAGAAAGAAAAAATATTATGTTACTTAAGCGGTTCCTCCCTCTTAAACTAATCTTCATTTATATCCAAAATCTTTCTATTTTTTAAACCATATTCAAATAGATGTTTAATTTTTAAATATTCCCTCTGGTAGATCCCATCATCTAATTTCTTAATTCTCACTTTAGTCTTTTTTTTTTGCCAAACATATTTCCTCATCAATATGCTTCACTGAATCAAAGAGTCTTCCCGGAATCTTGTAAATGTTGTTGCAGGTACAAAAGGCAAAACAGGTAAGATATTTTTATAGGAAGTTCTCCAGCATGAGGATGGAGAATCCACGAATGGGTTTAGACTGTCTTCCTGCCCAATTAGACTAAATCTGATAAAGTAACCACGCCTCCTGCTGGGCCCTAGCACCTCCGAGACACGACTTAGTCTTCAGCCCAGCAGGACACGATTGTGGTTGGCTCCTTTATCAGACTTCTGAATAGGTTGTAACTTTCCTTTTTCCCCTTCTTGGATTCTCTACCTTAATCTATAGTGCTGGGATCAGCAGTGCCCCAAATGCCCAGCAGCCTTATTCCTTTTCACCCAATTGCCCCAGCCTATTTAAATTTAAATTCAAAACGCTGGGCTCAGCGTTCCCTGTAGGGAATAGAGGGCCTTCGCTAGGCCAGCAGAAGGTTGGACAGCCGAACGCAGGCCTCAAGCCAGCTGAGAGTTGGCCAGCTGAACGCTGACCTCAAGCCACCGTGGCGGTCCCGTTTTTGGTGCGCCGATCGCGGCCACCATTTTTGGGACCGCACGGTCAGCCTCCTTTGCGCCCAATGCCGCAGGGGACCAGTGAGGAGAAGGGGCGACATCGCTAGGCCAGCAGAGGTTTGGTAAGTCAAGCCTCGGCCCCAAGGCTTCTGCTGTGGTCCCGCTCTTGGCGTGTGAGTCGCGGCTGCCATTTTGGGGTCCATGCGGCCAGCGCAGCCTTGTTTTTTTTAAAAAAAATGCCGCTTCAACCGGAGGCCAGCTGATCGGCAAGACTCCAGGCAGTGGGGATATTAGGTTTTTGGCCCCGATCTGGCGCTCAAGCCCAGCAGGCTCAGGGAGCTCTGCTGGGGCCCCTGTCCGGCAGCTGCCATCTTGGATCAGCCTCAGGCCGGCCTGGCCTCCAGCTAATCCCTCCCAACAAAGGCAAATTGCATAGGAAAAAATTAGTCCATGGCCCCTCCTCCACTAGCAATATCAGCTTAACTGATGCAGAGCTCCTGCAGGTAGTATCAATCCCTGAATCTTTCTATTCCTCTTCCCTCAAAATACCTATCAGGGGATCAAGAGGATCCTAGCCTGTGATCCCACAGATCACTGCAGTTCAGGCCGTTAGCCATAGCTAAACTTCACAACATCAGAATGTGCAGGCACATATCACTAAGGTGATTTGCTGCCACTAACAAAGGGATGTGCGTGCCGGCGTTCGCCAAATTGCGATTCTGGCCTCCCGTCCGCCATCACTGCACCATCAGTGCGCTCTCAGGCATTGATAGCCATCAGGAGCATTTTGGTGCATGAGAGGCCAATACTGGTCCAACGGCCACCATAGTCTAGAGCAATTACTGGCTCTTTCCAGTATCTGGGATCACAACCATACCCAGCGCTCTGCTCCCATACCTTGAGATCCTCCCCAGAACAACACTGAGGGATTTCAGTCATGATGGCAGACAACACAGCACCTCAGACCGCGCAGGGTGCTCCTGGCACTCCTGTGCCAGGGAACCCCAAGTGCTCCAAGTTGGAGGCTGCAGGAAAGCTTAAGGCCAAGGCCAAAGCTGTTCCTGGTAAGAAGTCCTCTAAGGCATCTAAGAAGGAGGCCAGCAGGAGACACCTAGCCTTAAAAAAGCAATTCTCCAAGGTTCAACAGCTGAAAACAAGTGGGACGGTCCACGCTACCCAGTCCCACACGAAGGTTCACTATTTAACGCACAGCTAGCCCCATCTGGCTCCCTAGTTCAACGAGCCTGGTCCCCAGAAGGTGAAATCAGGCAGGGAGAAGGTCCGCCTCTCAATCAAGGGCCAAGCCGCCAATGGGTGGCCCCTTCACCCAGGGCCCAATTGGTGCCAGAGGCCACATTCACAGGCATTACTCGCTCAAGCATTTGCCCAGGGCATGGCCTCCTCGTTCAGCCAGAGGCCCAGGCCAGAATTCGTGACACCCACAACTCCTCACTACCGGGCAGAAGCCCTGGGATATCTTGAATCTGTCTCGTCTGGTCACTCCTCTCAGAACAGAGACTCAGGTCCCGAGGAGTACGGGTCAATGGACATCCAATTATCCGAAGATGAGGAGTCAGTTCTGGACCCCTCTTCCTTCGTTGGTCTGTTTGACCCAGGGTTTTTTAAGTCACTTCTACTGAGGCAACTACCTTGGCCAAAATTTGCCCTGATCAGGAGCCACATTTGGTTCCTTCCACCAGCCAGGACTCAAAGCCCCTTTTCTCCAAGCCCATGATTACAGAAAGACATATCCCTTATCCCCCCTTCTTCCTTATCACCATTCAAAAGCAATGGGGGACTCCTGGCTCCCTCCCATCACTGGAGGGAATGGACAAGGCGCAGCAGTTAGAGTGCAGTACTGCAGGCCACTTTAGCTGACTGTGTTCAGCAGGTCAGCGGTTCAAATCTCATCGGCTCAAAGTTGACTCAGCCTTCCATCCTTTCGGGGTAGGTAAAATGAGGACCCAGATTGTTGGGGGCAATGTAAATATATATATACATTGCTTACTGGTGTACACCGCTTAGAGAGTGCTTGCACTTAAAACGGTATATAAGTCTCATACATAAATAAATTTAACATCGCCCCGGTCTTGGAGCTCTTGGAAGTTCCGACCGTTGATGAGTCGCTAATAATGATTTTTTCTTCTTCCACTGTGTCAGGGGACATTGCTGAGGCCTTAAAAGCAGAGGACAGAAAAATCTGAGTTTTCCTTATGCAGGTCTCACCAAGCCTCGGCATGGTTGGTGAAGGCATCCACATCCACCTCCTTCTTTGCCAGGACTTCCATAATATGGCTTTGAGAGCTCCCAGCCATAATTCCCCTGGACCAGGTTCGTGCTCACCAGAATCTGGGTAAGTTAGTGGCCACATCGGAATACATGGCAGACACATCACTACATGCCACCAGATTTTCATCCCAAGCCATAGCCTCTAACGTCATAGCCCGCAGGCGCCTATGGCTCAAGCAATGGCGAGTGGACTTAAAATCAAAGTGGCGCCGGGCAACCGCCCCCTATTGTGGCGGACAATTATTTGGAGAGGCACTCAACCTGTACCTGGTGGAAAACGGACAAGTGCAAGGTATTGGCCCACCTTAACAGAAGGGCGGACAGGCAGTCCAACTCGTACTCCCATAGGCCGCTGTTTCATTCAGGATCAGGATCAAAGTGGGCTCAGCCTCCTCGCCCTTTTCCCTCCAGCCCTGACCGCCAATCAGAGCGTCCCGCTCCGAGGCCTCACAGCAATTCCAGGCCAAGCGGCCCTTTTGGGACACGGGAGGCCGTCCTTTCAGAAGAAACAAGTGACTCCAGGACAGCCCTCCCCATAGGTGGCAAACTCAGCTTTTTCATTCACAAATTGGAGGCCACCACCACATACGCCTGAGTGCTCAACACCATCAGGTGTGCCTCCCACTCGAGTTTTCATCCCATCCCCCAGAATGATTCATTTCTTGCCCAACTCCCAGAAATCCGTTCAAAATAGGGCTCATGAGCGAAGCCATTCATCACCTTCTAGAAATCAGAGCCATAGAACCAGTACCGGCGGGACAACTAAGAAGGAGGTTCCATTCCATTCTCTTCATTGTTCCAAAGGCTTCGGGAGGATGGAGAGCAATACTAGGCCTGAAGAGACTAAACTCTCATCTCGTCTACAAAAGGTTCAAGATGCAGACACTTCAGTCCATTCTGGCCATCATCAGAAGGCGTGATCTCCTAACGTCTATCGACCTCACGGAAACGTACCTTCATGTCCCCATCCTCCCCGACCATCGAAGGTTCCTCAGGTTCTGTTACCAGTAATTCGGTCTTTCGTCCGCTCCAAGAGTATTTACCAAGATCTTGGCAACCCTGGGGCTACCTAAGACTGGTCCCAGTACGGATCCAATGTTACCTGGACGACATCCTCATCCAGTCCACCTCCTTGCAGAGGGCTCGAGCGGATCTGGCTTTGTCTATCAGGACCCTTCAAGACCATGTGTTCTCGGTGAATTTCCAAAAGAGCCAGACAGAACCTGCAACCCGCCTCCTTCACTTAGGCACGATCATAGACACCAATCTCTGCAAGGTCTATCTGTCGTCGGAACGTCGGGACAGCATCCGGGCCCTG
This sequence comes from Crotalus tigris, assembly GCF_016545835.1. NCBI lineage: Eukaryota > Metazoa > Chordata > Lepidosauria > Squamata > Viperidae > Crotalus > Crotalus tigris. The sequence goes on from NW_024097068.1 coordinate 131,242, forward strand.
ATCAGGCAGGTACGAAGGGAGCGTGTGGTCACACTGGCCACACTTTCCCAACTGTTAGGAAAAATGGTTTCTTATACGGGGATAGTGCCATGGACCAGGCTATACTCCAGAACCCTTCAATAGTTCTTGCTCCCATTTCAGAGACAGGGCACCAGCTCTTCCAACCAGAGGGTAATTGTTCTGTCTCAAACCCTAGAATCCCTTCAGTGGTGGACCTCCCCAGCAGTAGCCAAAGGCTCTTTATTCAAGGAACGAGCCAGGCTTACCCTAACAATGGACGGCAGTCTGTTCGGCTGGGGAGCACACCTACACTCACAGTTAGCTCAGGACCGATGGTCACAGTCGGCCCTCAAACACAGCGTAAACTGGCTAGAGCTCAAAGCCATACATCTGGCACTGTGCCACTTCAGCGACAGGGTGGCGGGACAATATGTCCTAGTGCTCACAGACAATGTGGCAGCGAAAGCCCATGTGAACCAGCAGGGGCGTACTCGGTCCAGGTGCCTCATGATCGAGGCCCAGCTGCTGAATACTTGGGCAGAGACCAACCTCTCCTCCCTCAAAACAGAGCACATCTCAGGAGAGGCAAACCAGCAGGCGGATTCCTTGAGCAGGTCGACAGTGGATCACTCAGTGGCGCCTGCATCGCGATCTATTCAGGGAGATCTCGGAGAGGTTCGGGCTTCCAGTGTTGGACCTGTTCGCTTCCCCGGCGAATGCCCAGCTCCTGAGCTTTTTCTCCTGGTTCCTGGCTCCAGGGACAGAGCAGGCGGACGCCCTCCACAGTCCATGGGCCAAGAGTCTGCTCTACGCCTTTCTCCCTCTCCCTTTGCTCCCGGCCGTTATCCGGAGGATACTGCAGGAACAGGCAGAGATGATATTAGTTGCTCCGCACTGGCCAAGATGGCCGTGGTTTGCTGACCTCATGAGCCTTTCCATCTCCCCGCAGTGGAAGATTCCTCCAGATCATGTGGCACTCAGCCAGGGGGCTTTGCAGTACCCCAACCCTCAGTGGCTCCACTTAGGTGCCTGGCACTTGAACGGCGGCTCCTGACCCGAGAGTCCTATTCGGCAGGCGTAATCTCCATGATTCAGGCCTCCAGACGCCCATCAACTAACAGGATCTATGACTCCTCGTGGAAGAACTTTTGTCACTGGTGCACAAAGAACCGCCTCGATCTCTCGACCATCACCATTCCGAAAATCCTTGAGTATTTATTGGAGGGGCTCAACAAGGGCTTGCCACTCAACACTATCTGCAGGCAGGTGGCGGCTCTATCCACGGTGCTTGCATGTGACAATTCAACGCCATTGGCTCAGCACCCCATGGTATGGTCCTTTATCAAGGGCGCGACCAACACCAAGCTACCCGTGGTTCATTGTTATCCCTCTTGGGAACTCCCGTGGGTCTTGCAGGCCGTAACCTCGCCACTGTTTGAGCCCATCAATACATGTTCATTACGGTTCTTAACCATGAAGATAGCCTTCCTCATAGCTGTCACGTCGGCCAGACGCATCTCGGAACTAGCTGCTCTCTCTGTCAGAGAGGACCTATGTGTTTTTCACAATGACAGGATGGTCCTCTGACTAGATCCGTCCTTCATACCGAAAGTAAATTCTTTGTTCCACAGATCACAGGAGGTGATTCTCCCAAATTTTTGTCCTTGACCATCTCACGCGTTAGTGCACCAATGGCACACCTTGGACATTCAAAGGGCATTGCACCATTACCTCAAGTGAACTTCAGCCTTTCGCAAGTCGAAGAGCTCTTTATTTCCTTTCAACATTCTTCCATGGGGCAGAAGGTCTCGTCTTCAATGATAGGCAGGTGGATCAAGGCATGCATTGCAAGAACATACCAATCACATTCCCTGTCAGTTCCAAGCCATATCACCGCTCACTCCACCCGCAGCGCTGCAACATCAGCAGCATGGGCATCACAGGCATCCACTGGGGATATCTGTAGGGCGGCGACCTGGTCCTCACCTTCCCAATTCGTGAGGCATTACAGGCTGGATAGATTCGCCTCTGCGGAAGCTTCATTTGGCCGGAGAGTGCTCCAGCAGATGGTACTATCAAGTGGGACACAGGCCCAGACCGATTCCCTCCCATAGGGACAGGGTAGCTTTGGTATGTCCCATTCGTGGATTCTCCATCCTTATGCTGGAGAAGGGGTGTTGTCTTACCTGAACGCCTTTTCTCTATTTTTATTTTCTGAGAATGTTTGTGTTGTAAAGTTAAATTGGAAATATGTTCATTTATATTTTCGAAGTTATTTTTAATTTCCACGTGGTTTGAGATCATTGTTGTTTGAATTAGTTGCAACATAGCATAAATCTTCTTTTGGAAATTATTTGGTTTTTTTGGTATATTCTTTCTGCAGATCTCTGGTTTTCCATAATAGGCAAAAATCAGGGTTTTCCTTTCTCTGCAGACAGCTTTAGAGTCCCAGTTGAGTTAGAATTTGTAATCCAGAATGGTCAATTTTTTTTCTAAAGTTTATAATTCTCACTTTATAGATAGCCCAAAGCTGTCACAGCTGTCCTCTGTTATGAAGGCATTGAAGGTCACCAAAAACAAGATATCTTTTCCTGGGCTTTGCCAGTTCCTGTAATAGAGCAACTACTGTTGTATATTTTCATCCACCACTAGATGTTAGCACCAGTTCATTTTTCAGTAATAGACAATTGTTTTCTTCTATTTTCATGGTTTAAAAGGAAAATCTTAACAAATTCCGATTTCAAACTTATCCAAATTAAGTCTTACATTCATTACATTTCAGTATATTTCTGTTGCCCCTGAAAAGTTTAATTCTCCGCTTCCATCTGTAGAAGGATGGGGCAAAGATCCCCCTTCTCACTTTTGGAGGCTTTTTGCTTCTTGGGGTTTTTCTTTTTCTAGGAAATCAATTTTCAAGTAGAAGACAGAAAATCACTGTTCTTACCCAGTTCCAAACACATTGTTTACAATCAGAGTAGTGCTTTTGGGCCTCGGCTGCTTGTAGCTTGGCTAGACTCTGAAGTTAAGTTAGCCTTTCTTCTGCTGGTTTCTGAAGGCTTTCCCCAAACCGATTGGATCAACTGCCATTTCTCCACAATCAGTGGGACTTCCTTCATTCTTTGTTGTCTCTACGGGGCAACTTCAGGCCCATTTAGGGTCCCCTAGCAGGCAGAAATCGGCCATAGGGTGTGGAGCCCTATCTAAATTTGTAGTTTAGATAGATCCGTGGTCAGATATATCAATGGATCATTTTACTTTTGAAAGCACCCTCCTCCATTATAAATATACTTTCCCTAAATTTCCAGTGTCAGAGATTGATGCAATTAGAGAACATTTACTTTTTTAGCATTGATTGAAACTAAGTTTACTAATATTTAAAGTTATGGTTCATATTGATATAAACTATATTTCTCATTTTAAAAATTTAATCTATGTAAATAATTTCAATTATTTGATACAATGTAATGATAATATTTTATAATGCAGAAAAACAGTTAAAACAAAGAAATTGTTTGCTTTTGATAATCTTTTAAATCTAAATCCTAAAATTATTTTGTTTTAGAAATATAACTCCCCCATAGCTTCATAGTGTGCTATGGGCTAGTCCAGTCCCCACTTGGCTCTTTCTCCTTTTTTTTTTTTCTATTCACGTCTCTATCTATCTATAGAAAGGAATGCTAAATTATCTAAAATCTGCACCTAAACAATGCAAAGCTAATCTGTGAAGTAGCTGTCATTTAGTTCTGCTATAGATTGAATGGGGGGGGGGGATCTGAGGCTGGGGGAAGGAATATCACCGTATGCTATCGAGGCTGAGGGGAGGGGGAATTATAATATTTCTGATTCCTAAATGTCAGGCTTAAGAGATTGAAGAGAATCAGACAGAGTTAAGATTTGTGAAACTTGGAAAATACTAATCATATATTTGATCAGAGCTTGAAAAACAAGCTAGCACATCTTACTGTTCTGCATTAGTGTGAAAGGTTGAAAACCAAAGGGGGCCACTGGGAATTTGAAAGAACAGAAAACAGGGCCACCAGGGTAGAATTGAAGGTTAACATGCAGCGAAAATGGAAATGTGGCCCACATTGCCTTGTTTGTCCTTCTCCTTTCTCTATATCATCAAATTTGTTTTGTTTTGTAATTGTATTTTTCCAACAAAATGTAGGTTATGGGAAATTTGGAACATTTCCATTGATTATAAGTTAGGAAAAACAGAACTGATTTATTTTTATTTTTTTAATCAACATAGATTTTCTGAGCTGTATTTGTGTTGGGGGTAACAGTGGAATGTGTGTGTGTGTGTTTGTGTTTATCTATATCTACATGAATGTGATTGCAGGTAGTCCTTAACTTGAGCTGTTTGACATTGCTAAAAAAGTGGTATGCTCAAAGTTGCAGCCATTGTAGCTCCCCCAGGGTTATGTGATCAAAATTTGGGTGCTTGGCAGCCCACCTGCATTTACAATTGCAAGGGTGCCTTAACTCTCCCCCATCTCTCTTCCTCTCTTGTACCCTATTGGTTGCCCTGCATTTTCCCTTGTGGGGTGACAAGTAGCTCCAGAATTATAGGGCTCTGGGGTTGTTTGCCACACCCCAGAAAACCTCAGCTACCTTAGCAAGTGCCAGCAAAGATTTATTTGCCCAGTTGCTTTATCTCTCAGTGCCTCATACTGGCCTTTTGCCTATTGCACTCAGTTGCTTGAGCGAAGTAAAAGCATCTTGCTGCATTTCATGTCTCCTTTTTAAACTCAGGCTCTGTACAGACATTTCCTACATGTCACTCCCTGAGACTTTGGAACTGAGTTGTCTTTGGAAAGACTTTGGAAGAGTGCAGCTTTCCAAAGGCAATGCAGCTTTCTGGAGACTTAGGAGGCCACATGTAGGAAATGTCCGAGAAACTGGGCCTGAAAAAGGAGACAACAAAGGCAACAAGACACTTTTGCTTTATTCACAGCAGCTGGATGAAAAAGGGAAAATCTAGGTGCAGGGAAGTGGGAGAGAAGGCAGTTAGGCAACAAATACTTGCTGGGGCGAGCTGTGGTGTCTGATCCTTCTTGGGGTGTGGCAAGCAGCCCCAGAGTTGCCCAGTACTGGGGCCACTTGCTGCTCCATAAGGCACGCTGCAGGTTGGCTAAAGGGCAGAGATGGGGAGGGAAATAAATGGGTGGGGGATGTCACATCCCTTACTGAGGCTTGGAGCTTGGAGGGAGCAAGTCTAGAATGGCTTGGATTGGAGTAGGTGCTCACTTAATGTCCAATGATTGTCAGTTAATAACTCCAATGGGGAATACCAAGAGTGCTGTTATAAGTCAGTGTGGTCATTTGATATCTCACTCTGCAACTGCACTAACCTATGATGGCAATTCTTAGTCCCCATTGCATTCATAAGTTGAGGAAGGTTAAAGGAATATCTGTACCATCAAGTTGGTGTCAACACTTAGCAACCAGATAAATTTTCTCCATGACAATCTGACCTTAATCTGGTTTTTCAGGTCTTCCAACACTGTAATTGAGTCTACCTATTTGGTTGCTGGTTGTCATATTTTACTCTTTGTTTCCACCTTTCCTAGCATTAGAGCCTTCTCCAAAGAGCAGGTCTTCATACACTGTATTTCAAGCAAGATAATTTGAATTTGATCACTTGTGCCTCTAAGTGCAAATTCTGGGTTAATTTGTTTAGTGATCTATTTTTTACTTGTTTGGCTGGCTGTCCTAAGTATTCTCAGGAGTCTTGTCCAGCTTCAAAATTCTGCTTCTTCAAGTCCACTTTCACTTCCATTGAGAGTCACAGAAAGTGCCTTTGGTTGTACTGTTTTCATAGTTGTATAGTTCTATATGACAACTTTTCGTGAAGACCATGAAATGTTCTGAGATGCTTATTTTTCTAAAAACATTCAACAGTTTGAAACAATGGTCACAATCACAAGCCTTTGAAGCATGTAGTGATTTCTTTTTGACATTTAACGTTTCATATCTCTTTGACTTCTCTAAAGCTAGCTTCAACATCTGGCATCTGTTTTTCCATGTTAGAGCTTTAATCTTTGGTTGATCCTAAGCATTATTTTGCTATCATGTTAAATTAAGGATGATGTATGATATTTTGCACACTCTGGTAAGCCTCTTGTTTTGATAATGGAATTTAGATATATACAGAATTCTGAACACAGAGGGGTATTTCTGAAGCCATTATTTGATTTGTTTGGTACAAAAACAAATCTATAAAGCTTATTGTCCAATTGTTGGACAAACTTTCCTAGGATTGTGTGTTCCCTGCATTGGAGATCTTCAGGCAGAGCAAGCAATAATCTGTTCTATATATTTTAGTTTTCTTTCATTGTAGTATTTTCTTCAAAGTCCTTCCAATGTTACTATTCTAATTCCTATAAGCTTTTGTACATGGAGACCTCATATTTTCACACTGTCTTTTGAAAGTAGGAGGTGTAGAAAGTTAGAATACGTTTACTATAGTTTCTCACTTAGTGGTTGCTTGGAATGTTTGATTTTTCTTTTCTTTTTTCTATTTACCTGCATTTTTGTACATACAGGAGATGACTTAAATACTCCCCGCATTTTCTGCATCATAATCCTGATTTAGTTTTGGATTTTTCTGTATCATGATCCACATACAGATATACACACGACATAATGAATGGGAGCAGCTCTGTAGCGGACAAAAAAGCTCTACAGAGAATTATTAAAACTGCCCAGAATATTATCGGACTCCAGCTACCAGCCCTAGACAACATTTTTGAATCTCGCTGTTTGAGGAAGTTGCATAACATTCTCAGAGACTCTTCCCATCCTGCTTACAATCTCTTTGGACTGTTGCCTTCTGGCAGAAGATATAGAACATTTAAAACTCGGACCACACGTTTTCTGAATAGTTTTTATCCCAAAGCTATAATTGCACTTAATAATGAACTAAAGAGCCACCATCAGTGAACTGTTGGACAGTATTACTTGGTCTGTTGGGTGGATATTTGGGCGGTTTTAGGGGTGGGGAATTGTGGTGGGTGGGAGTGTGTTTGGGGATTATGTGTGTGGGACCTAGTCTTTGGGTATCACATAAATTTCGTTGTATATGTATACTGTGTATACACATACAATGACAATAAAGTTTATGTTGTTGTTGTTGTTATTATTATTATTATTATAATGAAACGTTTAGAAAGTACTGTTTGTGATTTTAAAATGATTACTTAAATCAGGGGTGTCAAACTGCCGGCCCGTGGGCCAGTTTCATCATACCGGAGCCACGCCCACCCCATTGCCGGCAATGGCAAAAAAGCTGTGATACGTTGCGTGATGTCACGAGTTTGACATGCCTGACTTAAATGGATTGTGCATTCAGAAAAGTTTGCCACAGGGGAACACAGCATTCTACTAAACTGATGTTTTCTCATAGTTATCTGCCACCTCTTCTTGGCCTCCCACAAGGCACTCCCTATTGTCTCTGTTTACCTTTGCTCTTTTCCTGGAAAAAACAGGACATATTTCTAAAATGATGATAAAAATTATGGTGCAGGTAGGTGCTTTGCATTTCATCACAGCAGTTTCCATTTTTGTGGTTTAATTAAATACTCTCTCTCGTGCATGTGTGTGTGTGTAGTTAACTAATATATGAACACATGTGATGTGTGTGATTGAGTGTGTCTGTCTCTGTCTCTGTGTATGTTGGTATTCCACACTCACATAGGAACCGTGATGCTGCAAGTACCATAGTCATGTAGGAACATGATGATGAAGCAAGGAAGACAGCAACATCCAAGTGCCACCAAAGATAAGATTCATCTGAAGAGCAACAGCTCATTGGGAAGAACAAGTTCCATTCCATTAACATATATGTTGTCATTGTTCCGATAGATGAGACCAGTAGGAATAAGAGCTCTGAGGCAATTGTTTTCCTCAAAGAACACTTTTAATGGCTAATATTGGCACAATCAAAGGTGAAACCAAGACTGAAAGTCTCCCCCAGGATACATAATAACAAGTTGAACTTCCCACCCCTGTAATATGTCATAAATCACAATTCCCAATTAACTACTTTGGCAGGCTTTCTAACAGAAGTTCCAGCCCGCCAAAACTTAGGTAGCTTGACCTTGGTTCCCACAAGAAAGTTATTGTTATGACTAAACTAGAAGAATGCATCTCCACTTCTCCCATTGCTGTGGCAACCAAAAACGAAGTGAAGATGGCTGCAGCCAGAATTGTTTGAAAGTTTGACAGTCGGATCCTCTAAAGAAGAGAGAAATCCTGTAAGTAAAAAAGGAGTTAGAGTCAGGAATCATCCCTAGGCTTATTCAGATGCTTATCATAAAATTTACATATTGATCTATCAGCCTTTACATCAGCACTTTTTACCAGGTGGCCTCTGATAGTGGGTACCCTTTCCACTGCACTATACTGTAACTTTCCCTTGTAAAACCTTGAATCAAGGATTTGTTTTATTTCATAATGAGTCTCTCCCTCCATGACAAGGGGACCAGTTGCCTGCTTAGGAAGATGTCTCAATGAGGACTCTCTGTATGGCTTCAAGAGGCTGCAGTGGAACACAGGGTGAACTTCCCTAAAAGAGGAGGGAGCTTTAATTCCACAGTGACTGGGTTTATAATCTGCACAATGGGGAAAGATCCAAGGAATTTTGGTCCCAATTTTTTTATTAGGCAGCTTGAGTCTTAGATATTTTGTAGAGAGGTAAGCTTTTTCATCCACACGAAATGGCCTCTGGGGGGGCCCTTCTCTTGTCTGCCTGCTCTTTGTATATTTTTGAGGCTTTTGTTAGAGCTACTTTCGCATTGTTCTATACGGTTTTCCAAGAAGTTACCCATTGATCTAAAGTTTGAGAAACAGGATGGTCCTGAGGGAGTTCAGGATGGGAATGAATTCCCTACCAGTAGCTATTTTAAAAGGAGTGAGTCCGGTGCTGCTATATAGGGTATTATTGTAAGCCACCTCAGCAAAGAGGAGAAGGTCAGCCCATGTTGTTTGCTGGTAATCAACATAACACCTAATATATTGTTCCACCATAGAGTTAGCTTTTTCAGCAGCTCCATTAGTAGATGGATGAAAAGCCTGTGACAAACCCTGCATGAATCCAATCAGTTTTAGAAAGTCTCTCCAGAACTTGGCAGTGAATTGCACCCCCACTATCTGAAATAATCCGCTTTGGAGCTCCATGGAGTTGGTAAATATGTTTGAGAAACATTCTTGCCAGCTTCTTTGTGGAGGGAAGACCTGTGCAGACAATGAAGCAAGCTTGCTTAGAAAAAAGCTCAATCACATTCCATATTACTGTATTTCCTCTACTTTCTGATAATTCCACAATAAAATCCATGGCAATTTTTTCCCAAGGTTGGGAAGGGTCTGCAACTCACTGCAATAGCCCAGGGGGCTTACTTGGACATTTTTTCATTGTTGCACAAGTTGCACAACTTTTCACATAATTCTCAATGTCTTTCTTCAGCCCTGCCGTTAACTTAAATGCAAAGGTTTTAGATAGCTAAAGTGACCTGTTCGTTTGCTATCATGGCTGCATTGGAGGGACTAAACTCTGAGGGTTTTTGGTAGATAAAGTTTGGACCCCTTCCAAGCCAATCCATCCCTACAAGTTAGTATGGTTTTATTTGCCAGGAATCAGGAATTGGTTTTCAACTCCCCTCCTTTAGCCTCTTTGTTAATGAGCTGTCAGGTTCAGTTAGTTTTGCCTGTGATGGCTCCCCTGTTGTTACTTGAGAGATTGACTCTGGTTGCAGAATAATGGAGTTCACAATCTCCTCTCAACGGCTTTTGTATTGGGGCAATCTGGATAAGGCGTCAGTTAGGAAATTTTCCCCCCCTGGGATGTATTTTAGTGAAGTTGAAACAGTTAAAATACTGGGCCCACCTAACTTGTTTAGGAGATAACTTATGGGGGGGGGGTTTCAGTGCCTCTGGATTTTTGTGATCAGTCCATACTTCAAAAGGCATGTCGCTCCCTTCAAGGAAATGACGCCATGTAAGCAGAGCCCACCTCACCACGAAAGCCTCTTTCTCCAGCACAGGAGATGGAGAATCCACCAATGGGTTTTCTCTACCTACCTGTTCTTGAGACCAAGTTAGCCAAGCTTGACACGTCCCCTGTTGCTAGGGGATCCCAGTCTTGACTTGGTCTCAAGCTCTTGAAGACATGTCAGGTTTGGCTCTCAGGTTTCAGAGTAGATTTAGCAGGTTAGAGATTCATTGGTGAATTCTCCTTACATCTCTTATTTTCCTCAATCCATGTCAGTAAATCCACCCTTGTAATTTCTCCCAGCTGTTTCCTAGGAGTGCTGGATCAGCGCTGTCTCAAACCGGCCGATTTGAGGCTTGAGGGGTGAGGGAAGGACAGCTGCAGCTTTCCCCTTTCTCCTTCCCCAGGGCTCTGGGGAAATTCCCCTTAAACATCCTTCCCTCGTCAAGTCCCTTGAACAGCTTCCAGCCTTACTGTTGCGATCAGCAAATTGTTCTCTGAGGCCTCTGGAGGCAGTCTTTTGATGGGGAAAGTTGTGGGCGCCATTTTGGTTGCCGCTGAAGGCAACAAACTTCAAATTTTCAACGGAGCTCCCTTTTTCCAGCTGATAGGAGGTTTCCATTGTCAGCCTTCCCTGCGCAGCGCCTAGCACTGCTGCTGCGATCCCTCTGATTGCTTAAAACTTGTCTTCAAGGTCTCCGAAGCGGCCCGAGGGCCGCGGCCGCCATTTTGGTTGCCTCCAAAGGCAACAAAGTTTTAAATGGACTCCCTTTCTACTCTTTATGGATCCCTCTCGGATAAGTAGCTCCGTTCTTCACCCTTTCAGAGCAAGGGCTCCTAGCTCTACTGCATAGCCCGAACACTCGACAAACTCCTCACGGAGCTTGCTGTGGCTGCCATTTTGGATGCGCCACGTGGTGCTTCCTTTAGGCCTCACAATAGCCCTGCTCCACTAACTGCAGATCTCAAACCTCTTACAAGGCCCTTTCCTTTGTCACTGGCCCCATTACTTCACATTTGGCAGAACAGCCTACCAGGCCCTTTGCACCCACACCTGGGCATTCTGGTGCAACTTGCCTGACCACCTAAGGCCACCGGATGGAGCCTCACAGTGGGTCCCAACTGTGCCTTTGGCTCAACTTTCAACAGCCGTGACTGTAGTCTCAGAGAGATTTGCCTCCCTAGTCAGGTGGTCAGGGGAGCAGCCTATTCCCTGCTCCAACTACTCTTCCCACCAACTGCTTGTTTGCCAGAGCTCCCCCTCAGCACTCCTGAGATAGCTTGAACCAGGATGGAGGATTCCACAGTATCTCAACCCATGAGCACCGCCTCCCCATCCTCAAGTCATGGCCGGCACAAAACCTCCAAACAGCAGGCAAGCTCAAGGACAAGTCGAAGGCCATCCTCAAAAAGCCTTCAAAGTTGGCGGAGAAGCAAGCCAGCCGTAGGCACCAGGCACTGGAGAAAGAGTTCTCCAGAGCGCAGACAGGCCAGAGCAGAGACGGATCAACTAGTAGTCCCTGACTTCGACCTCCCTCTGGGTCCTTCTACCTCGGCTCAGGGCGTGTGGTCTATGATGGAGGCCCCAACCAGACATAGCCCCACCTTTGTGGCAGCTAACATCACTGCTAACCAACCACCGACATTTCCCTAACAAGCTCTGATTTTGGGTCCTGAGGCCACCTTCACCCCAATGGCAGCTGGGCTCGGGGGCGGATCTCCTGAACATTCTCTCCGATGGCCGCCTTGAAGCCCTGATTTCTAGGGTTGTGGACTGCATTCTTACTGCCTGGTCTTACCACTTACCCGGGCAGGAAGCTACTACACCTGTACTTCCGCCTTATGTTCCTCCAGCTGGGGTCCCCACATGGCAGGAACCCCCGTCTTCTGCTCGTTCCTCTATTAGTGGCGACTCATCCATGACGGGATATGATCAGCCGGACTTTCCCTTGTCCAAGGAGGAGGAACTCCCCCCAGACCCCTCACCACCTGGAGGTCTGTTCAGCCTGGCTCTCTTCCTTCCATTACTGCGTAAGGCCACCACGACAGCCAATATAGGGTCCAATCAGTTCCCTCAGCCACAAGCCACATCCGATTCGAGCCTGAATCTGGCGTTCTTCGAAACTGGCAGTGCAGCATCATGTCCCCTGCCCTTCTATCTTCCTTAAGGGAGTTAAGAAGCAATGGGTGTCCCCATCTTCTTTCCCCTCCATGGGAGGTACAGACAAAAAGTTATTTAATACTTCTCCAGACCTGACTGATGCTCTGGAGGTGCCAAAAGTGGACGAGGCCTGGATCCCTCTGGTGTCTTTGACCGCGGTCTCAGGAGACATGGCCAAGGCACTTAAGGCAGAAGACAGAAAATGGGACTTGACCTTCTGCAAGACCCATCAGGCGGCTGCGTGGGCAATTAAAACGGCCACGTGCATATCCTTCTTTGCCAGGACCACCCTCCTATGCCTCCATCAGCTTCAAGCCAGGCTTTCTCCCGAGGATATACGGATCCATCAGGACCTAAGCAAAATGGTTGCAGCGACGGAGTATGTGTTGGATGCAACCCTACACTCAGCCAACTTTACCTCCAGATCCATAGCTTCCAATATCACGGCCAGAAGGATGCTATGGCTCAAGCACTGGCAGGCAGATGCCAAGTCAAAATGGTGTTTAGCTACGGCCCCCTACCAGGGCGACCATCTGTCCGGGGAGGCCCTGAATCCATTCCTCGTACAAAACAAGGACAAACAGAAGGTCATGGCCCACCTCTCCAAAAGGTCTGATAGACGCACCACTACTTATGGACGTAGGCAGTCCTTTCGGCCAGCAACCGTCCATATGACAGGTCAGGCTTTAGACCCAGACAACAAAATCAGGGCAAGAGGCCATTTCAAGGGGGCAGTCATCCCTTCAGGAGGTCCAAGTGACTCCCAGACCAACCCTCCCATAGATGGCAGGCTATCCCTTTTCTTCCATCTGTGGGAGCTCACCACCATGGATGCCTGGGTCCTACAAACTATTCAATTCGGCCTGTCCCTCAAATTTGTGTCCAGTCCCCTGGTTCATTTCATCTCCTGTCCCACGCCCCGAGACTCAGCCAAATGACAAGAGGCCATTCACCATCTTCTGCACATACAGGCCATAGAACTGGTACCGCCAGATCAGAAAGGAAGGGGATTCTACTCCATACTCTTCGTGGTTCCCAAAACCTCAGGGGGATGGAGGGCAATTCTAGACCTCAAAGGAAGAAATTCAAGATGCAATTGCTCCAGGGGGCATCAGAAAAGGAGACTTCCTGACGTCTATAGACCTCACGGAAGCATATCTCCACATCCACATCCTTTCGGACCACCGGCGGTACCTCCAGTTCTGCTATTGGGGCCGCCACTTCCAATACAGGGCCCTCCCGTTTGGTCTGTCCTCGACTCCCAGGGTGTTCACCAAAATCCTAGCTGTGCTTGTTGCTCATTTACGGAAGGTACCGGTACGCGTCCAGTGCTACCTGGACGACATCCTTATCCAATCATCCTCCTTCAGGGCGGCTCAGTTGGACCTGAACTTAACCATCCAGGTCCTCCAACAGCACGGGTTTTCGGTGAACTTTCTAAAGAGCCAGATGGTTCCCTCATCCAGACTTCTGCACCTGGGAGCCATCATAGACACTGCAGATTGCATGGTCTATCTCTTCCAGGAGCGTCTGGTCAGCATCGGGCCTAGCTTGCCTAGTGTACAAAGACCGCACCGTCCCACTGGTCTTGCTTTCTCAACTCCTAGAGAAAATGGTCCCCTGCATAGCCATAGTTCTCTGGGCCAGGCTGCATCTACGGAGCCTTCATGGTTCCTGCTTCCATTCCGGTGGTTGAACATCAGTTTATCCAGCAGACAGGTGAGGCTCCCAGTCCAAACCCTGATGTCTCTTCGCTGGTAGTTCTCACAAGTGGTTGCCAGGGGGTCGCTATTCAAGGAGCCCGACCGTCTCACGATCACGACGGACGCCAGTCTGTTCGGTTGGGAAGCTAACTTATAGTCTCAGTTTGCACAGGGCTGTTGGTCCTGTGCAGATTTGAGATACAATATCAACTGGCTGGAACTCAGGGCCATTCACCTAGCCCTACGCCACTTCCACAAACAGATCAGGGGTCGACACATATTGGTCCTTACGGACAACATGGTGTCGAAGGCCAACATGAACCGACAGGGGGGCACCCAGTCCAGGTCCCTCATGTCCGAGGCCCAATTGCTGGGCTCCTGGACAGAGTTCAACCTGTCCTTCCTCAGCGCCGAACACATCTCGGGGGAGAAGAACCGGCTGGCAGAATTTCTGAGTCGCTCCACAGTAGATCCCTCGGAATGGGGTCTCACCCGGATCTTTTCACCGAGATGTCCCAAATGTTCGGCTGACCGGTCCTTGACCTATTTGCATCGTCGAGCAAGGCCCAGCTCCTGAGATACTTCTCCCGCAATTACTCCCCAGGGGCAGAGGGGACGGATGCCTTACGAACCCTGTGGCCACAGGGCCTACTCTACGCCTTCCCTCCCCTCCCATTGATTCTGGCGACCATCCACAAGCTGATACAGGAGCAAGTGGAGGTGATCCTCGTGGCACCTTACTGGCCTCAGAAACCCTGGTTCGCAGACCTGGTGAATCTCTCCTGCTGTTCCCCATGGAGGATTCCCTCAGATCGCGTGTCCCTGCACCAGAGGTCCTACAGCATCCGGACCCTCAGTGGTTACAATTAGCTGCCTGGCACGTGAGCGCAGAATCATGATTCAGGAGTTGTTCTCACCAAGGGTAATTTCCATGATTCAGGCCTCTCGCAGGCCGGTGACCAATCGTATTTATGACGCTACATGGAAGAATTTTTGCAATTGGTGCACAAGGCGGCAACTGGACATTTCAAAATCAACAATCTCTCAGATCGTTGACTACCTTCTTGATGGCCTAGATAGGGGCCTAACCCCTGCGATGATCCGTAGACAGGTGGAGGCCCTATCCACCCTACTCACCTGCGCCAACTCTATTCCTCTGGCCCATCATCTCAAAATACTCGCCTTTATCAAGGGCACCAGCAACACCAAGCCACCCGTGGTACAAAGGTACCCATCTTGGGAGTTGCCTCGAGTTCTACGCGCACTCACTAGACCGCCTTTTGAGCTGGTCACTACTATAGCTTTGAGGTCCTTATCCCACAAGCTCGCCTTCCTGATCGCTTTCAGTCAGCCAGGCACATTTCTGAGCTGGCGGCTCTATCGATCAGGAATGATTTTTGCATTTTCCACCGGGACCGGGTGGTCCTTCGGCTGGATCCCATATTCATGCCCAAGGTCAGTTCGCTCTTCCACAGTGCTCAGGAAATTATTTTGCCAGATTTCTGTCCCAATCCTTCCCATGACTTGGAGCGGCAGTGGCACAAACTGGACGTCTGCAGGACGCTACGACGATACATCAAGCGCACGGCATCTTTTCGCAGGTTGGAGGCCCTCTTCGTCTCCTTCCTTCCATCTTCTATGGGGCAGAAGGTGTCTGCTTCCACCATAGGTAGGTGGATCAGGGCTTGTATTATGGCGTGTATCAGTCTTCTTCACTGCCAGCTCCAAGTCATATCACAGCTCACTCCACTCGCAGCATGGGCCACTCAGGCGTTCATCAAGGAGATTTGCAGGGCTGCGACATGGTCTTCTCCCTCCCCGTTTGTACGCCATTATAAAATTGACCGCTTTGCTTCAGCGGACACCTCTTTTGGTAGGAGGGTCCTTTAGCAGGTGGTTTCCAGGGGCGTGGAGCCGGCCTCTGTTTTCCACCCATTGGGACAATGAGGCTTTGGTATGTCCCATTGGTGGATTCTCCATCTCCTGTGCTGGAGAAGGGGCGTTGTCTTACCTGAACGCCTTTTCTCAGCACATAGATGGAGAATCCACACCCACCCTTAAGGTCAGTTAGGCTGGTATTAGGGGTTTGAGAGCCAACATCTCATCCTAGCATCAGCCGCTTTCTCCCTCGTCAAGACTGGGATCCCCTAGCAACAGGGGGCATGTCAAGCTTGGCTAACCTAGTCTCAAGAGCAGGCAGACAGAAAAAACCCATTGGTGGATTCTCCATCTCCGTGCTGAGAAAAGGCATTCAGGTAAGACAACGCCCCTTCTCCCAGATCGCCCACCTTCATTCAATGTCCGTTAGCTTTTTGGAGGTGTAGCACAGGGCTGCAAATCCCCACTCTCGTTCTTCTGCAAAAGAACGGCTCCTGCCACATTGCTGGCATCAGCCTGGATGATGAATTATTTTTCAGGATTGGGGTGTTTAAGAATAGATTCTGCTGCAAACAGTCTCTTTAAGTTCTCAAAAGCAGTCTGGCATTGTATGGACCAAGCCAGGGGCTGGCAGGGTCACGGCTTCCATAGTTCGGTAATTAGTAAACCAATCTCAGCAAAGAAGGGGATAAATTGCTGGTAGAAGTTTGTGAACCCCAGAAAACTCTGGAGTTGCTTATGGGTCTGAGGAAGCTACCATTCTAGCACAGCTTTCACCTTAGCCAGATCCATCTCAATGCCTTCACTGGAAATCCTATATCCTACATAATGCAGGCATGTCTGATGGAACTCACATTTTGAAAGCTTAGCATAAAGTTTAGCGCTCAGCAGTTTTCTGAGTACTTCATGTACTAATTTGACATGCTCCGCCATAGTCTCTGTGTAGATTAGGATGTCATCACCCTCTTTTATACAGGTGACTATGCAGTACTTAATTTATCAATTGCATGAACACAGCAAGTGCCTGATCTGCCCTACTACCTATCGAAATTCTCTTATGTACTCTCTTGCGGGCCGACCCCTCTACTTAACATCATGGATGTCTTTTTCCATTTGTACAGCCTGGATTCATCTTTGAATCTAGCCCTCAACCCACGCATGAATAGATCAAAATTCCATAGCTCAGGTGCCTGCTCCTCTTGTAGGCCAGACATCCAATCTGCAGCCTCCCCTTCCAAGTTTGTGGCTACAGCATCATTCATTTTGGCTTTGTCTAAGTAAGCCCAATCATAACGATTCACATGAGACCACACCTGGTTCAGGAAAATAGTCACCTTTTTGGGGTCTCCACTGAACGTGGGCTTGAGGGAAGATGGATCTGCAGGACAGCGATCCCAGAGAGCCTTTAGCAAGTCAGGCAACTGTGGTTGGAGCTGCTGAAATTCTCTCCAATGGAAAACTCCTGGCAGAGATCTTGGGCTGGCAGGATGCCAACAGTGGTCAGGACTGGCATGATGCCGATAGGGATTGATATCACCTGGGTGTTAGTAGTGATCTGGGCTGGCCGGGTGCCACCAGTGCTCGGAACTGGTGTAGCACCGATAGTGGTCAGGGCTTACTGGGTGTTGGAAGTGATCAGGGCTAGGAGAATGGCATCATTGATCTGGGCTAGCGGGATGCCTGTGTTGATCGGGGCTGGCAGACTGCTGGTAGTATTTGGGACTAACCTATTGTTGGGGTTGATCTGCACTGGTGTGCGTGGTGTGGTGCCGATAGCAATCAGGGCTTTGCCAGTACACTTGGCTCGATGTCAGGTCAGGCTTCAGCAGTGGTGAGGCACCCCCTTCGCTCACTGTAGGACTGGGAGTTTGCTCTGAAGGCCAGTAGAGGATCTGAACAGTAGGGAAGGGTACAATGTAAATCTGAAAAATAATCACTGTTTCCTTAACTCCTTCTAGTAAGGACTTGTCATCATACACACTTCTAGGCCAACTTCCAGAAGTGTGGAGAGGATTGAGTTTTAGAAGTGAGGAGGGGAATGTATATTAGACTGAGTTGATTTCTTTAAACTCATTACTCTGAAAGTGGTTTCTGTAACAATGCAGAGTGTCATCTGCCAATACAATATTTATATGGCACTTAGAACATAATGGATATTCAATGCTAGGTTTGTGAACTGGATCTCTCAACCATGTTGTAATGGATGACATTGGTTGTAACCCATCTATATATCTTCTGAAATCTAGGTGAGGGGAGCCTGCAATAATGTTGGACTTGGAGAAACTTTTCAGCTCATTGTCACCAATAGTGACAGACAAGCAAATGATCCCAGCTGCCTTTACGCTGTCAACGACTCTCTTCTCTGCCAGTTTCGTTCATTAAGATCCTCAATTATTGATAGAGGCTGGGGATGAAGTGCCTGCCTTACCACTGCTGACATAACAGCTTTTAATAAACCTCATGAATGCTTGAATTTAGATTGTGAATGGGGGTTGGAATATACTCTGGACAGTTTTTCCATTTGCTTTTTTAAAAAAGCAGGGGGCAATGAATACCCAGTGCAAATCAATGTTTTTCTATAGGGAAGAAAAAATATATCTTCATTCAGTCTATTTTGAAATAAGTTGATTATTAAAACCATAGATTTCATGTTGGAAAAGTACTATTGTTTGTGGGAGTAGGATTGGGATTGCGAGCATTGACAGATCAAAGCAAAAAAAAATGTTTAAAATAATAAGGCAGCTCAGAAGAAAGCAAATTGGAAGCCTTAGGTGTTTTGAACTACAGTTCCCACAATCTCTTGGACCATGCTGGATGGTATAATGAGATTTGACATCCAAAATAACTGGAGGGCTCCAACTCACCTATCCCCAGAGCAGTATATATGATTAAGAGCACAATCTATGTCTACTTCCTCAAACTTGGTACCCTCCAGATGTGTTGGAACTATATGTCTCATCCAATGATGGATGGACATTTTAGGAATTGCCGACCCTGTACAACATATCAGCTTGCCATTTTGTGGCAAGCTGACATAAATGTTATTCAGAAAGCCCATCAGCCAGAGTTTATGTGAAGATTTTTGATAAATAATAGGATTATAATACTGGCTTACCTTAGAGGGTTCTCTTGGTGATCGCTCATATATACAATGTGAAATATATTGAGTACTTAAATATTTTTCCCTTGGTTAAGTGAGAGATTTATTGGCAACACATCTTGGATTCAATGTAAGTAATGCCTTGGAGAAACTTGAAGTGTCTTAGCCTGGTTTATAGTATTGTTAAGTCACTGCCTTCTCTCTCTTGCTCCCAGCACTCTATCTGTGTCCGGATAAAACTACAACTGCTTTTTGGACTTCGCTCACCTTAGCAAATAATTTGAAAGTCTCTTCTTTTTGACAGCAGTCTAGTAGAAGCAATTGGAAGATGTCTGGGACTTTTATTTCTTTTATACATTTTTCAGTGTTTCTATTGTTTAAATGCTGACTGTGGATGTTTTTATTAGTTGTATATTTCTGTAAACCATTATGAATCTGAATGGATCGATAGATAGTTAGACATCCCTAGATTAAAAACATTTTTATTTTCCAAGCCTTTTAAAATGTGTTAATTGATTGCACAGCTATTCTTAATTTTATTCTTTATTTTATTATTATTTTTTATCTTGTATAATGTTTTAGTATATGTTTTATGTCCAATTGATTTCCTTTTCTATTCATTCATTTTAATATCTTTGTAAAATTTTTTGCAATGATATAGGGTCTCTTACTGAAGCAGGGGTTTGGACTTGGAGGAACCTCCAAGATCCCTTTTAAACCTGTAATTCTATGTTCTTTACTCCATCTAGCCCTTGCAAAGGATGGGGAGCAACTTCTCACTGTATGCTCAAACATTAGGAGTAGGCATTATGACTAATACTTAGCAAACAGAGAAAGGACATCTAAGCCATAACATTACTCATATACTATATTGAATAGAAATAAAACTGTGCAATCACTGGTGACCTTACCCTTGTAAATAAGGTGGCATTAATTGATGTAAGATGCTGCTAGTCATAAAAAGGGTAAGCTGCAAAGAGTCCCTTTATTGTGAGATGAGTGGTTATATATGTGATAAATACATAATAAATAGCAGCTAAAGCTGGAAAACTGAAATAGTGCTCTCTGGAAATCCTACAAATAGTCTCTCTTTAAATTCTACTTGTTCTTTCATCTGTTCTTCTCTTAGCGTTTCTCTAGCAACCTATACTTTGAAAACCTTTACAGCTATTAAAATCTTATTTTGTATTGATTATTTTGCATTTCTTTGAGTCTGTTGGTAAAACATTACAATACATGTAATTATGGGAGAGCAGCCATTTCCTTTGTATGTAAATGTGTACTTTTTATGGAGGATAAGACTTCTGAAGTCTTCAAAGTGAAAGCTTTTGCTAATTAGTAGTTCTTATCATATGATTATTAAGTATATTTAGTAGGCATGATAAGCATGATGTCCTTGTCCCTGGCCTTCCTCGGTTGATGTGGAGAGAGGGACCTTCCTAACATCCCATATGTTGAGTGATAGAGTCAGTATAGGCCTTGTGATGGCTACCATCAAGTGATGATCTGTGTTGTGGACAAGCCCTTGGAGATCAAATAATTGTATGTCATCTGCTACTGTTTCAGAAATGAAAGACTTTTTGGGGACGAAGGCATTAATCAGAAACCCTCAAGAGAGACAAAACATGAAAATATGGTGTGAATTGCATACTTTTAATTTAAAAAAACCCTTTCTAGCCTTTAAGTACCATGAAGAAGATATGTTTAAAGAATTGGATGAGATAATGCTGAAAGGGGCCTGAGCTGAGGCATTCATGTTCTCCATATAAGTAGATGCATGATTATACAATTTAGTTATGTAGAGATGCTAGTCTAATTGCTTTATATTATTGTTTGGATTGCAGAAGCAACTGTGGAGTCTGATGGAACCACTTATACCCTGAGTGTCTTGACATAAGCTTACTCTTTGTAACTCTCCACTCCTCCCCCCCTTCATTTCTTAGATGTATTTCAGGGTGACAGGAGTTGAAGGGCTGATGAAATTGCTTCTCCTTGTCTTTTTGGCTGAGTGATGGGAATTGAATCCTCTTTCTCCCCCTAGTTTTGTTGGGACTTTGTTTCCAAACAGTATTTGGGAAGGCTAAGCCGGGGTAGGCATCCTTGGCTTTTTTATGACTCGTGGACTTCAGCTCCCAGAATTCCTGAGCCAGCTGTGGTATTTGAAGTCCACGTCATAAAAGAGCCAAGGTTGCCTACCCCTGGACTAGGCCTTTCTACCTTCTGCTGACTGCATTTAAAGAAAAGGCTTTGTCTTCTTGTCCCTGGGAAATCCATTCCCTATTTTATTCATTGTAAAGAACTACGAGTTAAATTGTACATTACTTCAATTTGACAAAAAAATCCCTTTTCTCCTAATGTTTGTTTTTTCCTGATCTGTGCAAAAAATTGCAACTGTTTTAAAATATGTATTAATTCTGTGAAAAAGTGATACTGTAGCTTAAAATAATATCCCATTTTTTTCTCTCCACTTCAACTGAAAGTCTTTTTTTTCTCTTCTTCTTATCTTCATTCTGATTATATCTCAAATTCCTGAAGCATGAAGTCTTTTAGTGCTTTTGGACCATACTATCCTGAAATGGTAGCATATCAGGTTCATTGAATTATAACTGCATTAATTGATTTTTTTTATGGTTAATCCTATCATATTTGTAAGCTGCTCAGAGTCTCTGGAAATGTGGCAGCATGTAAATTAATATAACAAATAAATTAATAAAAATGAATTGTGTACTGAAAATGAGTAGGCTTTATATCTTCTTAATTACCATGGCTTCCACTATCATTAGAATTGGGGAGAAACTGGCAGGAATTTCAAGCCCAAGAGAGCCTGTTCGTTTCCCTTTATTACTATCTCCAAATTATTGTTCTTTGGGGAATGAGGATGACTGTGTTCAAAATTCAGTAGTGAGTTTCCATGAGCAGCTGGAGCTTGTTTCCATTCATATAGGAGTTAAAGACATTTTTTTCTCCTCTCACCTGTAACCCTTATGCACATCATTAAAACTAGCTCTTGAATGTCTCCCAGGCTTTTGAAGGAGATTTTGATGTTGTTCCAGAATCTGTGAGAAGAGGAAGATGGGGCAGTGATCATGATGATAGGAAACTGTTCATGGGAAAACAGATGTTGAAGTAAGGTATTTAAGTTTTACCAATTCTCCCTCACAGAAGCAGGAACATAAAACAATTTCATCATTATCTATGCCACTTGGGTGAGTATAGCATTATATATTTATGTGAAAAATGCTAGAAGTTTTCTAGCATTTTCTCTGTGCCACTGTTTGCTTGAATTCTTTTTATTCATCCTAATCTTAGAGCATGTTCTGTTCTCCACATCTGTGATTTTTATGACTACAGAACAGAACATAAATAGAACTTAATAGTTTTTCACTCATTGTAATTAACTAGTGTGTGCACTACTTTTCTGAGACTGTATTTTCTTGTCTAAAGGTAGTTTAAGATGTATATCATTTTCATAGAAGTTGCAAACAAGCCACAGAGAGAGGAAATGTTAAAATGAGTAAATTTCCCAAGCCTGAATTAAGTATTTTCTTCCCAGGGATCACATTTTGCCTTCTGTATATTAATTAAAGAGGTGAGGTGAGATAGGCAGCATAAAGCTTTAATAAGTGAATAAAAGAATAACAAATAAAGAGCATAATAAGGAAAAATGAAAAATACTGAAAATAAATTTCAGTTGCAAGAGAAGGTATCCCAGTATCCTGCAAATGTATTAGACTTTGAACTTATAATCTCTCTCCAGTCAAATTTAATTCCTGAAGAGCTGAAATCTATCACAAGTTTAAAATAGTTTCACTAGGTTGCTAATGATAAGTTGGTGAGAAGGAATGCATTTGCTGATATCTAAACAGTTTCCTGGCTCCCAGGTTGCTTCAAGCACAGCACAGTGCACAATGTTGTAATAAAATGTTGCATGGATTGGAATCTGGATATGTGAAGAATCACCTACTCATCAGCTGCAAGAACAATCAAAGGAAAGCCACCCATGGTAGTCATAAGGTGCCTAGGCCTGCCATGTATTGAAAATCAGCATGCACATACCTTTTAAAAATAGCAGTTTTATTATGTCTAATGTAACAAAATTCATGAGAGCTAGTTGGACCAGTCATTAGGTTTATGGGGTTTTCTGATAGTAATTTTACACTAAGTACCCAAATAATGAATTTATTTGCTAATGATGTTGGATTCAGAAAAGCAGTGATACCATCACAATATAAAAAAGATGTTGAGACTCTAGAAAGAGTGCAGAGAAGAGCAAAGTGATGAAGGGACTGGAGGCTAAAACATATAAAGAACAGTTGCTGGAATTGGGTATGTCTAGTTTAATGAAGAGAAGGACGAGAGGGGACATGATAGCAGTGTTCCAATATGTCAGGGGTTGCCACAAAGAAGGAGTCCAGCTATTCTCCAAAGCACTTGAGGGCCGGATAAGAAGCAATGGATGGAAACTAATCAAGGAGAGAAGCAACCTAGAACTAAGAAGAAATTTCCTGACAGAACAATTAATCAGTGGAACAACCTGCCTCCAGAAGTTATGAATGTTCCAATACTGGAAGTTTTTAAGAAGAGATTGTTCAACCATTTGTCTGAAATGATATAGGGTTTCCTGCCTGAACAGGGGATTGGACTAGAACAGGGCTTTTCAACTAGTGGTATGCATACCACTGGTGATTCGTCAGCACCTGGCAGGTGGTACGCTTGCGATGGGTAGAAAAGCACTGTAAAAAAAAAGGTGTAAAAAAAAAGTGTAAAAGTGTAGCATGGGGATGAACTGAAGCAATGGCAACGCAGTATAGACCTGTGGGAGAGTCAGCTGGAACTGCGGTGTTACTGGGGCTCTTCTGAGCGCCCAGAATCCGTGCCAGGCTCCAGCTGACTGATGCTTCCGGAAGCTGCACGCAGCCTGGGGAAAGGAGTCAGTTGCAGCTAAACCGAAGAGAAAAGAAGGGGAGGGGAAAAGAGGAGAGGATATAAAATAGACATGCCCACAGGGTATTTACATTTGGCCCAGGCTGCCCTGGAGACAGCAAGGGCCCACCCACCCCATCCCTCAATCAAAGGAAAAACCCGAATCCAGTGGGCCAGAAAGCAGCCCAGCCACCATGCCCCTCTGGTTCCTTCTCCTTGCTCCCTGGGCAGAGACACAGTTACTGCTCCTCGCCATAGCTGGGGCTGGACTTCAGGTACCTCCATCCACTTCATTCTGCAAAGCGGCACTTCTCCGGCGCTCCCATCTGCCACCATGCCGGCAGTCCCGATTAAAGGCTGCATGCTCCAGCCTCGCCCAGCCAAGGAAGGGGGCGGCAGCTGAGACTACACCAGATTTGCAGCTTGTCAGGGGTACTCAGAGCCTTCCTGATGCCGATGGGCCTGCCGGCATAGTCCGCCTGCTTCGTCCTGCAAAGCACAGCTCACCTGGTGCTCTTGCTTACCGCCATGCCAGCAGGCCCGTTAACTTCAGGAAAGCTCCAAAGGAGGTAGCTCCAGGGGGTAGAGGTAGGAGGCTTTCCAGCAGGTGCCGTCATGCCTGCAAACACAGCGCTGCCCCTCCGCTTTCCAACCCTGAAATTCTGGGGTAAAGTTGGGCAGCCTTTGAGTGCTGCTGACAGGCTGCAGCTCTGCTATACCTCGGCTGTTGCCTCCTTGGCTGGGCGAGGCTGGAGTGCACGGTGTTTAGTTGGGGCTGCCGGCATGGCGGTGGGTGGGAATGCCGGGGAAGCGCCGCTTTGCAGGATGAAGTGGGCAGCGGTACTTGCAAGTTCAGCCCAGCTGCATCTGTGCCCAGGGGGTGAGGAGAAGGAACTGGAGGGGCGTGGTGGCTGGGCTGCCTTCTGGCCCACTGGATTTGGGTTTTTCATTTGATTGGGGGCATATGGCCTGACCCTTACCGAAATGCAAATCCCTCTCTAAGTAGGGATTAGGAGGCTGAAGGTATCTACCTTTGTGGCCATGTAGTTCTGAAATCCATGGGCTGCTCTGGGGAGGAGAATCAAAATAGGGCAAAACAAGTGTAGTCCACCACAGTTTATTGATTGCAAAGTTTTCTTCGGGTTTTCCTATCCCTTCCTGAGCTATTAAAATCACATTGTCAAGGTCTGTACTGAACACCTGGCTGCAAACTACTCAACCAGATTTTAGCCTAGCCCTTTGTGCAGTCCCAGGCCACATTCTGGAGGTAAGAGGATGTAGTAACAGGAGAGAGCTGCAAAATTGATTCGTTATTTATTCTTACCTTTAGCAGCAATAACTGCGTTCTTTGACGACTTTGCTAGCAACCTGCAGGCTGTGAACTTTCTTTTCCTCCTTGGAAAAAGAATTCAGAAATGCTAGATTTATTTTTCCTGCTAATTATAGTATACCTTGTTGGTTTTGTAAGGAGCTTATGAGAAAAAGATGTGTCTGAAAATTAAAGGATGTATGGATTGAGTTGTGAGACAGGAAAATGGACTTATGCATTTCCAGTTCCTGACAAGTGTGCCACTAATATTCTGACTGGACACCTGCATACTCTCAGAGCCCCAAAATTATTTTCATTCTTCATAGGATGGTAGTGTGGATTAACTAAATTTTTCTGGGTTCTGATTTTAAGGTGAGTATTCTGAGCTACGGAGGCCTTTGATCTTCCTCTTAAATACATAAAAATAAAATAATAAAACTAAAAGCTCAAAGGAGACGCAGATTAAAAAGAACAAGACCTTTTGAGGTCTTCAATTCCCTTCCTGTTAAGAGTTCCTTAATAAGGTTTACTCTTCCTTCCTAACATCAATAAAGATGGTTTTTCCAGAAAATATGTGAAGAACTGTAATTAGTGATTTAAATATGTTTTCTCAGAAGGAATTAATTAAAAAATCTTTTTTGGATTATTATCAAAACCTATACAAATCTACTAATGTATAACTGTTAGATATAAATAAATATTTAGCTGAGGCAAGTTTTCCTAAACTGACTGAGGATCAGAAATATGAAATTAATGGTTTAATTACTAAGGAGGAAATTGCCTCAGCAATTCAACAATTGAAATTAGGGAAAGCACCTGGTACGGATGGGTTAACAGCTGTTTATTATAAAGCTTTAATGGAGGAGATGATTCAACCATTAAATGATCTTTTTAATGGTATCTTACAGGGTTTAGAGATTCCTCCTTCATGGCGTAGTGCTTTTATATCATTGATTCCAAAGGAGGATCAAGATCTTACTTTACCAAAAAACTATAGGCCTATATCTCTTTTAAACGTGGATTATAAGATATTTGTAAAAATTTTGGTAAATAGGCTTATGAGGGTGGTGCATCATCTTGTGCATAAAGATCAATCAGGGTTTATAACAGGAAGGTATATGAAAAACAATGTTAGACAAATTATTAACTTATTAGAATACTTAGATAAGAACAACCAAGTTCCTGCAGGGCTCATATTTTTAGATGCTGAAAAAGCATTTGACCAACTGAATTGGCATTTTATGCTAAGAGTAATGGAAGAAATGAATTTTGGTGAAAACATATTACAAGCCCTTAAGGTAATATATCAAAAACAAACAGCACAACTTATTGTTAATGGAGGTTTGTCGGAGGTTTTCACAATAGAGAAAGGTACTAGACAGGGGTGTCCTTTATCGCCATTGTTGTTTGTTTTAACATTGGAAATATTATTGATTAAAATTCGAGAGTCTCAGGAAATTAAAGGAATATATGTTAATAAAAAAGAATATAAGTTGAGAGCTTTTGCGGATGACTTGGTTGTTACTTTGTCGCAACCTGATTATTCTGTAGTAAACTTATTACAGTTGATTCACCATTATGGTTTGGTCTCGGGTTTTAAGATTAATGTAAATAAGACTAAAATTTTACCTAAAAATTTGTCGAGTCAGGAGAAGCAGATTTTGGTTAACTCGACGGGTTTTGAGATTGTTAATAAGGTAAAATATTTGGGGGTGATGCTGTCTGTTTCTAATGCAAAACTATTTAAAAATAATTATGAAAGGTTGTGGGTCGGGGTACAGAAAGACTTGAAGAATTGGGAAAAGCTGCAATTATCCCTCATGGGAAGAATTGCAGTGATAAAAATGAATATTCTACCCAAGTTTCTTTTTTTGTTTCAAATGTTACCAATTTTGAAAAATGAGATTAATTTAAATGAGTGGCAGAAGGGTCTCAATAAATTTATTTGGGCAGGGAAAAAACCAAGGGTTAAGTTCAAAATTATGCAAGACTTCCGTGAGAGGGGCGGACTCAAGGTACCAAATTTGAAATTATATTATGATGCGGTGGTTTTAACATTAATTAGTGACTGGGTAAATTTGACAAATTCTGAGATACTTTATCTAGAGGGATGGGATTTACTTTATGGGTGGCATGCCTATTTAATATTTAATAAAAAAATAGATTGGGCTTTTAAATCTCATATTTTAAGAATTTCTTTACTTAGGATTTGGAGAAAATATTATAAAAGTGATTTTAAAGTACCATTATGGGCTATACCTTGGCATGCGATAGAAGGAATAAAAAGAGGGGTTAAAATGGATATGGTGTCTTACAGACAGTTACTTAAATGGGATGGACAAAACTGGCAATTAAAATCACGGGAAGAATTAGCACAAGAAAATTTTACTTATTCTTGGTTCCAATATAGGCAACTACTAGATAGATGGAAGATGGATTGTAAGGTGGGTTTTCTTAGAGAAGATGAAAATCTTATTAAGCAACTGAAGGATCAAAGACAAACCCACATTAAGAGAATTTATGGGGTTTTAGTTGAATTGGACTCAGAAACGGAACTAATTAAAGATTGTATGATTAGATGGGCGCAGAACTTTGGTGAGCCAGTTTCATTGGACACCTGGGAAACTATTTGGGTGAGAAATGTCAAATTTACTCAAGCACAGAATTAAGGGAGAATTTTTATAAAATGTTTTATAGATGGCACCTTGATCCACAAAAAATGTCTTACATGTACCCTGACGTGCAACCTAAATGCTGGAGATGTGGTTATAAGGAGGCTTCTTATTATCATATTTGGTGGTCATGCAGAGAGATAAAAGCATTTTGGATCAAAATATGGTGGAATATCCAGAGAATTTTTAGAAGGAGGGTAAAATTTACTCCGCAATTATTTTTGTTAGGTATTGTTACAGATTGTGATACAAAGGAGGTTGTATTGATGTTAAATTTGATCACAGCCGCGAGGCTGTTAGTTGGACAATATTGGAAGAAGGAATCTTTGCCTACATTGCAGGAATGGTTTTTTAAAGTAGCTTATCTGGCGGAAATGGCAAAGATTTCGGCTTTCTTAAAGCAACAAACGCAAGAGAAGTTTTTTGCTATCTGGGACAAATGGATAAAATTTATACAATTTAGATTGGGT
This sequence comes from Crotalus tigris, assembly GCF_016545835.1. Taxonomy (NCBI): domain Eukaryota; kingdom Metazoa; phylum Chordata; class Lepidosauria; order Squamata; family Viperidae; genus Crotalus; species Crotalus tigris. Next base: position 159,449 of record NW_024097068.1, read on the forward strand.
ATACAAAAATATCATATAGTTTTTTCATAAGTTTTATTTTTATATATATTATAGATATCTTTTTTGTATATATAAATATAAAGTTTTTAATTTAATTTTTATTTTTTTTTACTGCTTAAGCCTATATTCTGCTCTGGGAAGCTCAGGGGGGGGGAAGGGAGGGTTTTTGGGAGGGGTGTGGGGTGGGGGTTTTTTTTTTTTTATATGTATTGTTTAATTTTCTTTTTTTTCTGTATATGTTGTTTTTTGTTTTGTATTGTTCTTGTTTTTTTTGTAAAATTTATAAAACTTTTAATAAAAAAAAAAAAATATGTTTTCTTTTTGGCTGTGTTATAATTTATATATAATGTATGTTTAATTGAAGAGGGCTTGGAGAGGTAGAAGTGGCCAATATGGAGGCTGCACCTTGCCCTCCAGATCTCTTTCTCCCTGCAGATCTCTGGAGAGAGGAGGAGGGGTGGAAGGGGAACTGTGTGAGGGAAGGCTGCCCCAACAAGCCAGCATCCTTTACCATGTACGATTGGAAATGGAAATTCCCTTTTGAGAAGAGCCAATCTCCCTTGTGCAGGACCCGGGAACGCTGTTCCCCTGCAGCCTCCTTTTGCTCTCCAGAGATCTATCAAGACAGAAGTTAGACTTGGAGGAAACTACTTCCTGCAAATGTCCTTCACCTCTTGCTTTGCCGGGAGGGGGCACCGGGCAGGGAAACACCAATGATGTTTTGGGATTGGGAAAAGAACATTTCTTTAGAGTGCTATCCACACACACACACACACACACATTCCAAGCTTGGAGTATCCACATCTGAGCTAGTAAATTGCCAATCATGCCTGGGCTTGGGGAGAAGGCACTCTCCTTCCTTTGTAGATAACAGTCCCCAAACCTGGAATGTGGTGTCTGTGTGCAGTCATGCTCTTGGCTGCTAGCAGTTTGGGGAGGCGAGTTTGTGGAGCACTGAGTTGTCCCCACATTGAGGTAGACGGTGCAACTTGTTCTGTTCCGACCCAGCTGTCTCAAGTCAGCTGTGTCCAGTGAGCAGGCCATGCATTGAGCAGGCCACACCCACCTACTAGACGACTGGTGGTACTTGAATATTGCCATATCCTAAAAGGTTGAAAAGGTTGAAGTCCTGGTCTACAAGACCTCCCAAGATTTCTTCCAACTCCTATTCTATTCTATTCTATTCTATTCTATTCTATTCTATTCTATTCTATTCTATTCTATTCTATTCTATTCTATTCTATTCTATTCTATTCCATTCCATTCCATATTAATGGCTGCAAGAAATATTACCAATACTAAATGTTTGTATATTAATTTTCCTTCAGTTAATTAATTGATTATTTAATGGCAAACAAATGCATTGATTAAAGTCTTGGCAACTGAAAGTCCCATCCTTCGAGATGAATGTCATGCAAGAACTGTCAATAGTCTGTTACGATGTGTGGAATTGATGTAGAACATCCCTGATGTAAGAATTTGCTAGCCCAAGTACTAATGCCAGGTCTTCTTAACTTTGCTCCACCTGGTGCAGCCATTCTTTGAAAGTTCACCCTGCCTTCATCCTGTCCTGTGCAACTGTAGACTTTGGCCCATGGCCCAGCTTATCTGCACTTGATCTGGATTCAGTTTCCCATTGTTGGTATAATTAATTAGATACTACAGTATTGACAAGATTTTTGTTGTTGTAGATTTAAACTATGGTGTGATTTTTAAAAAACAGATCTGATTTTATATATATACTTTTTAAAGATATGTAAAACATACATTGCATTATATCAACTTTCCTTTTTCCACCTTTTATATTTTTGGTGGCATAATAGATGAATCAGTGACTGGTGAGGAAGTTGGAGAAGCATGTTATGGTGATGTTTTGTAGAGAATGAAGTTTTCACAGAAAAGTAGAGGCTATTTCCCTAAGATTGTAATTTCAGAGTTTGGATATATATGTCTAATTGGAAGGATTTGGGATTTAGGTGAAAAATGCAAACGTATGCATGTAAAATGGAAATATGAAATATTAGGAAAAGACCAATGTAAGCAAGAAATAATTTTCTAATTTCACTATTATTTTTTCTTTCCCTGCATGTATGTTTATATCCTGCATGTTAGAATTTTGCTAAGAGGGAGAAATTCCAATTTTCAGGGTAGTAGAGAGACTCAGCTATTTAAGTCGTTCTCCTCTTAGCTCACTTTGCCATCTTATTTCTCCCTCTGCACCCCACCCTGTTTGGTCTGGAATTGAATTAATTCTCTAGTTCTATCCACCCTTCCAGGTCAGTAACATTTAAAGTGTTGCCAGTTGAACATCTGATGTGATCTAAATCGTCAGCTGCATTCAAGGGGTGTTATTAGTGAATCTCTTGGGCTGGCCACTGTGTTGAGGCTGCGTGGGAATGAGAGGGTTGATGGAATAAAAGAGGGGCTAAACTAAGTTTACTATATAGGTAGAGGGGTGGGGTGGGAAGTTAGTTCTATTTTTATCTTCCTTCCCTTATCTCCATATGTACGATAGAACCAGAAAATATGCTTGTTGTCATCTGCTTTTCCAAAATTCGTTTAACCTAAGTTTGTCTCCTTGTTTGTAAACTTAGTTGTATTGAGACTCAAATGAAATATGAAATGGGAACACAAGGACAATATTGATGGATTAGACCATGTCTTTATTTAGTTTGCATTCCTCTAAACTTGTCCTATCAGAAGCCTCTGAGAAATTGAGAACAGAACATCTGTTTGTTTCCTTCATGCAGTGTTCAGGGATGTACTGGTTTTGAACACGGAGGTTCAATTAAATTATTGCTGTTAATAGCCTTTGACAAGCTCATCTGCATAAATATTTTTTTTCTTTGAAGCTGTTTAAGCTAATGGACTTGGCCTCATCATGTAGCATGGAATTTCACTGATGATAAGTAGTGAGGCAAATTATGAAAATAAAGAAAATGGGGTAATGTTAAATCAGAAGACAATCATATTAATTGCATTTAATTATATGTAATTGTATTAGAACAATCACATTTATTACTTTGCCCTGACCTACATTTTCTCTTTCTTCCGGCTACTTTTAGAGTTACACAAAGGCGGAAATCAGCCCTTGTCCTCCAAAATAGTGGGATAAATAATTACACTGTGTAAGTTTATATCTGTGTTAGGAAGTTAAATGTGCCCAACTAACACCATGTTGTCATTATTCTTACAACTTCTCACTCACAATTTTGTGAGTGCTGGAATGGGGAAAGAAGGAATCTTAGGCAGAACTTTGTTTCCAGATGGACTGAAAAATATAGCTGACTTGTATGTCTCTAGGAGGCTTGGGATGTTTGAGGAAACTATTTTGTGTATCTTTGAAGAATTAGTGTTTCCACCAGCCCAAGAAAATGCCAAAGGAGGAGGGGGGTGGAAGGGTGAGAAGTGTTGTTGATGCAACTGCTGGGAATGGGGACATGTTGCTATACTGGCATATGAAAGTAGGTCAAAAGCTTATCACTCTGCAGTTATGTTGGTGGAAAATAACAGGTTGGAATGGGAGGTGGTGTATTAGGGATGGAAATTTAAAAAAATATGTCAAGAAATTATGAAGTAAAAATATGACAAGAAACCATAACTTTCCTGACATTTAAACAAATAAGATAATACAATTATTTAAAATATCTTTAGCTTTTTTGGTTAAAATGAATAAAAGTAAGATACCATGGCAAGTTGGCTATCCAAGATCTTGTAATGGTACCATGAACCAGTCATAGCAATCTATCTGAAACAAAATATCTTACTTGATATAAGGTAACTAATGTATTTCCATTCTTATTACCTACTTTGCCACTTATCAACCTTGACAGTTTCAGTAATGTAGTATCCTGAATTATCAACCTTGACAGTTTCAGTAATGTAGTAAGATTTGAAGAAGGCTGATATGAATACAAGGAAGCAGGAATTTCCAGCTTTGTGGACCAACTGGGAGGGGGAGGGTTCCACGTGACTGGCAGGTAAGCGTGCACACATGCTCAACTGCCACTTTCATGGCCAGTAGTGAGTTGTGGCCCGGGGATTGGGGACTCCTGCTCTTGAGGGTCAGAATGCACTATCCCTGATCTAAGGAGCTATTGGTATTGTAGGTGTTATCTACAGGGTTATATAAATTGCAATCCATACACATTTCCCGCCCAGTTGCAATTTTTAATGTGATTATAGGGAAAATGGCCATATGTACAGGGAATAAATACATTAATTGTAATTAACATTTAATCAAATTTAGTTTCATCATGGAATATAGTCATAATACACATGATGCTTAGAGTCTGTAGACTGAAACCACATATAAGCTCAAGTACTATAATTACATACCAATTCAACACAGAACAATTTAAGATAGCAAATACACATTTTGTGGTATCACAAGCAGAACACAAAATTAAAATGCAGAATTTAAACAAAGAGTACAAATTGCAAACAGAATCACAACTTTATCTCAATAGTTCTGTTCCATCCTGGTATGGAGACCTATGTAAAAATAGCCATACCAGATCAACAGAAGACCCTATACTTGCAACTGATGTTTGAAGGCAACAGACACTCCATCTAGATAATATTTAATCCCATGACTAATAGCTGTTGGATGCATCTGTCCTTGTCCAATCACATTTGAAAGGGCTACTTAATATTTGAGAACCTTGGCTGTGGTTTCTTACTTTTATGTGCAAATAAAATTCAGTCTCTTTCAGATTTAATGTTGGGATTGAAGCACATTAGATCTAGAACAGCGGTTCTCAACCTGTGGGTCGCGACCCCATTTGGGGTCGAACGACCATTTCACAGGGGTCGCCAAACAACGCAGTCCACCATTTTCCCCCCCTTTTCCTTAGCTGTGCTACTCCCTTTTATTCTATTGGCTTTTAAAAACCAATAGAATAGACTCTCTTGAGTAGAGTCTAATTCTATTGGCTTTCAAAAGCCAATAGGAATTGTCCAGGCTATCTCTGCCCTGCTGAGCCTACCAAAAGCCCCAGTCTGCAAACGGTGCTGCAAGTTGTCTGCAGCGAAGGCAAGCTGTCTGGAAGCTTCCAACCCTCCCTGCTGAGCAACTACTAAAAATGTAAGTAAAAGAGGGCCAGGGGTGGGAGGTGGGAGGCCGACGGGCGCAAGGAGGGTTGCGTGTGTGAGGCCTGGCGGGTACCTTACCTCCCTTGTGCTGGGCCAGCTGGTGGCCCAGCTGGTGGTCGCCCTGAGCCGTCACTGCCCCTTGCCAGCTACGCCTTGGCCGGCGCAGGGGGCGGCACCACGCATGCGCAGTGCTCCCGAGCAGGGAAAGTCCTTGACTTACGACCGGTTGGCTAGTCCTTGACTTACGACTGGTTGGGTAGTCCTCGACTTACGACTGGTTGGGTAGTCCTCGACTTACGACCGGTTGGGGTCGCGGCATTAAAAAGGTTGAGAACCACTGATCTAGAATAAGTTGCTTTATTGAGCTAAATCAGGGGTCTTCAAACTTGGCCCTTTTATGACTTGTGGACTTCAACTCCCAGAATTCCTCAGCCAGGCATGCTGGCTGAAGAATTCTGGGAGTTGAAGTCCACAAATCATAAAAGGGCCAAGTTTGAAGACCCCTGAGCTAAATCCTTCTAACATCAGAACTACTGTAGGCAAGATTATAACCAGAGATCAGAAATCAAACGGTACCATTTCCCATTGCCACATATGAAAAACAGTATAAAAACTGACTCTTTGTCTCTCTTAATTCTACACACATTCATTCTGCTGGGGACTAGTGGATTTCCCAAAATAATTTGTTTGGCTACTATGTGAAACAAAGATGCCGAGTGCTGTTTATGGATTATTTGGATTAATCCGGTAACATTCTTTTATGTTCTTTTTAATACCAATCTATTAGGGCACCGAACATCCTCTATTGCCTAATTGCAGGACTGGCCTTATATGTCTGTGTAAGAGAGAGTCAATCCCAATTCATAAAACACTAAATACTTCCAGTTTTGCTAAAAGATAAATTAGCATACCTTTTCCTCTCAGCATTACAAGTATCTTTCTCTCTCTCTGTCTCTTCCTCTCCCTCTCCTCCTCTCCCTCTCCTCCTCTCCCTCCCTCCCTTCCACTCTCCCTCTCCTCCTCTCCCTTTCCCCCTCTGTCCCTCTTCCCATCTCCCCCCACTTCTTCCATGGCTTTCCTTTCTATTCCTCACTGTGACTGTTTTCTTGCCATAACAGAATGGGACCAGTCAAGTGTGGCCAATAAAATATTCATCTCCCTTGTTTTTTTAAAAGGCTTAGAAAGGGCTTCGAACTGAGCGTCCATTATTTAGGACTTCCCATGCATTATGTGATTGCTTCTGGGTAAAAAGAAATAAAAAGGGATGGCAAAGACGTTTGTCTCTTAATTAAGAATGGTGCTGGGTAAAGATGCCGGGGAACATATGTGATCCCTCCATGTCAGATGTAACAGAACATTTGAGTAGGTTAAATTTCTGGGTCCTGCATTACACAACTATTTCCATAATTCCACATAAACTGGCATGTTCAAAGCACCGGTGATTGAGCATGGACCAGACATTTGAGAAGCAAACACAGACTATCTAAACTTGTTTATTGAAAAACTGAAATTTTATTGAAAAACTGAAAGTTCTCTTTCCTAAGTAAGATATAGGATGTTGACATTTTTTTAACTGAAGAAAAAAAAAGCTCAAAGAAAAGATATTTTAGATGTATCAATTTACTTTTGTGCTTAGTGCAACTGTAGAATAACAGTGCACATAATCCTGACCGTTTTTCTCTATTTTCTGCATTGTCAAAGCAGATGTCTATAAAGTACAATTAGTCCTCAGGTTATGACCAGTTGTTTAATGACTGTTCTGCTTGAAGTTATGATAGCCTTGGGAAATGTGCTTTAAGTACCCATAAAGCACTTCTGAACAAGCACTTCTGGATGTGATAAAACGCACCCCACAAGTTTCACACGACTGCATTTTTGGCATTTGGCAATGGATTCACATTTACAAAGGGTTGCAGTGCCCTGTAGTCACATAACTACAATTTGCAATATTATTAGCCCAGTCACTATTTGAGAGAATAGATTTGCTTAATGACTGCATGATTCGATTAAAGGAGATCTTGATTTGGACTTAAAACCAAGTGATTTGCTTAACAATCACAGTAAAAATGGTAAAAAAAAGAAATCAGGTCTAGTCACGTGGGTGCCTCAACATAACCACAACAACTTATAATCAAAATTCTGGTCACAGCTGTGGTTGTAAGTCAAGTTGAGAGCTTTTGCTCTCATTGTACTGTTGCATGCATGCATAGATAGTTTTTATTTCTTTAATGTCAGTACCAGTATAGTCCATTAATGCCTCCTGTTGACACCCTGATTTTTTGCTGTCAACACCCTGCCATTCTGTCTTTTCACACTTAACCGCCAATACGTGTAAACTTTCCTCCCCATTTCAGTAGTACCAGCCACCTTTTTCCCAGTTCAACAGTGAAGAAAAATAGTCAGAGGGAGGCATAGTTGATGGCAAGAAATATTATGCCATTCCCTACATTGCACATCCCATTATACTCATTCCTGGGCTTTTGGGGGCTCTCCAACGGTTTTGATTTGTCACCTCTTTCCTTGATCATGTCTGTCGTATGATTACAACTCTTCCAAAATCTTTTCTCTTTTACAGAGTGGTGGAAGAAAAGAACACAGAGTTTCACGCTTTCAAAACTCTGATCCTTTGCTCACATTTTCCATGTTTGCAGAAAGAAACCTCTGTTCCACACAACATTTCACAATACATGAGTTTCCCAAATCAGACTTTCTCAGGGTAGATCTTCAGATCTCTAGGGAGCAGAGCTGGGATTGCTTTTGAAACACACCATCTTTTCCATCTTCTATTTCACTATATTCAGCACACAGTCTTCATCTCCTAAGTGCTATCTGGCTCTGTGGACCTTAAAGGGACACTACTGATGTATTTCCAGATGAAGCTTTATTATAGAGTCACTCTTATTTACGTGCAGAATTTTGCAGTTGTCCTGCTTTTGCGATCTTCCTGGGTTTTCTAATATTTTTTTCATTGTTTTGCTTATAATACCAAAAATTTTAAGGAGCAGAAGATAGGACAGCTTCAGAAAAATATTTTAGGCAAAAGTTACTTAACTTACTAACTTATTTATTCTGTTTATATAGTGCTCATGTTAAACACAAGTTGGCTGACAGAAATTAATGTGATATTTTTTCAAGAATAATAAAAGTGTTTATATAAAAACAATTTTGAAAACTGTACAAGCAAGGTTTCTATATTACCTTCTTTGCCACCTTGCTCGGTTACGTGAGTGAGCTGGATATGTATGTGAGAGTATTTTCCAGGAGATGAGGCTGGAAAATATATTTTTATACTCTTAATATAAAGGCTAACATTAATAAGACTTAAAACCTGACAATTTCAAATGAAAAAACAACAACAAATGTATTTCCCAACTGAGTACTTTTGTAGATATATTGGACTGACCTTCCAGAAATTCTGACAATGCTGATTGTGAATTCTGGAATTCGCAATCCAAAGATACCTAGAAAGTATCAGTTTGAGGAAGATTAATATATTCTTTTTCTTTTTAAAGTTAATTTATAAAGACATCTAAGCTTATTCTAGCTTGCTTCCTTATACAATCTATTTTGGTGTGGTAAGACTAAAATACAAATGTCCACTAGTGATAATCTTCTAAGAATATGCTTGTTTAAAGTATAATAACACATTTGTTTTATTTTACAAATAAAATACATTCTTCAGTATAGACAATTTTAGTTGATGATCAACATTTTTGCTACAGAAAAATAAACTGGTGGCCAGATTTGTGTTTGTAGATGGTTGGTTAGCTGATTTATTTTCTTTCTTTTCCCATGAGTGCTGGATCCACTTTTGAGTTATTTTCCACTTTTAAAATTGGTCTGAATTTCAAAGTACAACGGAATTAACATTTGTATAGGCATTGTATGGATTGTTGTGATGTCACAATGAAGACACCTACAATTGAAATGAGTAGTTCGGGAGGGGGGCTTAGAAGGGGGCAATTTTGTATTGTATTATACTAATATTCTGAAGACTTCTGCCTAATGAGATGAGACTTATTTCTAAAAAATTACCAGACTGATTTCTTTAAAATTTGAACTGAAGAGGTATGCCTCTTACTTTTCAAATTCTACAGGGGGGGGGGAAGCAAGAAGGAAGCATCATATGCCTAAGAACTATATGATAGTTTGTGGACTCTAATAAGTTCTTATGATATTTTTCCAATGAGGCTGAGAATAAAGTAGATTCTTCTCTGATCTGATCTGATGTTCCCCCTTTTCTTGTTTGCCACCATATCCTTTCACCTGCCTTTCTCCCTTTTGATGCAGTTAGATTAATTATAACTGGTCTTCCCCAGCTGGGATGTTCAGGGGATGGGAAATACCCATTAATAGAAGGGTGGCTCTTTATCATTCTGTCAGAAGCTGGTAGTACTGGAGGACCTCATAATTCTCTGCTTGGAATTTGCCTGCTTTTAAAAGGGGCCTGCTGAATTGGATAAATGAGTTTTTCTTATTTGGAGGCGGTGGAGTAAGGAGGGGCTGACAGAAACTGCAGGAGGGGAGAATCCCTTGAACAAAAGCTAAAATATTTCATCAGAGACCATCCTTTTAAAAAAGAGAAGAAAGGAGGAAGTGAATTGTACATGACAATAGCCCTCACAGTGCTTTGCTGAAGGAATACCATGCATGTGCTGATGAATTTCTACTTTGAGTTAATGTTTATCATAGACAGGTTGGGAAGCTTATGTGTCCTGTTTCAATAGGGAGGTTGATTGGATAGAGAATCCTTCCTGGTATTTGGCTCAAAAACATCTTTTCTTTTCTCTCTTGGTATGTGGGTGTGGATGTGAGTATGAGATACAGCCTCTTCTTTGAGGCAAATAGCAGTGAGTTCTTTCATTTTGCAAATGAGGTCTTTATGTTTTATAAATGAAATCTGGAATTTTCTTCTGGCATAATTGTAGCAGCACAAAAATGCCTTGAGAATATTTTTAGAATTCTATGGCTCCTATGTTCCTTTCTGGGAGACATCAGGGTCTAAAATGCAGAACATCAAGCCACCTTGAAGGCTATTAGTGTTCAGTGTTTTTTTTTTATGGATGTGATTATGTATGTTGTGTGAGAATTTGAATCTGGAAAGCTCAATGAAACTGGTTAAGAAGAAATTGTCTATTTTCTCAGTAGATAGTCTTGCATGAATGCTATAATATATTCTCAATATTCTCTTAACTTTAGATATTCTTGCAATCTGTCTCTTGCAATAAAGGAGAATATTTGTAGCTCTGGATTGAAATTAAGGATCCTTGGTGCTCTCCAAGCTTGGTTGTTTTCTTGAAGATGTTTCATTATCCAGACTAGGTAACATCATCAGTGCTGATCAAACTAGGTAACATCTTCAGTGCTAGTCTAGCACTAATGATGTTGCCTAGTTTAGGTAATGAAACATCTTCAAGAAAACAACCAAGCTCGGACATCAGCAAGGACTTCTAATCTGTTTCTTGCTTCAGTTCTCCTATCTGTAAAATGGGAATAATTATATTTCCCTATTATTCAAATGGTCAGTGTGATATTTTGATTTTTAAGTTATATTTTGTTGTAAAACTGCCTTGATTATTCAAAAGGCCAGAAAGGCAAGGTAGAAATGTACTGTAAGATTGGTGTAGTGCAGGGGGCCGGTTGCATCATGCGGAGGCCACATGTGGAGGCAATGCAAAAAAAGTTGAGATACATCGCGACACGTCACGTGATGCAGCGAGTTTGACTCCCATGGTATAATGGGTTTAGGTGGTGGCCTAGAAACTAGCAGATTGTGAATTCTTATTCTGCTTTAGGCATGAAAGCCAGTTGGCTGACTTTGGGCCAGTCACTCTTTCTCAGCCCAACCCACTCACAGGTTGCTGTGGGAAAATAAGAGAAGGAAGGATTATTATTTCTATCTACTGCCATGCTGTTTTCTTGCATTTATTGACTTGATTTGTCGTCTGGAAAGAAATAGACAGTAGACAGAAAGGCATTTAAGTGCTGTGCAATTCAACTGATGTCATAAGTTCTTCAATAGATACTAAGGTCAACTGCTGATATGTACTTTAAGCATAAGTAAGTTATGTCCATGCCCCGGCTCAGAAATTCCTAGTTCTGTTCTGAAGTGAAGTCTTGATATAGGCATTAAAAAATTTGTCCTTTTATAAACAAGTTTTAAATGCCTGTTGCAACTCCATTTACAAATTTGAAAGATGAACTTTGAGACCTTGAAACTCATCACGCCCCAGATGACATTTTGGAAAATGTCTCCTAGATGCTTTGGAGAAGCATGTCTTGAACTGGAACAATTAATCTATGAGAGAAGTTTATGATATTTGGAGCTTTTTAATTTAGAAAAATAATGAGTAAAGTGGGGGTTGGGATTTTAAAAATGTATGGAATAATTCATTGTGTGACTAGAATCAATAGAATATTTTTTCTTACTGTAAGCATAGAGATTATCTAATTAAGGTAAAGCTTAAGAGATTGTGAAAGAACAAAAGGTCATCCCTTTTCACTTCAGACTAGATAATTATAAAATTTACTATCTCAAGTTAGTGATGGCCATAATCACAATGGGTTTTAAAGGAGGTTGTATAATTTACAGCAAGTGGGATGTTCACTGGCTACACATCAAGATAGTTGCTTATTAGGACTGTAAGCAGGTCAAATAGCAATTTGCTGGGGAAGACAAGTGAAAAAATGTTACTATTGTAAACACTTCGGTTTGCTTCTGGGCTCCCAGTTGACCACTGAGAAACTAAAATGGGCTTTGGTCTGCTCCATCTTTTCTTATTTTTGAAGTTAGGTGAAGGGATAGAGATTGTCATTTTAGAGAAATTAAAATGGATACACTTACCTGAAGCATAACTGGAAACCTATTTCAGAAAAAAAAGGACACATTGGTTTTAAGAATCAGTGGACTTCAGCTATTTTCAAAACATGTTTAAGCAGCCACAGTTTATTCAACGTGCATCATGGTTGAAAATTAACATTTGAACTAATTTTATTGAATGTGTATGCTACTGGTATAATGGCTCCTGTTTGGCATGCTGATGACAGATTCGCATGCCAGGATACATTACAGTTGTAAAGCATTAGACATGCACATATGAATCAGCCTATAGTTAGCAACATCTTGCAGACTTGATTGACCCATTATCTTTGTGACCTTCACCTAGAAGAAAACTTTTTCTTTCAGTAATTGGTGGATTTCCAAGGAGTAAACTTCTACCTATGTTTTGCTTACGTTACTTTCTCTTGTTGTTTAATTCACTTAGTGCCTGCAAACATCAAATCCTTGACATCAGTTTGAGATTTATTCATCTGAATTGAGAATGCTGGTCTGGAATCTCAACAATTCAATCATTTTTGCGCTGGACCTTCTTTTTCTTTGCTTTCTCCCTCCCAAAGATCTTAGTTCCACTTGTTTCCATCAAAGCCTTTTTTCAAGCTTTATTTTTTAATTTTTAAAAATATTTTTGCTGCTATAGCCTAGGTTAGCTAAAATCCCACAGCAAATTGGAGCAAAGATTCTACACCTGTCCCCCGCATTTCACACATCAGGATTCATGATTTTGACTTTGCCCTAGTTACATATTTCAAATGGATCATAAATTTCATATCTTTGGACATGATTCTCTCTCTGTGTATGTATATATGCATGCCTGTACTGGTTGCTTAACATGAGGAGTTATAGCAGGTTTAGAGAGTATTGTTTAGCACAATGAGAATTGAGTGGGTCCTGTCTCTTTCCCAAGCTTTATTGGTTGGTGAAAAATGTTTGATGATGATGATGATGATGATGATGATGATAATAATAATAATACCATCAAACATCCACATCTGCCTATCCCAGGTCCTGGGTAAGGACTCAATAGGTAGACAAAATGCCAAATCCAGTCTGAATATCTGGCTGACTGTGCGATGATCAATAATAATAATAATAATAATAATAATAATAATAATAATAATAATAATAATAAAGTTGGAAGGGACCTTGGAGGTCATCAAATCCAACCCTCTGCTCAGGCAGGTAACCCTATACAATTTCGGACAAATGGCTGTTCTGTTTCTTCTTAAAAACTTTCAGTGTTGGCGCATTCACCGCTTCTGGAGGCAGGTTGTTCCACTGGTTAATTGTTCTAACTGCCAGGAAGTTTCTCCGTAGTTCTAGGTTGCTTCTCTCTTTGGTTAGTTTCCATCCATTGCTTCTTGTCCTGCCTTCAGGCACTTTGGAAAATAGCTTGACCCCCTCTTCTCTCAGAGGCTTCAATTAAATGGAAAGAGGTTCTATGCAAATTTAAAATAGTTATGATTCTGGAAAGTGAGCTCTACAATAAAGTTTAACTGGGAATCATTAGGTTTGTGATAATCAAACTGATGGAAATTTAGTAACTGGGAATTCCCTCAACTCCCAGTTCACTTGTCAGGTAAATTACCCATTTTCTGATTACATAATTTTAAGTGTTCATAGATATGTAAAAGAAATTAAAATAGTTTTTAATCTACATTGTAAAATGGAGGGGAATTGCAGGCAGATTGGAGGAGTGCTATTCCTCTGAAAAAGTAATGTATCCTTCCTAAAATGAAGCCTCTGACTTAAAAAATTGTCATGTTTTCATCCATGGAAAATGGGGTTATCTCAAATCCCAAGTCTTCTGTTGGAGTTAGGAGCTCCAATCATAGCAGAAACAAATGCTTAGTCTTCAGCATTGCAACCAATAACAACCAATATACCTCTTTATATACATTTTCCCATTTTTACTTAACAAATTTGAGGAAGATGGCCTGCCAGATTCTTAAAATTTATTTCTATGTGAATTTAGTTAGTTGGGAGTTGCACACTTGCCTACCATATACAGAAAATATGCCATCTTATCCCTGTTTCGGTGTGATGAACCCCATTAGAGAGTTCACATTAAACACCTCACATGTTAAAACATGGGTGAAACGTATAGTGTTCTCCTGGCTATACAATTGCCATGCAATTAACTATGTTGTCTTTAAGCCATATGTTCATTAAGAGTTAGAAGCAACCATACAGTTAACAGGATATATATGTGCAGAAACCTTCCAAGTAAGGGGTACTTGAAGTACAGGTAGTCCTCGACTCACGACCACAATTGAGCCCAACATTTATGTTGTTAAGTGAGAAATTTGTAAAATGAGAAATTTGTTAAGTGAATTTTGCCCCATTTTATGATCTTTCTTGCTATAGCTGTTAAGTGAATCACAACAGTTGTTAAGTCACTAAAATGGTTGTTAAGTGAATCTTTGCTCATCAGAAGGTTGCAAAAGGTGATTCCATGATTCTGGATTCTGTAACCATGATAAATATGAGCCAGTTGTCAAGCATTCAAACGTAAATCATGTGACAATAGGGATGCTGCAACAGTCAAAAATGTGAAAAATGGTTATAGGTCCCTTTTTTAGTGCCGTTTTATTTTTGAACAGTCATTAAATGAACTGTTTTAAGTCGAGGACTATCTATACTCAGACTTTCTTCCTGTATGAAAGGATCCCTACAAGCATATTGTTCCTCTTCTTTCTTTCATACTACAGCCTGGTATACTTTTGGTGCCTGCTTTTGCTGAATTCTGCTGTTATCATCCCTTCAGAAGCTTTGCAATGGAGAGGTCAGAGGGAAGGGTTCTTGCTATCTGAAGATTATGTGGCAAATTGTGAATTACATACTGCATGAGATTTCTGAATTAGCTAGACCAGGGGTAGGCAACCTTGGCTCTTTTATGACTCGTGGACTTCAGCTCCCCAGAATTCCTAAGCCTGAGCTAGGCCTATAACAAAACTAGAAACTTGGAATTCTGCAGAGTTTTTCCTTTGGATGGGTGCACATCTATTGGTGACAGCAGATTTGGCCTGCAACAACTAATCTCAAGTCCTGATTCAAGAGGGTCCTTCTGAGCAGCACTAATATTGTAGTTACTTGATAGATGCATGATTCAGACAATTGCACTACTAACTTAATAACTATAGTGATTCACATAAAAAGTATGACAAGAAAGGTCGTAAAATGAGATAAAATTCACTTAACAACTGTCTTGCTTAGC
Source organism: Crotalus tigris (assembly GCF_016545835.1). Classification (NCBI taxonomy): domain Eukaryota; kingdom Metazoa; phylum Chordata; class Lepidosauria; order Squamata; family Viperidae; genus Crotalus; species Crotalus tigris. The sequence continues at coordinate 174,598 of NW_024097068.1, forward strand.
AATAGAAATGTTGGGCTCAGTTGTGGTTGTAAGTCAAGGACCATCTGTATGAAGTATCTTTTGGCTTGTTATATCTCACCTTATGATATGTGCTCAATACACAAAAAGAATTTAATTTACTCAAAAAGTATTTTCTTTTGAATCTTAAAGACTGAAAATGCTATATGTGCTTAGCTGGAGCTCAAGGTGCATCAGATTTTAAAATTATTTACATTGATTGTGTTAATACAATCTGCTAAAGTTTAAACGCAGGTTAAAACATCACTGGTTTACTTTTTATTTATTTAATTGTTTATTTACTATTTATTTACTGTATGGCATATCATACATCGACTAGCAATATAAATTAACGTTTCAACTAGATTAATAGAACCCAATATAATATCAATGTTAAAAGGGTCTATGTTCAAATACCAATGTCTAGGCCAGGGGTAGGCAACCTTGGCTCTTTTATGACTCGTGGACTTCAATTCCCAGAATTCCTGAGCCAGCCATAAAAGAGCCAAGGTTGCCTACATCTGGTTTAGGCCATTTAACCATTGAAGTACAGCATCATTTATATTAAAAAAAAAATCAGATGACCGGTATATGCCCTCAGATTACAGCTGGTTACAATGTGACCTACAGTTTGACATGGGTCACACCAAGGGGAGAATACTATGCCCCATTATACAGAGAGTTCCGGCAGACACCATATCAGGTACAAATCCTATTCAGGCTTATAAATTGTTGATGTGGTAGTTCAAAGCTTGACACCTTTTTTGTGGGGTCTTTTATATGTCTTCCTATGTCTGGGTGTTCAGTGACCCATTTGGCTTTCCATAAGGAATCAATGTTAAAGTTGTTGGGAGATGATATGCAAGTGCCGGTGAGGGCTTCCTGGATTTGAATTTTCCTGCTGATAAATGAGGAAGGTCAGCATGCACCGGTAGGAGTGAGTTGTTCATAGTTTTTTTGTATTTTCTCACTAGTGCATCTTGCCTTCATAAAGCTGGTGGTGCTATATGGCTCAGAACAGGAAGCCAACAAGTTGGAGTGGTTGTAATACATGCGTTCATAATCCTTATGTGTCATTGAGTCCAGCTTACTAGTATGGCAGCTGTTAGGAGCACAGTATTCTGCTGTGGAGTAGACCAACTTTAGGCTGATCGCCTGAGGGTGGCAGCTGAAGCTCCCCATTTAGTTTCACATAATTTCTAGAGTATGTTGTTCCTAGTATCGATGTTTGCCACCATATTCTATAGGTGTGTCTTGTAGGGGGGAAGTCCAGTCCAATGTTAATCCAAGGTATTATAATCTTATTGGATTATAGGGGAGTAAATTGCTGTTTAAGTAGATCTTTGGGGGTTCATATGCTAGTTTGTTATTAAGGTGGAAGTACGTAATTACTCTTTTGCTGGTGCTAGGAGTAAGCCTCCAGTCAGTGAAGAATTTTCTCAAGTTTTTAAGATCTTTGGACAGGAGCCTGTCAGCCATCTCCATATGTTTTTCTTGTACTGCTGTGGCCAAATCATCAGCGTATCCAAATTTGCGTCCCATTATTGCCAGTATATCTGATATATATAACTTGAATAGCCTTGTGGAAAGCCACTGTTTAATCTTCTAAACTTACTTATATCCCCTTTTATTATCTGAAAGGACTATCATTCAGCAATTGCCGGCAGCCAGACTACTCTGTAGACTTTCCTGGCTTTCAAAATACATAGCAACGAAAACAAAAACATTACTGGTATATTCACATGATATGTTATCTCTTCTCAATAAGACCTAGTTCTTATAATTATGCTAAGGCGATGGGTAGCTTCCTGTAGCCCCCTGCATAACAAATTACTCATCCTGTTTTAGTGTTGTCTGTAGCATGTTCTGTGAATCTCTTTAGCCACTATTATGGAAAGGCTTTGTGTTTCGATCTTCTAAATTAATTTTAAGAGTCAGCTTTGAAATTGAGAAGATAGAAGTGTTGTGTGTCCTCTCTTTCTCTTTGATCACACAATGTTCCCCCAGTATCATTTTTATATTTATACTGTTTTGTCTTTTAATAAATTCTCCATTTCATTTTTCTCTCCTTACAGATTGGCCTGTAAACATGCATTCAGAGAGCTTAGCATTTTAAGATACTTAGGGAGAAATAGCATTTTAGGAGTGAGTATACGGATATTGAAATGGAATCCACAAGCATTTTTGAGGGGATTTCAAAATTGGATAGATATGGTATACACTATGTTTTGTGTTTTAAATAGGAATTGTGCATTAAAAGAGATTATGGAATCATAGTTCAATATTTCTGGAGGGCATCAAAGCTGGAATGGGAATAAATCACTAACTTCTCTCTGAGTGAACACAGTACAATTAAGTTGTTTTGTAAATTGAACTTCGACTGATTCTGGCATTCTTTGCATCAGTAAAATCAATACTAATTTTTAGACAGGGTACAATGTAAAGCATGCCTGTATTCCATTTTAAATTCATTGTTAAAAGTAATCACATACGTATACACTTTCACACATGAGAGAGGCTGAAAGGTGGATTTCATATCATTCATTGAACAGTCTTGTGATGCATAAATATTTGTTGCGAATAAAGTCTCCTTGCATGCAAATAGTTCTGCTTTCATGTACAGATCTCACCAGGAATTTTGGGAGTTGTAATCCTAACAAATCTGCAGGATATCAGTTGAAGGGTGAATTACACAACTTGCCACATCAACCATTTCTCATGATTGGTGAACAAAATCTGTTTGTAGAGGCTGAGTGCCCAGTGGAGTAAGAGGGATAAAGAGGATTGTTAAAGATGAAGTAGAACTGCCTGAATGAGGCCTGGTTCTCTCTCTTTCTCTCTCTCTATATATGTATATATATATATATACACACCATAAAGCGAAGAAAGAACTTTCCAGAATTAAAAAAAAAACAACCCCTGTAAAACAAACTTAACAGGTAAGGAGAAATTAGCCCATCTTCTTTCTTGAAAATGCTGGTTTGTAATTGAAGGGGTTTATTCCTTAAATTTCCAGCATTTTCAAGGCTTCAGAGTACTTTTAGATAGAGAAGGAATTTTTATAATGCTGCTCAAAATTGGCCCTGGAGTTGTCAATTATGGGCAGCCTTGCCTTATACTTACTAGATATAAATTACTAAAAACCTGCCCCTCTGCTTTTGCTGAATCAGTAGAAAGCAAAACAGGAATAGTTAAGAGTGCTTAAGTTAATATGTGTTTTGTGATCTTTCTTATATGTGCTTTGAATTTTTGTTGTTTTTTTATACCTGTTTAAAAGGAAGGTAGCCACAACTATACACATTCCCTGAGCAAGTCCCCATAGATTTAGAATATTTATCCCCATTCTTCTACTCTGATGACAGAATGTATCCACAGATAACATTTTTGTAGATTCACTTAATCTCATACAAGCCATGCAGTTGCACATAAATACAAATAAAACATACAAGATTATCACATACAAATAGTACTCGACTTACAACAGTTCATTTAGTGACCATTCAAAGTTATAGCAGCACTGGAAAAAGGGACTTATGACTGTTTTTCATACTTATGAGCATTGCAGCACCCCCCATGGTCACATGATCAAAATTCAGATGCTTGGCCACTGACTCACATTTATGATGGTTGCAGGGTCTGGGGGTCATGGCAATCGCCTTTTGATAAGCAGAATCAATGGGGAAGCCAGATTGACTTAAGGACTGTACTAACTTAACAACTGCAGTAACAATTGTGGCAAAAGAGGTTGTAAAACAGGGAAAACTCACTTAACAAATGTCTCGCTTATCAACATAAATTTGGGGCTCAATTGTAGTTGTAAGTTGGGGACAACTTGTATACTATTAACCGTATATGTTATATGACCAAAATATCTGGGAACACTAGAAATGGCAGCTAAAATGTATTTTCAAATGAGGAGTTGATATTGATATTGATTTATTCTTGAAGAAATTACTCTGCCTTAAATAACCAAAGGAATTGCATAGTAATCTAATTTCACTTAATCTAACTAATTTACTTTTTTTATTAGAACCTGGAGCTCTACCAAGTATTGTCTGAAGTACAATAATGATTTAGGCCAGTGGTTCTCAACCTTTTTAATGCCGCGACCCCAACCAGTCGTAAGTCGAGGACTACCCAACCGGTCGTAAGTCGAGGACTACCCAACCGGTCGTAAGTCGAGGACTTTCCCTGCCCGGGAGCACTGCACATGTGTGGTGCCGCCCCCTGCGCCGGCCGAGGCATAGCTGGCAAGCGGCAGAGACGGCGCAGGCCAACCACTGGCTGGGCCACCAGCTGGCCCAGCCCAAGGGAGGTAAGGCACCCGCTGGGCCCCATGCATGCCAGCAACCCTGCCTGCGCCCGCCGGCCTCCCACCTCCCACCCCTGGCCCTCTTTTACTTACATTTTTAGTAGTTGCTCAGCAGGGAGGGGTGGAAACTTTCAGACAGCTCGCCTTTGCTGCAGACAACTTGCAGCACCGTTTGCAGAATGGGACTCTTGGCGGGCTCAGCAGGGTAGAGACAGCCTGGACAATTCCTATTGGCTTTTGAAAGCCAATAGAATTAGACTCTATTCAAGAGAGTCTATTCTATTGACTTTCAAAAGCCAATAGAATAAAAGGGAGTAGCATAGCTAAGGAAAAGGGGGAAAAAATGGCGGACTGCGTTGTTTGGCGACCCCCTTGAAATGGTCATTCGACTCCAAATGGGGTCGCGACCCACAGGTTGAGAACCGCTGATTTAGGCAGAGAAAGACATGTAATAAACCTTAAGGAACATAGGAATATATAAAGCATAGGAATATATTAAAGTATTAGAAGCAAATTCACATATTTTTCCATATGAAAATCCATTCTTCCTGAAAAGCCCTGCTATATCTTTTTCTCTCTGTTTTGGTGCGTCCGCAGACAAACATTTTTCAGCAACTTGTTTGGAACTTTTGGTTGTGGCAGCAACTAACTACACTTGGGTGATCTGGAAAAATTAAGTAGGTTTGGACTTGACTGCTATTTGGATGGGGAGCAATCAGGAAATCCTTAGGGATTTCGTATATTGTTTCCAAGGAAATGCATGGATATGTCCAAGCATTCACTAGGAATTGAACTGAATTTGAAGGATCTAAGAAAATTAGGAAGCCATGATTTTAGCAGGATATTTTTTTTTAATTTTTATTTATTCCTTTTTCACTATACAACAAAAAATAAAAATGAAAAGTGAAAAATACGTTTTTTCCACTTAACAGAACTGTGTTATACATCTCATATATATTGTATATTATTTACTGGTAGGCCCCAAGCTTCCTTTCTGATTCAGGATATGATCTAGCTATAATTTTTTTTAATTCCATTAATTTTGGTGGGAAAATTAAATAGGAATTTTATTTAAATTAAATAAAATTAAATAAAATTGTTCTACTAGCAAGATCAGCAGTTTCTCAGACTTTTTTGTATTTTCCTCCTCCAACATAATCTCCTTTTCTAAATATCAATTGTATTCACTCTTCTTTTTTAAAATTTTTTAAATTTTTTAAATTTTCCTTATTATATGTTTCAGTCTTTACCTGTTTTCTTTTATTCTTGTTTTAGTTGCTCTTTCCCCTTCTTTTTTTCTTTTACTTTTCCTTCTGTTCCTTCCTTGTCTTATGTTGCTTTTTTCTTATGCATATCTTCTTTTTCTCCTCCTATATTTAATCTTTCTTTTGGTCCCTGATTTATGCTCTATTTTCTTTCTTATGCTTTTTTCTTTCTTTGTATGTTTCCCCCTTTCTCTTTCATGCCAGTCTTTTACTAAAGGAGTCAAAACAGACATTTGTCATGTTCCCTACAGGAAATTTGGGGGTTTTTTGTTGAAAATCTGCTGGTTAAGCAGAGTCTCTGACTTTCTATTATTATTTAAACAGGCCCCACTGAGCTTTTTCTGTTGAATGCAAGCAGCATATACATGCACATAAGCTGAATTTTTCTGTTCAGGTTGGGGGTCAGATTTAAAAACTCAATCTTTAAAAATTAATAATTTCAGTTGTATCAAATCTGGTTAATGCTATAGAAATGCTTATACAGGTTTAATATTATACATATGCTGATGTCATATTGGGAAGGAGTTATCAAAGAAGTTATTCTCCTAGGTTTTGCATTACAATTATATTAACCCTTTGGTTTTTCTGGTCAGCTGTATTTTTTTTTCTTTGATAGATTTTGTTTTCTTTTTAGTTTTAAAATCTAAGCTGCCCAACTCACTGTGGAGTCACTATATAGAGTCAAAGTTGGAATAGTAAAATAAAGTTAGGAATCCTCCCAGATATACTGTATGGTAACTAACATAACTCATACAGTATTTTTAATCCTTTCAAAACATATAAATTTAAATATTGGAATCCCAGGTGTGGACATTTAAAGTCAATAAAAGGTTTTTTTGGGTGGGCCAGAAAATGAACTTGCTAAACTGGATATTCTTCTTTATTGAAGGCCCTGCATTATGTTGCATGTATCAGCATAAAACTAATTATTCCATGATCAATTTGTGCTGAAAATGAAGAAATGGAAGTATTTTGATTCTCTACCATTAAGGTTTAAGCTAATGACTTTTTTATGAGCAATAAGAACCTTTATAAACATACTGGTATAATAGATTTCTAAATCATATTGTAATATTGTGTATATTATCATTATTTTCATTAATGTAAATCAAGCTGATTAGACTCAGCCATCACATTTAGTATTGGATTTAATCATGTATTACAATTTTGTGTATTTCATAAAATGTGTTATTTGTTGTTATAACTTCAATATTTTTAAAAATGAGGATAAACTATGCTTGCTTCTTTTTCGTTTCAGCTACATAAAATTTGAACAGCTAAAGTATTCATTACACATGTTCATTAACTTTGAATGCTTTCTCTCTCTCTCTCTCTCTCTCTCTCTCTCTCTCTCTCTCTCTCTCTCTGTGTGTGTGTGTGTGTGTGTGTGTTGTGTATGCTTTGCACATGGAGGCAAAGGGATGTAATTCATGGTCCCAAACCTTATCACATTTTGAATGATATTTTTTAAAAGTATGGGATAACAAGACTTTTGAAGGTTTGAAAAGGCCTCTGTTTATCTGTTACTGTTTTAACCAGAATGAGCATTGTCCTGTGAAAGAAAGAAAAAAGGCATTTTTTCAGTGATCTTTCCCATATACAACTCCCACATATTATAATGTTTATGTATCTTGTGCAAGAATTTCTTTTTTAGGAGGGAGAAGAGAATGGGGGTACGTGCGTGTTGTTTCTGAATGTTCTTAGGAAAAATCTGAAGCCTTGGGGGCCTTGGAAGGCACACTTATGTTGGATTAATATATGTTTATAGGATTGTCATAAGAACACTTTCACACTATATCAAACAGTTTGACACAAAGCTCTTAGGAGTTTCCTTATCAGATGAAGAATTATTGCTATTTTTTTTTCTCTGTGTTTGGATTTTAGAGTTCTTTTTATTTCTCAATACTAACTTTTTTTTTGAAAGTAAGACAGAAGTGCTTGTCTGTTTCAGGTTTCTGTTGTTGTGACTTCTGGCAGAGTTTAACTTATAGGAAAATATGGTTTGAGCATTTCGCTGTTTGAAAACTCATCCTTTCTTTCAAGACTCTGTTCCTCAGTGCATAAGATTTGTTTTCCTCTGTCCCATGATCCTTGATAGAACTTGGCATTTAACAAATATGGAAGGCCTTGATATTAATATTATAAGTATTGCACAAATTAAATATTGCATCTGACATTATCCATTGCCTAGAAATGTAGACTTAGTGTTTTAGAAAAGATGTTGGGTGGACTTCACATAAACTTGCTGGATGATTAATTTGATTCTGGTGATATACATGCACTATGGCAAGCATTCTGTCTTTTCTGATACATGGACATCTGGAGAAAATTTGTTTCAATATATGCAAAGAAGAGCATAAAAAAATCTTATTTTGAGAAAACCAGACTTATCTACCTAAACAGGTAAATTCTGCATAACAGTCCAGCATGCACTAGTATTTGCATTACATGGGCTTTGTGATTGTATCTATGAGTCTGTGCATCTTTCTGTGGGTTTGTGGGAAATTATAATATTTATTGCAGATACGGAAGATTGAACATTACTTAAAATGAGGGGTGGAGATTGAGAATTAATTGTAGGGAATGTTTGATGAATTACTGTAGATAACTATCTCTGAAAAGCTTCCTATGGTGATGCTATAAATTCTTCAAGAGCTAAGGATAACATTTCACATTAGAAATGAACTGCCTCATGAGTCAAGTTGACTAAGCAGTCTGGGGCAAGGAGAAATGCAAAAATGATTGTCTTCACTGCATAGTTTTAACTTGTGAATTATCTGTTTGGCAGTCAGTGTAAATGTTGAACATGGTTTTTTTTTGGAGTTCTCTTTTGATTGGGGAAATCAATATTGAAATAGAGATAGCATTTTAACAGATGTTTTGCCTCATGTTCCAACAAGGTTCTTGCAGGGCAAGTATGGGTTGCTTTGCAATATTGTGGTCTCTGTTGAATTTGAATGGGGGAAGGAACTTCTTCGGTTAGTGTTGGAGTTTTTTGGGGAAGTATCAATTGATTGGTGGTTAGTAAGAATGGTACCAAGTCTATTTTGATTATCCCTCATCAGTCTGTTGGGCATGGTTTAAATCAGGCATTTGACTAGATGATAAATTGTATCTTGCTCCATTGATCCAATGATAGTTCCTTTGTTGGAGTGGTAGAATTCAAGATGAACTCTTTTTCAGTATTAATCTTCCTAAGCCCAAAGAAGCCCAGTTAAAAGTCTTTGCAACAAATCTGGGCTATTGTTATCCCTCCAAATTCTTGTAAATATTGACTGTGCCTGATGTATACTTACTCTGTCTTGAAAAAGCTTAATTATGTGGTCACAATTCTGCAAGCCCCATTCTCTCTCTGAGAAGCCATTCTAGTTTCTTGTGTTCAATCATTATTCCATACTGTAAAAGTTACACAAATAATTCAAATAGAACAGATCTTTCTTGAAGAATTTATGCCAGTAATACCTGGAATATAAATCCATGAGCAGTATGTTATCTGAATTCCAAGACAACAAATTTGAATTGTTCAGTTTAAAAAATTTAATTTGTATAACTTGTTTGGTTCCTCTTGGGCAAGATAGAAGCATTGAATTCCTGACTCCCAAACATCTTAGTAGTCTTCATGTGGCTTCATCAGATATTATTTAGAATGTAATGTTTCAATTTTAAGAAGCATATTTTTCTTTTTTAAAAAAAAACCCAAAATCTAGAGAACTATTACATGGAGTTGAATATGTGACAGTTATCCTTGCCCTACAAAGGGCTCATATCTGTAGTCCTGGACTGCAAATGGTGTTGGCTTGCAGATTTCATCATCATAACTAATCTTAGTCCAAGTGTTTTATATATAGTTTAGCACTAAACTGCAAAATGTTGCTTTAGAGCAGACATGTCAAACTTGCGATGTCACGTGACGTTGTGTGACATATCCGAACTTTTTCCCCATTACCGACAATGGGGTGGGTGCGGTTTCCTCATGACGCGTCCGGCCCACGGGCCGGCAGTTTGATACCCCTGCTTTAAAGAGTTAGCATAATTTCCCATTCATGTATACAGAATGTGGCTCAGTGGGTCTGAATCAGTGCAAGGCTGCTTCCTTGATTTATGTGATTAAAAACTTGCTCTGAAGAGATTTAGGGGGTTTTCTTTATCACTGTTGCTCCTCCTCTTTTTAATTAATACTCTCTATTGTGAAAATTTCAGCCTCCTTCATGCAATTTTTGTAAATCAAATCTTTAAGAGAAAAGCACATCTTATTGAAAGAAAAGAACAGTGGAAGTAATGGTGAGATACAGAAACTCCTGTATGAGGAAAGGCTAAAGCTTTTGGGATTTTTAATTTGAAGTGAAAGTGGTACAGAGTCTGTTGCTATCAGCTGCAGTGATGTAAAATTAACGTGGTTATAAAACAAGACTGAGCAAATTTGCGGAAGTTTGGGCTATCATTGGGTAAGTAGTCTTAATAATAATGATGATGATGATGATGATGATAAAGGGAGGGGAAGGGACCTTGGAGGTCATCTAGTCCAACCCCCTACTCAGGCAGGAAACCCTATACCATTTCGGACAAATGGCTGTCTTCTTAAAAACTTCCAGTGTTGGCACATTCACTGCTTCTGGAGGCAGGTTGTTCCACTGGTTAATTGTTCTAACTGTCAGGAAGTTTCTCCTTAGTTCTAGGTTGCTTCTCTCCTTGATCAGTTTCCATCCGTTGCTTCTTGTCCTGCCTTCAGGCATTTTGGAGAATAGCTTGACTCCCTCTTCTTTGTGACAACCCCTGAGATATTGGGACACTGCTATCATGTCCCCCCTCATCCTTCTCTTCGTTAAACTAGACATACCCAATTCCAGCAACCGTTCCTTATATGTTTTAGCCTCCAGGCCCCTAATCATCTTTGTTGCTCTTCTCTGTACTCTTTTTAGAGTCTCAACATCTTTTTTGGTGGTGACCAAAACTGGATGCAGTATTCCAAGTGTGGCCTTACCAAGGCATTGTAAAGTGGTATTAACACTTCATGTGATCTTGATTCTATCCCTCTGTTAATGTAGCCTAGCACTGTGTTGGCTTTTTTGGCAGCTGCAGCACACTGCTAGCTCATATTTAAATGATTGTCCACTAGGATTCCGAGATCCCTCTCACAGTTACTACTATTGAGCAAGGTACTCCCTATACTATATCTGTACATTTGGCTTTTCTTGCCTAAATGTAGAACCTTACTTTTTTCACCATTAAATTTCATTTTGTTATTATTTTGAGAATCAAATGCAATACAGGTAATCCTCAATTTACAACAATTTGTTTAGTGACTGCTCAATCTTACAATAGTACTGAAAAAAGTGTCATTTTCCACCCTTAATGACCATTGCAGCATCCCCATGGTCACAGGATCAAAATTCAGACACTTGGCAACTGGCTCATATTTATGACAGTTGCAGTGTCTTGGGGTCATGTGATCCCCTTTTGCAACGTTCTGACAAGCAAACTCAATGGGGAAGACAGATTCACTTTACAACCACGTGACTAACTTAACGACTGCAAGAATTTGCTTAACAATTGTAGCAAGAGAGTTCATAAAATGGGACAAAATTCACTTAACAAATGTCTGGCTTAGTAACAGAAATTTGAGGGTCAATTGTGGTCGTAAGTCAAAAACGATCTGTATCTCTTAATACCAACTACTAGGGAGTTAACAGTGGAAGAAGGCTATTGCAAACTTCTTGAATGCATCTGGTTGGTCACCTTGGAATACAGAATTCTGGACAAGATTAGCCACTGGTGTTCTCCAGTAAGCTCTTAATGTTCTTATCTATCTGGTGCATGCTTGTTGTAACAAAGCCTACCATTTTATTCACTGCAAGTGCTGTGCTCATTTTGAACTCATGATATTATTTGGATAATTACGTGTCTAGAATGGAAGGTTGCAAACTGGCAGTTTGGAGATTGTACAAAGACTGAATATCCCTTTTGATGAGGAGATTGTACAAAGACTGAATATCCCTTTTGATGACTAAATATTGCTGAAAGCATGTTACAGCTATTCAGTAGACAGATCTATTGTGAGATTTAACATTTCAATTGACCATTCAAGATCTTTAAAGAAAAAATAAATGATTTTAGCGTGTTAATACCCTTTGCTTTAAAGGCAACACAGTACATACAATTGCAGAATAAATATATGTAATACAGTAGAAACAAATTTAAAAATTTGTAACCCCTGTTAGTAAGGCTCCATCAATTAAACATCATGTGTTCTCTCTCTCTCTCTCTCTCTCTCTCTCTCTCTCTCTCTCTCTCTCTCTCTCTCTCTCTCTCCCTCTCCCTCTCCCTCTCCCTCTCCCTCTCTCCACCCCCCCCCCATGTCTTTACTCCTTGTGTGTTTGTGTGTGTATGTCCTTACTGCTCAGCTACTCTTCTTTTTCTTAAATATATGAACAGCTTACCAGCTTCCTGAATAGACAAAACACCTCTTAATCTGTTTGTGGTAGGTCTGCTTTTGGCTCAGTGGTGTGGCTGCCGCATGCTGGTGGCTGCCCTGGCAGGCGAGGAGGAGGAGGAGGAGGAGGAGGAGGAGGTGGTGGTGGTGATGGGGAGCGCCCCTGTGATGTCACTGGGAAGGAGAGGGCCTGTGAGTGGGTCATTTGGAGGTGAAGCTTTTTGTGAGGAGAGTTCAGGCGGAGTTCAGCTGCATAACATTACGCAAATAGGGATGGCTGAAGGAGCAGCAGAAACCTCCGATTTGGAGACGGGGTGATGCAGGCAAAACAGGCGGCCCTGGCCAATTCCTTGCAACAAAAAAGAGGGGAGGGGTCTGCTTGCTTTTTTTCCTTGCAGAACTCCAGGGATGGAGAATACACACGATGATGAGATGTCTGCAGTTTTTTAGCTACAGACAGCTGCTGGAGAGGCACTTTTTTTTTTAACGCCAGTCCTTTTTCTCTCCTCCCTTCCATTCCTCCTCCCCTTCCTTTATTTCATTCATTCATTTCTCTCTGTTTCCTTCTTCCCTCCTCCCCCAGCCTATGCTTTTCCACATTTGGTTGGGGCTGCGCAAGACACAGCACGCAGCAGGTAAGGAAAGAGTTAAGCCGGTTGAGAGCCGACTTTTTGAGTGGAGGAAAGATTTTGTGCTGCCTTTAATCTATCAGTCCTATACATCTCACACACACACACACACACAAAACACATGCGCGTGTGCTCTCTCCCTCCCTCCCCCCCCCACACCTCCCTTTTTCCCAGGGAGAGAAAAACCAAGCGGCTGGAGAAAAATCCTTCTGCATCCAAGGCAATTCAAGGGTTTCAGGCCTCTGGCATCTTCCCAAGCATTGAGAACCTGACATTTGTATAATTCCATTATTTTTCTCCCTCCCTTTCCCTCCTCTTTATGCGGTGGGATAGAGATGCAATTTTAAAACATGTAAATATAATCCATGATTGCCTGCAGTTATCTGAAAGATAAGAAAACAACTCTTGAATTCTAGCAGGAAGTCTTATTTTTGTATGCATGTGTGTTTGAAACTTTTTCTTCCATTTTTTTTTCTGAAAAGAGTTTCTGCAAAGAATCCCTCTCCCTTCCCTCCTTTCCTCTTGTTAGTTTGGGGGAAGGAAGCATGGAAATGAATGGTGGAAATGTGTCCAAAATGCTATCTAATACCAGGGAGCTACTTCTATAAAGAATTTTACTCTTTGGAAGGCAGAACGGCTTGGATTCTATTATTTTTGTAGAAGTAAAAATACCAATTTTTATTTTCTAAAAAAATATTTGTTTGGATTTATGAATCTATCTTGATTGTGAAGCATACTTCAGGCTAACTTGCTAGCCTAATTTTCAAGGGATGCTTTTGGAATAGAAGATTGGGGAGTTGAATATTGTCCTTTGGATGTTTTTTTTTAAAACTTCTGTGACCAACCTGGTCTGTTTGGTGGATTCCCCAGCTGCTTTTGGATTCCCTAAATACCTCTCCACCAGGGATCAAGGGGGTGGGGGAGTGTAAGCAAGCAAGCAAGAGCAGCGCAGAAAACAGAAAACAACCAGTCAACTTCCCCTCAGCTCTGTGAATTCAGTATCATTATAGAATTTTGCTCTTTCATCACCAAAGTTCTGTTCTGATTGCCTCATTCCCGTTCCACACTAGATCCCAACCCCTCTTACCCCTTGTTCTGCTTGGAGAAGATGTACGAAAGTGTGGAGGTAGCTGGTTTAAACAGCAGCCCTAACTCCTTCTTCATGATGGATTTTTACAACCAGAACCGTGCATGCTTGATCCAGGACAAAGGAGCTGTGAACCCCAATCCCTACAGCACCCCTGTTCGTAACCAGCACTGGAACAGTTCCAACCACTGTACGTATAATGTGATCCTCTGGGACCTGACCGTGTTAAGTTGACACCCCGTTGCCCTGTTTCGTTATTCCCAGCTTTTAAGGTGACCTTATTAAGAAAGATAGAGAGCTATACAATGGTGCAGACATTTGCAGTATGGGAATCTGTCATCCATGGAATTTGAAATCCTTGGTTGGTTTATGGCAAGTGAAAACCTATTCTGTTGTATTATAGGATAATTGAGTGGGTGGAGGTGAGGATGAAGGATTGAGAATGTATTGCTTTTGTAGTGCTTGGATACTGCTTTTACAAAGGTATGCATATTGAGATCTTGCTTTCCTTCTCCTTTCCCCCTTTCCCCCATCTTCCCATGGTAGAGGTCTTCCCAATATACTTTTCTCCTTAAATGCATCACATCCTAACCTCTTGTTTTAATCTGTGAGAAGTATTGAATTCTGCTTTGGTTATTGGATGTTTTTTTCATTTTATGAAAAGCCGCAGAAAGCAGAATGAATCCATTAAAAAATAGAAATCCATATTAGAGCAAGAGTATTATGGTATTTAAAATAATTTTGCATGAATCAGGCATTTCTTTCTAATTCTTGTGAAACTTTATGTTATCATCACCCCAGATTGAAATATAGTCCTCCACATTTGCGTGGAGGAAAACTCTCTCTGTTCTTCACATATACATTTTAGTACTTTTTTTCTCTTCTTTGTGCCTTTCTAACTTCACAGTTTTAGATATCTAGTTCCACAACCTGTTTAATTTGTTCCTTCTGTTGTTAAGCCATGTTTTTTAGGTAATACTTGAAACTTAAATTTGTAAAGGGTGTGTGTGTGTGTGTGTGTGTGTGTGTGTGTTTGAAAAATATGAACCAGTTTTACTGAAGAAAATATAAGAAAGACTTGTGCCAGATAAGCTTCTCTCTCATCTTTTTTCCATCTTGGTGATCTGATAAGATCTCTGACAAAATCCAATTAACTAAAGAGTACACCACGTCTTTAATCTTTCTATATATACATATGTGAATTGCCTCTAGGTAGATGAATAAGCAAGTGGAAAAAGGAAAGTAGTATTTTGGGAAATAATCAAAAGTTGGGTGTAGTCCTTCAGGATCTTTGTCAGAATATATATATTTTTTAATATTGCACCCCATTGTAATTTTTCCTCTACCACGAACATTCCTTAAAATCATACATCTTTCTACCGAAAATATGTGAATGTACTTTTCTCCCTAGCTTAAATATTTTCTTTAAAAGTAAATATTATTGTTTTAGTCCCTTCCCTAATATCTATCCCAGATTCTTCCTGGAATATACAGACTAATGTGCTATGATTTGGATTTTAATTGTATATATTTCCTTCTCTCTCTCATTTTTTTTCTTTGTTCTTTCCTAGAGAGATATAGGCTTGTTCGTTTTGAAATTAATTTATTTCCAAAAGGGTAGACATGGGTGGGAACAGGGACAGGGAATAATCTGTGAAGCATAATTTGACTCTGACTTGGGAAGCAGCATTGAGGGTGGAGCTTGCAGCAATTAAAAAAAAATACTACTTAGATAAATTGTTTTGGACCTAACAATAAACTTTCTCTTTCTCAAAGTTCAGAGAAATCAGCATTTCACAGATATAATGTTATGCCTTTTGGAATAATTGTTGCATAAAGTGTTAGTTTGATTTGCTAATAACCTTTAACACCTGTTTTATTCTTCAGTAGGAAGATTTAAATCAAGGAATAAATATAAGTTTGGATTCTTCATTTGCAACTTCCCTCTAGTACCTAACACCTTTGTTTTCATGGACCCTATCAGACTATAGGTCCACTTTGTCTTTTCCTAATAATAAAAGTTTCTGAGATTCCAAAACATTTAATATATTTTAATTTAGAGGCAATTGTACAGTCAACAGAATTGAGCCATGCCAGCTCAGCCTAGAGATGAAAAGGTACTGTGTTTAATGCTTCCCTAAGGGATGTTATTCTATCTGCAGAAAATCAACATGTCAGGGAGAGTTGAGTTCTAGTATAATTTTCCTAATAAGCTATTTTCTATGTGCAGAAAAGGATTCTATTTAATCTTTCTTACTGATCAACACACAGCTGTCTTCCTGCAGTGAACAATCCAGGGCAAGTTTGACAAGTTGGTAATGCTCATTGTTTGAATCTGTTCCAGGCAGTCCATACAGTTATATACAGTGGTGGGATTCAGCCAGTTCGCACCACTTCAGCAGAACCAGTAGCTAATTTTTTGTTGCCCAGGCTCAGAATGGACTTTCGGAAGCGGCATCCACACAGAGAACTGGTTGTTCACATATTTATATATAACACATATTTGTTATATATAAAGCCAGACTGTGCAATCTCCATTTTGCAAAAGTAAGACTTGAAAATACAAACTTATCTAAGACCACCCAGTGAGTCCATGTCTCACAGGAACTTTGAATGAGGGAAATCTCAGTTATAAGAGTGATCCCTAGGAATCATAGGTTAAAGCTAGACAGATCTACCTTAATAAACACTGTGAATACTGTTATTTCTATTTATACCTTTGATCATATGCCAATCATCTCTGGTAAAACAAGAATAACTTGAATATAAGATTTTAGTGAAGCCAGTGACATAAAGAAATGGTAATAACAAACTCCTTGGTGTATTATCTCTGCAAAAAAAATTCCTTTGGCAAAATAAAAATTTGCATTGGGTCTTACACAACAGATATGGATGAGTCTCTGATATTGTAGTAATAACTCTGCTCAACCATTGTTAGCAACAGCACTCTGTAGTAAACTTCTTGCAGGCCTGACTATTTAGTACCAACAGCCATTCTTTCAAGTGAGAAAGCTAGTATTACAGAGCATCTTATGAACTGAATGCTGGAACAAAAAGGTAGAATATACATCTCCATGCAATTCAACAGGTTCATAAGAGCCCTAGTGGCACTTCCTCTGCCCCACAATTACTTATCTGCTTATGCTATAGTTGAGTTCATATTGAATCACAGGGACAAGAATGTAGCTATATTTGAAAACACGTTAGATAACAGACTCATTAACAAGGTTGCTAGGAGGATAAAATGAATAATCCCCTGTGAGCCACCCAGAAGACTTTGGTAGGAAGAAAGCATACAATTGTAAAAAAAATCATTTTGCTGTAATCTCTTCTCTTTCTAACACTCTGTTTGTGTGTCATGTAGGTGGAATTTGGACAAAGCTAGGATACAATTGCCCCAAATCCACTAGTGCAGTGGTTCTCAACCTGTGGGTCGGGACCCCATTTGGGGTCGAACGACCATTTCACGGGGGTCGCCAAACAACACAGTCCGCCATTTTTTCCTCTTTTCCTTAGCTGTGCTACTCCCTTTTATTCTATTGGCTTTTGAAAGCCAATAGAATAGACTGTCTTGAATAGAGTCTAATTCTATTGGCTTTCAAAAGCCAATAGGAATTGTCCAGGCTGTCTCCGCCCTGCTGAGCCCGCCAAAAGTCCCATTCTGCAAACTGTGCTGCACCAGTCGAGTAGTCCTCGACTTACGACCATTGAGTAGTCCTCGACTTACGACTGGTTGGGGGTCGCGGCATTAAAAAGGTTGAGAACCACTGCACTAGTGATTCTAGAGTTGAGGTTAATCCTGAATCTTGGTTCCTTGACGATTCCAATAGTTTAATTTATTGCTAACTCTTTTTTTTAACCACAGATGATCAATCTAATCATGGTGCCTTCCCTAAAGTTTATGTATTTATTTAAGATAGATTTCTGTTAAATAGTTTATATATCTATGTCTTTTATCACAGTATAGATAAAGCTAATAAACATTTTTAAAAGGCCCTTCTTATTTTAAAAGGCTTAGCCTTTTGGTTCTCAGATAGAGGCGTCCCATACCCATGTTTTCCCCAAAATAAGACCAGGGCCTTATATTAATTTTGCTCCAAAAGACACATTAGGGCTTATTTTCCAATTAGGTCTTATTTTCAGGGAAATATGAAATATGTCTGTCTGGATGATGATCTTAATTGGGGCTTATTTTGGGGGTAGGGCTTATATTACGAACATCCCGAAAATTTATGCTAGGGCTTATTTTCCAGTTGGGTCCTATTTTAGGGGAAATACATTAGAAGAGTCACTATGTTCAAGGCTTTCATAAAACATTTAAATTTCCCTTCGTTTTAGCTACCATTCTGGACAGGTTAGGTTGTAGCATATGTGGCTCCATTGATCATGAAGAATTAATTAACACACTCGTATAAAGAATCTTCAGGCATTAACATTGAAATATACAAGATTATAAAGAATGTTAAAATAGAGAAGCATATGCTTATTCAAGAACCTATAGCTAAGAAGGCATGCCCTCAAGCAGTTTGAAATGCCATTAAATAAATCCTTACAATCAAATACAGAAACTGACTTGCTCAAACATAGGCTCCTTTCAGCCTCACAGTTCAGTATTCACATGTATGCAGTTCATGGTGTGACCACATGTGAGGAAAGCTATCTGACCACAGCATGTGAGCTATATTTATAAAATATTTTAATTTTTGTATTGTTTTATTTATTTTTTTTAAAAAAATGTTCACTGCCCAGAATCACTTGGTAAGATGGGTGGCCATATAAAACAAATAAACAAACAAACAAATCATATTGTTTCATGTGGAAGAAAGGCAGAGGAGTAAAGATTTGTGAGGCACAATACATGACTGCTATTATTAATATTTTAAATTATTTAATAGCTTTTCTCTTCTTTTCCCGTGTTTCTTCAAGTAGCAAAATAACATCAAATTAAAAATCAACAACTCTTGCTCTCCAAAGGGGATTGTCCGTATTTTTTATACAACTAGGATTAATAGATGTTGAAGAAAATACTATAAAAAAAACCTGCCGTAGAGATTCCCTTTGGCCTGTAATCTGCAAGTGAGCTCGTTAGATCTTTAAGAGCTGTTTTTATTGGATCTTCTTTTTTTTACTTCACCCATTTTTGAAAAAAAACATCTCTCCTAAATGCTTGACATCCCCTCACTGTCTACATTGGATTGGCTGGGGAATTCTCCTTCAGCCCCACTTTTTTTCTCTGGCAGTCAGATTTGTTTGCTTTGCTTGGCTCCTGGTATTTTGTTCCCCTCCTGTGAATAGACACTATCGAATAAAACAAGAGAGTTGCCCCCTGGGATAGCTGCTTTGCTAGTTTTCACCCAGGTTCCACTCCTTGTCACCCCTATGTATGTGTTCCTGCAGTTTTAAAGGAAAGCAAAATAAAACAGAACAACCCCTTCTTCAAATCTGTACCGTTGTAAGTAAATGCATATGGATGCATAAATATGTTTATAGCTCAAGGATGGCTATATAGAGCACCAGTTGTATTTTTTCTGTGTATGGAGGGGGAGGGAATATTTGATATTTGTCTTTCTTCCATTCTCCACTTGATTTAAGTGTTTCCCATGAGAAAATCGGGGTGGGAAAGAAAGAAACCCCATATTTGGCTGCTATCTTTGTGGAATTTGCATTCTTTTTTTTCCTTGGTAATTTTCATCTCTGTCTTTGAAGAACTGGCTGGGAGGGATGGGCAGGCAGCAGGAGGGAGTTGCAGAACCGGAAGTCAGGGATGTCTGCAGAGGGGTTATTTATAGCTGAAGCTGGCTTTCTTGATGCTTTGCATGGCGCAGAAGGGAAATCTCTACCAGTTCCGTAAGGCTCACTAGGGAAATCCTTTTGGCACAGATTTAAGTGGGAAAAGGAACCCTACATCATCAGAAAAGATGGTGAAGTTTTATCACAAACTCTGTAGGACTTTCTTTCTTTTTCTTTTTTCTTCATGGGACAACTTCATATTTTTTTAAAGATCCAGTTAACACTACGTATTTGCTAGTCTATTGCTGCATTTCTGGATTCAAACGTATTTTGTATGTTCTCCTGTACATCCATTATGCTTTATGTTTGTGTACTGTACAAACACAATTATATCAATTTATTATGCATTATATTGTGCGCTAATCATACTTCAGCCTTAAACATCAGAATTTAGCAAATAAAACAAACTACTTCGCAGTGAATATTGTAAAATCTGCTTTCTTTTGTTTTAAATTTGGATTTTTCCTATAAGAACAATAGGGATGGAGAATGTGCAAGTAATAGGAACAATGGCTATTAAGTATATAGATAATCAAAGTTCATACTTCTAATTGTAGGAAGTTTATTCTAACCCCAATCGTGATCTTTTGGTTACAACATTTCCAAGGAATAAAATTTGTTTATGTTATAATATATCCAAAAACTAAAACAGGAAATTATTTGGAGGAAGAAATTTTGTTTGCTTTTACAGGAAGTCAAGTTAAGGGCAGTTTCAGAGCCCAGATGTTTTAACCTTTGTAGACCTTTTATAGAGACATAAAATGGATTTATGACAACCTAGGTAATATTTAAGAATCTTTTCAGACTTAGGCTTGACTTGCCTTTATCTCTATAAAGATATTGCATTGAAAACTTTCTTTGCCGAGACAGCATTCAGCAGTTACAGAGTAGGACTAAAGTTAATTTGTATGTTTTAGAAGCCTTCTCCAGCTAGCATTCATTAAAAATATAAGCAAAAATTCTATGTTCAGATCAAGAAGACAAGATAAAATTATAAAAACTGTAATACGCAGTGAAAATGAACAGGAACACATAGGTTTAGAATTTTAGGGGAATATGACAGAATACTGCGTACTATTTTATTCATATTTAATAGAAGACGCTTTAATTTCTGCAGCTATAAAAATATATACCTTTCTTTATTGATTATTAAAATAAATGTACCATGATAAAAATTTTGCAAACAAAAATTGCAGTGGCTATTAAATCCTTTCTTTTAGCAAATTTGACTTCTGCCTGAGTTCATATTTTTAACAGAATTGATGAAATATAACCAGAATAAAAGGTCCAATATGAAGAGTATAACTTTGTTTTAAAACAAGAAACAGTTTCAGGAGAATTTCTTAATTGATGTATGGAAACAATTACCTTTCAGTTTTTTTACATAACTGTAAACATTTATTTTTTAAACCATAAAATGCTATATATAATTCCTGAAGGATAATTATATTAATAATATGTTGATAGTTATAATTGTTCTAATAGACATTAATTCAGTCTTGAAGATATAATTGTCAAAAACATGTGATGATAAATGAGAACAGAAAGCAATCAAAGCTATTAAGATTCTGAGAAGTAATAAAACACTAGGGTTTTGCTTTATGTCAGGATATTAAAATATATTAAAGATTTCTGAAAATTAGGCAGAAAATTAGCTGTTAGCTGATTTTGCTTAAAATGAATTATGATATTGAGCACATGGTAAAATATGATGTTTGTAGATTTAGGGCAAATGTTTGATTCATAAATATCATAATTCTTAATTGCATTGTGGCTCAGTTTAGTTTGCATATAAGAATACACACTGATCTTAATCAGGCTTCTTAATGTGCAAGAAACCAGGCTACATATAACATTAAGTATGAGCCAACAGTGTGTTGCAGGGGCCAAAAAAGCCAACACAGTGCTAGGCTGCATCAGTAAAGGGATAGTATTAAGATCACATGAAGTGTTAGTACCGCTTTAACAGAATAATAAAGTAAGAGTTGGAAGGGACCTTGGAAGTCTTCTAATCCAACCCTGTGCTCAAGCCAGAAACCCTATACCATTTTAGACAAATGGCTGTCCAGTCTCTTTTTAAAAGCCTGCAGTGATGGAGCTTCTGAAGGCAAGACATTTCACTGGTTTATTGTTCTTACTGTCAGGAAATGTATTCTTAGTTCTAGATTGCTTCTCTCCTTGCCTTCTGGTGCTTTGGAAGATAGACTGACTCCCTTTTCTTTGTGGCATCCCCTCATATATTGGAAAACTGCTATCATGTCATCCCTAGTCCTTCTTTTCACTAGATTAGATTCACTAGACAATTCCGACAACTGTTTTTCATATGTTATAGCCTCCAGCCTCCTAATCATCTTTGTTGCTCTTCTCTGCACTCTTTCTGGATCTCAACATCTTTTTATATTATGGTGACAAAAACTGGATACTGTATTTCAAAAGTGATCTTACTAAGGACTTATAAAGTTGTACTAACACTTTATGTGATGTTGATTATATCCCTCTGTTAATATAGTCTAGGATTACATTGGCTTTTTTGGCAGCTGCAGTACACTGCTGGTTTTATACTGAAGTGTTAAGACCACACTTGGACTACTGCATCCAGTTTTGGTCACCATATTCAAAAAAAGATGTTGAGACTAGAAAGAATGCAGAGAAGGGCAACAAAGATGATAGGGGACTGGAGGCTAAACCATACAATGAACAGTTGCAAGACCTGGAAATATCTAGTCTAACAGCAAGAAGAACTAAGGGTGACATGATTGCATTCTTTCAATATTTGAGACACTATCACAGAGAGGAAAGGGACAATTTAAAAGCACCTTAGAACAAGACAAGAAATTGCAGATGAAATTCAACTTAGAATTAAAGAAAATTTCCTGTCAGTGAAAAAAATTAATCAGTGGAATGGCTTGCCTTCAAAACTTGTGGGTGTCACTGGAAGCTTTTAAGACAGTGGTTCTCAACCTGTGGGTCGGGACCCCAAACAACGCAGTCCGCCATTTTTTTCCCTCTTTTCCTTAGCTGTGGTACTCTCTTTTATTCTATTGGCTTTTGAAAGCCAATAGAATAGACTCTCTCAAAGAGTCTAATTCTATTGGCTTTCAAAAGCCAATAGGAATTGTCCAGGCTGTCTCTGCCCTGCTGAGCCCGCCAAAAGTCTCATTCTGCAAACGGTGCTGCACCAGTTGAGTAGTCCTCGACTTACGACCGGTTGAGTAGTCCTCGACTTACGACCGGTTGGGGGTCGCGGCATTAAAAAGGTTGAGAACTACTGTTTTAAGAAGAGATTGGACAGCTATTTGTCCAGAATGATATAGGGTCAGGTAGAGTCCACTGGATGGGTTCCATGACAGCCTTCCCGCCCGACAGACTAGGTCAACACCCTTCCCTTGGGTGTGACTCCAGTTTTGACTTAGTCTCGTAGCCCGTTAGCAGCAGAAAAATTAGCTCCGCAGATAGTCAGAAAGCTCTAATTTTACCTTAATTTAGTAGTCATCTGAATTTCTCAGTGAGCACAGGAGACGATCCGGTTATTAACTTGGAGCGCCAAGCTGGTCCGTTTGAACCTCGTGGTGAACGTATCTGTGCAGATCGCACAGAGAGACGGCCCCCTTTAAAGCCTTGCTCCGTTTTTGTTAAACAAACAAACAAACAAACAAACAGCTGAGACGCACGGCTCCCGCGGCCCCCCAGAGCGACTGGCAGGTCCGCGGATCACCGTTTTTCTATCAGACAGGGATCCTTACAGGCCTCCTCGTTAGGAAAGAGCTTTTTCCCCTCAGCGGCAGCGCGAAGGGCCCGTGATCTCCGGAACGCCAGGCAGAATCGCGGATTGCTCCATTGGATAAGTTACAGCATTATCGGCTCAAAAAGGGGATTTTTGAACCCCCCCTTCAACTTACCTGACGGGGGTTACCCTAGGGCCTGAAATCGCCATTTTAGCCTCGTGGCTTTGGCAGTTGGCAGTTAGGGGGCATGGCCTTCTCCCTCATCGCCATTTTGAGTGTGCTCACCGCTGTCCTCCATTTTAGGTGGTTCCACCACCCGAAGTTTTTTTCTCTCAGGCACCTCCATTCCTTCCTTGGGAGCAGGCTGACACACACAGAGAGAGAGGGAGAGCGAAGTTTTTTCACTTCCTCGGGACTGTTTTTTAACAGCCCAGAGAACGGGGGACAATACAATATTTCCATCCAATCACTTCTTAATTAATCTGTGTTATTTCTAATAATTAACCTGGTGAAGGAATGTGAGGGAATTCTCAATTTATCCCAGCTGTTCTTTAAGGTGACCTTTTGTCACTGGCCTTACAGGGCTTTTCCCATCAGAGAGGTACCTGTCTGTCCGGCCATTGTCTGTTTTCAGAGTCAGGCTTGCAGCCTTCATACTCTGTAGTTGATCTGTGTGTCAGTGTTTTCCCCCATTCCAGGTATTGCCTACCTGGACACAATGGCAGACAGTGTCTCGCATTCAGCTACACAGGGTCCCCAGCTAGCCCCCCCACAACAACAACAAAAGCGCAGATCCACAGAATCTGATGTTGGGGGGGGGAAGAAGAAGGCCAAAACAAAACACCTTACCCAAAAGGGACCCTCCAAAACAGCTGAGCGAGAGGCCTCGAGGAGACATTTGGCTCTAGAAAGACAATTCTCGAGGGCCCAGAGAACCAGATCCAATGAGGCAAAGGTGGTTTCCCCTGCCCCATTGGCGGCCCCTATACCAGAACCTACTTCCAGGAAGTCCTTAGAACTTGGTCTCCTCTAGGGGAAACCGAACAGATGGATTCCTCTCATTCCTCATCACCAGCATCATCACCGGACCATACTCCCACTATAGCTACGTTTAATGACAAAGCTCAGGAGGACATATGGTCCGCTCATTTTCAGGCATTCATGCAGGATGCCTTTTCCCAGTTTGTGGCCTCTAAGGGTCAAGTAGCCTTTCAAACATCCCTCAAGGGATGAAACAGGGCCCAGGCTACAAATATCTCTGAGACCTCCTCTCAAATAGGAGAGGGGGAATCAATAGATCTGGACATGAATGACATGCTCCTTTCGGAGGATGAGGGGACCACTCCCGAGCAGATAACAAGCTCTGGCCTCTTTGATCCAGCTCTTCTCAAATCACTTTTAATAAAGGCAGTCTCTACGGTCAATCTGACCTCAGTTCAGGAGGAAAATCCTTCCACAAGTAAGGAGGCAAACCCCCTTTTTGCCAAAAAAGTACCACAGGACAAGTACATCCCTTGTCCCGAGGTTTTCCGCACCTCTGTAGAGGAGCAATGAGTTTCCCTAGCAACGCCACCTACACCTAACAGTGTGGAGAGGAAACTATTCAATGTGTCTCCTTTCTTTTCAGACATGCTAGATGTCCCCACAGTAGATAGTCCCCTGATTTCATTATTCTCCACTTCTGCGATTCCAGGAGACATGGCGGAAGCCTTGAAACCAGAGGACAAGAAATTTGAGCACTCCCTCCGTCGCTCCCACATGGCCACAGCCTGGGCGGCCAAGGAGGCAACTTCCTCGTCATTCTTCGCCAGGGCCTGTATTATGTGGCTTCGCGAGCTGCAAACCACTGTACCTCCTGATCAGGTCAGAAATCACCAAACTTTGGCCAAGGTACTGGCTGCCTCACAATTTATGGCTGACGCCTCTCTTCACGCAACCAAGTATGCAGCAAGGTCAATTGCTGCCACAGTAGCCTCTCGCAGACTACTGTGGCTCAAAAATTGGAAAACAGACCTAAAGGCCAAGTGGCGTCTATCAACCTCCAAGTACAGTGGGTCACTCTTGTTTGGATCCATTTTGGATCCACATGTAAGTGAGAGCAGGGACAAAAGAAAGATTCTAGTCCACCCATCAAAGAAACTAGATAGGAGAGGCACTCAAGAATTCCGGAGACAAGGTTTCCGCTCAGGAAACTCCTGGGACTGGAGACAGCCCTTTCGATCAGGGCAATCCTGGGACTGGTCTAGAGGCTCACGATCCTTCTATTCGAGACAGGATCGTTCCCAGGATCGCCCAAACATGGGAGCCAGAGGCCAATTCCAATCCAGGCGTCCCTTCAGAGGATCGGGAGGCCGACCCTTTAAACGTTCCAAGTGACGCCAGGCAGGACACTCCCATAGGGGGTCAGTTAGGGAATTTCATCAAGGTCTAGGAGCAGACCACTACCGACGCCTGGGTATTGGAAACAATCAGGCATGGCCTGACCTTAGAGTTTTACTCTCCCCCACCAAACTGCTTCATCAGGTGCCCCATTTCCAGAAAGGCACCCAAGGCAAGGTTGGTAACCTCGGCCATTGCACACCTCATGTCAATTCAGGCCATAGAAAGGGTACCAGAGGAAAGGAAAGGATTCTACTCCATCCTCTTTGTAATTCCAAAGACATCAGGAGGGTGGAGGGCGATACTGGACCTAAAGGGTCTGAATTATTATGTAACCTACAGGAGGTTCAAAATGCAGTCCCTAAAGTCCATCCTAGCCAGTATAAGGAAGGGAGACCTCCTATTCTCAATAGATCTCACGGAGGTGTACTTGCATATTCCCATACATCCCAAATACTGCAAATTCCTCAGATTTACCTATGCACACCGGCATTACCAGTACAGGGCTCTACCCTTCAGACTCTCCTCAGCTCCAAAGGTATTTACCAAGATTCTAGCAGTCATAGCAGCCCATCTCAGGTTGATGCTGGTGCGCGTACAGTTTTATCTGGACGACATTTTGATTCAATCCAGCTCATATGAGCAAGCAAAATTAGATGTTCAAACCACAATCCGCACCCTGCAGGATCACAGATTCTCAATCAATTTCGAAAAGAGCCATCTCACTCCCACAAGAAAGCTTCAGCATCTGGGAGCGGTAATAGATTCATCCCGTTGCAGGGTATATCTTTCCCAGGAGCGTCGAATCAGCATCTCGAAGCTGATCCATCAGGTTCAGAGAGACAAGAGAGTGCCTTTGGCACAACTCTTGAAACTCCTGGGGAAAATGATATCTTGCATGGGCATTGTTCCATGGGCAAGACTCCACTCAAGGGAGTTGCGGTGGTTCCTCCTTCCTTATCAGAGAAGGAATCTCAGCACTTCCAGCAGGAGGGTCTTGGTACCAAATCACTTACTGAGGTCCCTGAATTGGTGGATATCACCCTCGATGCTCAAGGGAAACATATTCAGGGAGCCGACCCAGGTCACAATCACGACAGATGTGAGTCTATTCGGATGGGGAGCCCATCTGGAAACTCAGATAGCTCAGGGCCAGTGGGAACAATCGGACCTCACTCACAGCATCAATTGGCTGGAACTTCGGGCCATACACCTGGCTCTACGTCAATTCTCTCACCTAGTAACGGGAAGACACGTTCTCGTTCTAACCAACAACGTGGCAGCAAAGGCCCATGTCAACAAGGAGGGAGGAACACGATCCATGGAACTGATGCAGGAAGCATCAGCCCTAGCTCGGTGGGCGGAAGCAAAATTGGGTTCCATCAGAGCGGAACACATCTCAGGGGAGGCAAATCTCCAGGCA
The DNA here is from genome assembly GCF_016545835.1 of Crotalus tigris. Lineage (NCBI taxonomy): Eukaryota > Metazoa > Chordata > Lepidosauria > Squamata > Viperidae > Crotalus > Crotalus tigris. Next base: position 201,635 of record NW_024097068.1, read on the forward strand.
GACTCCCTGAGCAGAGCCAAGGTGGACCACTCGGAATGGCATCTGGATCCGGCTCTGTTCGAGGAGATCTCCCGGAGGTTCGGGCGACTGCACCTGGATCTATTTGCCACCCCAAAGAACACACAACTACCCAGGTTCTTCTCCAGGTTCCCGACTCCGGGAACGGAGGGAACGGACGCTCTCAGGTGTCGGTGGCCGGTGCAACTCCTGTATACCTTTCCACCACTCTCATTGATACTGGCAACCATACGCAAATTGATCCGGGAAGGCGCAGAGGTAGTCTTGATTGCTTCACACTGGCCATGACGTCCGTGGTTTGCCGACCTTGTGGATCTCTCAATATCACCCCCGTGGAAGATTCCCCCGGACCGAGTAATACTCAGTCAGGGCAAACTTACATCCAGACCCTCAGTGGCTGCAATTAGCCGCTTGGCATTTGAACGGAAAAGTTTAGCCATGCAATCCTATTCCTCCGGGGTGATATCGATCATTCAAGCATCAAAGCGTCCTTCGACAAACAGGATCTATGACGCTACATGGAAGGGGTTCTGCAGGTGGTGTTCTCTACATCACCTAGATCCATTTTCGGTAACTATTCCCAATGTCTTAGATTACCTGTTAGAAGCCTTAATAAAGGTTTATTGGTCAATACCATTCGTAGACAGGTAGCGGCCCTCTCAACGGTCCTTTCCTGTGACAATTCAACTTCTCTGTCGCAACATCCGGCGATTAGCGCCTTTCTAAAAGGAGCAGTCAATACCAAATCTCCTGTTATACATAGGTATCCTTCTTGGAATTTACCTAAGGTTCTTCAAGCCTTGACATCAGTTCCATTTGAGCCTCTTGACTCATGTTCTCTCCACCATCTATCCTTAAAGGTAGCATTTCTAGTTGCTATCACTTCAGCTAGAAGAATCTCAGAATTAGCAGCATTATCAGGCAGGAAAGATCTCTGTACCTTCTTCAAGGACAAGGTGGTCCTTAGACCGGACCCTGCATTCATTCCAAAGGTAAACAGCATCTTCCACAGATCTCAGGAATTAATTCTTCCCGATTTCTGTCCAATCCCAAACACAGGCTAGAACATAGATGGCACAAACTGGACGTGCGTAGAGCTCTCTGTTACTACGTAAAGCGCACTTCGTCTTTCCGTAAGTCGGAAGCTCTTTTTGTTTCTTTCCAACCATCAACTATGGGGAAGAAAGTTTCATCTTCAACCATAGGTAGGTGGATTAGAGCTTGTATAGCCCAAGCCTATGTCTCTCAGGCAATTCCAATGCCTCCACACGTGACTGCTCATTCAACACGCAGCGCCGCCACTTCGGCAGCGTGGTCCACACAAACCTTGGTGGAAGAGATTTGTAAGGCCGCAACTTGGTCTTCTCCCTCCGTTTTCGTTAAACATTACCGTTTAGATTCCTTTGCAGCAGCGGATGCTGCCTTTGGTAGAAGAGTGCTACAGCAGGTTGTCTCTGCTCAGGATCCAGTGGCCTAGACACTCCCTCCCAAGGGGACATGAGGGCTTTGGTATGTCCCATCCAGTGGACTCTACAGCCATCCTGCTGGAGAAGGGGCGTTGTCTTACCTGAACGCCTTTTCTCAGCAGGATGATGTAGAGTCCACACCCCCCCCCCCATGTAAGGGTCTAGGCAGGTCTCGAACAAGGAGCTACTATATAGAATTCAACAAACAACTCGTCTCAGTCAAAACTGGAGTCACGCCCAAAAGAAGGGTGTGGCCAAAGTTTTGACGTAGTCTGTTGGGCGGGAAGGCTGTCATGGAACCCATCAAGTGGACTCCACATCATCCTGCTGAGAAAAGGCGTTCAGGTAAGAAAACGCCCCTTCTTGAGCAGGGGGTTGGAATAGAAGACCTTTAAAGTCCTTTCCAACTCTGTTGTTCTGTAATTCTATAATTAGATTCCTGTAGGAATATGAGAGAAAAGACACAACAGTTTTAAAGACTGCATGCAAGTGCTACATTTATAATTTTAAATGGTCTCAAATAACTTTTTTTAATTGAATCCTACAATGTTACACAATCCTAATTAATGTTTTAGTGTACTTTGCAAAGAATATTTATAATGAATCCCATTACCAGGAACTTTAACAAGTCTAATTCCTTTCACACATATGTTTGTTGACATAATCTTTGCACGGATCTTAGTGATCAATACAGGAAACCTGAAGAGACGCTGTATGAATAAGGGACTTGAAACTGACAACTTTTATCTGTTTTGTGTGCTACCTTTATAATAGTTCTCCTATTGGTTGGTGTTGTTTTGTGTGTGTTATTGTCTTGACAAACTTCTTTTATTTGTCCAAGTCTTTAAAATAATATTTATATATTGGGCTGTGCATAAGTTGTAATTAAGTTTTTATTGTTGCTATTATACTTTATTAGGGAGATATATAAGGCAACTATTTGGAAGATTAGTTACTCTATCAATATTTTATTGCAAGCCAGATTTGTAGGGTTTTGGCAGCACTGGAATATACAATTCACTTATGCACTTGAAAGAGACACCTAGAAAAACTGGCCAGAACCTTTCATGCACACGCTAGAAGCCACTCATCAAGCAGGGTTTAATTTATCAGTTAAAATCATTGTGAAAGGAGCTAGTTGTAGAAGGTAGAAGATATAAAAAACACACAAGATACCCCCTCTCCTTCAAGGCCATCTCCTGTCAACAAAGCAAATCCTCTTGATCATTAATGAGCTACATTGTGTCTAGGTTAATTTTTTGCTCCTTTTTTTATATTGGATAGGTACCTCACTTTAATGCTTAATGCAATATTCTAAGCATCTCCCAACCTTGGAATAATTTGAAGGCATGGCATGGATGAAGGGGGCAGTGCTAAAAGAATGGGTATGGTAGAATGGTGAGGTTGGTCTGTTCAGTTTTTATTTCAGAAATACAGACCTAGTTGAATGGGGAAAGAAAAATCTAGTCTCCAAGTTTTGGAGATTCTACTTTGGATACAGAAAGTTCTAGGTCTAACCTCTGGCATTTTCGAAAACAAGAAATATTTTTACCCGAAAATCTGAGCTAGTCAATTTTGCCAATAGAGGACTTGGCTGCAGATTCCTAGGTTCCCAAACGTTTACGTCAGTTGTACTCTTTGCAGTTTAATTGGGAATTCATATTATTGATTGTTCCTTCAGCAATTTGAAATGTCTCCACAAATTTAAAAATAGCATATAAGAGAAAAGGAAGGTTATCTAGATTTTCTCCCTGAAATATACTTTCCAGTTGTACAGGAAATTATATTGCTTTGTATCAAGGAGGCGGCTCAGTCAAATGAGCATTTACAATTAAGACAAATAACAAATGTATGGGTTCAACAAAAATAAAGTTTCAAATTCAATTCTCCCTTGGACGGCCTATCATATCACAGTCAGTCCTGTATCACAGGATTCTTATGAAGATAATATAAGATAGCCTCGTGAATGTGAATTGTTCTTTATTCTCCTATAGAGGCTGAAGTTACTACTATATACAATTATGAGAAATATAATATATAGCAAGGGGAGATTGAGGAAAGTAAGACTGGATTTCCTTGAATCTGAAACATCCCAGGCCGTTATGATCCTGCATTAGACTGCTCTTATTGTATTTAATGGGTGAAAATGAGATAGGAAATCATGCTTTAATAACTCTACTTTTTGCTATTCTGTTCTCCAACTTTATCTTGTCTTGCTTTTCCCCACATCTTTTTAAAACCAAGATCTCTGGTGGTATACCCATTTTAATCTTGCAATAATTTTAACACTAATTTTTCACACATTATATAGACTGAAGTACTTGAGTACTTATATCAACTATCATCCTTGCCCAAATTGTAAATGAAAGGCTTTCTGGCTTGATTCTTTCCTCTACCACAAATACTTAGGAAAGCCTCTATTATCTCATGTTTTCTTAATGTTACTGGTTCAGACGTATCATAATAATTACTTAGATAATGTATGAATAAATAATTTGAACTCTCAAAAGTAATTGTGGTCATTAGGCCTTCTATCTTTCAACTCAGCTATGTTATCACAGTTTCCTCCTGATGTTTTGTAGTCCAAGATTAAAAAAAAAACAAAAAACCAAATGTTTACTTACAAATTAACAATGAGGCCTACTAGGAAGTTTTCTTGCGCAAGTCCTGCTGAGAAGGAAAGTAGTTCAAGAAGAAAGTGCCTATGTGTATTTATTAATTTCTTCCCCATTCTGCCAGCCTTAATGTCGCCTTCTCTTTGCCCTTACGTCTTTCCTATGAAGTTATTAGTGCTGTAGGGCAAGGGAGTAAGGCAAATGTGAATCTTCAGAAAGCAACAATAGGTTTCTTCAGTCTTTTGATGAAGGAGTTATATTTCTTGGTTTGGATGGTTAGTGTAAAATGCCTATGTAGCTTAATTTTGCTTTAGTTAAGGAACAGCACAAAAACTATGTTTGATAGCCATCCACCCTGGGACTAGTTTAAGGCCTGTGCCTGCTCAGTTGTTTATCTCTTGGATCTAAATAGCAAGTATTCAGGACAGGAAGAGTTGGAGTAGAACATTCTACTCTATTGATTCAATATGAATAATAAAAATAAACAAGCAAGAGCAACTAATGAATAGAAGTAAAGAAGATAAAGGAAGTTAGGATTTCATTGGATTTTTACCAGGAAAAGATAAGTGAAACATAATAATGATAGCAGATTATAACGATAAGATAGAGTTATGTAAAATTTTAAAATGTTAAAAATCGTGACATGTATTTGTTTTATTACTGTCTGCCAATATCGATTCTTAAACTGGAAACTGAGAACATTTGGTATTATATGGGAAAGGTTTATAGAAGAATCATTGAAATGTACTTTAAAAAAATATTGTGAATTCATGCATATGCTACAACAATGCCGAGTAATTGCTCCATTAACTGCTGCATTTCTACAATATGTTACTGCTTTCCTTGTTGACTTGATTTGATTTCTTTCATATTGTCCACGATATAACAAATGATAGCTTTTTTTTACCGAAATGTAACAGTAAAGATTTTTTTCAAGGGTTTTTGATCTAATCTAGTCAAACAGTGGCCACACAAAAAGACCCCATACCCATTTCATTAAAAGGAAATTAAAAGTGCTATTTGTGAGAAAGCAAATTCTCTCTTTGGGACTTACAGACAGGTTAATAAAGAAATGCAGCTTGTTTGCTTGGTGGATGACTCTCAGTGGAGGAGTTGGAGAAGGCTCTTGGCCAAATTGATGAAATGTAATAATGTTGCTAATGTCCCCCTTGCTTCCCCCTCCAGTGTTTGCCGTGAAGTAGAGGTATGATGCCACTCAACCAGATGGGAATCTGTAAATTCCATTTTTATATGTGTATAAAAGAAGGAGATATTTAGAAACTAGATAGGTAATTATATATCTATATATATTAAACATCATGGGGCAGAACAGAATTTCAAAATTTCAGGGCTCTGAAAACTGTTTACTTTTCTTCCTGTAATATATTATACATTTGGTACCCTAAGCAAATGTAGGTTTTCATTTGCATAATTGTATACATTGTGAGATGAGACTTTTTTTCCTTATGTGCCACTTTAATATCTGTTTATTGTCATTGTGTAATATAAGTACATTCTTGTACTGATCTCTGGAAGTTCTTGGGATACTATTTAGGAATGTTGACCAGTACCTTTTATACAGATTCTGAGAAACCTCAGTAAGGGAAAAAATGAATGGTGCATCAGTTTTATTGAATTTTGTTGGTTCATTTGTTTTTGCCTGAAAGTGCTCAAAAAGTATTGAACATGCTGTAGGACAGATATTGTGTATATGAGGTTATCATGAGGTCTTCAGGCTTGGCCTTCAAGTTGCTTGAATATGACCTCCAGAATTCTCCACATGTTGCAGCCATATAGGCATTCCTTAACAGATAAGTATCCTTTGAAAAGAATGTTCTAGATCACCAGTAGTATTTTGTCCTCACATTGAACTGTTTTTCTATTTGACCCACATCCTGTGATAATAATATTAATGCTTACTGACTCTCACTGACTCTTAATGATTATTCTGAGACTAATTTAGGTTAGCACAAACTATAAACATTAAATAAAATTCAATTGTAAATGTATCAGGCCTATTAACAACAAGTAGTCCTTGACTTACTCTGTACTTAGCAATTTCCATTGCTAAGCAAGTTAAAGTTGTTAAATGAGTTGTGCTGGATTTTATGACCTATTTTGCCAAACAAATCAATGCAGTTGTTAAGTGAATCTAACTTCCTCCATTGACTTTGCTTGTCAGAAGCTGGCTGGGAAGGTCACAAATGGCAATCATATGACCCTAGGCTGCTATGTCTGTTGTAAATACATGTCAGTTGCCAAGCACCCACATTTTGATCATGTGATTATGGGGATGCTATATCAGTTGTAAGAACAAGGTCTAGTCGTAAGTCATTTTTTTCAGTACCATTGTAACTTCGAATGGTCATTAAAGTTGTAAATCAAGGATTTCCTGTATATAAATGCTGACATAGCAGTAATAACAGTTGAGGGAGGTAAACTCAATAAGCAAAATTTCTATAGAAAGAAGAGAAACCCATTCATTGAAAATTATTAGAGTTCCAGTTCTAGAAGCCACAACTGTAGACTTGGAAGTCTTCCCTCCGTACTGCCACATTTAGAAGGAAGTATATTTTGTAAGGGCTGAGAAGAATGTATTGCCAAGGGTGAGCCCATTGCTTTGTTGAATATATGCAGAATCCCCTGAGTCCGGAATAAGGGAAGTTTTAAGACACTCAGCTCAATGAGTTTTCTGGCCTCCCTGGTTGTGTTATCAGTTTGCTGTTATTTGTAAAAGACTGGCTGGCTCTATGCGCTTTCCAACCAGCACAGGAATGCGAAGCATGCTGGGGCCCTTCTGTGCTGAGATCTTATCATTAGTCAGGAAGTCCTTGCCTCCCAGCCACACCCTGAGATGCAGCTGCCCTGAATCAGAAAGGAGAGAGGTTAGAGTCTTCTTTTTTCCAATCCAAATTACTCCCAACTTTTGAATTTTAGATTCTGTCCTTTTGGCTAGATTCTTCAGAAAGGAACTGATGCGGAATAGATAAATATGCAAAAAATAATCCCCAGATAGTTTCAGGCATTGTTGCTGAAAAGGATAAATATGAGACAAATAATCTAATATATAGCCCAAAGTTTAAATCCACATTGACAACCCAATTCCCTTATGAAATAGGGAAACAGTATTCTTTTATGTCATTATGAGTTAAATGGCTTTTAATAAAAATTTAAATCAATTTTACTAACATTGTAAGCAAGCTTGAAATCTTTAGTAAAAAAAAAAAAAAAAAGGTCTACCAAACAGATATATGCTGTTTTACAGGATTTCTAGATTTCTCCTCTGCCTAAAGATCCTTTTGCAAGTATTATGAATAAAATATTAATATTGGTCCATGGCTTTGTGATAATGGAAAAGACGAGCCCTAACTCTGCCCACACTGATCATGTAAAGAATACTTAGGAGTAAATAATTTTAGGAACCCATGGGTTCTTTCATTTGCCTGTACACCAACTGATTTTAATAATCAAGAAACCAATGAGTGATGATAAGTTTTCCCCTATTTGGCAGTGCAGACCACAGTACAGAGATGCACAAAATAATCCCATAGTCTCACATAGCCTGCAAAATTTTGAGGATGTTCTGAAGAGCCTACCAAAAATTGCAATGAAACCATTATTTATAGTATGAGGGAAGAAAGAACTAATTAAATTGGTGATGTAGTATTAAGTCAAATTATTAAGATTCAGCTCATAGCAAACAGATAGATTTTCTCCAGGAAGATCTGTCCCCAACTTGGTCCTTCAGGTCTTCCAATGTGCATTCATCATGGCTATAATTGTCCATTTTGCTGCTGGTTCTCCTCCTTCTTTCCACCTTTCACAGCTGTATAGATTTTTCCAGGGGACTAGATCTTTAGTGCATAACTTGTTTGAAAAATAATATTTTGAACCTGCTTATTTCTATCTTAGGTCAAACTCTGTGCTGATTTGTTCGATGATCCATTTGTTTTCTTGGCTGTCTGGGGCATTCTCTGGCATCTTCTACAAGTTCAAAAGCATATATTTCTATCCTGCTTCTTCACAGTCTAAATAATTGAATTTCCTGGGGAATAATGCAAACTCAATTTAATTTTAATTGAATGTAAATGTATTTTTGTCTTTTTTTCCTCTCCCTTCACCCCCCCCCCCAATGGGGAGTGTGAATGTGATATACCTCTGAAAAGCTACATTTGGTCCTTGATTCCAAAATATTAAAAGATAAATCAATATATATCCCACACACATTTCTCAGCAGGACTTGATTGGTTTTTATCCTCAAAATGCAATGGGAGTGATGATCGTTAAATAAATTTCAGTTTGATCAAGTTTTGTCCATGAAATTTACAGACAACACCAAGCTGGCAGGAATAGCCAGCACTCCAGAAGACAGGTTTAAGATACAGAAGGATCTTGACAGACTTGAACACTGGGCATTATCTAACAAAATGAAATTCAATGGTGAAAATGTAAGGTTCTACATTTAGGCAAGAAAAACCAAATGCACAGGTACAGTATTGGTGGTACCTTGCTCAATAGTAGTAACTGTGAGAGGGATCTTGGAGTCCTAGTTGACAATCACTTAAATATGAGCTAGCAGTGTGCTGCAGCTGCCAAAAAAGCCAACACAGTGCTAGGCTGCGTTAACAGAGGGATAGAATCAAAATCACTGAAGTGTTAATACCACTTTACAATGCCTTGGTAAGGCCACACTTGGAATACTGCCTCCAGTTTTGGTCACCACGATGTAAAAAAGATGTTGAGACTCTAGAAAGAGTACAGAGAAGAACAACAAAGATAATTAGGGGCCTGGAGGCTAAAACATATAAGGAACAGTTGCTGGAATTGGGTATGTCTAGTTTAATGAAGAGAAGGACGAGGGGTGATACGATAGCAGTGTTTCAATATCTCAGGGATTGTCACAAAGAAGAGGGAGTCAAGCTATTCTCCAAAGCACCTGAAGGCAAGATAAGAAGCAATGGATGAAAACTAACAAAAGAGAGAAGCAACCTAGAACTAAGGAGAAACTTCCTGACAGAACAATTAATCAGTGGAACAACCTGCCTCCAAAAGCTGTGAATGCTCCAACATTGGAAGTCTTTAAGAAGAGATTGGACAGCCATTTGTCTGAAATAGTATAGGGTTTCCTGCCTGAGCAGGGGGTTGGACTAGATGACCTCCAAGGTCCCTTCCATCATCATCATATCATCATCATCATCATTATACAGTTGGAAGCATCTTTTTTTTCTTTTATTTTTGGACAGCAAAACATCCTGGAAAGACTTACCTTGGAAATCTTAAAGAGATGGGAAGCATGGAGGCTAGATTAAATGATTTTGGATTCTCATGTGCTTATTTTGTGTGGATGGTGTGGATTTAAAATAAGGAGTACTTAAAAATTAGAGTTCTTCATTCTCTTGCCTTTTTTTCCTGAGTCAGTGAATTATAGCAGGCTTGTAAATAGTCACTTTTCTATGGCAACATAGAATTGCAACCAGGCAATGATTCCTCCTCCCATCTTCTTGCAATCAGAAACTGCAGATAAGGACAGTAAAATCTTCTATTTTAGATGATATTTTAAGATTCCATAAGCTGCTTTGAATAATGTTTGAACAAGCAAGCTATAAACATTGTAAATAAATAAATAAATCGCATGGACATATTGGCAAAATTGAATTAGAACATAAGAATGTAGATTCTCAGTTTCCGGCCTTGCTCCCTTTTTAAGTATGATAGGCAAAGCTCATTGTGGGAGCAATAAAAGTCTAATGGACACACCTTTAAAACTAACAGTTTATTTAAATAATCAAAATTACATTTGTGTCTCACAGCATAGGCAGAGACTTTTATTTCTCAGCAATCACAATCAGTTCTCTCACTGCCATGGCCTTCCTAGTTGGAGATTATGGAAAAGATAGAAACTATAATCTCAACAAATTAAAACATTTGTGTCCATATTTTATAGATATCAGTCCTTTATTTTGAAGATCTGTCCAATTTAAATCTTTCTTAAGTCATAATGGAGAATGGGGCTGGAAATTCTTCAGTTGTTAGCCCTTGGATAAATTGAGGAGCAGGCAAATGTCCCCTTGTTAGAGTTGCTGTTAGAAAGGTTATTACTTATTTTGATTTATTGTATAATAATTATAAATGTTAATTTATTGTTTAAATTTCTACAGGTATAGCTTAACAAATGTGCTTATCTGTATTCTTTTTCCTCTTGACTGTAGATATCTTAGTTTCAGAATGAGATAGTGTTAATCAAGCAGACCGGAATCCCAATATTTTGTATAATCTCTCTCTTTTATTGAAGCTGAAGGTTGTATTTTTGATATTGTTCCCTTTTTTTTAGGATGGGTTCGTAATATACTGCTCACAAAAATAAAGGGAACACAAACATATAGGATCCTATACGTTTGTGTTCCCTTTATTTTTGTGAACTGTATATATACATCTTAGGCATGGGGACAGAACTTGATTATTCTTATATTCTGTATATCATTTACTTTATAAGAATTAAGTGCTATTAAATTAAGTACTGGATCTAAGCAAGTTGTTTTATCTTTTCTCTGTCCTTGTTCCAAGAACTAAATGCAAACACTACCAGCTAAATTGGGTTGTGCAAAAGGGTATCTGTTGATCCAGCTGTGAGATGTAATGTGTAGATGTAATGTCCGGGACAAGGGTCCTGTTTATTCAGTGGCATCTCAGTGGCTCAGAGGTGGAGATTCTGGGGTATGGTGAAAAACATGCAGTTGGCATGAGCTATTCCTCCTGTGAAGATGCCTGAGTATGTCTGATCGGGTCTCCTGTGTAAAGGGCTCAAGGAAAGCAAAGTTTTGTGGATTTCAGGCAGGCAGATGAAGCTGTTATTCCTCTCACAAAGAAAGAGGATTCTCTTGGATGCAGCCTTAATATCTGATTCAAAGCCAAACTTCTGTTTCCATACTTATCTGTTTGAGGGGAAAGGAAACAGAAGGCTAGTAGGTTAAAACAGAAAATGTGGAGTTTCTTCAAGGCAAGCACATGCATACAGTCCCTTGTTTATTTTAGATTAATATATATCAATAAGTCCCTGCCTTCCCCTGATATATTTACATGGGGGCAGGGCATGATTCTGTTCTTACTTGCTCCTGTTCTGTTTTTTTCCTTTTTGTCTATTCCTCTGACAGTGGTTTCTATGAGGTAAGACACTATTCACTTCCCTTCCCATAGTAAGGGGAAAATGAGGGCAAAATTATACTGAGAGCTTCTTTCATGGAGGTTTCATAAAATGCCCAGTTTGCCCCTTATATTTATTCCATAATTGTAGGATGCTTTGAACAAGACCAAAGATGGACTCTGCCTTTCATTCACTTTATTATACATATAGAAACAGAAAGATCACAGAAAGTTACGAGAACTTGTTCTTTCTTAATTTTATTTTGTGGAGAGAGAGAGTGAAAGTTCTTGTGTGTGAGGATAACATTTTGTCATTTTTATTTAAAATCAAAGATGTAGGGTTCCTGCCTTAAGATTGTAAAGTATTTAGCGTGATCCTTTTTTTTACATAAAACTTAAGTTCCACCACTTAAAGACTGTAAGAAAAATAACTTGTAGTCCAGTCTTTTTCAAACTACTATAGTGTCCTCTGTAAGTGTTGGATTGATTGGGAATTCTGGAAGTTGGGGGTTACTGTCTCTGAAATGGGTGGTATAAAATTTCAGGATAGAATTCCAATGATAGAATCATTTAAAGCACAAAGTCCTGTTTGATTCCCTTTAGGGTAGGGATTGGTACAGAAAGACCCCAAGGACACCATCACAAAAAGCAGAAGTAGCTGATAAATCTAAGGATGTCACTGCTAATTTCCTCTATAACCTCCCTTGGGGAAATTAATCAAAAACTAAATTAATCTTTCTAACAATGAAAGTAACATAGGTTTTTTTGCAGGCAACTGATTTAAAATGATATATTGATCACAAGGTGATCGCCAAGTCTAAAGCTAGTTTGCTCTTTAGTTAGCACCATGTCTTGAATTATCCCATTGGTAAATTTCGGATATAGGTGCTTAAGGTATATAATGATTACATGCTTAATATGCTGCTTGATAAAAACAAATGTGTCAGATTAAACTTTTACCTTTTTTAAAAAGTTGAAATTCATAGGAATCTAGCAATCTACCACATCTCAACTAGCTTTGTCATTTTTCACTTGTGTGGTAAGCTTAATGGTCTCTGAAATAATTGCAGGAGGCCAATTAGGGGCAAAGCTAGGAACCACCATTGACAGGTTAGATTTGCTAGGTGCTATATTAAATAGCTCACAAAAATGTGTGACTTATGAGTTAGACATGATTGAAATCTCAATCCTGAGCTAGATTTTGGAGCTGAAGTGGCAACACATCATTGGAAGCAGTAGAATCAAGTTGGCCATGACAACTTCTCTCCATTGGGCACCTTTTTTTCCCAATATGTTACAGTTTTTTTCTCAAAATTTAAAAAAATATCCTGAGACTATTACTCTTTATTTAATGTAGAGGCTCAACATGCATCAACTGACTTAGTTTGGGTTAAAATATATTTTATATTAAATAATGGCTTGGAAAATTTAATGGTAAATATCTAACTGGGAGTGATCTTGGACTTTTATATTCCATGAGATCAATCATATATAATGTTGATGCTGAGTACTCACATAGTAGTTGTCACTTCTAAGAATGCCCCTAAATAATTTGTTGTGATGGAAGTAGAGGAGATTTGCATTGTATATGTGTTTTCAAAAAAGATGTTAACATCCGCAGATATTAAACAGCAACTGTATATTTATCATCCTTTATGCTGATGATATCATCATTCTGTACCAAATTCAGGTTGGCTTTTGATCGATCCTAAATATTCTAGAAGATTGCCATGACAAAAAATAAAAAATTAATTACTTAAAAATGAAAGTGGCTTTATTTACCAAGTATTGTGCCAGCTGCCACTACTAGTACAAAATTAATGACATTCAAGTTGAACAGATCAAGGTTTTTAAATATCCAGGAATTTATTTTTTAATGTATCACAGCTTGGAGCAACAAACTCAAAAAACCACAGGCTATACCCCTGAGGCTTCCAATTCTGTAAATAGATTTGCTAGTTGCAACAATAAAAACCTGGTTTCTGCAACAGTAAATTATTTAACACCAAGATGCTCCCGCTATATGAAGACAGTTTTGCATTTATAAAGATACAAAAGCCTTAGAAGTAATTCAGTAAAAACGTATGTGTCCTCAGTCGATGCCAAATGTACTTATTTGGCTTGAGCTGGGCTTCCTCTTTTGAAGCCCCCAAGATAATTTGCTGTTTGAAATATTGGGTAGATTGATTTTCTGGGGTGGGTCCTTAGTCCAGTCATTTTGAGAAAGTTAGCTGGAAAAGTATTTAGCTTTGGAATTGTCTTACTGCACTTTCTCAGTCCAATCTCTGCTACTGGTTTGTCCCAAGGAAAGCCATGATGCAGATCAAACTGAGTGCTCCTAATTTGAATCTTCAGAACAATAGATCCAAAATTTCAAATAATTAATGTGGAAACTTCTATAGTGGACTTTTATATAGACTGATTGTAAATATCTTTCTTTCATTCTTTTCGTTATACATAGGACAGGGGTAGGCAACCCAAAACACTTAAAGAGCCACTTGGACCCGTTTCCCACCAAAAACAAAACACTGGGAGCCGCAAAACCCTTTTGATATCTAAAATGAAGATAACACTGCATATATCCTTTTTTACCTTTATTATAGGTGTGTGTATGTGTATGTGTGTGTGTGTGTGTGTGTATGTGTATGTATATATATATATATCTCCTTAATGGGTATACACACACACACACACACACACACACATATACACATTAAAAATAAAAGTAAAAATATGACTCTTGGGAATATACATACTATTAAAACAATGATCACCAAGAGAATGCTTTAAGAGAATAAAATTACATACACACACAGGTAAAAAAAGGATATATGCAGTGTTATCTTCATTTTAGATGTCAAAAGGGTCTCTCTCTCCCTCCCTCTCTATCTGCCCTTGATCTGCCACTCCTCTTCCCCCACTCTCTCTCTCTCCCTCTCTCTCTCTCCCTCCCTCTCTATCTGCCCTTGATCTGCCACTCGTCTTCCCCCACTCTCTCTCTCTCCCTCTCTCTCTCTCCCTCTCTCTCTCTTTCTCCCCCCCCCTCCTATCTGCTGCTCACCTGGCAAGCTTCAAGCTGTTGTCCAACAACCTCCCAGGTAGGCAACCTCGTCTCTTTTATGACTCATGGACTTCAACTCCCAGAATTCCTGAGTCAGCCTAGCTGGGCTAGCTAGCTCTCTCCTGCCCTTCCTGCTTCCTGCAGAGACGCAGCAAAGGGAGGAGCTCCGCCCAGTAAGCTTTTCAGCTCCTCGGAGAAGACTGTGAGTGCGCTCTCTTTTACACACACGCACACACACACACACACAAAACACACACAGAGAGAGAGAGAGAGAGAGAGAGAGAGAGAGAGAGAGAGAGAGAGAGAGAGAGAGAGAGAGAGAAGCAGGGAAGTACAATTGCCTCTCTCTGTCTCTGTCTCTCTCTGCAAAGGCAGAGGAGGCTGGGAGCCACAGGGGAAGGCTCAAAGAGCCGCATGCGGCTCCGGAGCCGCAGGTTGCCGACCTGTGACATAGGAGGATGTTTGCATTGGCAACAATTAATGCTTTACCTTTGAGTATGTTGGAGGAGTCTGTCAATAATATGCTCGCAGAGCCTCTCTCCATGCTTGGATGAAGCTATTGCGATAATTCCCTATGACTTCCTGTACCACCCTTATATTCTATACTTGGAACTTTGTTTTTCCCTTATTACTAAATGCACAGGATGGTTTGAATTTGAGATTGTGCACTTTTTACTAGGAGACTGATCTTTTGGTTGCAACTAGAAGATGCTGGGTTGCAACTAGAAGATGCTGGGTTTGAACTGTGCTCAAGGTTGGATAAGCTGATTAGTTTGTCTTATGTGGAAGGTTACAGCAATCAGAGCTAACTTTTGTCCCCATAACATGGTAATTGCATATTTTGTTTATTTTGTACTGTACTATCTTTTTTGAAAGAAAGAAAGACAGTTTTTGTGCTGTGTTCTTTGTTACTCTTAACAAGTAGAAATATTTTTTTAAAAAAGAAAATAATTGTAAATTGGCATTAATTATACCACTGTCAAAAACTTATAATACAAAGTACTTTAAATCCAGTCATGTTCTTTCTTTTTTCTAAATCTCATAAATCCTGTCTGAACATCTGGAAGTATGGGAAGGGAGGATATATATGAATAAATTTAGTCATGTTAGGATGCAGTTAAACAAGCCTCAATAAATGATGTTGAGATAGGGGAGATATTACTTAAATGGCCCCCCCTGGGAAGAATGTATTTCTGGATACCAGATGCTGTTGGCAAATAATTGATAAAGGAGGGAATGCAATTCATGTCCTGCTTATGCACATCCAGGCATGAGATTTGATGGTTAGAAATAGTATACTAGACTAATTCTTGGATATTCAATTTGATTAAGCTAGGTTGTTCTTAAAGTATTATATTGTACATTAAGTATTCAGGTAATCTGCCATTCCAGATAAATCACCTGGTCCAAATTCCATCATGGTCTTACCTAATGAGGGATACTTTAGAACTTTCAATCAAACCTCTTTATCATTCTACTGGATGAAAGGAATGCTCCAGTATCCTTGTATTTGTGAGCAACAATGCCAAATATGCAAAGTATTTCTTATTTTCTTTATTTTTCTGTTTGAAGGAAGTCCTTCATCTTCAGGCCTCGTTTCCCTCCAGCGACAGGCCACCATGCATCAAAACCTTGTCAAATCTATACTTTGCTGGTGTTTGCTCTCCACTGAGGAAGTTCTTAAATTATATAAAAGAAGTGATAAATTATTGACACCTCTCTCTCCATCACTTTAATGGATCTCCTTGCTCAAATGGGAGCTGTGATTTATTCAGTGTACAGGCCCAGGGGATGGGGAGGATGTTCAAAAGAAGTGCTGTGTGTGTAGTTTTACTATGCATTGAAAATGGCTTCTGTTCTCCCCAACCTGTGAACACAATCTTCATTACCATTCCAAATGTGCTGAGTACACTCCAAAGGTACTTTCAAAAAACAGTAGGCAGGCCTGTGTATTAAGATTGTCTAAGATATTCAAGAATAGTATGAAAACTTTGAGGGGAGATTGGGTTGAATTCCTTTCCCACATGGTGAACTGCTGATCCCTACTGTGCAAAAGGGATACCAGAGCAAATTAACTTTATCGGTCAGGTAGCTCTTATGTTCTTTATGTTTTTCCATTGCAGTTCTCTCAGGGAAGGACTTCTGATAAAGTTCTAAACTAGGTGTGGAGAATCTTTCAGTCAAAGGCTACAATTCTTTACAGTTAATCTAGCATAATGATTTTCTCTATTCATCTGATGAAGACAACTATAGCACCTGAACATTTAAAATTATGCTTTTTGATGAATTATATCTTTTGTAGCCTGCAAATTCTTACCAGACTAACAAAACGTTTTTCCTGCAGTTACTACATGTTTGTTGTTTGTTGTAGTTTTGTTGTAGAGCCTCTTTAGAAATTTCCAGAGCTTCCAGAATTCTTGGTAGGTGTTCCAACTTACATGCATACAATGCAATAATAAATAAATTCCATTTTAAACAACTACAGGAGTAGCATATTCATTCTCTAAGCTCACAATTATATTAAAATATTTCTTTATTTTGTTCTTTTTTTCCTCTGTTTGAAAAGTTTTGGTCTAGATCAGGGGTGTCAAACTGCCAGCCTGTGGGCTGGATGCGTCATCCAGAAGCTGCACCCACCCCATTGCTGGCAATGGCAAAACTGTCCCGATATGTTGCGCGACATCACGTGATGTCATGAGTTTGACATGTCTGGTCTAGATATTATTAGCTCATAGTTTTATAAGCTTTCTGAGCTTAAACATCCAGTCTGAATAGGGAACGTATTTTCTTTGGAGCCAAGGCAATTGGTCCACATTAAAATCATTGCAACATGGCATTTTTTATAATTTGGAAGGCACATTGAGCTTTCGTGGATTTTGTATGAAGTAGGAGATCGTATCAAACAACATTGTGGACCATAAATAAGTTACAGATATATATATACCGATCACCCTATGTACCACCTTATCCAAGTGGGTAATTAAACAACAGTACCCTGGGTAACCAGCTTAGCAATGCTAATGCACCATAGTCTTTTCAAAGACCATTCAAGATTAAACCAGTTGTATGCTTGTCACATTGTGATGACTTTTATAGTCACAACTCATTCTCCTATTGTATTTTATTTGCTGAAACTTTCTTATTTCTTCAACCATCTCAATCCAACTTACTGTTCATCTATCAAGAGATAGTGTACTACCTGCACCTCAATTTCTTTCATTTCACAGTTTGGAGAATTTGATACTGCCTATTCTCAAAGCCAAAGTAAAGGAGGTACTACTAATTTTTTGAAATCCATTAGTGGGAGTTTTTACAGTAGAAATCAGGCTATGTGTGCTCAGAATTCTACTTCTCAGAAACTCTTCCCATATTCATGCACTAGATAACATTAGAAGCCTCACAGGTTCAAAACTTCTAGGTAAATTGTTTTGTAAAAGACAAGAAAGGAGTCATACATATGTGGGAGACCTGCTTAATGCAAACATTGAAGTCAAGTTAGATAGATATTTATATAATGATAATATCAGCCCTAGGATTTAAATTTTAATTCTATTCCTCCTGTCCTTTCATGCCTATGAACTTTCAGCATTTCTTTGAAATTGGAAGGCACTTACATTATTTATATCATGATTATTTCTGACCTGAGTGTGAGGGTTGCTGCCACTTTAGCTTCAGTCTTTCCATACATGCAGTGCAAGAATTCTTTGCAGATGTTATTGTGCCTCCCCTCCCCTACCCTCCTCTCCTCTCCTCTAGGTAAAGCTTGTCATGAAAGGTTTGGTTTCACTTTTATTTGTCTATTTGTGAACTTCTCTCATTTTGCCCCCCATGAATGTAAAATTGATGTCTACTATTTCTAATCATCTCCTACTATGGAAGATGGCATTTTTATCTGCTACGACATTGCTCTTTCAAATGAAGGTGTAATGTGCCTTGCATATAAAGCCACCTATCCTTATTCTTCATAGGAATAAAAATAGTTCTTTCCTTAAATATCTCCAGTCTTTCAAAATCCATTTTTGCATTCCATTTAAACTAGGTCATTATATTACCTCCTTTTTCTTAAATTGTTTGATGATAAAGGAAAGATTGTCATCTCTTCACTATCTTGATGTCCAGAGATTGCTGGCTTTCTTCATGTACTGAACAGCATCATTACAAAGACAACATCACTTATTTTGATTTTCTATGGTCCATCTAAAGCACGGGTGTCAAACTCAATTGTGTCATGTGACATATCGTGACGTATCATGACATTTTTTGCCTTTGTGGAGAAAGGGTTGGCATGGCCTGTGTATGGTACATCTGGTCTGCGGGCCGTCAGTTTGACACCCCTGATCTACAGGGTTGCTTTGTTCTAACATTTGCCCAATCAAATAGTGATGATTATCAAAATTTGTTATGAGGTGGGGAAACAATAGTGCTCCCTTCAGTACTCCATGAAAAAGTAACGGGGACATCTGTATTTTTCATCTGCAAGCCTTTTCACTGAACTAATGCCAGACAGCTTTGTGGGCTCACACTTTCCTTTCACATTGTCCCAGTTCTGAGAAAGATGCAGCAATAATTGTTCTCTACCCCCCTCCTCCCCCCTTTGGTTACCTTATTACTAGATACTCCACCAAGTAATAAAGCTTGTTACTCAGCTATGTACATGAATCAAGGACCAAAATGAAGAGCTATATGAGTGAAGTTCTTAGTCATCTCTGAATTTACCCAACCTGCCTCCAGTTGTGTCAGATGACTTTGCTGATCCTTCTTAGTTCTTCTCTGTAAGTCTTTTGAGGTTAGGGATTAAGGTTTTCCATTACCTTAATTGTGAGTAGTTTGCAGTGATTAAAATATAGTTTTCCAAGTGCTGACCGAAAATTATGAAAGTGGTAATACAGCACAGAGAGGCATGAGAGGTTGCTCTTGGCTCTTTTATAGTTGCCTTGCAATTTCTAACTTTCTCCTGTTCCCCACCATGAATAATCTGGTAACTCCAAAAATACCTAAGAGTAATTTATGTGATTGATTTGTAAAAAAGCAGAAGAAGAGATTTTTAGTTTATTAGCAATTGGTTGACAAGCCATCCACTTCCTCTTTTGTAGATTTTTTTTTAGATTTTTTAGATAGAGAATAGAGTTGTCCAGACCTCAATGAATCAATTAGCTCAGTTAGCACAGCTTTGATTGTATTTTGAAATTCAGATGCTCCTATTTTCCTCTATCAGATTTAGTGTGCTCAAGAGTAGCACCTAGAGCAACCATACCATGATTAAGTTGAAACTTCTAAATGAGAAAAAGGCTCCTTCATCTTCTGATAAAACAATTTTAAAAATCAGCAATTTTCAAATGCTTATTTCCCAACTAAGAATTTTTTTTGTCCCTGCCTCCCTTTATCCCCTAAACTTTCTCAGTCATTCTTTTGTAAACTAGAAGTTAAACAATCCTGGGGAGTAATATTAGTTGACTCATTTGGTCAAATAAAGGTGTGCTCTATGAACACAAAAGTAAAAGCTCTTTTTGTGGCCTCTTAGTAATCCTTCTGGAGAAGACAGAGTGGGAGGGAGAATAAGCTCCCCAAACAATTTTGACCCTGGTTATTTCAAAATCAGGACTTGTTCTCCTGATTCAAGGAAAGTAGTTATGTTATGGAGTACAGTAAGAAAAGGGATGACTTTGTTTTTTAATTCCATTTTTTAATGGTTTGAAACTAATGCTGGTATGTTTCCACCACTCAGCTGGTCCAGGATCCAGCTTATAATACTGAGTCATATGACCACCATGTCTTTGGACCATGCTGGCTCCCTGGGCTAAGAAACAGAGTCAGACTGGACAGAGGAAACCTTTACCTTTACTATTAGTACAACTATCTTGGTATTGTAATCATTCAGTAGCAAAATCTCTTTTTTAGAGGGATGTAACAGATATTTGGGGGGATCATATGAATGAAGAAAGTTTGTGTACTTATCTGAGATGGGCATAAGAAAAGGCTCTCCTGTATTCTTTTTGTGTACTTATTCTATCCCAATCTCTTTAAACTCATCTACATACACTTATACATATGGTATATACACATGACATTATTTTAATTACCAGCCCCCTCAAAGACTTTTTAAGTTGGCTATGCAGTTATTTTCATTATTAATCAATGCTTCTTTTCAGCTGTGAAACCATCATTCAGTTAGTGCCCCATTCTAGGCTAGATTTTGGAGGAAAATGAAGGCCCATATGGAAAAACTTAATAAAATAAATTCCAAATGCCATGCTCCACCAATCCATGTTTTCAGGATTGGTCCACATCTGTAGCTGGCTGAAAAGTTGCTCTAGATTCAATATAGGTGCATATCTTAATGCACATTCCCAAGACTATAGTTGCCCATTTCTGTTTAGGTATCTGATTGCCAGAAAAAGTTAACTGTGAAGCTGCCAATTCACCATTCTTTTATTAAACTTAAAGACTAACTGCTTTCCATGGTGGTGAAAAAATAATGTGTTGGCTATTTTGCAGTGAGATATTTTTTTTCTCAGTAACTGTGATTCTGTTTGCGTGTTACATTTATGACTATATGGAGAATAGGGTGAGATACCTTATCATCAGAGACAGACATTCTAAACAATAACTACAGTCAGTTACCAAGACAGGAAGCTTAAAGTTCCCTATACTGGGATGTGGGAACAGTTTTGCAGCAATAAAAAAATCCCATCACTCCCATTATCCTAGACAAAATGGAAAGAAAAGAAACTTGTAGCAGTCTCAATCCATGCAACAGTTATTCAAACAAAACAAAGTACAGGATGCAACTGGATTCTTTGCAGCCATCACTCCCTTTTCAAAAAGAGATGGGAAAGTTAGCACTCCTGTCAATTTCTATCTTTTTGTTTTACTTGTGAAAACAGAACAGTTGCAAGGATCTACACTTTCAAAACAGATCAAATCAATCAAGTCATCTTACCTTCTAAGGACCTTTTAATAATGCTACTTCATCTGCAAAGTCAACCAAAAATTCTTGCTTTTGAGAAAGCAGAGACTTTGGTCTCTTTGCTGGCAATGGGAAGGTTGAACCTTTTTAATGATTTTGAATACTTCACAACTGAGCTACAAATAAATATGCTCAGCAGCAGAACATAGACAATATAGCGAAAACACACAATTCTAGAAATGTGGAAGTGTTTCCATTCTGTCTAATATAGTTTTAAAAAGTTATGACCACAATTGGACCAGAATTTCCATTGCTAAGCAAGGCAGTTGTTAAGGGAATTGCGCCTGATTTTATAACCTGATTTGCCACAGTTCTTAAGTGAATCATGGGGTTATTATATGAATCTGACTTCCCCCCATTGACTTTGCTTGTCAGAAGCTGGCTGGGAAGGTTGCAAATGGTGATCACTAGATCAACTATCGTAAATACATGCCAGTTGCAAAGCATCCAAATTTCAATCAAGTGACCATGGGGATGCTGCAGTGGTTATAAGTGTGAAGAGCAGTTGTAAGTCACTTTTTTCATTGCCATTGTAACTTTGGATGATAAATGAATGGTTGTAAATCAAGGACTACCTGCATGCATCTCTCCTATTACAACATGTTTTTTTAATAGATGGAATTTTTAAGGAGAGTTGTATGACTTGAACTCTACTGTCTCTTTGACCCCAGGAAACCTGGGCAAGATACATGTTAAGAACAGTGAGGAAATAATGATTTAGGATCAACAGCCTCCAGCAATCTTATTAATAGGATTGTTTCCTGACCTCTAATACTGTGTTTCCCCGAAAGTAAGACCCTGCCTTACTTTCTTTTGGGCTCTGAAGTAAGCACTAGATTTTACTTTCGGGGAGGGCTTACTTTTTGCCTGTACCAGTACCAGTAGGCCGCGAGTGTGCGGGTGTGGGTGGGGCCTGTGCATGGGGTGGAAAGCAACGCGACAGTGAGAGCATTGTGGTGGACTAGTTGCTTCCCTCTGCCTGCCAGACACTTGTCGAAGCTGCATAGGGTAAGATTGCCATGTGGGAGGGTGGAGTTGCTTCCCTCTGCCTGCCAGAAACCTGCGAAAGCTGTGCCCCTGCCCAGATGCCCTCACCCCTCCAGCATTTTTTTTACTAACCTGCCTTTCAGCTGCATTGCGTTTCTCCATTCGCTTCTCAGCCTTCACTGCATGTTTGTGGGATTACCGGTTTAAAAAAAAAAAGTTCAATCAAACTTTCTAACTTCTTGAGGTCTCGTGAGAAGTTAGAAAGTCTGATTGAACATTTTTTTGTCCCACAAACACGCAGCCAATGGCCCGGCCATGAGGCCTGGCGGATTTCCCCCATCTGACCCATGCAAGTCCATAGCCAGGCCTAACCCCCACTGCCCCCCGACCCTAATGGGAGATGGGAAGCCCTGGGGAAAAAAACAAAAACTTGGGTGGGAAGGAAAATGGTTTTTACTGTTTGTTTCCAAAGCAAAACACTATATTTATTATATTATTCCCTTTAAGGAGTTTTTGAGGTAGGATAAAATAGATAAGTTATGCTGAGAAGTAAACATTAATAATGATGTTATCCTCTGAGCTACACAGCTGGAGCAGTGAAATTGGTCTTGATACTAATCCAATGCAATCTAGCCTTGTGTACTCTTGACATAATATACTTTTGCTAGTTTTAGAACTGTGCCTAGATTGTGGCTTTGGCTCACCTCTGATTCATTACATATATTTTATATTTTGGATGTGTCCTTTTAATGTGTTTGAACCATCTTTGTGGTGTGTATTTTATGAGCTGTGTGTTCTGGTCACTCACACATACAGATTTTTCTGTTACTTAAGTGTGCATTTGAATGATCTTGTTATGAATCTACTGAGGAAGACAAATTCTGAATATGCTCAGAATTCAGATTCTCTTTTTTTTGGCAGTACATATCTTTGCAATCTGAAATATACATTAAAAGCTTTCATTCAACTCAGACCAGAATAAATAGATTTGATTTTTATTTCTGAAAAAGTAAGTCAATTCTCCCCATGAAAATTGCTTGGATATTTACTTTTAAGATGTTTGTCAACTTGCTTTTAATCTCTGTTTCCTCTCATTTTCTTAACCCTGTTCTACTGAAATGTGTGTTGTTTAATTATATTTTATAATTAAGATAGTGATTGAAAATGAGAAAATTCAAAATCAAATTTAAATTACTTTTTTCTTTAAAATATAATATTCTTCCAAATTCAGTATAATAATGTTGCCTTCCATTGGAGAGGCTACAGATATTAGTTTTTTCCTGAAAAAATAGCACTTTGCTTGTTTTGCTCACAATAGGTTCTTAGCTGCTCTGTTTGAAAGGAGGTGAATAGAGAAAATAGCAGTTTTCAGTTTACTACTCCTAGATAATAGTGGACAATAATCTAATCTCATATAAAGCAGGTTTCTGCAAAGGTAATAAACAAGAAGATGGTGATAAATTTTCAGAGCGAATGTCTTTTAGGAAGGTATTGACATTTAATATGTGATAAATGTACTGCACTCTATTCTGCCAACCACTGACACATTTTTTATGGATGAAGAAATTCCCATGAGGCACAGTAGGATCCTATTTTCTCCCTCTTTGATGTACACATATGGAAAATCTCCATACCAGGTCATTTCTAGGAATGAGAAGTTTATATTTCCCCATTTCTTCTGTCCACCCTTCTCTGTCAAGGGCTTGGTCTTTGATATGGGAGGCATATACAATCCTCTCTTTCCTACAGTGATCAAATGCAAAGACTGTATGTGCACTGCCCACAGAGGGATTTATCTGTCACTGGGCTCTCTTATGCCCCATCAGATCCTCCCAGACGTATGTACTACACTTACAGCAAACTTTTGCGTTCAGTCCTTGATGCAATCTTGATGCAATAAAACCTTTCATATATGTCTTTTTCCATTCAAAGAGATTCCTCAAAGAATGTTTTAAACTTAGTTTTCCTTAGTTAGGTATGCATAAATATGTGCAGAGAATTAAATTATAGTTTCTATCTTGCCGTTCTTTATTTTGAACACAGGAGACAGGCTAGGCATTCCTCAGGCATTTCTGGATGAGGGAGATAATTCACTTAGCTTGAATTCACCGTCAACTCTCTGCTAGAATCACTTCTTTTTTCCCCTTTATCATGCAGTGACTCTATCACTTTGGTGTATCTCCTAGCCTGCACTTTTTGTCAACTGCTCTTTTTAATACCTCCCCTGCTATTGGTTTCCCAGTAGCTTTGGAAATGAACTCCATCTTCCTCAGTGAATTGGCCAGGAGGTATTATTTCTTCACTTTATTGGTACAGGGTATAGATAGAAAAATATTTTCGTCTTTCTCACAATACTGTAACAATCTAATAATACCTGTTTGGCATCTTGATCAAGATAGTCAGAAGGAACTTTACCACCGAGTATATTATTAATTTATAAAACATACTGGCCTAAGACAATGTCTTATTTATCTATAGTAGCTCTTATGATACCTGTTTTGTTTCTTAGTTAATAGAGCAAGTATTCCTGGGCAAATCCTTTATCCTGCATTTTATAATTAACAAGACCTTTTCCACTTTTCTACATAGTACCGAAAAGCAGAGTTAAGGAATTAACATTTGATAGTTAAGGAATCTTCTAGGTGGCTCTGTTTTCTGGAATACCAAAGTTGATAATACATTTTTCCATTTTTAATTTTACAGTGCTTTCCAGTGCCCATTAGTAAATAAAATTTGTGAGATGGAAAAGTGGGCTATTACTTCTATAATGTCACTTGCAGTAGCTGAGTTTCATCTGAAAGTGTCTCAGATGTTCTCCACTTGACTTCTGGTTTAGTTGGATTGTCAAAAGATATTACTGGCATTTTTCTGCCAAATGGGAACAGTCTTGTTCACATTCCTTTTTAGTTATTTTCTTAAGAATTTTCTTTTAGCAGACTGACTAACCTTTTTGACATTTGCTCCCTTCCTATCCCCATCCCATTCATTGAAATTAAGTGGAAAGGTTGTGGAGACTGAGCATAAATGTTATCAAAAATGAAAGAAACAGCTTTAAGGAGTTCAAAAGAGTTTTGGATTATGTTATTAAAATGCTTTTTAAAGTATTTTGCCAGATTTTATTAAGAAAAGTGAGACAATGCTAAATCTGCCTCATGTTCTAGAAGCAAACTCTGGTTCTGAAGTGCAAGTCTGTGGGACAGTCTTCAAGGATAAGGGAAGATATGTATGTGTGGTCAGAAGTTTTCTTTTTATTCGTTCACATCCATTATTTTAAGTACTTAATAGGATTAGTGGCACATGCTGCTAAATGGATGTGGCTAAAGAGAGAAAATGAGCACTCTTTGCACAAGTTTGTTCCAAAAGGACTGAAGAACTCACACTTTAAAATATGATTCTACTTTGGAAACACTTCCTTTTTTACAGTAAAAGTAGAGGATTGTGAAAACTTTACTTAGAATAATTCTCCCTTTCTCAAATTCTGTGACTTAAAAGGATGAATCTGAGAATAGGATGGAGAGCATGATGCCCCAGTCTGCAAAGTCCAGAAGTATGGACTTCTCCTCCCCCACCTGCAGTTTTTGTCAAAGAATGCAAAGTCTGTTTTCTGCCTTTGGGTAGGAGGTGGACATCGTAGGAGGTGGGCATCATCCCAGTAAGAGCATGTCAGGGAACAGTTAATTTGCTCCTCTATGGGCATAATTGGGTAACCCAACAATCATTCTCTTGGCCAGGGGAACAGTCACTCGTTGTTCCAGCTACTAACTTTGCCTTTTGTCTTTGTCTGTAGCAGCGGGGGTGCTGGAAACAATCCATTCTGAATTATACATTCCTTTTTCTAGGGCTAAGCCCTGTTTGTAAGGTGCTGAATAGCCTTTTCTTTTGGCAACTACCCCATTTTGAAGAAATAAGATCCTAAGTTAGGTAGATTGGGCAGCTACTGTCCTTAAAATCTGAGGCAAACTACCTGAAAGATGAAAAAAATAAGTGTTGTTACTGGAAATATTGAGTCCAGAAAATGGTAATTAATTAGAACTTTATAGTTGGTGTTGGATCTTTTGCTAAGATGGTAATATTGCAAGATTGCTTTTGGTATGGTACTAAAATTGATAAGATTGGTAAGATCAGTGTGGAAAGAAAATTTGGGAAAATGCTTATTTTTTCCAAGTTGGTTGTTGGAGCTAGAACTCTCCTTTAGAACATTGGTTTTAATATATGGTCTTCTAGAACCTTGGGGATCCCTGAGATTATGTCAGGGGTCCTTAAAATCATTTGCCAGTTTATGTTGAAAAATAATACTAAATAATATTTAATAATATTAAAATCCCATCAAACAATTGTATCAAGTGGTAATGTCAGTGAATGCATCTATTTTAGATTTTATAACAGTAAATATCAGTAAGTATAACCCATATAAACCCATATCAGTATAACCCATTTAACCCATATAAACAAAAGCTCTTTTGGGGTCCTCCATCATGTTTAAAATTGCATTGGGGTCCCAAAAGAAAAAGTTTAAGAAACACTGCTTTAGAACATATTGTAGTTATGTTACTAGGAAGCATAGGCTGCCTCCAAGTTCTTTCCTCTAAATCAACTGAAGAAGCTTCTAGTTCAAAAATCAATGTACATTATCCATTGTTTCAGGTTTAATTTGGTGACATCAATGTTTATAAAACTTTAATGTCTATGGCAAAATTGCAAACATTAGAAAGAAACAAGAAATGGCAGATATTAGCAAGGAAACAAGGTATGGCATGTGTTGTGTGTGTGCCTTCAAGAGAATATCTCAAAGAGATCTAGAACATTTAAGAGCGAGGAAAAGAGAAGCAGGCAATCAAATAGAGAAAGATATAAATTCACAAGCTTGTTTTTTTTCTTCAGGAATAGTGAAGTAAGAGACATGTGTGTCTTATTTAAAATATGTTGAATTATATACACTCAATGTCTTGACCATAAATACCTCAGAATTATGTTCTCCTATATTTCCCAAACTTCAGAATAATGATGAAAAGTCTGTGACGCTTGAATAATTTTATTTTACACAGATGACAAGGAATGGGAAAAAGGGAGGAAAGAGGATTGCAGAAGTAGAAAATCTAGACTTTCCCACCTACTCTTAAGTTGCCCACTGTTAATCACTGCTGGATGGCAACTCTTGGCAGAAAAGTGGTCTTCTCTCCATTCCCGAATCAGAATATGTTCTTGCACTTCAGGATATTTGGGTTGTTCTTCAAAGAGAAAGAGTGGTAGCTGGATTAAGATTTATCTGTCTGTCTATCTGTCATATGGTACATTCACATCACATTTTGATAAAAACACGGGAGATAGAAATACAAGATATGAAATATAAAATATTATAAATGTATGTCTAGATTACAGGTATAGTTTTTGCTTCAGGCAGGAAATTAGCAAAGTCTCCGTTAGAAGCTTTATTTTGTCAATCTGATACTATATGTTGGATAGTTTGATTTTCCACCCCACAGTCACAATTCCGTGATGATATTTTATCCCACTTGTAGAGAGCATCTACGCATCTACCATGGCCAGTGCAAAGCCATCTTTCAATAGATTGAGAAATATAAATAATGATAAAGATAGGACTCTGAAAATTTATGTATTGGACCTTCGTCATTTTCTTCCATGGTTTATTTTCTAGATTGAATTATTTTCAAAATCAAAACCAAAGACTCGGCTTCCCAAATATCCATGTTTTTCCATCCCAGAAGGCCACAGTACACTCTTAATATAAGAGCCCTAATTTTTTTCCCCCACCCAAACATCATTAGTTCTTTTCCAGTGTAAGAAATTCTGAGCTTTAATAAATTTACTCAGCAGAATTATATAATAAAACCTTTCCTGGATTATGCCACATTGGCTGAGGGAGGCAATCACATTTTGGAATCCTCCAAAATACAAGGCTGTGTAGCATTTCTGATTTAATTCCCAGAGGTCCTTCAACTTAATACGTATCTGCAACTCTTTAAAGCAGTGATGCCTTCTTGTGGACTGCATAGCTAATATTTACTTTCAATTCCACAGATATGCAATGAATTTCTGATAATACAAAAGAGTTCCTTTGATCATCTGCAGCGTATCTTTTTACCTTATAGTTAACTCATTGTCATAGTTTGTGGACTCCAGATCAGACAGACTTCTAGCCTCTCCTCCTAGTTGACCATGGTTATCCTGCCCAGAATTAGGAATGGAAACCAAGCCTCACTTGTATAGCTGTCTTGCCTTATTGCTTTTCTGTGGCAAGATGTGTGCCTCTAGTCTCCCTTGCAATTGGCTCTGGGCCATACCTATGTGTGTTAATGGAGGGAGAGATTAGTCCAGAGAAACCTTGTGTTTTGCACTGTCAGGGTGGGGATGTTATGGGCTGTGAGTAGGTGGAAATCCTTAGGGTGCATTCCCCAGCTGTGAGCCTCTTCCTGAGTAGAGGCCCCATTCAATGCATCCCCTTTCATGTCTAATCTCCTGGCATGTGCCAGCTCTTTTGTTTGCTGGGTTCACATCCTGGCTCCTTTCTCTGTGAATTGTGTGTGTTTGTGTTTGTATGTGTGTGCATGCGCACATGTACATAAGTACGTATAGGGGATTACTTGTTTTTTTGGCTAAAAAGGAGGTAATCAAAGCCATCCTTGGGGGACTGGCCTAGAGGCCTTTCCCATCTGAAGGCCTGTTCTCCCTGAATGGGGCCAAACTTTTTAATATCCTGTCTGACTGGTTTACTCCGGACTATAACTTGAAGAAAAACATCGGCAGACATCCTACAGGAAAAGAGCTGTGGATGTGCAGCCAAATGCCTTAACCTTTTCATGTCTGGGAGAACAGCAAACACTTTACACATGTGCTGGCTATTCTTTTTTGTTATTGTTGCCCAGTGCACATGCAAGTCTGATCCTGCCATTATGGTTTGACAGGATTCATGTGACTTCTTCCCTTGCAGCTTTTCAGCGCAGCAGTGCAACCTCCAAGTTACTCTGTCCCCAATTTTTTCTCTGCCCCAACCTTAAGATCTTTTTTCCCCAGCTTGTTAAGGAAAACAAATAACCCTGTCATATTTGTCTCTGGAGTCAGGGCTGTTTCTTCCATCAGGAGTCATGGGAATCAAGTCTTTTGAAATAAGCTGTGCCAGAGTGGAAGCTATATCAATAAACCTATTTATGTATGTGAGTGTCAGTAGGATTGATGTATTTCATGGAGCTAGAGGACAGCCTGCTGGAAGTTTAGAGGGTGGTCTCCATCTGAACCTAGATGTCATTGGATAGAATTTTCTTTAGAAGTGTCTATGTGGTGTTGATCTGTGGTGCAAACAGGTTCTAGATAAGTTATATAACCACATACAATTACATTACACTCTTATCTTTTATGTTATCTTATGTACTACATTAGGGTTCTGCAAAATAACAACAAGACGTGAACATTAATAAAAATGGTAAACTATTAATTTTTAAACCAAATGTTTTGTTATATGGTAATAGAGTGATCCTACTTTTTAATCTTTTTTTATGACAAAACACCTAAATAAAATAACTGAGGCTATGCCAACATTCAACATTCAATGGAAGACTGTAGTCCACCCTGATAGATGGAAGAAAAGACTAAAAATTACCTTGGAAGGGTAAACATTGAGAGGAAAAGGCCTTCACCCGTTATACCATAGAAGGTCTGCCAGTGATCTCAGCATGATAGCAGTATTGTAGGAAAATCAGCCATCCTCCAGATGGACTGGTCCCAACTTATTACGGTTAGAAAAATGAAAAAAAGTTTTTTTTTTGAATTGGAAACAAACTGCAAACCAGTCCAAATTCAAAAATGTAGAGCAATATATTCTGTGTAACAGATCTCCAATGCCACCCAGGCAGCAGCATTTTACATTAGTTGTTTTTTCCAAATGTAATTAAAAAGCAGCCCTCACTATACTGATCCAACCTGAACATAGCCAAGATTTATATGACAAATTAGGCTGGCTTCTAGCAAATTCAGGCTATCCTCCCTACAACCTTGAAGACTGAGTAAACAGAGAAAATGAATGTTGTATGGACATCTAGCAAGCTTCCTGACCAATGGGAATCTAAATCCAAAGCTCAGGCTAATGTCTTGAACACAAAGCAACATTAGCTTACCAGCCAAAGTAGAACAAAAATATTACAGCCCCTGTTTAACACTTGACAGGCATGGCCCAAGGCTAAGTTCTATTTCAATCAAATTGAAATATTAAAAAAAGGACCTGCAACCCCAAAATAGAAGAAGTTTCCTTGCTGATAAATACCACCCTTTTATCTGGATTGACCCAACCACCCTTTCCTTCACTTCTTTAAGTGGCTCTTTCATTTTGCCTGCGGATGAGTTCTGCATAACTTGGAAGCTTTCATGATTTTATGCTGATGGAATTTTGATGGATGGAATTCTTTCGTTGTCTACTTTTGAAGACTGGCCTTTCAGAATCCTGGTTCTCCATTCCCCATGTTACTCCTTTTCATTTTAGAAGCTGAGATAATAGCCACCTCCCACTTCATTAACCATATCCCAGTTAAATGAAACCATTGTTAATTCTTATGCTATTTATCCATTCTTCTCTAGAAATTATTAATTAGGGGCTTTAAAAATTGTTTAAGCCTGCTTGCTATTAATCACTTCTATGTTTAATTAATATTAAATATCTCTTATGACCCAACTTAAATTTTCCCCCTTTCTTGTCCTTTGATGGACAGATGATTCCCTATTTTGTACTGTATATTGCTTAATGGAAATTAATGTGAACAAGAAGACGAAATTAGTTATTGTTTTGCTGAAAGCACTCTGTGTGTGCTCTGGAACACTTCTTCTTTATTATGGTTTTATCATGCCTCACTCAAATCCAACCCTTTTTGCTTTCAATTCCAGGAAACCTAATTATTGCTATGCTGCTTGCCTTCCTTTCCCTTCTGCTTCTCTCCTCCATCACCTTAAGCTGCAACACCAAGATTTAATGTACCTGGGACTGGTTATGGCTGACTTAACTCCACATTTTATTTCCCTGGCCTGAAAATGTCAGATTGCATCTTGAAGAGATGCCATCCCTACCTTGCAGAAAGCATGCTGGAGGCGGCTTTCAAAACTTCCAGGCCTTCAGGTTTACAGAATTGGGGCTTTTCTTGCTCACTGGGCTACTACATTCCTCTTCCATTTTTCTTGTGAAGTATGTGCTATGTTAAAAGCTTCTTTGGGTTGCAAAATCAGTCTGGCCAAAATATAAGTTACTGGAAAGCATTTCCCAGCAGGACATACTGAGATGGTTCATTCTTAAATGATGTTGTTAAAACCACAAAGTGGTGCTCCCAAGAAGCTAGCTGGTATTTATATTGAGACTGTCTTTGATCAGCAACCTTCACAGGCTTTGCAGAACTTTCCCCTTCTCAATTTCCATATTCTTTTCTGAAAATCCATAGTCAGTGCAAGGGGTCCACTTGAATTACAAAAACAGCAATCAGTTTGTTATTGTAGATAATTTTATACAAGTATCTTTCTCTTGTTATTCATGCCAATAGTTTTCAACAGAAATGTTGGAGGTTTTTTAAAAATCTAAAATTATAATATGGTAAGGTAGAGTAAGCATTTCTGCTATGCAAGCATTTTAAGAACACAAGCTCTTGCTAAGCCTTCTCCATTTATGTCCATTTTGCAAGTGATCGGCATCACATTCCACATCAATATCTCTGTACGTGTGAATGGGAAAACAAGATAGAACTCTGTGGACCAATCTTCCATCTTTTTCCCCCCTAGAACATATTAAACCATATCCTTTTAACAGCATTATTTCATATCAACCACTGGAAAATCAAGCAATGCCATGCACGTTTGGCTCAAAAGTAGTGTAACTAAAGTGAATTGATTAAGTAACTCACATATAAGTTCCAGATAGATTTGAAACCTCACCAGTTCTTTATGTGATTTTTTTTCTCTCTTTTTCTGTAGCTATTGAAACACAAAGTACCAGCTCAGAAGAGATTGTACCCAGCCCTCCTTCACCACCCCCACTGCCCCGAATCTACAAACCCTGCTTTGTGTGTCAGGATAAGTCATCTGGCTACCACTATGGTGTTAGCGCCTGTGAAGGATGCAAGGTGAGAGTAAAAATAGATGGAGGGATATGTAAGCAGGAAAGCTAAAGAGAAAATGGGTCACTCAAATATACAGGTTCCAAAGAAGAATTGTGAAGAATGCAGAATGCTAATACAAGCACTGAGGTTTAGAGGAAGTCACAAATGTTAGAACACACTTTTTGGTATCAGCTATGACTAGTGTATTTTTCCTGGCCCAGGAAGTACCATTTTCTCTGTCTTTTCCAACTATTCCAGAGGGCTTCAAGAATGTTTGTGGAAGTGTCCAGTAATCATCTGGCAATTGTCATCATGGGCTTTGCCCATGTCCTGTGACTTTAAGAATGTGGAGGAGCAGAACTGTGTTTTTTTACAGAGCTGGGAAGATTTGAGAGTGATGCCTAGCTCTCAGTCCCTCTATTTCTCTAGGAAATGCTGGGTTTTGTGCTTCGTTGGCACTTTGATGCCCTTCGATATTTTGGGTTACAACACCCATTGTCTATAACCATTTGCTTTATGGATTGCTTTTTGTAATAGAGGCTACTAGTTAATTATTTCTTCTCTATTCCATTCTTGATACTTTATCTGTTATTTTTAAACATACTCCTCACTTCAATATCAAAGAAAGATGAACTGCTGTGACATTACCTGTTCAGGTATGTGCTCCCACTTGCACTAGGCCATCACCATGACTTTGTGTGAGTTAAGCTGTCAGAGATCAGATTGGGGAGGAAGGCATGGCCCAATCAGCTGATCTTTCCCTCAGTTAACAGAGAACTCTACATGCCTCTGACACAAAAGAAAGGGTTTTCTTTCTCTCCACCCCAAATCCCTTAATCTCATTAAGAAATTCATTCCCCTGGTTCTTGAACAGTCTGGCTGCTTCTGTGGTTACCATCTCCTCCTCCTTCCTTTTCCATATCCATTAGCTTCTGCTTTAAGTGATCAGTCAGGTGCATCAACAGCCACCTTTTTGTTAAAAATAAAAGCCATTTCTCGTACTATTTTTTGGTTGCAAAATCAGATTAAAATTGTAAGCTTACTTTTAGAAATTGGTTTGAAATGGTTTATACATGTGTGGGCTTTTGGTTTCAAACAGAAGGTTTTATTAAGTTATTAAATAATTTAAAATAATAATTGTTAAAATAATTTTTCCATTTCTCCTCTTCCTTCTCTATTAGCTTTTCCTTGCTAAAAGCTTTAATCTCTTGCATTGTTTTGAGCATAAAATCTGTGTATTCCAAGTTAGATGGGTTGTTTTTGCAGGAAACGTACAGTCCAAGTTATGAAGCCCTTCCAACCTTTTAAAAATTATTATTATTATTATTATTATTATTATTATTATTATTATTATTCCCAATTTGGTCTAGGCGGGGCTAAGACATCATGCTATAAGTAGGAAATCATGAGTTCTAGTTCCACTTTAGACACAAAGGCAGCTGGGTGAACTACTTCTGATATGCATGTATGTATGTATGTTTGTATGTACACACACACACATACACAGGGAGGGAGGGAGGGAGGGAGGGAGGGAGGGAGGGAGGGAGGGAGTTTTAATGGACTAGTAGGGCAATGGAGCATCCATTAAAGCTATATATCTATAAGTGGCAAATGGCCTTTTATGTACATATATCCTGTATTTAAAATGTGCTTAAAATTATAAAGATTTTACAGGCTTATTCATTTGTTGTTGTTGTTATTACTGACTAAACTGCAGTTTTTCTCCACTGAATTGAAGATTAATGGCGTTTCTTTTTAAATTCCACAATTTTTGGGAAGACAGAACAGAAGACTAAATTGATTCTCAGAACACCATATGCAGAAAGATTTCAGTCTGTAAGAAGGTAGCCTGTGTGTATGAGAGAGAAAATCTTACGTAATATGCACACTCAGCCATTACTATCTTTCTAAATTATCTCTCTATAATTTTAATTCCAGTTAATTCTGTAACAGATCTAAGATGGGTCAGGAGTTATGACAATTATTCTAGAATGTTGAGGTGGAAGAGAATAAGGCATGTCTGCTACTGACTTTTTAGTATTTATTTTCATCTGCAATATGAGATAAAGGTATTCATCTATTTTATTATAAGGATTATTGAGAAAAAATACACGCACTATACTATCTGGACAGTGAAAATGCTTTGGGCCCAGAATGTAATATAACTTTGCCATCTTGTTGAATCTAAGCAGGTTTTGGATGACAGATAATACAAAGACCTCATATTACTGTATTTGTATTGTATTTGTATTAATGGTTGTTTTTTCACAAATCAAAGCAAATATAAAATTGTTTGTTTTTATCCTGTCTACTTATTGACTGTTTATTTTGTATTTTTATTGTTGATTTTTTGCTGCATATTTTTTTTACTCCTGATAGCCACCTAGGGTCAGTTTGAGATGGGAGGCCATATAACTTGAATGAATGAATTGACAAATATTATGCTGTCTTGAATACATTGATGAACATGATAGATAATTTAATGTGCTATGTGCCATTATTGATTTTTGACCCCATTTTAATACCTAAAATCTCAAAACATTATACTCAATTTTTGAAATGGTTGAATTGCAACATTTTTAATATTATTAGCTAAATCTGCCCAGAAATATTAGTAGCAAGTGACATAATTGTCTAAAGACTAGCATGAAAGTTATGGTTAATTCTGAATTGGAGACATTATGATTTTTTTTAATGCTACACCTGCTCTCAGGGAGCAAGGATACTATGAGAAGAGGCCAAGCCATATGTTTTCATACCATGGGAGAGAGAGAGAGAGAGAGAGAGAGAGAGTTGATTTGCTCATGCCATTTTTTTTTTCTTCTCTGAACTCTACAGGGCTTTTTCCGTCGTAGTATCCAGAAGAACATGGTATATACCTGTCACCGGGACAAGAACTGTATCATCAACAAAGTGACCCGGAACCGCTGTCAGTACTGCCGCCTACAGAAGTGCTTTGAAGTTGGCATGTCCAAAGAATGTGAGTGAGTGGTGAAGGGAAGAAAGATGAGGTGGCCAAGTTGTTGCCATTAATATTTTGTTATAATAGCAAATTTCAAATGTCTATCCATATGAAGACCAAGACTTAAATCTCAGTTATCCATTAGAAGCCATTGTTTGCTAAGGCAAATTATAATTCAAATCAAAATGCTGTATAAAACCCCTAGCTATATAGAATTCTGAAGGTGAGAATGACAGCAGTCCTAGAAGGAAAGAAGGCAAAGAACTGACAGAAAGGGAGAAGTTGAAGTTGAAAACAAAGTTGAGACAACTGCTGATTCTATAGTATATATAGAGAAAAAAATTAAGATGAGAGAGGCAAATCATCTAACTACAAAAAAACCCCCCCCAGATTTCTTGTTATCATTTATTATGGAGATAATGATTACTCAATTACTCTTACAACAAAAATTAATCTCATCTGATACTATCTGCAGGAACTAGATTCCAATTCTCATAATTCCCAACTAGCAATTCCATATTAAGGGAATGGTCCCAGTAAAGCCAGAGAGCATTAGCTAGGAAAAAGACTGATTTGCTGGTTCTAATTTTTTTTAAACAAGATTGTATGTTAGGTAGAAGAAATGGATGACTCTTTCCTCCTGTGACTAGTTCTTAACTGAGCTACTCTTCAGAAAGTTGACATTAGCATATTTTGTCAAATAGCATTCTCTTTCCTCTTAAAAGAAGAAGAAACCTGGGAATTTTTCTAGTTTTTCCCCAAAGACATGGTGCAGGGGACTTACCCCTCTGCTTTGTTCTAATTTTGAGGGTGTTTCCCCGGCAACCATGATTGATGATGTCAGAGATAAATGACGCAGACAGGACCCTCCTGGCATCTGCAGTGCTTAGTTGTCATGGCTCCCGACTGTAATGGGGCGGGGGGACAGAACCCCAGTTTGCCAGGGTTGGACTGATAAATCCATGGAATGAAAAGAAATGTCTCAGATGTGTAGAGAATCAATGGTTAATTTGGGGCATCCCAAATCCTATTGTCTCTTTTTCCCTGTTCATTCAAAAGTGAGGAGAAGAGGATGATGGAAAAGGGAATGTGGGCAGACTGTATTCTTTGTGAGTTTGTGTTCTTTTTGGCTTGCTAACAATATAGAACTGTATATTTCAAAGAACTAGGTCTGTCTGTCACAAGAGGGTAGAAAAAGTGGGGGTGAGAAATTGGTTTTGTTCCCCAGATTTTAACAAATAGGGCATGCTACCTGCTGATGAAGTCTGTGGCAACAGGGAGACTAAGGACTCCATTATAAGCAAGGACTTTCTGAGGTCTCAGTGAGAAAATGGAAACATCCATCTAGGATAGAGAGCTCCACCTTTCTCCTAGGCATTGTGGGGAGAAAGGAGAAATTTCTGGTAAGCAAAAATATGGTGTGGTAGAGAGAGGCCAGGAATCGAAAATGTGGACCACTTTAACCGAGACGGCTGCTTTTTAAGATGTGCCGTGTGCACACACACGCACACACACACAGCACAATGTGCTTTTGAATCCCTCCTTTACTCATTTCTCTTGGTGTTCTTCACTTTTTCTCATGACAGCTGCTTTTGCTTACCCCACACCCTCTATGTGATGATGGATGCACCATTCCTCCCTCCCCCTTCCTAACTGGCTGTCTGGTCTGCGCTTTATTGAATTTGCCAGGCAGACATGACTGATTTCCGAATTATCCCCCGCCCCTCCTCCATCAGGCAGGACGGTGATATGTACCAGCATACCCCAAGCAAAAGACACATCTGGCATTCCCTCACCAGTTGTATTAATTTAAAGGAAGATTCTTTTTCCTAGAAAATAAGAGTCAAGAAACCTTGCAGTTTGAAAAAGATTGTTTTGCTTCCTCCAGTAGGATATTCTCATATGGATTCTTTATAAAAATACATCACACAGAAAACAACAACAACAAACAAGGTTTTGTAATGCTTCCATAAATCCAGCATGCAAAAAAGCAGTGCCTCAAATCTGATACACTTGCTTATTGTTTTTTGCAGCCAACAGAACTTAGTTTTGTTTTCTGTAGATTAATTTCCATTATTTTAGGAGCTGCTGTCTGAATTTCTTTTGTCTATTGGAACTTGAAGTTTCACTTATTTTAAAGTTTTTATGAGGTTAATTGTTTTAAGTTAAAATGTAGAATAACATCTAATTAATAATTAGTCAAGAGAAGTAAAATTCTGTTAACTTAGATTAGCTCATTCTTACACATCAATTAACAACTCACATTGAAAATGGTCTAAGAATGTTCTTGTTAGGTTAGTGAACAGTAGTAGGTAGGTAGTAAAATGGCAGGCTGAAATAGGCCTTAGGAAGCACTAATAGAGAGAAAGAAGAAGATGAAGAATGAGTGGAGCATAATAGACAAGGCAGAGATCATGAGAGCAGGCCAGCCTAGGTTGGAAGGGGTTTTGCCCCATTTTTTTTCCTAATTAAGATAGTTCCCTTGATTCAAAGATGTTTGTATGTATGCATGCATGCATGCATGTTTATTTATTTGTTTGTTTGTTTGTTGGTGAATTATCAGGTGACTATAATGGACTGAAAGTAATTGCTTCTTTCTGACAGTCAGCAAAAAAAGTACATTCAATAAAACAAACACAACTTCCCCCACAACAAGAACAATTAGCAGCCATTTGTGGGTCACATTTACACATAATATAGTAATATTTTGCTACTTTTAGAGAGATAAATATATTGTGATTATTTAACAGATAAAAGTTATCAGAGTGCCCCATAAATGTAAATTAAAGAGGGGTAATCAGTTAGTGGCGAATGTCCCTGTAGATCTGACAATACAGAAGGAAGGAACTGTAGTTTCTTTTCTATGGTACCCATATTACAGGGGCAGTATTGGGTTTCATGCAGGATTTTCTAGATTTCCCTTCTAGGACAGCTGTGGGGAGAGCATTCAATCAAGCTAAAGATCTCTTTAGTTTGTATAAATTGGTAGAAATACTTCCTCAGTCTTTTGGTTACGGTGTGCTTTAATTGCTGTAATATGTGGAGAAGACCTTGGAAGAAGGCTTGACAGTGACTGCTTTTAATCTTGAGTGCTGAGTCGTGCCTCCTGGCATGGACAATGGATAGCAAATTCATAATCATAACCCAACTGCATTGGGTATTGAACTGCTTCTAGGCTGAATTCTGAAGCCTGTACACTTTGGGAAGACCTCTTCCATTTATTCCTCCTGGGTCCCTTTGATCTTCTCTGTAGAATGGGGCTATTAACTGTGATGAGAAGCATATCTGATAGTGCTCACATTCTGGAATACCTGTTTGTAGTGAAGGCATATCAAAGTGTTATTTGGCATTTCAATGTCTTCTTAAAATTTCTGTGTTCTTTAGAATGCTTTTAATGATGTTTCCTGACTTTTATGTTAATAGTTTAGATTGTTATTAAATTTATATATTTTAGTTCTTTTTCATTGATAATTGTTATTCTTCAAATGCTGCTTTGGCAATTTGAAATTGAATTGTTGTTGTTAGTTGCAAAGTCGTGTCCCACCCGTCGTGACCCCATGGACAACGTTCCTCCAGGCCTTCCTGTCCTCTACCATCTTCTGGAGTCCATTTAAGTGGAATTGAATAAGTAATTAGAATAATTCAAAAATGTTGTGCGAATAAAGAACTCTCAGAACTAGATAGGATTATATTTATCTTTAAGATTTCTTTTTTTATTGCCTGGGCTTTAGTTTGAGCATATTTGTGCACATACAATAATAATAATAAAGTTGGAAGGGACCTTGGAGGTCATCAAGTCCAACTCCCCTGCTCAGGCAGGAAACCCTATACCATTTCAGACAAATGGCTGTCCAGTCTCTTCTTAAAAACAGTGTTAGAGCATTCACCGCTTCTGGAGGCAGGTTGTTCCATTGGTTAATTGTTCTAACTGTCAGGAAATTTCTCCTTAGTTCTAGGTTGCTTCTCTCCTTGATCAGTTTCCATCCGTTGCTTCTTGTCCTGCCTTCAGGCGTCTTGGAGAATAGCTTGACTCCCTCTTCTTTGTGGCAGCCCCTGAGATATTGGAACACTGCTATCATGTCCCCCCTCGTCCTTCTCTTTGTTAAACTAGACATACCTAATTCCAGCAGCCGTTCCTTATATGCTTTAGCCTCCAGTCCCCTAATCATCTTTGTTGCTCTTCTCTGTACTCTTTCTAGAGTCTCAGCATCTCACCGGCTCAAGGTTGACTCAGCCTTCCATCCTTCTGGGGTAGGTAAAATGAGGACCCGGATTGTTGGGGGCAATGTAAATATATATACATCGCTTATTGGTGTACACCGCTTAGAGAGTGCTTGCACTTAAAGCGGTATATAAGTCTCATAAAAATAAATAAATAAATAAATAAATTTTACACCGTGGTGACCAAAACTGGATGCAGTATTCCAAGTGTGGCCATACCAAGGCATTATAAAGTGGTATTAACACTTCACGTGATCTTGATTCTATCCCTCTGTTAATGCAGCCTAGCACTGTGTTGGCTTTTTTCACAGCTGCAGCACATTGCTAGCTCATATTTAAGTGATTGTCCACTAGGACTCTGAGATTCCTGTCACAGTTACTACTGTTGAGCAAGGTACCCCCTATATTATACCTGTACATTTGGTTTTTCTTGCCTAAATGTAGAACCTTACTTTTTTCACCATTGAATTTCATTTTGTTAGATAGCGCCCAGTGTTCAAATCTGTCCAGATCCTCCTGTATCTTAAGCCGTCTTCTGGAGTGTTGGCTATTCCTGCCAGCTTGGTGTCATCTGCAAATTTGATGAGTTCCCCATCTATCCCCTCGTCCAAATCATTGATGAAGATGTTGAAGAGCACTGGACCTAGAACAGAGCCCTTTGACACCCCACTACATACTTCCCTCCATGTAGATGTGGTTCCATTGAGGACCACATGCTGAGTATGGCCGGTCAGCCAGCTATGAATCCATCTGGTGGTGATGCTGTCTAACCCACATTTTTCTATCTTATCGAGTAGTAGGTTGTGATCTACTTTATCAAATGCCTTACTGAAGTCCAAATAAATTATATCCACAGCATTCCTCTGATCCACTAATTTTGTCACTTGGTCAAAGAATGCAATAAGGTTTGTCTGGCATGATCTATTTTTGACAAACCCATGTTGGCTTTTAGTAGTGATTTTGTTTGCCCCTAGGTGTTCGCTGATTCGTTGTTTGATTATTTTTCCCAGAATCTTTCCAGGTATTGAGGTCAGGCTGATAGGTCTGTAATTTCCTGGATCCATTTTTTTTCCTTTTTTGAAGATGGGAACTACATCAGCTCTTTTCCAGTCCTCTGGTAGTTCCCCAGTGCTCCAGGATCTTTGAAAAATATAGTTCAGTGGTTCTGAGATCACATCTGCCAGTTCCTTGAGAACCTTGGGGTGTAATCCATCTGGTCCTGGTGATTTAAACTTGTCTAGGCTGGACAGGTGCTCATTTATCATTTTCTTGCCTAGCTTAACTTGTGTTTCTATACTGTTTTTTATGGCACTATTTTTGATAGGTTGGTCTGTTTTTTCCCTTCGTGTAAAGACAGATGTAAAAAACGAGTTAAATAGTTCTGCTTTCTCCCTATTGCTTGTCACCTTCTTGCCATTTTCACCCACTAATGGACCAATCATTTCCTTCACTTTTCTCCAGCACTGGAGATGGATAATCCACCAATGGGTTTAGGCTGTGTTCCTGCCCAATCAGATCAAGTCAGCCAAAGTTGCAACGCCTGTCCTGGGCTAGAGTGTCCAAGTCTCGACTTGATCTTGCCCAAGACAGACGTAGCAAGTTGGCTCTTAGGCAGGTACAGTTTCCATTGGCAGATTCTTTATTCTCTATTCTCTTCAGTCTTCTGTGACAGTGCTGTATTCAGCACTGTGTTTTTTCCTCTCAGTTGGCTGAAGAACTGTTTGCCTTTAACTAGGAATGGAGGCCTTCGTTCCTCCCCCCTCCCCACTTCCAACCCTAAAGGCTTGAGGCTGAGGGGACTTGCTTCCCCTCTGTAACACAGCCCTCCTTCTCCTCTTGGACAGCACTGGGCTCAGTGCTGCTCCTCAGCCCTCCACAGTTCCCCATTGCCTGGAAAAGCCTCTGGACACGCGTGAAGGCTAAAAATGGCCGTTTGCAGCTGGTGCGTGTTCAGAAGGCCGATTACCTCTTTTCCAGCCTTTCTTCGTGATAAGAGCCAGAGAGCATTCCAAAGCTCCGTTTTTTTCATCTTGGAGGGCTGCTTGGTTTAGGGTGGAAGGGGGTGCTGACAGCAATACCCCCAGACCTCATGCGGCCGCCATTTTGAGTGTGGTGGCCATTTTGGTTGTGGCTGCCATTTTGAGTGTGCAAGCCATTTTGTGGCAGGCTTTTTAAGTGTGGCTGACATTTTAAGCTGACATTCGGAGTGTGGCAGCCTTTTTGGGTGTGGCCGCCTTTTTGTGTCCCTTATTGGGACTGGGTCTTTCTTGAGGCAGCCATCTTGGGGCCTGCTCTACGCCCTTTTCTCTCCTGCGGCCACCATTTGAGGCCTCTGGAGCCTCAGTTTGCACAGGGACCCTGCACGGCCACTGTTGCCTCAGAATAGGCCTGCTAGCCTCCTCAGGCCTACTTCCTTCATCTGCTCTAAATACAACCTTACATAACACCATTCCAAGGCCTGTCAGACCTCAGTCAGTATTTGATCTCCACAGCCACTGAGGCCTGCAATATATCAATTTCACAGCCTACTTAGCAGGTTTGGCTCTATCTGGGTTGTTCCTTCATGTGCATTTAATCTCCTTGGATTCAATTTCTGGTTCTTGGTGTCTCCAGGTCTCCCTGAAAACCAGGATTAGTCCATTGGGATCCTGGGCCTAATTATATTAACAGTTCTATCTGGATTCCAGGCGTCCCCTATCGTGCACCTGTTCTTATCCACACAAACAGCTCTATCTGGAATCCAGCGCCCCCTATTGTGCGTCTGCTCTTATCCACACAAACAGCTCTGTCTGGATACCAGGTGTCCCCTACCGTGTGCCTGTTCTTATCCACACAATCAGCTCTATCTGGATTCCAGGTATCCCCTATAATGCGCCTGTTCTTATCCAACCAATAGCAGTCTTCGGATACCAGGGGTCCCCTATCATGCTCCTGTGTTACCCGAGGATGGAGGATGCTAGGTCCCCCACAAAGGACGTCTTGCCGTCCTCCTCGACTGCTAAACGCCACAAATCCTCTAATCAAGAGACCGCAGGTAAGATCTCTACCAAGGCCAGGTCTACCTCAAAAATCTCCAAGGGAGCTGAAAAACAGGCCACCAGGAGACACCAAGCCCTAGAGAAGGAATTCTCTAAAGCACAGAAGCTAGCCAGGTTGGAGACCTCACAAGCTGAAGTGCCTTCTGTTGATCTGCCCCTGGGGCCCTCTGCTTCTCCACTGGGGATATGATCAACAGGAGAACTATTTCCTACACCGAGGGACATCGACAGGATTCATCCCATCACTCAGCCCTCCGCTCCACGGGCTCAACACGTGGCCCCTGAAGCTACTTTCACCCCCACTGCGGCCGGACTTAGGCCAAGTGAACCGGTCCCCCTCCCCACGGAGGACCGCCTAGCTGAGATGATTGCACAGGTGGTAGAGCGTGCTCTTGAGGCCAGATCACAAGCAGGTAGGTCACCCGCGGTCACCTTTTTACCCACCCACCAGCCGGCTACTGAGTCCTATCATGCGCCTTTTCCCCCTTCGCAGTCCATTTACTCTGGGGACTCGTCATCTCGTGAATACAAGGCTGATCTGGAGATTCTGATGTCTGAGGAGGAGGAATCCTCCCCTGAGACACCATCACTTAGCGATCTCTTTAACCCTGCCTTTTTTGTGCCCCTGCTTCATAAGGCCACTTCCATGGCACATCTCGGACCTGATCCTTCCACGCTGGCAACTTAGACTTGGAGGCAGATCCAAATTTCACCGAACCGGTAACAACACAATACCGCATTCCTTGCCCTCCCATGTTCCTCAACACAGTCTGAAAGCAATGGGTCTCTTTTCCCCTTCCAAGTAGCGATGAGAAAAGACTTTATAACGTGGCCCAGGACCTGGAGGTGGCTCTGGAGGTACCCATGGTAGATGAACCTTTAGGACCCCTTGTGTCTCCAACTGTCATTCCTGGCGACATTTCTGAGGCTCTCAAGGCTGAGGACCGTAAATGTGAGCTCTCTTTCCATAGAACACATCAAGCGGTGGCTTGGGCTATCAGAGCAGCTACCTCTGCATCCTTTTTTAACAAATCTGCTCTCCGCTGGCTTAGACAGCTTCAGGCCAGGATACCGGCGGAGGATATCCACACGCATCAAGATCTAAGTAAGATAGTGGCAGCTACAGAATATGCTTCTGATGCCACCCTCCAGGCCGCCAGATTTTCCTCCAGAGCCATGGCATCCAACGTCACTGGCCGCCGTATGCTCTAGTTGAAACACTGGCATGCTGATGCCAAGTCCAAATGGCACTTGTCAGCAGCCCCTTATCAGGGAGGGAAATTGTTTGGTGAAGCTCTGAATCGTTACCTCATTGAGAATAAGGATAAATGTAAGGTCCTCAATCATCTCCTTAAACAGTTAGACAAACATCCCAACACCTACTCACGGAGGCAGCCCTTTCGCGCTGGAGCCAGGTCCAACTACTCCTAGCCCAACCGTTCTTTCCCTATCAGACAAGACAGACAGGACAGTCTGACAGACAGGTTTCCAGACCCAGACAACAATTTCAGGGCAAACGGCCCTTTCGTGGGAGCGGCCGCCCCATCTGCCAATTCAGGTGACTCTCAGGTGGATCCTCCCATTGGGGGTAGACTCTCTCTCTTTGCCCGCCAGTAGGAAGCCACCACCATGGATGCATGGGTCCTAAACACCGTGCGTCACGGACTGGAGTTCATCTCTAACCCCCCGAATCGCTTAATTTCTTGTCCCCAACTAAGAAATCCAACAAAGAAAAAACTAATGCGAGAGGCCATTGGTCACCTCTTAAACATATGGGCCATAGAACTGGTGCCATTGGATCAGAGAGGTCGGGGATTTTACTCCATTTTCTTCGTTGTCCCCAAGGCGTCAGGAGGATGGAGAGCCATCCTGGATCTAAAAGGATTAAATTATCATCTTGCATACC
Organism: Crotalus tigris; assembly: GCF_016545835.1. Classification (NCBI taxonomy): domain Eukaryota; kingdom Metazoa; phylum Chordata; class Lepidosauria; order Squamata; family Viperidae; genus Crotalus; species Crotalus tigris. The sequence continues at coordinate 246,101 of NW_024097068.1, forward strand.
GCAAATTCAAGATGCAAATGCTCCAGTCCATCTTGGAAGCGTAAGAAGGGGGGACTTCCTGATGTCTATCGACCTCATGGAAGCGTACCTCCACATCCCCATCTCTCTCACCCATTGCCAGTTTCTAAGATTCGCTCACAGGGGATATCATTATCAGTACAGGGCACTCCCGTTCAGTCTATCCTCGGCTCTGAGAGTCTTTACCAAGATCCTGGTGGTTCTAGCAGCTCACCTGAGATCCAGGCGGATCTCAAACTGGTGATAATGCTGCTCCAGAATGACCGGTTCTCGGTGAACTTCTCCAAGAGCCATTTAGTCCCCACAACAAGGTTATTACACCTAGGGGCCATCATAGACACGGTGGAATGCCGGGTCTATTTATCCCAAGAATGCCGAGACAGCATCAGGGAGTCGATTTTCCAATTGCGCAGGAGTCAAACGGTGACGTTACATGTTGAAAGAAGCTTTTTTTGTTGTTATTTTTGACTTTGGTCGCAAGCCTTTGTTCATTATGAGCCTTAGCTTCCTCACTTCATCTTTGCAGGCTCGGGCTATTTATTGATATTCTGATTTAGTTATGTGCCCCTCTTTCCACTTTCTATACTTGTCCTTTTTATCTTTCAATTTATCAGAGAGTTCTTTATGCAGCTATGCTGGTTTCTTTTGAGAGCTGTCATTTTTCCTCTTTGTTGGTATTGAGCTAGGCTGGGCTAGTTCTATTATCTTGCTTTTCAAAATTTCCCAAGCTTCCTGAGTTTTTTTCCCCTGGAGGATTCTCATCTATGGAATCCTTCCCAAGCCCTCTCTAAATTTATTGAAATTAGCTCTCTTGAAGTCCAAGATTCTAGTTTGACTATGTTCTATTGCTTGTGCTTCCATAATGTTGAATTCCAATATTGCATGATCACTACCTCCCAAGGTTCCTGTGGCTTCAACACCTTCTAACATTTCATTTGATGCCTACATATGTATCATAAAATCACATTTTGTTTCTCCACTTATGCTAAGGCATTAAAAATATTACAAAAGGCACAAGTTATTGACATAAATATGATACTGTGGTGGATTGGATGAATTATTTGCTTATATTCAGTAATATGCAAGAAGTATTTTTATTTCCCATGCAATATGACGTTGCATCATTGTAACGTGTTTAATCTTACTTGGAGCATATGACAGCATGTATTGGTTTGGGGCTAAGAAGGAGACATTTAGGTCATCTACAAGAGGTGAAGAAATCAGTCTGTAGCTCTTTTTGAGTTCTTGGGAACCAACAGTCCTAGGGAATATCAGCTTCGTGATAGAGAGATCTGCTACAGTCTTGTATTTCCAAGTCTGATTCTTTCTTCCAGAGAAGATGGTGATAAAAAAAAATCCATTACTGGGTGAAATTTCTTCTGTTGTATGAATATATTCTGGCCTGGGTTTTTTTGTTGTTATATATGTTTTGTTCTATCCTTCCTTTACTGAGCTTGCTTCTACACAATATGGGAAATTATTGCAAATTTTCTAGTTAACTAGTATTCAAATTCTAGGAATGCATAATTGTCCTGGGAGTTTCCTCCTTTTAATGTCCCCTTTTAAATGCATATTTTAAATCTCCATTTCAGCACCTTCTTGCAAATGCCCCATTGCTTCTTTTGTTCTCTGACTCCTGCTGCTTTCTATCAACTCGCATTCCTATTTAGTTCTTCTTCCTAACTCAGCATCTTTGTTGTTCTTCCTTCTCTTTGCCTTCTCTCTGCATTCTTTCAGGAATACAGTTTTGTTTTCTTTTTTCAGTCAATTTTTAAAGATTTACAACTATCTGGATAGTATCTCTGTGTTCTTTTCTAGCAATTACTTATTTATTAGGCAGGTGGCATAAAAAAAATAAAAGCATAATACATTTAATAACTAACTCTTCAGTTTTCCTTCCTTGTCTCATGCTTACTATTGAGATTTTCCTTACCAAAGCATGATTTTCTACATGTGATAATGTGAAGATAGATACATGCACTGGAACAATTCTAGTTGACAGCTTGTGACCTAAGCCTATATTTACATTATAGAAAAAAGCAAGCACAAAAACAGTCTGGGATTCTGGTAAAACTTAGATTCATCAGGAGACCTTCCCTGCCTTCTGCCAATACCCAGAATGGTATTCCTCTGTTTCTGCCTTCCCTGATGTAAGAGATGACCCAGGCTGAGCCCAAGGGAGGGTCAAAGGTGTCATCAGTTTCAAGTCCCTTCACACTCACAAAAGATTTTAAGTCCAGCCCACCTGAATTCTGTTGACTCGTATTTACTGCCAATTTGCTTTGACCATTAGTAGCTTAGATTCTTGCAGAGAGCTTAAGCATACAATAAATGTATGTATTCATTTGAATTGCTTGGGTTTTCCTGATTTTCTGTGCTTCACACCTGACTTGGTACTGAATAGATTACAACTTCCATAATTTCCCAAAAATATGACCAGGTATTGTTGAGGAGAAAAGTTGAGGAGAGCACCAGGTTGGGAAATGCAGCATTATCTTTTAGCATCTCTTTATTTTTGGAGTTTAAATGAAATCACCTACATTTTGGATAGGAAGCACCACTAATAAAAATTACCTTATTTATTTGAGAATTTTTAATTATATAATAAAAAAGAAGGTGAGGGGGTGGGATGAGATTCACAGAAGATCAGCAATCAGAAACAAAGTGAGAAATATGTATCTTTCTTGAAAAGGAAAAATAAAGTTGTATCGGCTGTATTGCTGTCATTTGCAGAAAAGCAGGACACAGCTTCCTTTAGCCAGATCACCTAACCAGTTCTCGCTAGCGCGACTAACTCTGTTTTCAGAATTGATTATCTGATTCCAAAAATTCCTATTATGTCTTAAATTAACTATATCATCATCAACAACAACAACAGAGATGTGCTGGTGCAGTGATTAGAATGCAGTATTGCAGGCTAATTCTGCTGACTGCCGATTCCCAGCAGTTTGGCAGTTTGAATCTCACCAGCTCAAGGTTGACTCAGCTTTCCACCTTTCCGAGGTTGGTAAAATGAGGACCCAGATTGTTGGGGGCAATATGCTGACATTGTAAACCTCTTAGAGAGAGCTATAAAGCATTGTGAAGTGATATATAAGTCTAATGCTACTGTTATCATTTGTATAAATCTGCATGAGGAATGGATTGGTTGTTCATTGAAGCTTTTGATTATATATTGTCCCTTTGCTTCTCTTTGCAGCTGTCCGCAATGATAGGAACAAGAAGAAAAAAGATGCTCCAAAACAGGAATGTTCAGAGAGCTACATCATTACACCTGAGGTGGAGGATCTCATTGAGAAAGTGCGCAAGGCTCACCAGGAGACCTTCCCTGCCCTCTGCCAATTGGGCAAATACACCACAGTGAGTGACAGCGAAGATAAGGGCCAAAGAAGACTGGGTGGGAAAGCTCAGCAGGACAACTTTGTCCAAACTCAGTGTCCTCCAGATGAATTGGCATCTTAACATCTATAACTCAAGCCTTTGCAATCCCTCAGAGAAATTTGTAAAATAATAGATGATTCAGAATTCAAAGTCTTAGATGTTCTGAACAGAGATATACACAGTCCCCTATTTTGTTAATGAAATTTTATGCTACTGTTTAGACTAAACAGTCTATCTAGCTTTCTTGGTTTTCATCAGGCAATTTTCTACATTTTAAAAAATCATTTCTTTAAGCAATAAAGATGAAAAGTCACCTTGACCATTCATTTAGTTGGTATAGAAACCACTAAAGATGACATTCAACACATGTTTTTTGAAAGTAAAAGCAGAGGTCCTCATTTTTGTTGCTAGAATTGGCTTAACTATTCCCATATTATTAAGGATTATTTTTATCAGTTTCTAACTTCATTTTTAATATGTAAGATTTAGTTATGTTATAGCCAGAAGAAAATGACAAGGAACTTTAGACAATTTTTGAGGGAGAATGAGCAATTTAGAAATGTGATTGATTGATTGATTGATAAAGTGAAAAGCTGTTTATTTCATGAGTAGACAAAATATCTGGACCACCAGGAATAACATGGGAAACAATTTTTTAAAAACCACCACTTTAATACATCGTGTTAAGCCCTGAGTTATTATAGGCATGGATCATTGAACAAATTCAAGTCAATTTTTTAGACAAGCAGTTTAATTGTGGTTTGTTCAGCCAATTCCTTGTCTGCTTTTTCTCCTTTTTAACTGTTTTTTGTGTGATTACAAAACAAATCAAAATAAAGTCAGGAAACCATCAAAAGAAACTATTGACTTTCTCACATCACACAAAGAATTATAACCAATAAGCTAGTAATGAACTGTGGATTTATTGCTGTAAATCTAATCCACTCATTCTTGTTTCTCAAATGCAATTTCCCTGTCGCCAATAGAACAACAGTTCAGATCAACGGATATCTCTTGACATTGATCTGTGGGACAAATTCAGTGAATTGTCCACAAAGTGCATCATCAAGACAGTTGAATTTGCCAAGCAGTTGCCAGGTTTTACCACGCTCACAATTGCTGACCAGATCACACTCCTCAAAGCTGCCTGCCTTGACATCTTGGTAAGTAGGTGATCCTTTTTCTTTTCAAATAAAGCTCAGCAATAAAAAAAATGAGGAAATGTATAGAATTATGGAGTGAGAGGAGTTAATTAGCACACAAGCCATACTTTCACAGGATCAGCCCAAGGCTAAAGAAGAAAGATATGGTGGTAGATGATAGGTCTCCATTTCTTATATATAATCATTATTTGGAGAGCCAATTTGGTCTAGTGGGCAAGGCACTAGATTAGAAATCAAGACATTGATTTGAGTTATATCCTGCCTTCAGCATGAAAACTGGCTAGGTAGCTGTGGGCCAGTCACTTTTCTCATAACCAATGAATCAATACTTGGTTGATAAAAAAGCACAGCCTGCACTTGCAAAAAAATGTTGGGAAGAAACAAAAAGTGCTGTCCATCATAATTATGGTGATAAGCTCAGGACAGGTGTTGGGTCATACACAACAATGTCCAGCAGAACAGAGTGGCCAGGATGTTAAAGAGTATTGTATAAAAGGTAGCTATAGTGTCTTCCCAGGGATCTGCCACCTGAAACAAATGACCTACTCTGTTTAACAATATTACAAGTCCTGCAGCTGAACTTTGATCACATTTAGTGTGTAATATATTAATATTACACACTAAATGTGATCAATATTATAGGTAGAACATAGAAAGGATGGGGAACAACTGTAATGCATACCTCTAACATACTTTCCATCACAGATCCTTCGGATATGCACACGCTACACACCAGAGCAGGACACCATGACCTTTTCTGATGGCCTGACCCTCAACCGCACTCAGATGCATAATGCAGGCTTTGGACCCCTCACAGACCTGGTCTTTGCCTTTGCCAACCAGCTGCTGCCACTTGAGATGGATGATGCTGAAACAGGACTCCTCAGTGCCATCTGCCTCATATGTGGAGGTGAGTGCCATTACTGGGCCAATAAATAATAAATAAGATCAAGATTAAGTTTTGGACATTTGCATATTTTCAGGGCTTGCCTATGGAATGCACAGAGGCATTGACCCTTACCTGCCAAAGGCAGAGAGCAAGCTATACAAGCATATGCAGCTAGGTACCTTGATTTCAGACAAGAAAAATGTACATTGGATAGCACTCTGATGATAAGTGTCATAATACCTTCTCAGACCTACTGTTTCTATGTGTAGCAGCTCCTGAGTAAATATGAAAACTCTGTAAACTCCACCCACTGTCACAATTGACCCAGAACTAATTTTAGGTAGTTCCTAATAGTATTAATATTCAGTTTTATTCCTTTTTCTTGCTTTTGTGTCTGGAAATCTTTGGAATTCTCTTCCACCATGCCACTGTTGCTACAAAATGCAGTGGTGTTAATATATATGATCTAGGCTTCTTAATATGTTGTCTCTCACATTAGCATTTCTCATTTTCATGCTGTCTGGAGAATTCTGGAAATTGAAGTTCATACTTCTTAAAATCCTGAGGTTGCAAAACATAGGCTTGCATGATGATTGCCTACTGTACTTGGGTATGAAAGGAGTAGTCCAACAATAAGGAACACATTAAGTTAGGGAAGAATGAGATATGCATTCTATATTCTAAACAGCCAAGTACAGTTGTATCTTGGTACTCGACTGTTTTGAAACTCATCAAATTTGGTACTCAATGCATGGCTCAACTACATTCTCTTTTCTCTTATGAGAAAAGTTTGTTTGGTACTGATCATTGTTGGTACTCATCAAACCTCCTGGAGCCAATGATGAGAACCAATGTAGCTAGTTCTCATTGGGAAAGAATGTTTGTGAGCTTTCTTATTTTGAAGTAAGGGATTTCATCGTTCCTGCATTATAATCTTTGCTGGTTACAAAAAAAAAAGTGAATTTTCAGTCATATAAACCTCTAACCACAACCTACATTCCAAAGTACCATACCATCTTTTTGAAGTTTACTTTTATTTATTTATTTATTAATCCAAGTTTCTAATTGTTTCTTTCAATGCAGACTTTCAATCAAAATAATGCATGGGAAGAAAAAATGACAGATTAAAAAAGAAGTGAATTTTCAGTCATATAAACCTCTAACCACAACCTACATTCCAAAGTACCATACCATCTTTTTGAAGTTTACTTTTATTTATTTATTTATTAATCCAAGTTTCTAATTGTTTCTTTCAATGCAGACTTTCAATCAAAATAATGCATGGGAAGAAAAAATGACAGATTAAAAAAGAGTAATAGATAGATAAATGTCAGACCTTTTAAAAAGAAAAAAAATCAATCAGCAAAATTGTTAAAGACAAATAATAATAGTAGAAACAAAGCCCATTAAGAAGGAAACAGCAAAACAAATGACCAAAAGTGTATATGTATGATTTATTATTTACATTTATTACGGCCACCCAACTCCAATGTAGTGTAGGCTTGCAATTCAGATTAGAACATAGAACATAGAATCATACGGCTGGCAGGAACCTTGGAAGTCTTTCAAGTCCAACCCCCTGCTTAAGGCAAGAGATCTTATACCACCCCATCAAATGGTTGTCTTGCTATTTTTGAAATCTCCAATGATGGCACACCCACAGCTCCAGGAGATAAGCATTGATTAATTGTTCTCACTGTCAAAAAATTTCTCTTTACTTTTGACAGAATAACAGAGTTGGAAGTTCTTCTAGTCCAATTCCCTCTTCAGTCAGGAAGCTGTCTATCTCTTCAGACAAGTGGTTGTCCAATCTCTTCTTAACAACTTCCCGTATAGGAACAGTCAATGAGTTCCATTGATTAACTGTTGTAACTTTCATGAAATTTCTCCTTAGTTCTATATTGTTTCTCTCCTTGATTAGCTTCCATCCATTGCTTCTTGTCCTGCCTTCAGGTGCTTTGGAGAATAGATTGACCCCCTGCTCTCAGCTTAAAAGTCTCAGTTTTAATTTTTTTTAATCCCATTGTCTTCTTGCCTTATTTGATATTTCTGTTCAATACTTCAAGAACCAAAATAAACAACAAAAGACAAAAGCCTTGATTCCTTCTAAATATCACATAGTTCAACCATAATTGGAGCCTTCTGAGGCATATGTATCAACTTCAATCCTTGAATAAAGTTCTTGCCAAAGTTCATATCTTCCAGAATTTTAATTTTAAAAAAGGCCAATTCAAATTATTAAAATTTTTCTCTGCATCTAGGATTAATGTGGCTTGTTTTACGTTATGTTGTAATATTCTTACATCCAATACAGTTCTTATATTATCTTTTAATTATATTTTAGATAAAAACCCACACTGAATAAAGTGAATAAAATCTTGTAAAAACATTTTAAATCTACAGGCTATATAATTAATGTGAATAGTTTACAGTTATTCAGTAAGGTAATTGGTCTGTAATTTTTAGTAGAGGTTAAGTCTTGTCCTTCCCTTGGTAACAAAATTGGCCTCTTTCCAGGATTCTGGAATAGCATCTCCCTGAAAATAGATATCTTTCTCTTTTAAGGGTTCATTAACTCCAAATAACCACAATTTTCTCTGTCTCTTTCTTTTTCAAGAGCCATTTTTTCCCTTGTTTTGTGATTTTATCTTGATTCATTCTCTATATCAGGGGTAGTCAACCTTGGCTCTTTTATGACTCGTGGACTTCAACTCCCAGAATTCCTGAGCCAGCCATGCTGAGGGGGAAGGGAGAGGTTTCCAAGCTGAGCCATGCTGGCTCAGGAATTCTGGGAGTTGAAGTCCACGAGTCATAAAAGAGCCAAGGTTGACTACCCCTGCTCTATATCATCAGACTGCTTACCCATACGTTTTTCATACTGTTCATTTAGCTTCTGTATTCAATCTAGATTAATTACCCCACCTTTTTAAAATAACTGATTTCCATTGTATGCAATTTACTTTTATGTTTCTTCTGAGATATCCAACTCTTGCTTTCATATAACAATGTGGGAAGAAGCAGTTTGATATTGTCATGTACTGGATTATAATTTGTAACTGTCACCAGCCAATGGATTCCTGCTTTCTTGCACACCATTTTGCTTTTTCTGACCTATATTTTAGTCCTTTTATTTCTAAATTGTCTGCAGCTTCACTCATCTACATGTGTTCATCAACTCTGCAAGATTAATCAGCTCTGCTCCACAAGATCGACAACGTTCAGTCATATCTATTACAACCTTCTCCTTTATTTTACATCTATTTTTCTTCCTTAATTCATTTTATTTTTTTAGTTTATGGTATTTACTACTGTGTTTCCCCCAAAATAAGACCCAACTGGAAAATAAGCCCTACCATGATTTTTCAGGATGCTCATAATATAAGCCCTATTCCCAGAAGAAGCCTCACGTATTTCCCCGAAAATAAGACCTAACCGGAAAATAAGCCCTAATATGCCTTTTGAAGCAAAAATTAATATAAGACCTGGCCTTATTTTGGGGGAAACATGGTACATTCTAAATCACGATTTCCATATAACATTCAATTATCAATCAAATCTTTATTACGACCATGGACTAACATTAGAAGGATGGAACACAGTATTTTTAAAAATTAAAAAAAAAACATAAAATATAGTTAGTTAAGATGGATTTTGTATTATGATAGATTTACTTAGCTATATATTAAATTTTGTGGGGGGGATTGTGTTTGCTTAGTGCTTTTAAACTTTTTAATAGATTTTTTAAACAATATTTATGTCTTTATATTTTTTAATTTTAAAAATCTTTTTTTAATTATTTTTCTAGCTTTTAAAATTATTATTTGTATTTCACCCTTCTTATGCTAGCTTACGACCGTAATAAAGATTTGATTGATTATCCATATGACACAGTCAGGATCAAATAAATCCATAGACCTTATGGCTTTGATCACTTTCAGTTTTTATAAATTATTTTCCAGTAGAATAGTGGGTAGATTTGATTACCAGCCTTGGTGGTACCTTTGTTACATACCACATTCTCTATTAATGATAAGGACAGTAATGGTCACTTTTTGCATATCTTGGCCAATATGGGACAAGGGTAGCCAGAACCCTATTTTATTCTCAGGATGTTCACACTATTCTGTGCATGCTAGGATCTAGAAATTTTCTTGCAAGCCAATACACATCGCCTGCATTGCACCAACCAGGGGGTATATGTAGTGCCTTGATATGCAGAGTTATACTAATAGGCAATTCCTGTGATTTATTTGCTTACTAAAGTCACAATTGTATGTAGAGAGTGATAGATACAGCTTTTTACTTGTACTATATGTGTACATTTCTAGAAAGAAAGAGAGGCTAAAAGTAATTGCGCTGTGTCCTGACCAATAGCACCACCAGGTGGTTAGAATTAAAATAAATCTGTAATGATTGGTATTTTTTAAAGCTTTTGATAAATGCAATACGATGTGGGAAATGCCTGGATCCATTTATTCTAATTCCTTCAAATATTAATACTATTGACTGAAAAGGTAGAGGAAATCTGTTCATAATATCATGTGTTCATCTCAAACTGAAGCATGCGTTCGAATGGTGCGGGAGTATGGACAAATTTCCAGAAAGAAATGCAGACTACAGGAACCATTTGCGCTTCAGCTTAAGATGCAGACAACACAGACTCATTCCCAACAGCCTGCATCTGTCTTCAGCGGTGAAGGGACACAGCGCAGAAAACAAACCTCTAAATGGTCTCAACAGCTCTAAAAGAATGCAAATGACCAGCTGTCTACAAGGAATACAACTCTTTCCATGCCCCACCATCCAATCAGAGCTGAAGAAGCTTCTTGAATGAGAAGCAAAACGTCTTCAAAGAAAAACAAGAAAGTCCAGTTGCCTCATGAAAAAGCACCTTTGGGACTTTGCTTAATGGCAATTCTTTCAGTTTTAATAGTGGTACTTATGACCAATCCTCAAAATTCTAGCCATCGTAAAGTCCCCACAATCATGTGATCGCAGGTGTTTCGCAACCAATATGCACATAACAACAGTTGCAGTGTTCTGTGGCCATGCTATCACTTTTCAAGATCTTCCCTGCTGGCTTCCCATAAGCAAGGTCAATATTTGGGAAAGTTGCAATAGCTCTGGAAATCCCTCCTTCCTCCTGCATGCATGCTGCAGTACCCCGTTTTCACCAACTCATGCATGGCTTGTGCTGGCCCTCCAAGACCTATCCTTGCTTCCCCCATGCCCCTCAGTACTGCCATGCTCTTTCCATGGGATTCCCACCCCTTCTCATTAAGCAAACATTACATGTTTTGGTGTTATGATGGCAACCAGGTTTATCAGGATTGTCATTGCTAAGCGATGCACTCATGTGGCAATGTGCTTTAAGATTAAGATAAGATAGATAAGCTTTATTGTCATTTTTTACTGTGGGCACAATGACACACATCAAAAATGAAATTTAGTTGCCCACTCTCAAAGTGAACTCATACATGAGACACACCTAAACATATTATATACAACATATACATACTATATACAACATATATATAGACCTACACCGCTAGATATACATAACATATGAATATTAAACACTGTCCGTCTTGAATATATAACAGAAGGAGGAAGCTTGAAAGTTCACAAGGTTTATATTGTATGGAACAAAACTGTGGCTGAATCTGGATGTTCTGCTTTGGATACCATGGAGCCTCCTCCCAGAAGGTAACAAGGAAAACAGGTTGTGAAGAGGATGTGTAGTGTCCCAGACAATTTTACGGACCTTGCTCAAGCAACACTTCTGTACTATGTCCTGGATGGGAGGGAGGGAACTGCCAATGATCTTTTCGGCCATCCTCACCACTCTCTGCACCGTCTTCCTGTCTGAAGCAGGAAGTGATGCTTCCAAACCAGACTCTGATGCTGTATGACAGGATGCTCTCGATCATCCCCCTGTAGAAAGTGGTAAGGATAGGGGAAGGAAGATGTGCTTTTCTCATACGACGCAGAAAATGCAGGCGCTGCTGTGCCCGCTTTACCAGTATCTCGCTGTTGAGCGACCAAGACAGCCTACTTGTTAACTGCACACCCAGGATTTGATGCTGGTAACCATTTCCCCAGGTGAATCATTAATGCACAGAGAAATGTGGCTGTGCCTGCCTTTTCTGAAATCAAGAATGATCTCTTTGGTTTTTCTAGCATTTAAAACTAGGCTGTTCTCCTTACACCAGTTCACCAACCCCTCAACCTCCTTGCGGTAAGCATCCTCATTGTCGTCATGAATAAGGCCCACTACTGTTATATCATCTGCGAACTTCACAAACCTAGCACAACAGTCATGGGTCAATAGGGTGAACAGCAGTGGACTTAAGACGCAGCCCTGAGGAGAACCTGTGCTCAAGAAAATGGTGTTAGAAGTATTTGTTCCAACTCGCACATATTGGGGCCTGTTGGTAAGAAAATCAAGAATCCAATTGCACAAAGGAGTGTTTAAGCCTAAAAGACCCAGTTTTCTATTAGATGCGGGGAGTGATTGTGTTAAATGCTGAACTGAAGTCGACAAACAACAAACGCGCATGAGTATTTCTTTCCTCTAAGTGCTTCAAGCTCAGATGGAGAACAGAAGAAATAGCATCCTCCCTAGATCGATTTGGTCGGTAAGTAAATTGAAGTGGGTCAAATGCTGGCGAGAAGCTAGATACAATAATGTCCTTTATCAGCTTCTCAAAGTATTTCATAATGATGGATGTCAGTGCAACCAGACAGTAATTGAGGCCTGTAATTGTGGACTTTTTTGGCACTGGCAAGATGATGGCCATCTTAAAACACAATGAGAGATTGAAAATATCTGTGAGAACACAAGCCAGCTCATCTGCCAAGCAATCCTTGTCCCAATTGCTGTTGTAAAATGAGGACTCTTTGTTCCCGTGACAAAACCTTCATTGGATGCTGCTAAACATTTACTTTCACTATGGAAGGTAAAAACATAAATATTATGGGTTTGTTTTTTATTGATATTCCACCTTTATTTTTTGTTAATTTAAGTTGGTGAGCCTAGGACTCCCTTCTCCCACCACCATAACAACCCTGCAAGGTAGGTAATAGAGGTTGACTAGGTCACAGTTACCCACCCTGTTTCCATGGCTAAGGGAAAACTAGAACTCACAGTCTTCCAGCACTTTAGTCACCACAGCAAACTTACTCTTATGCTCAGTTTTTGTTAAAGGTGACAGTGGCATACAGGATTATTTGATTATGCACAGGTAGAAGTCAGCTACCATCCCCTATAAAGTGCCTTCCAAAAGATAATGGGAACTGAAGTCAAGCACATCTGGAGGATACCAAATTCAGAAACACACAAAAAAACGTTAAGTGATACATTTTAAGGCAAAGACTGTATTACTATAGAGAAGATATGAAAAGTAGAATGTGTTCTATTCACTTTTTAATTGCCTCATTTCTCCCTCCTCTCCAGACCGACAAGATCTGGAACAACCAGACCGAGTGGATCAATTGCAAGAACCATTGTTGGAAGCCCTGAAAATTTATGTGAGGAAGAGGAGACCTAGCAAACCCCATATGTTCCCCAAAATGCTGATGAAGATTACAGATCTACGGAGCATCAGTGCAAAAGGTAAGGACAGAGTTTCAGACCCTGCAAAAAAAAAAAAAAAGTTTTCTTCTTTCTTAGATCTGTAAGGAGCAGAGGTTTAAAAAATGAATTCACAACTAAAAACTTTCTGGTATGTAGGATCATGTTGAACATCATGTTCAGTGATGGGATTCAAATATGTGAACAACCGGTTCTCTGTGTGGATGCCACTTTCAGAAGTCCACTCTGGGCCTGGGCAACAAATAATTAGCTACCAGTTCTGCCGAAGTGATGCGAACCGGCTGAATCCCATCTCTGGTCATGTTCAAAACTGAAAGGTAATTCTGGGAATACAGTGAGTCTTCTTTACTATATACTGCACTTTTGAATGTTTTTAAAAGTAAACTATATTGAGTACTGCTTGCACCCTCAGTATATTCTCTTAGCTTACTTGGAAAATGCTCTGGTTATGTTTTGTATTGGTAAATCAGCTGTCTTCCCTCCTGCAGGTGCTGAAAGAGTGATAACTTTGAAAATGGAGATTCCTGGATCAATGCCACCCCTCATCCAGGAAATGCTGGAGAACTCTGAAGGCATGGACTCTTTGGGGGGCTCAACAGGAGCTCCTTCCCGTATCAGTAGCTTAGCTCCACCTCCAGGCAGCTGCAGCCCTAGCCTCTCGCCCAGCTCCAACAGAAGCAGTCCTGCCACACATTCACCCTGACCATGCTGGACCCCTGAACTAGTTGCTTGAACCCCCCCCCCTCTGCGCACATTGGTCTTTTGCTTCCTGGGTCTGCCTGGACACTCGTCTCAGGAGGAGCAGAGGTGGGGTGAAGGCAAAACAGTGGGACAGACTGCCGCAGCAGGCATTCTCCTCCCTCTCTGTACCACATCAGTCCTGCTCAGACCCAAGAGGGAAGGCTTCTTATGTTCTCCTGTACCAGCACACTATTTCTCACTTAGCTGTTCAAACAGGGTTCTGCTTGCAAGGGAGGCCCCTGTTCTCATGGAGGGAAGCCCAGACCTTCTCTGAAAGCAGATCAGCAAGTAGATCTGAAGAACGGCTGCTCAAAATTAGGAGCAAGATTTTTTTTTTTTAAAAAAAGAAACTAGTTACAGAAAAAAAACAACCCTTCTCTGTGGCACGCATCCCTCCCCCACTCTTCAGTCTTGTCATGCACACGTACATGCCTCCACAAAGATGTTGCTTGCTTCTTGTTGCAGTGAAAATGAAGTAGTGGGGGTTTTTTCCAGTTGAGTTTGCATTTCAGATATTTCGAGGAAAGGGTATAACATTTTTTTTAAATTGCTCAAACCTTCTCTTCATCCTCAATTTGACCGTGCAATCTTACCTCTTTTCTTGCCTCCTTCTACTTCTTGTCCACTCACATATTCCTAAAAATGTCACCAGCAATTTTTTTTAAAAAAAGAAACAGTTCCTCAGTTTCTTTTTTTAAAGTACAGTACAACATGGAGGGAAGGATTCATTTAAGAAAGAATATCTGTTATATATACAAATATCTATAAATATATATAAATACATTTGAAAAAAAAAACTTTGTACAGGTTTGGAATTTGAAGAGTTTCTAAAAAGAGGGTGGCAAGCAAAAGGCCAGAAAAGCCAAACCAAACCATGGAGATTCATGTATGGGGTTGGTCACGCTTCTCATTATAGATTCAAAACTATTATCTAACCAGAGTTACGTACTTGAATTTGGTAGCCACTCTTCTACAAACACTGTGCCAGGAATGACCGAGATACCTGGCATTGGTAAGTAATAATCAGCTCATGCACAGTTGCTCATGAATTCTGCTCAGTTTAAACAGCCAGAAATGCACAATGGGGAAAAAGTTAGCACTGCATTCAAAACTGAATTCTTGGCTGGTCTCTTATTTAACAATACAGAGTCTAAAGAGCAAGGCATATTTAAAAAAAAACCCCACAAGCCACTGTTCTAATTTGCTTTGGTCATATTTTCAGGGAGAGCTAATTAAAAGCAATAGGACAACATTCCTTGCTGCCAGAATTTCCTGGAGTGTGTTTAAGTTTCAGTGTTTCCTGCAACTGTGACTAATATGAGTTAAAGATACTTAATTTTGGCTAGTGGTGTACTTATCTGGCTGCTTTTATTTGCAATATATCTTGTTTGGATCACATGGATACAAAGCCAAAATCTCACCATTCTCTTTTTTATTTCGATTTTGGCAAATGAAAAATTGAGAAGTGAGGGGGTTCTGAGCATTGTGATAAAAGTATTGTTTTGAGCAAAATGCTTTGTTTTCTAAAGGTGTGTCTGTGTGTGTGTGTGTGTCAAAAACACATTGTTACATGTTCTTACTAACAAAAAGCCAATTTCCCCCCTCTTCCTCAACTCTTAATTCTTATTATAAAATACTTTTGAAAGGGCAACCCTTAATTTTGTAAGGCACAGAATTTTATCAGGGGAAACATCTTACTTTTTTTTTTCTTCACTCCACTGCCCTTTGTTTACTTTACTGGTTTCTGGGTTGAATAATTTGAATCTTCTTTTGAAGGAGAAAGATTAAGGGCTGGGGTCTAAAGAGTTAATGTTAGAAGCTTTGTGGTGTGTGAAGGGTTTCTTTTCTATAACAACTCACACAATCTGAATTGCCCTATCACCAAATAACTTGTGTCATGTGGACCAAGAGTTTGGGGAAGGATTGCTTTTCAAAGAGAACAAGGCAGGTGGACAATCACTGTAGTCCCTGAACATAATAGGACTTTCTTCTAAGTTCCATGCATAACATGACACCACTAGACTTCCTCCCTATGCCTATTTATCTAGAAATAAGGATTGTTCTCTAACTATACAATCCTGCTTGTGTTTATGCAGAAGTAAATCTGCAAAGCTTAGTTCCAAGGCCATGGAAATAGAAATGAGGTCCTTCAAAATCTTGCCCCATTAGGTTGAAAACAACTTATATGGGTGGATTCCTGATTTATCTATAGAATATACAGAATGCTTTAAAGATATAGCCAGCTCTAAATCTCTTTAGGGCAGACTGAGGGGATTTCCAGCATGATTTATTCTTGCTTCTTTCTTTGTGTTGATATTTGAGTGTGTAGAATATGTAACATAACATTTAAACAGAATTGGGTAGGGTAGCAACAAGATTTTTATTCTCACAGAAGCTCCTCCCCAGGTTGTAAGGCATGTGCTCCACATTTCTCAGATATGTATATAAAGCTGTTATTTCATATAAGAAATGGTGAGTTTAAATTGTTGAATTAGATGGGGATGGGCTGATGAGATGTCTTATCTCTTTTCCTTAAAGTTAAAAAAATGACTATCTCATGTAAATGAATTACCTTGTTCTCAGCCCTATTGCATTAGTGATCAGCAATTTATTGAAAGGTTAAGTCAACAGGGGTTAGCCATGGTAATCCAATGCACCTTTCACATGACAAGATACTATACTTTTAAATATTAGGTGCCAAGGAGTAACAATAAAGGAAACCTCTGTGTGTTACAATTATTTTTGAAATTTCAGAAATATTTGGCTGGTTGCCCTGAAAATAGAATTAGACCAATGATAAGGTAAATCCACATCTTAGTTCTTATTACACCAATTTACAATATTGTCTATAACCTTGCACATAGCAAAGGATGCATCTATAAGGACACTAAGGTGGAATTTTGATGGCATAGTGAGCTTTGTTTAGTAACCGTTTACTAAATGAACTACAACTACCCAATTTTATGTTTTTGGTAGTAGAGGCAGAACTACTCTGCATGGCAACTCAGTGCTGTCCAATCAAAGTGGAGAAACATGACCATATTTAATCTATCATTAATGTAAGGATTAGTTATAAAAACCATACATTAACATTAATGTATGGATTATGAAAACCATGTAGTACAGAAGTTTGGATGGCCTTTTCAGATGAGTTTGTCAGAATCATTCTGGGCTGAGAATAATAAATAGGTTTAAAAGTAAATAATTACCTATACTCTTTTCAAATCATTTGCCTGAACTATGTTAAAATAACCCCACAAAATATTGGGCTAGAAAGATTCTTAAAAAATTCTCTCATTTAGAGTTGTGTGTAATCCTTAAAGTCATATTGCAGCATTCTAATAGGAAACCAGCTGCTTAACGTTGTAATTCTTTTGAGCATCTCTTTGATGAAATTGAAATGTTAGCGGGATGAAGTTTAGGTTCATAAAGCCCCTTTCTTCAAGTTGTTGCCTCCAGTTATGTTGGACTACAATCTTCCAACATATAGATACTAATAGCATTTGAAAAACACCTTGAGAGAAAAACCAATTTTCCTCATGCTTTTGTTTTAGAGAATATGACATTTGAGAAGGCGGAAGGTAATCCTCTGTTCCCAATTCATGGGAACAAAATGCATCTTTTAACTAGCAAAATGCACTGTTTGTGGTTGAACATCTGACTTGCAAGGCTCCTAAAGAAGTGTGATGGTGCTTTTGAATCTTTTGTAAAATTCTCATCCTGTAGAGAGATGATTGGGCAACAGCTTTATTCCAATACTCCACTAGAACATTTTAAGAATAGTGCAGGCAGAAATTCTACCAGATACATTTTCTCTTGTTTGAAGAAAATGGAATGAAGAAAGAAAAATAGAAATGTCCATTTTATAGTTGCCAATAATCTCCTGGTACCCCAAAATTGTGATTGCAAAAATAAGCTAAAATATTTGTTGGGTATACTTCACATTATTTCACATTCAGAAAATATACTACATTTGTTTGATCATTGACAGTTCTCAAATGATGAGATTACGTTTGTTCCTGGAGTTTTCTTCTGTTACAGGCAGTGGCATTTTGTTCTCCTTTCATTAGTGTTTCTCTTAAAACCTATTAAAGATTGGAGGTTGACAATCTGAGTAACATTTTGTTGCACAGAGTCGTGACAACAACCCTAATATGGATCAGTTGTCATGTGCATCACCTCTTGTGCTTCTGTGCTTTTACATTTGTTTACAAAAGGCAGACAGGTTTGATGGATCAGGCTTACCAGGCTGCACCCCTTTAATGTAAGGATGAACAATCTCTTTTTGTTATGATCTTGCTTATGATGTATTAATGTTGAATGGACTCAGAAGAATCACGGGATTTAAAGTAATCCAATCACATGATTCAAGTAGATGGAGTTGGAAAATTTTGTCCCTTTCTATTTTCTTTTTGGTGATGGGATTTATTACTGAATTTAGCCTTTTGTGAGGTTTGTCACCCCTTATCAGTTATACAATATGATGTGGTGGGCATAGTGACCTAAGAGATATAGAGGCTATTCAACCTTGTTTTAATGATGCCAGCATCTAGAATCAAGTCCAGGAAAAGATGGAGTTGCTTTTTCACCTGTTCAGCAGTGGACATAGAAATGAGGCTAATGGCATTTTGTTATTTAATCAAAATGGAATAATTACAGCTCTGGAAGTGAAGTTCAGTCCTTCCTTTAAAAACTGCAACTCTTAGCCCTGGAAAACATACTTTGTAAGAGTTTGTAAAAATGAAATAAGGTGTCAATACCTCTTTTAAAGTGGAGGTGACAAATATGGAGGCTGGCTGAGTATGTGGCGGGGAAGGGAAGAATAATTTCTACATTGTGCTGCAGTACAATAGTAACTATATCAAATACTTGTGTCAACTTTCATTTATGAGATTTCATCTGATTTCAACCTGTATAAGTGTTTTTTGCTTCAATTGTTCTAAAGCCAAATCTTTGCTTCTGAAGACTCAGGGTATATTTGGTACACAACAGTGTAACGTGGCTGTAATTGCCACTCATTAACCAAGCTTCTTTGCCAAGTACTGTGAGAAGGTAAATTACCAAGTATGCAACATCTCATGTATGCACAATGCTCCTTCCCTCAATATAGGACCCATAGGTAAACAAGTTTAACATTGAGACTACAAATGTAACAGAATATAGGCTAGAGCAGGGGTAGGTAACCTTGGCTCTTTTATGACTGGTGGACTTCAACTCCCAGAATTCCTGAGCCAGCACAGCTGGCTCAGGAATTCTGGAAGTTGAAATCCACCAGTCATAAAAGAGCCAAGGTTGCCTACTCCTGGGCTAGAGTGTATTAGTGTGTCTTGAATAAGCCTATTCCACAAAGACAACATTTTCCTCCCCCCATCAGTTTAAACATTTGTATCCTGGTCACTATTTCTGCTATTTCAAAATTTCATTGGCTTGGTCCAAATTGATCCTATTCTGTAACATCCTCCCTCTTTCTGTGTACAAAGGGAAAGATGGGGGAAACAACAGACTTGACAAATGCTAGTTTCCTGTTGAAGGTCAGAGTGAAGCTGTCAATGGCACCCCTGCTGCTTTGCCAGGCTAGTGAGGAAATTGCAAAGCTGTGAAGCCGGCATTTCCATTTCAGGACCTGAAGCTTGAGCTTTTCCAGCTGAAAAGAACTTTCAAAGCAGGTTCTATTGCACTGCAGCTGAGCCAGATGTACATCATTTCTGGAGGCATAAAGAAGACAAAAGCATGGGATTACTGTACACAAATGTGGAATCATTCCAAGAATGACGAGAACACCACTGGTGCAAGTCCCAAAATGATGGACAATAGCCAAAGATGGGGAGGGCTTTAAAATCAAAGAAATGTAAAGAGAATTATGGGAATGGTTGTGATAAACTGCTTCTGAAATAAAGAGAGAATTTGAACTGGAGAATAACTCTGATGAGGGAATGTGATTAATCTTACATTTGTTTTAAGAGAGAATGGTATTTGAGTTCTTTATCTTTGGAAGCCTTGACCCAGTATTTTACCAAGAAGACAGAGCAAAAGACTCCCAGAAGCAGTTGACATACACAAGCCTTTTGGCGACATCAAAGCCAGTCTGAATTTTCATAAATGGAATTATTCAGAAGTCACTTGAATTAATCTGGAGTACTGATAGTTGCACCACCAACTTTCTTCTTATACATCGTGCAGCCTTTAGTCAAGCAAATAGGGATAGCAAATGGATATTTCCCAGTAACTTAGCAGAAGGAAAAGGATGGCCAGAGAAACTGAATAGTCATCTGAATAGCTGCTGATGGCGGAATGGGACAACTCACTGTGGCCAACTTGCTCCGGCCAACTCACCATGGCCAACTTGCCACAGACAACTCACTACAGCCAACTCATAATAGGATGATGAAGGACAACTTGCCATGGGGCAACTTAACAGTTCAATTCAATTATTTAAAATAAAAAAATTAAAGTTTTGTCATTCATTCACATTTCATTTTGTCCCTGTTGTTGCATCCCTTCTTTAATGATTCTATTCCACCATTTCTTTGCTATTAGTGTAACTCTTGTCCCGCAGTGAGTTGGCCTCTAGCAAGTTGTCCTGTGGTGAGTTGGCCACGGCGAGTTGTCCTGCAATAGTTGGCCATGGTAAGCTGGCCATAGCGAATTGTCATAGACCCACTGATAGTCCATTGTGGGTGACTGGGAATAGGATTCCTGCTAAGTAAGCAGAGACTAGGAAGAATACAAGGTAGCCAGGTTCCAGGGAATGAGCTGACTGTGTGAACAGAGAATTTAAATAAACATTTTCTCATGAAATCTCTAACTTTCTAAGTCAAGCACTGAACTGCACTAACCTGAGAACCTGAGAAGGGAACAAGAAATAAAAGCTGGTGGTTAGTGATGTCTGAATAACCAAACATGCAAACAAACCAAGTAGTTACACTCATGACCTGCAATGTTTATAACATTCTTGTATTCTTGCCCCCAACCCACCTGGCGTATAGTAGTTGCATCAAATGCAGGCTTGTAGCAATTGCTGCACGCTGGGGGGTGGGGGTGGAACAGAGAGTCAAAGGATTGGAGCAGCGATCAGCCATAATTCAGCCAATAGGACTGTAGGTTCAAAAGTTTCAAAGTAACTTTCAATGCTTAGTGACTTAATGAACCAATCCATCCTGATAACTGAACAAAAGTGATGTGCCATTATTTTCCACTATGGTTTTTTTTCAACTTTCCAAACTACTATTACGTACGTTCTTGACTTACGATCCAATTGGGATCAGAATTTCCACTGCTAAGCAAGGTGGTTGTTAAGTGAATTGCACCCAGCTGTACAACCTTTTTACCACAGTTGTTAAGTGAATCACTGCAATTATTAAGCGTATCACACTGTTTGTTGTTCAGCAAATCCTGCTTCCCCCACTGACTTTGCTTGTCAGAAGCAGCCTGGGAATGTTGCAAATGGCAACCACGTGACCCCAGGATGCTGCAATTGTCATAAATGCCAGATACCAAGCATGATAACATGAACGTGAAGGTGCTGTGGACTGTTTGTAGGTGTAAGGGACAGTCATAAAGTCCCTTTTTTCAATGCAATTGTAATTTTGAAAGGTAGCTAAAAAAATACTCTTGAGTCAAGGACTACTTGTATTTGAACAATTGGATATGCAAATGGGGTTGGTAGGAACCATTTACTTCTGGAGTTATGAGAGTTATCTAAATGATGGACTACTGGCATGAGTTATTCCTTGTAAGACCTGGTAAAAATGTTTTTTGGCCAAAGCATCATGAGCTAGATGGAAGGGCTTTTAATTGAATCCTATAAGAGATGGAAATGAAAATTCTGAATGGGAATCTTAAATAAAGATTTTTGACTTCTATAGGAAGAGTTGGGAGTGTAAAACTTGTGAAAAATTGTTATAGCTGGTGTTTTCTCAAGGAATTGCAGATAATTCTTTCCAAAAGCAAACTGCAGGTTTCTTAAATAATAGGGGATGTTAATTACACCTACTGGAAAAGAAGTAAATTCCTAACTTGTGTCACTTACGATTTCTCCTTCAGGTGATCGAAGAAGTCTCAAGAGCATTTACTCTGACTTGATACCAACTAATAAAGATAGTTGAGGAAATAGAGGAAGTAGAAATAATAGAAACATTAGAAATTGGGTTTGGGATAATGATAATGTAACCATGAAATTATTGATTATCAGGCAGCTAAATATATTCAAATTCAAACCTTGGATTTCAGCCCATACAGTTTTAACACTTTTAGCAATAATAAGTAGAATTCCATAGCAGGTAAATGGAAAAGGATTCAAATTTAGTCTGAATTCCTACAAAAGGAAATGCTGAAAAAAAATTACAAATAAATTCCAATGGGAAATGGAATAGGACAGTAGAAGAAACCAGTGCTGATACATAAAACTTGCAAAGATTTGAAACAAGTGAAAGGAAATGTATAGAAAATGGAAACTAGAACACGTCACCAAGAAAGCAGAAATATAAATAGATCAGAACTGTAGAGATGGGGTCAAGAAAGCTAAAGCTCAGTGTGAACTTAGCTTGGTAAGGAATATTTCAAATATCACAAAGGTCATCCTTAGATGTCTTCAAAATAGAAGGAACAGAATCCACATACTGTCTGCTAAATGAAGTAAAGTAACAAAAACAGAGTCACTCATCTCCTATCAGTATTTTGGCTCAGTCTTCTCCAACAAGATGTAGTTGTGAGGAGCAGGCGAAGCACGAGGTTAAAGATAATTTCAACAACAGCTCAGTCTCCCTGTTTATTTCAAACAAGTTTAAATCTCAGGCCCAGATGAATTGTTGAGTTATTTGGAAGTCTTGCTGACGTCTGATAAACCTTCCATAGATAGCGTTTGAGAAGTCTTGGAGATTTCTCAAACGTTAATGAATAAAGAAAGTAAGTAGTTTAAAATTTGTAGATAACACAAAAAATATTGGGATAACAATGCAGAAATGGCAGGTCTTTGAGTCCTAAAGGCCTCAGGGAGAGGAGTGGCCATGTTTGTTGTACCTGTTGGTGCCTGATTAAAGAAGACACACCTTTTTGTGGACTTGAACTGTAGCTCAGTCCCATGAAAAGTTTTTCCTAAATAAAAAATGAGAAAATGATGCCTGTCTCAGTGTTTTAGCCCTCCTACTTAGGCATTTTTAAAATAAGGTCTGTCAGTTTCAGCTGTTGATCTTACTATTTATGCAATGTCAGCCCTTTCCACTCCTAAGCTGTTTCCCTTCTCAATCCTCTCCCATTAAACTGGCTGCTGATGAAGTGATAGGGAGTTGCAGCTCACTAGCCTTGGAAAATGCCTTTGGTTTCCTTGTTTTTATTCTATCCAATCCTAGAGCAGTTTTGCTTAAGTTAACACATAAGTATCTAAAGCCTTGTCTAATTTAACCTTAAAAGGTTGGTGATCTGAGTATGCAGTCATCACAAACAACACTCAGAAATAGCTATTTATTTATTGCTGCTACTTTTGGCCACAAGAGGCCAGCAAAAAACAATATGATGACAATATGATGAAGATACATTTCTAGCACCTCAGCAGGACAGACCTTGCATGGCAGTAGCCTTCCTTGTTAATGTTCTGCGAATCCCAACCACACAGTAAGAAGAAGATGCTGCTGTTTAGATTGGAAGATGGACATGCAGCAGAATATCCAAGAGGTAGAGTCAAAAAAGTCAAAATGACAGTCACTACACTGTGATGGAAATTATGCTTGGTCTATGTGTCAAATGTGCAGAGCTCCCATCATGTTATTGTGTGATCAGGCATCCCACTATTGATGCTGCCATCTCAATTTTTTTGACCACACCTGTGTACCCTTCCCCCCCCAATGAACTCAGCTATCCAGGTCTCCTCCCAGGTATTCTTAGCAGAGCGTCCAGTTCCTTCTAAATGCCTATGCAGCTGTCCATTTAATTTGGCTGTTGAATTAAAGCTTAAAGTGGGGACTTTAATTTGTGAAGAGCCAGTTCAGTCTAGTAATTAAAACCCCAGACTAGAAAACAAGAGACTGTGACCTTAACCATGAAAGTCAACTGTGTTCTTCAGCCCACAACCCACCTCACAGAATTGTTGTGGAGAAAGCAAGAGGAGGAAGGTGGGTTGGATGCATTCACTGCCTTGACTTGATTATATCAGGGCTTTTCAACCTTTTCACCCATTGTACCACTTTTAGGATATGGCAACATCCGAGTACCACCAGTCGCCTAGCAAGGTGTCAAAAACATGATGACCAAAAAAACTGAGGAAAAAAGTGATGAAGTACAGGTACTCCTGGACTTTCAACAGTTTGCTTACTGACTGTTCAAAGTTACAATGGCACTGAAAAAAGTTCCCCCCAAGCCACAGCCGAGCAAGACACTTGCTTGCCCACCCGGCGGTGCTCTTCCTCCTTTCCAAGGTTTTCATTGTTGTGAGCATTTCTGTTGAGGATTGGCAGCGGGGGTGGGGTGGGTTGTGTTTGGTTTTTATTCCCCCCATCTGCTGGGTGTTTGCAGCAGGTTTTGGTCACTTCACATGACCCTGGGACACTATGGCTGTCATAAATATGAATCAGTTGCCAAGCATCTGAATGTAAATCACAAGACCCTGAAGATGCTGCAACATTCCAGCTGATCGGTGCTTCTTCTGGGTTCAGCAGAAGCACCAGGATCAGCGCCAAGATCCAGCGCTTCCACTGAGCCCTGACAGCCCTACAGCTCCGTACCACTGGTTGAAAAGCCCTGGCTTATATGACCTTGAGGTGCTAGAATATAGTAAAAACATTTCTAAAAACAGAATAATGGTAAAAAAGCAGCCTACTTCCAGAGATGTGGTAATTGTGTCTCCCCCAAATCCCAACCATTGTCCTTGCCATTCCTCTAAAAATACCAGATGGATGGCTTGTACCATACAAACAAGTTTACCCAATGTGAATAACAACTATTGGCTGCCTCTTGGGAGCAGAAATGTACAATGTTGTCTCCCATCCCATCCCATCCCATCCCAACCAGACTACAGGTAATCCTCAATTTATAACCATTCATTTAGTGACCTTTCAAAATTACAAGGGCACTGAAAAAAATTACTTATGACTGTTTTTCACCCATGGTCACGTGACTAAATTTGGACTATAAGCAACTGGCTCATATTTATGATGGTTGCAGTGTCCTGGGATCATGTGATCAACTTTTGTGATTTCTGACAAGCAAAGTCCGTTAATAACTGTGCCACTAACTTAACAACTGTAGGGATTTACTTAACTGTGGCAAAGAAGGTCATAAAATGCGACAATTGTAATCATGAGAGCTGTTGAGAGAGACTTGAGTTAATATTGGCATTTGAGTTAAAGGCTAGTTGCATTCTTATCCACAAAGAACCTCAAGAATCACAACCAGTGGTCTCATCCCATGGCTAGCTAAGCATTAACACAGAAGCCTGGCTCAGAAATGATTGACAGACACCTTGAAGCATATAATAAAATAGGATGGGCATATTTCTAGAAGCTACAATTCTTTCTTTAAACATCCTTTGCGGTCCCTGGGGAAAAACATGAAACAAATGCCTATCTCCAGACAAAGATAAAACTCAGACTAAACTATATGAAGTTGTGGGAACTTGGTTGGCAGACGCACCTGGTCTCAGGATATGGGAAAACAGCGCCCTTGAGAGCCTCAGATAGCTGCAGACTGAAGCCTATACAGATAAGCTCTGCTGATACTGTGGTTACTCACTGTGTCACCAGACCTGACTATTTTTTTTCCTTTTCCCTTCCCCTTCTCCCTCTCTTCTGTCCTTGAGAGGTGCTTGGGGCTGTGAACTTCACTGAAGCCACATCCCTGGTAGAGCAGCATGCTTGATATTTTCTTAACATGCCACTTTTGCTTTTAAAATCATTTCCCATTTTTCCCCCACCACTGAGGTTGAAACAGAGATTTCATAAAGTTGGGGCATAGGGGATAGCTGATACTTCCCTATTCTAAACTTAACAACCACCACCACCCCAGCCTGAGTCAGGATGACTATTCTCAGGATACCCAGCCAGTGCAGGGATGCCAGGCAAGGGGTGATACCCTTATCATTAGGCCAGGTCTCTCTTTTTGCTTAAATTCTGGAAGCTGTAATTACCACTGACATCAAAAGTAGTAAACTGGACAAGGTGAGGTTACAGGACAATGCATACAATGCATGATAGGAAGATTTCTCAAGTATTTATGCATCTGGCACAATAGAACTGCAATTATTATTCACCATGGCTGTTCCTCGTTAGGAAAATCCTCAGAAATCATCACTTTTTTGTTCTTTGTATCTCTATAGGTGAAATCTTCCTAAACCTGTGTTGAATTCCTCCCTCCCTCCCTCCCTCCCTCCCTCTCTCCCTTCCTTCCTTCCTTCCTTCCTTCCTTCCTTCCTTCCTTCCTTCCTTCCTTCCTTCCTTCCTTCCTTCCTTCCTTCCTTCCTTTAGGACTGTAGCACAATATGTATGACAGTCATTTCTGGCAATTCACTTTAGTTATTCTAATCCTTACAGCAATTGCGTTCGAATACTTTGAAAAAAGCTGAAAAGAAAAGGATCTATTTGAGCAGGTACTTCTTGAGATATTCCCTTTTGCCCAGCATTTGAAATCAGTCAATAGTGCTGAATTGAACTAAGTAGTCCACTGATTTTTGACAATTTCAGAGGAAAGGTTGACATTTTAAGGAAAATAAATAATTAAAGACAGAGAGATCAAACTCTTCCTGCACTGAGTACCAGCTTTGGTCCTGTTTTGGGGAGTGGATGCCATTGGAGTTTTTGATGGGGAGTTGGCGAGGCAAGGAAATCTTTTTGATTTTAATGAGTCTTTTTTGGCTTTGACATGTCACTGTGAAAAATCTGAAGCTATTGGTTCTGCAAGTCTTCCTTCACTTATGTTAGTGAAGTTGTTTCCCTTCAATAGTAGCTCCATGCAGCTATATTGAGTGTATATGTATATGGAGGAAAGATGCAATCCCCTTCAGCAGCCTGTATTGCCAAAAACTAGGAAGCTCAAAGACATCATCTCTAGAAACAACAACAACAAAAGTCTGGATGAAGACTGAAGGGCAAACAGGGAATGAGATAGTGCAAGTGGAGTGATTGGAAGAGAATGGTGGTAGAACATTATTTGCACTGCTCTGATATGAAATGCTCAAATCAACCTAGAAAATCTATACTTTATATTTCAGTTCCATAATTGTTCTACTGCAAGTTATATATGCATGTCAAGAAAAAAGGGGTTAATATGAGAACAAAGGGGAGGGTGAACTATGCCAGATGACTCTGTTTGTTTTTCTTTTCACTTTCCTCCCCTGACAGCCCCCTTTGAGTTTTGGGTCCCATTCCATTTGCAACAGGAAGCACCATGGTTGGCCCCTGGCCATCATATCTCTACCCCCCACCCCCCACAGGGGCAGTCCCCACCCCCAAATAGCAGTGAGTAGTATTGAAACACAAGACAGAGGAGCAAAGGACAGGAATTGTTCCTTATTGCAAACACTTTGGCTTCCTTTGTTTTACAACCTGAGATCTGTAGCCATCCATCTATCACTCCTCTTTACCCTCTTATGATTCAAAATGGAACACAAGCAACAAAACTAGGTTGCCTAATGAACAGGATAAACCATGAACCCGCAGATGTTATGTGTAAATTAAATAACATTGGGTAAGCTAAGAGGAGTTAGTAAAATACTGGATCAAAAAATATTCAGGAAAAAAGTAATGGCAAACTATGTATTTTTATTTGTATTTTATTATTTTTGAAGGCAGAGAACATATCCATCATACCATAGATGTGTATCATTTCATGTAAGGAAAAAAGTCAGCAGGAGCTGAGCTTGACTCAAAGGAAACTTTGCCTTTACTTTAAAATAGATGCCATTTAATTTTTGAACCCCAGAAGCAATGCTTTTAATTGTATTTATCATCTCTACTTTGGAATAGCACCAGCCCTGGAACCTTGATTTGAAGACAGGATACTGTGAGACCAATGGAGCACACCTATGGTGTACCTTCAGAACATTTACATTTAAAATGCAGCTTAGAAGGTCATTCCCCATAATAACTTCTCAAAGATTGGCAAGTGTTGACAATAATGATAAATGCAGGCCAGGATCAACTCTGAGGCCAATTTGAATAGGTTGAAGTCCACTGAGAATCACTATATCCCTCTTCTGTCCTCTGCCCATTCAAATGAAGCTGGTAGCTGGTTCCCTAACCCTTTCTGGCCAGGGCTACCACCTGCTCCTGGAGGTTTTTGGGACAGTGCCACCCCATCCAAGACCAAAGATGGCAACTGTCCCTGGACCAAGAAACCCCTGGGCTATTAGGTTAGATAGTGGTTTATAATAATCAAAACTTGGAGATCTAATCTGAAATAGTTGATGGGGAGCAGGAATAAAAGAAGGCATTCCTTCTACTTGGCCATTCTAGAACATAAAATGCTGAACTAGAGTATTTTTGTTTGATCTTGCCATCTTCTCTTTTATTCTTGATGGTGGCAGGTATGAGATTTGTTTGAACATATTTCTCCTTCTATCGTATGATGGGATGCTATTATTCATTAGACAGGGTAAAGGCTTCCCACTTAACAATAAAACGTTCCCAAATTGGATCTGTTTAAGGCATTGTTAAATTGGTTTTAACATAATGCCCATTTCTCATAGTACCTGCCCAGTCGATCTGGCAGAATTGGCACACTCTTTCAATTAAGCAACACTATCTATCAGGACCTTATAAATGTGCCTTCTCTTTCTCAGTTCTTGTCCTCTGGAAAGGGGTTACCCTTTGAAATCTGAACACTCTCCCCCAGCTCCAGTCTTCCTGGTGTTTCAGAGGGACCTAAAGCCCTGATTTTTTGTCTAGGCCTTTGGTGGTTATGAGTGAAGCCTCCTTTTAACCTAGTTTGTTTTTTGTTTCCACCTGTCTGATATTCTGCCATGTCTCCCCTTTTTTGTTTGCTATTTTTATTGTCTTGTTTTCATGTTTTAAATTATTTGTAAACTATCAAGAGTTTCTGGGAATTGGTAATAATAATAATACATTGATATTGACAAATTCGCTATTAGTCAATTGCAAAAGGCAGCCTTACTAGGAACTGCTTCCATCCTATGACGATATCTGTAATACCATCAAACATCCACATCTGCCTATCCCAGGTCCTTGGTAAAGACTCGATAGGTAGACAAAAATGCCAAATCCAGTCTGAACATCTGGCTGACTATGTGATGATCAATAATAATAATAATAATAATAATAATAATAATAATAATAATAATAATAATAATAATAGGAAGCTTTGCCAGAAGTTTGGGTTTGAATGCAGCAAAAATTACTGGGAACACCAAATTGATAAAGTTCTTGAAAATGAGCAAGTCAAGATCTTGTGGACATCCAAAGAGACAGACATGTGACTCACAACACACGTGACATCACTATCGTGGAAAAGAAAAAAGTCTGGTTCATTGATATTGCAATAGTAGGTGATGCACGAATTGAAGAGAAACATATAAAAATATGGAGCTTGAGTGACTGTGGAGGAAGAAATCAATAGTAATAGGAGCCCTTGGAGCAATACCCAAAGGCTGCCTAGATACAAAGAGATTTTGAACTTATTAGACCTGAATATCCTGACTTTACAAAAAACCACCCTACTCAGAGCTGCCTATATACTCAGACGGTATCTTAACAGCTCTTAGGTTCTTGGATAAGACTTGAACTGTTTTTACCAGTCCCAGACTATGACTCAAATCGAAGATTAACCATAACAACAACAATAATAATACATTTATGTCTGTGATGAATTTTTGAAAAGTGATATAGAGAGTTGTGAATTACAATGTGCCTAAACAACTGAACTTATTGGGCCAGAACTAGGAGCAGCAGCTTTCTTCACTCTTTTCTGTTGAAGAGGGAAGGCATCAAGCAAATAGGATAAGGTTAAAAATAAGTCTACAATCATCTTTTTATTCTCTGTTGTTCAAAGTTCAAAAGACAATTTCTGGACAGCTTTGAGGGGGTGAGATTCTGGAGCCTGCAACAGTTGTGGTTTGAAAAGATGCCTGTTTGGCAGTGTAATTCCTTCTCCATCCATAAATAGATTAGGTACTAAATTGTCTCTAGTACAAAGATATGCTTTCAAAATTGTAACCCACTAGGTGAATTAACTTTAATGCATAAAGACTGAAGTTATTAACCCTCATCTTACTGAATGCTACACAAGAGTTAATACAGTAGAGAGAAAAAAAACTGCTTTTAATCTAAAAACAATTGGCCAAGGAAATAATGCCCCAAGGGAAGAGAAGAGGAACATTTGCCACTGGAAATATTAAAAATAGTGTTGGATAAATATATATTTTTGGAAGGGCTGACAATTTTGGTTTAGCATACTACACGACCATGTCCAAAACCACCTCCCTGAGCTGCTCATTGCATGATGAACAAAACGATTTAGAAAAAAACCAGTGCAGAACATTTAAAATATATATAAATGAATTTCTTTTAATGAAATATTCCAAGTTTAATATTTTGATATTAACAGGTTAGAGAGAGGAAAAGGAAACAACTACCTCTTCTACTCCATGGGTCAACTGTTATGTACACTATTTATGTATGTCTATGTACACATAAGGATACATAGTATATAAAGGTCAGAAGGACCTTGGATATCATCTTGTCCAACCTCTGCCCAAGGCAGAAAGCCACCAGTAAAACATCCTTGCCAAATGGCCATCCAAAGTTTGTTTAAATGTTTCCAGTGAAAGAGTGCCCACCACATCTCAAAGGCAATCCATTCCAGCTCTTAGGATTAGAAATGTTTTTTTCCCCAGTGTTATACCCAAAATTATTGTCATTTAAATCCATTGTTTTTTTTTAATCCTGTATTCACTATTCCACCCTGTCTTCTAGAATGAGAGCCCTTGTGGTAAGTCAGGGTAGCCATTAATTCTCCCAGGCTAAACATGTTCTGTGCCTCCAAGTGTTCCTCATTAAGTTTTTCTTCTGTCCCTTGTTATTTGGGTTGCTGCTATTTGGGTATGCTCCAGTTTATCAGTTCTTCCTAAAATGTGTCCAGAATAGGAGATAGTATTCTTGACGTGGTATGACCAACACATAATAGAGAAGAAAGATAGGAGAATGGTGATTCTTCTTGATCTTGACACTATACTTCTAATTGATGTAATCTAGAATTTAATTTGCAATTTTTTCAGCTGCATCAAATTTTTGCCTCACATCCAACTTGTGAGTTACCGAGACATCCAAATCCTTTTCACACGTATTGCTCAATGTGATTCTTACTTTTTCCTTGTGTCTTTCATTTTTCCTACTCAAATGTAGAATTTTGCATTAGTCCTGATCAAAATTCATCTTGTGGGTTTCTACCTATTGTTCCAGTATGCCAATGTTCTCCTAAAGCTTCAAGCTGTCCTCCATGGGGTGTTCGTTATCACTCATCTTTGTATCATTTGCAAATGTCAGAATTGTATTTTGTAGTTCATCATCCAAACATTTATAAGTAAATTGAACAACATTGGCTCTAGAATGGAGCCCTGCAGTACACCATTTGAAGTTTCCTTCCAACTTGACATTGGTGTATGAAAGGCACATGAATGCTTTACCAGTTGTCTATCCATAGAATGGTAATTTAATCAAGCCCACATTTTGTCTTTTTTTCTTCTCTAGGATATTGTACAAGATTTTGTTGAACGCTTAACATTGTATCCATCAGATTCCCATAAACTGATCATTGACTAAAAAAGATGATATACTCCAGAATGAAAAACGTTATGGCACTTAAATTTTGTTAGCCTCAGGAATTTAGTTCAGCTTGAGTTAGCATCATGGAAAAAAATGGCAAACCATCTCTGGTTACCACTGCATGGATTTGGTTATGAAGTTATCAAATTATTTGACCTGAAGATGTTGTCGTCTCAAAAATATTACATATCATACAGACATCTGGAGAATGCTGCCTTTGGCTGTAGACACCTTATGTATATGGTTCAAACTGCACTTCTTTTTAAAAGCAGATGAAAATATTCCCATTGAGACTTTTGGGACAAAAAATTGGACCATGTGGAAAGAAAGTACAAGGAGCTAGAAACAGAAGCTTTTGTCACTTCTCCATATAGACTGATCCACTCTATTTTTTACTTCTCACTCTTTCTCTAGCATCTTTCTCCGGTTCCATAGGTACAATGTTTCTGGCTCTTTATTTCTTTAAAAAAATCATTTCCTGTAATTGCGATATCTGTGTGCATTCCCAATGAGCATTTGTTGTGAGAGCAGAAGCAAATCTGCAAAGGCCCCAATGCTTTAATTTTTCTTATCCAAATGTAGGACATAATAAATGGCATAATGGTATAGTTAAAATCTTTTGAACAATTGATTTAAGTACACAGTGTAATAGGTAGCTATTAAAATGAGTACATTACTCACAGAAGCCTTAAGTTTTATGATGAAACTTATTAGTTTTTTCAATGAGATCAGAGCAATACTTTTGATGTAAGGTGGAGGGACAGTCCACTACTGAGCCCCCCCTCCAAGATCTCAATAGTTCCCAAGATGGGTGCTTTCTAGGGTTGAGACTATGATATAAGTCAAGCAAAAAAAAAAAAAAAGATTTGCTGTTGATGGATCCCGAGTATAACCAGCCCTCTCGCTATCTGTTCTATCTAAGTTAGCTCTGGAGCTGTGTGACAGCTAGGGAACAAAATGAAATGCAGGCATGCTATCTTTTCTCAGAACTAGCTATCAAAGATTTGGTGTCCATAATATGTATCGGTAGTCGTTGCTTAGTAACCACAATTGGGAGTGCTAACTCAGTTGCTAAGCAAATCGTCATTTAAGTGAAAGTGCAATTGAGTTTGATCTTACTTCAGCTTTCTTTTGCCAAAGGTCTCAAATGTGAGTTATTTTTTCATCACCATCGTTAAGTGTGAATGGTAATTAAATGAAGGTTACATGTAGTTGGATTGCCCCTGCCCCAATAAACAGCATTCAAAGGTCTCTTTATGATTCAACTACCGAAAGGCAACTCCATATTTCAATACACTGCTTTGGTAGGGTTTTTTTTAATTAAATATGGGACAGCTATAGGGTACAGATTTATCCTAAATACTTTTTTGAGAGGAAAAACTCCCATTGAACACATGGGCAAAAAAGCTTGGTATAAGTATTCTTGAAATCTTGAGAGCATATAATGGATCAAATCAGAAAACAACTGCCTAGAGGGATGTATGATTGGGTTGGGCTTACCCTAAAACATCCCTGTACCCAATCCTTTAATTAGATCAGGTTGTTCCCTTTTATAATTCTAACAGAATGACTTCTGTTCTTGGCTTACTTGTGCGATATTTTTAAGCAAAACAACATCTAGCCTCTTTTATATGTAAAGAAAGTCCATGAGTCCTAGATGGGATTCAAAGTCATCCTGGGATCATATTAAAATGAAGCTTTACTCTGCAACATATTATAACCCCCCTCCCTCCCTGTGATTATTGTTTTTTAATGTGAAACACACATTTAATTTTTTTTAATTTAAATTCTTCAGCAAAGGTCCCTCATGCTTTCTGTGCCAATGGGCAGTTTTTATTTCTCTGGAAGATAAACCACAATGAGAGTGCATCCATCACCACATCTACCCAGTTTTCTTTTGCACATTAAGCAGTACTGGATATCTCAGTAGAAACCAGGTAGTCTTGTTTTTGAACAATGGTTAATACCCCTTAACTGATTTATAGTCCTCTGACTGGGAGGACCTCTGACATCCATTGGCCTGAATTTTCTTTGCCCTGGCATTTTATAATTCCATGTATATTCACTTAAAAATAAAGGTATCCTTGCTTGTTTTTTCACTGATATATTCTTCTACAGCCAGATAAATTCCAGCTTCAAATGGGAATTGATCAACTACTTAGGAAAATCCCAGAATACTGGAAAATAATCTTATTCCTTTACTCCTTCTATTCTAAAATATTAGGATCCTTCTCAATTTATTTTACATGGTAGTAAATTTAAGCATTTTTAGACATATCAATCTACCCTTAATATGTATGTGAAAGTAAATAATGAATTGTCGCAAATATGACCAAGTCCCATAGTGCAGAATGTTGCATTTTAGATCTAAGTTATTCAGCTTCAGCTGAAAATAGAGGTCCATTCATATTCCAGCCCTAGAAGAATCCAGCTCATCCAGGGAACAAAACAAAGAGACAAGAAAGTATTCTCTGCTCTTACACTGTTAAGTCGCCTCTTGCTGAAGAGCGAGAAGATCGGCTGCTCTTGGTGGAATTCTTATGATGATAATGAGCCTTGGATTCATAATGGTTAGCTATCCCATCATGAGAAGATGTCCCTATGGTACCTCCCTCAGCTGGGGCAAGAAAGTGCTGTGATTTCTCTTGTTTCTGATTGGACCAATTGTCCTGCTGTTCATATGATGTAGTTACAGGAGTAGTGATCACATGACATCTCCGGCACCGCTTCTTGAGCAACAGGTGAGCTAGCTCCGCCAGGCTGAGGAAAGCTGAAACAAGCCCCACCATGAAATAGAACTGAATGAAGATGGTCTTCTCAGTTGGCCGAGATACAAAGCAATCAATGAGATGAGGACACATACGATGCTTGCAGATGTATTGATATCCTACTTGGAAGCCATACAACATCCACTGTCCTACTAGAAAGCCCATCTCAGCCAAGATTCTTACTATGACATTGACTATGTAGAAAGTCTGAATATTTCGGTTTCGTTGACTGGGCTGGAGTTCAAATTGTTCCTGAACTTTCCTCCCTGACTGATTGGCTTCCTCCTGATTTCCTTCAATTTCCTTCAAGCCACGGTTGATCTTGGTAGTCTGGTGCATAGAATAGATGACAAACAGAACAGCTGGGGCTGAGAGCACTACAATGTGGAAAACCCAGAAACGATAATGGGAAATGGGGAATGCCAAGTCATAACAAATCTGTTTGCATCCCACCTGCTTAGTGTTGCACTCAAACTCTTCCTGCTCATCATCAAAGACATCACTGCCCACTGTGGCTAGAATGAGTATACGGAAGATGAGCATCACCACCAGCCAGAAGCGTCCAACCATGGGTGAGTGCTCCTGCACTGCATCTAGCAAGGAACTCAAGAATCCCCATTCGCCCATGGCTGCTGCAAGAGAAAGGAAAGAAGAACAGAAAGATCATCTTCAATAACGTTCAATAAAGGGAATTGGTGTCTTGCTAAAAGCAAATGGTCATAACAAATTGTTATTCTGAAGAGGAAATAGAGGACAAATGCAGTCAAATGATGGACCTACACAAGCAGTGAATAATTTGGTATTATCTATTAGCAGACAATTAGATAGTAGGTAATATCCTACTAGTAATGGAGTGTAGAATAAAATGAATGATTTTGCAATAGCAGATCTTGCTGTTTCAATTGTGAGCCTCTCTGCCTTCAAAGAGGAAGGTGGAGGTGATCTTGGTAGAAGCTTAAGATTGCATTTAAAGTTAAATTAAAGAAATAAACACATTATTGGGAATAACCTTTGAGCAATCTAAGAGGTACATGACAGTTTTAAGTTAAGCAACCTCTAAAGTTATCCATGGTTTGCTGTTGTAACTGAATAAAATCCTGAATAGATTTTTTTTTATCAAGCTCTGTTAAACTAAGTGCTCCAATATATCTAGATACATGGTGACTTCTCAGGAAAATAACTGAAATAACCAGTATGGTGTATTGGTTTAGGAGAAGAGATGTCTGGGTTCAAATCCTCTTTTAGAGATAATGCAGATTACGTGATCTTAGTCTAGATTTATTCACAGAATTGTTACACACCTAAACAAAGAACATGCACCGTGAACTGAATACCCCTTCCCCAGCCATGCAATAAAATTCCACACGAACTTTTTATTGCTGAAAGCTGTGCATCTAAATCAACTTAAAGGCACTATAATACTGCATATTTATTTACTGCATATTTATTTACATTTATGCAGCATATTTTAATGCTGCTGAACTCCAAGCAACTCTGGGTAGTGAACAATAAAAAGTATATGCCGAAAATACACAAAGAGGGGACCCCATTAAGGCCCATTGTGGCATTTAGGGGCACACCCATGTTTGGCCTAGCTAGATGGCTAAGTCGGTAGCTGCAACATCTGGTGGAGGATAGGGCAATCACAGTAAAATCCTCACAGGAGTTTCTACAGAGGCTTAAAGCAGTGAGGATACAGGACGATGAGACTATGGTCTCATTTGATGTGACATTACTATTCACATCCATCCCACAAGAACTGGCTTTCTCAATAATAAAGGATTTATTACAACTAAAGGGATTGCGAAGTCAGGGTTCCCTTAGGATGGAGGACGTTGTCAAGTTATTACAATTATGTCTGAAAACACACTTCACGTTCCAGGACACAATGTATGAGCAGATTAAGGGCACACTGATGGGATCTCCCATTCGGGGATCATCGCCGAGGCGGTCCTACAGTGCCTGGAGGCTAAGGCAATGGCTGATTACCAACCAGAATTTTGGGCCAGATAGATAGATGACACGTTCGCCATTATCAAACGAATGAAAATAACTGCCTTTATGGAAAGAGTGAACGCAATATTCCCGGACATACAATTCACGGCGGAGGAGGAAGCCAATGGAAGTTTGGCCTTCCTGGATGTGTTGGTCACACGCCAAACCAATGGTGCCCTCCACACGACAGTATATTGGAAAGCAACTCACACCGATAGAATGCTGCATTACACGAGTAACCATCCAGCAGCCCATAGGATTACATGTGTTTAAACATTATTCGCACACATAGACACGCACTGTAACACTAAAAAGGCCAAGCAAGTGGAACGTGCCCACCTCCATCAAGTGTGTAGGTGGAACGGCTACCCAACCAGCTTCACCCGAAGATACAGCAAATGCCAAGAACCCCGCAGGGCACCGGATGACCCAGGGACAACATCCTGGACAACGATACCGTATGTCCAGGGAGTATCAGAGGCAACAGCATGCATATTAGTGCCTTATAACATCAAAGTGGCTCACCGACCCAACCAAACACTTCAGAAGAAAGCGATGCGTCCCAGGGAACCGCTACCAAAGGAAGAAAAGTCATTGGTCATATACGGGGTACACTGCAAGGATTGCCAATGTAACTATATGGGGGAGATGGCCAAACAGATAAAGACCAGAATACATGAACACAGATTGGCTGTCAAAAGGCAGGAGCAGTATTCCCAAATATGGACGCATATGGTTAACAGTGGGCACTCATTTGATTTCAAGGGAGCAGAAGCCATTGCCCAGGATGCCTCCAAAGGAGGACACTTGCTGAAGGAGGCCTGGCTTCCAACATGGACTCGATCAATCAATGCATAGAATTGCCCCCGGCGTGCCAGACATTAAAAACACATGAGGAGCAAGTCAGGATGCGGATGGTGCTTGCCAGAGGCAGAACCAGAACTGGGGAAGGCAGTCATTGCATGGCTAGGCAAAGAAAGGATTTGGAGGGAATAGGGACTATAGGGATGGATGGTGAAATATTGGAACCACAGATGGATGGATGGGGTGAAAAGGAGGGAGAAAGTGAGCATGGGAAATGGTTGATGTTGCTGGATCCACGCATGCGGTCTAGGGTGACAACTGAGGGAGAGGGAAGATGAGTGAGGAGCACACTTCCAACGGCGACGTCAGGAAGA
The DNA here is from genome assembly GCF_016545835.1 of Crotalus tigris. Lineage (NCBI taxonomy): Eukaryota > Metazoa > Chordata > Lepidosauria > Squamata > Viperidae > Crotalus > Crotalus tigris. The sequence continues at coordinate 283,590 of NW_024097068.1, forward strand.
ATAGGGGCAACAAGGAGGAGAAAGGATGAATCTGGGGATGGATTAGCAAGCAGACCAGCTGACCATGGACAGACAGGGTGGGGGGTAGGATGTGTCAGGGGGAATTGGAAGCAACAGGGTTGGCAAGGACGGAGCGTGGAAAGCTGGAGGTGCGTTAGGATCAGTGTCAGCAGGGGGGAGGAGACAATGAGGGAGCATTGGGAATGCCGGACCTGGCCGTACGACCCAAAATACATAGGACAGGGATACCAAAAAAGATAGGATTAGCCAAGAGGGAGAAGGAGGGGGAAAGGGGTGAAAAAGGGGGGGAGGTTGGACTCAAAGAGGAGCCGGCGGATAGTCCAACTGATCGTAGGCAGATGGAGCAGAGAGACAGGACACGATTGTGCGCATGCACAGCCAGGTGTGAAAGGAAATTGGGGGAGATAAGGCTAACAAAGACGAGAGGGGCTGAGTCTAAGAGCAAGCCGATAGGCATCCCCACCAGTCATGGGCAGACAGAGCAGAAGGATGAGGCATGATGGACCGTGCACACAGCCGGGGGTGGAGGGAAATTGGAGAAAAAAAGACTGACAGGAATGAATGACGGAAGGCAGGAACAGTGTGTAGACCAATGGGCTAGAAAGGAAGGGAGCGCTGATGGCAAGCCTTTTGGAACACTGGATCTGAATGCGCAGCCTGGAATGAGCAGGAGGGAGCGGTTAGAGAGAACACCGGCAGCAATGGTGCTGGGAGGGAGGAGATTGACAAGGATGAGAGAAGGGAAAGGTGTGGAATTGGAGTGCAAAAAAGAGAAGGCGGGACAACCAAGGCAATTACGGTTAGCCAGGAAGGATGGCCCTATCACACGGGCAATGAGTAAGCAGTTAGGCCAGCAAGGTGTATAAAAAAGAATCTCCCCACCCCCTAAGCTTTACTCTGAGGATGCTGGCAGGGGACCACCAAAAGCTAAGTTGTTTCTTTTAACATTGTAAATAGTTGTTTTTATTGTTTTTAAATATCTTTTTGTCAATAAACAACAGGTTTATACCTCTCCCAAAGATCGAAGGCTGTGTTATTAAACACACACACACACACACACACACACACACACACACACACACAAACACACACACACACACACACACACATCTTTGGTTATTCAGGTTTTCTCTAGTGTCAAATTGGAATTATATATATAATTATGTTAAAAATGCGAATCCTGGGTAAATCCATACTATAAAATAATCTGAACACCAGGATAACACTAAAAACAAAATTGTTTAATTAAAAGCTGAGCCTTTCGTCGGTCAACACTACTGACATCATCAGAGTGTGATGCAAGATTGCTGGGAGTCCTTCTTATGCTGCCCGGCTTCACAGGTTTATAAATAACCAGTACTTCAAATTGCACCAAGAAGCTTATTGGCAACCAGTGCAGCTAACAAAGCAGAGGTTTACATGGGCATATCAAGGCATAGCTGTATTTTGGACCAATTGTAGCTTCTGAGCAGTCCTCAGAATGGATCATATATCCATGTAGGATATATGATCCAAGAGTCCACATGTGTTCAAGAAAATGGGATTAAATGAATGAATTAGTTACACCATAAATAACAACAACAACAACAATAATAATAAAGTTGGAAGGGACCTTGGAGATCATCTAGTCCAACCCCCTGCTCAGGCAGGAAACCCTATACCATTTCGGATAAATGGCTGTCCAATCTATTCTTAAAAACTTCCAGTGTTGGAGCACTCACCACTTCTGGAGGCAGGTTGTTCCACTGGTTAATTGTTCTAACTGTCAGGAAGTTTCTCCTTAGTTCTAGGTTGCTTTTCTCTTTGATTAGTTTCCATCCGTTGCTTCTTGTCCTGCCCTCAGGCGCTTTGGAAAATAGTTTCACTCTCTCTTCTTTGTGGCAGCCCTTGAGATATTGCAACACTGCTATCATGTCCCCACTTGTCCTTCTCTTCATTAAACTAGACATACTAATTCCAGCAGCCGTTCCTTATATGCTTTAGCCTCCAGTCCCCTAATCATCTTTGTTGCTCTTCTCTGTACTCTTTCTAGAGTCTCAACATCTTTTTTACATTGTGGTTGTGTCCTGAGCCTGCAAAAGCAGGCTCGGGATGTTGCATTGGTCCCGGGCATTCCAAAAGCTGCCCGGGACCAGACTGAGTGGCGCCAACCTTGCGCGCATGCACAGGGCATGAAAACGCTCTGCTACTTGTTCCCATTGTGTCCAGGTCTCTGGACAGATAAAGAGAGGCTTGTGTGCCGTTGCATTGTTGGGATGTTGCTGTTAAACGAATAAAGAGCTGTTAACTACACAATGAGTCTTCATCTTTCACCCACGATCAAAGGACTTAACACTGGCGACGAAGGTGGGATGCTTTACAAGCTGAAGAAAAAAAAACTTTAAAGACTTACCCAAGAAGTCCTGAAGAGGGGAAGACGGTGTGGGAATCAGTGTCCCAGCCTGCCAGTATAGTGTCGCTGGAGGGTAAGCTTGGCTGAAAGACCCTTTCCCCAATAGAAGTTGTAGAGAAGCGAGTGGTGAAGGTTGTAAACTACAGGATGGCGAAGATTGGTCGTTTATCCGAATTTGATGTCTCACATCCAGAGAGATGGGAATCCTACATTGCAAGGGTGGAGAATTACTTCAGGATAAACCAGATTAGAAAATATGGCTTGAAGGCTGCAACCCTGTTGTGTGTCTGTGGACAGGAAGCTTTTGAAATTGCAGGAACCTGGTGGCCCCTGCACCTCTGGAGTCAGTAACTGACTTGAAGAAACTGCTGAAGGAATATTTCCAGCCCAAGTTGTCTGTTATTACTTGGAGGCACACGTTTGAGCAAAGGGACCAGAGGGCAGGTGAATCTGCTAAGGATTTTATTGCTACCTTAAGGCGAGCAGCCAGACCGTGTGAGTTCAAGGATCTGGAAGAGAGGCTGCGATATCGCTTTGTACATGGTTTAAGGAACAGAGTCTTACAACAGAAGATTTTTGCAAAAGAAGATGTCTCTTTCCAAGATGCTCTACAAGAGGTGACAGCTGAGGAAGCAGCAGGTGGGGCAGTAAAGACTTTGCGGCCCACCAGGAGCCCTCCAGAGGCAGCCACTGTCCATCAAGAGGACGCCCGAGAAGGTTCGGAAGCAGATCCTGAAGAAGAGGTGGATAGGCTTTACCAGACAGCTGAAAGGAAGCAGAAGGAATGTCCAGACAAGGCCCCAGTAGCTCTTCAATGCTTCGGGTGTGGAGGATGCCACAAGCGAGCTTATTGCAGGTTCCACTCCGCCATTTGCAGAGTGTGTGGCAGGCAAGGCCACATTGCATCTGTCTGTTTGGGTCACCAGAAGGTCCAACCTCATGAAGAATTGCATCTGAAAGGTACCAGGGTCCCCAGCCAACATAGGGTGGGTTTCTGCGCATCGCGCAGGAGTATTTTGAGGATAGGCACACATAAACCCCTAAAGAAGAAACTGTCCATTAAAGTAAGGTTGCAAGGGGTTCCTTTATCCATGGAGTTGGACACTGGGTCTGCTCTCTGCATTATTTCTATTAAGACATTTAAAAGGATTTGCAACAGCAGTGGCCTTCGAGCCAGACTCAGGCCATCCAATATAATACTCACAGATTTTCAGAATTCTATGGTGTGTGTTAAGGGGGAGGCCACCCTTAAGGTACAGCACAAGGATTTTGAAGGTCCCCTAGATGTGGTGGTTGTTGGGGGTGAACACACACGTCTTATTGGACTCGATTGGTTCGAGGTTCTGGGAATCCAGGTCACTGGGCTGCACCATTTGCAAATGTTGAGCCTGGCAGAAGTCTGCAAGGAGTTTGCAGATGTGTTTAGTTCAGAGCTTGGATCCTATAAGGGGCCTCCAGTTTTGCTACGGTTAGACCCAACCATCACGCCCATCAGGGTTAAGCCTAGGAGGGTACCTTTCGCCCTCAAAAGCAAGATTGATGCTGAGCTGGACAAATTGCTCCAGCAGGGTATTTTAGAACCTGTAGATTCAAGTCCATGGGAAACCCCCATATTAACGCCTCTAAAGGCTATGTGCAGACTACAAGTGTACACTGAACAAGGCGCTGTAGCAGCACGCTTATCCAGTACCTGTAGTAAGTCACATACTGGCCTCCCTCAAAGGGGAGCACATTTTTGCGAAGCTTGACCTGGCACAGGCCTATTAACAGCTACCTGTTGATGAGGCAGCTGCTGAGGCCCAGACTATTGTAACTCACAGAGGGGCCTTCAAGGTCAAGAGACTGCAATTTGGAGTAAATGTAGCCCCTGGCATATTCCAAAGTGTCATGGAGAGCACACTTTGAGGTATTCCTGGAGTCTGTTCCTATTTTGATGATGTCCTCATTGCTGGAGAGTCATCTCAAAACTTAGCAGAGAGATTAAGGGCTGTCTTGCTTTGTTTTCGAAAAACAGGCCTTAAACTAAAGAAGGATAAATGTAAGATAGGAGTCACTTCTACTGACTTCTTAGGATTCAGGATAGATGCTCGAGGCATTCATCCTGCTGAAACTAAATTGCAAGTTATTCAGCAGGCCCCAAGCCCTAAATCTAAGAGTGAGCTACAAGCCTTTTTGGGGTTATTAAATTTTTATCATGCCTTTCTCCCACATAAAGCTGCAGTGGCAGAGCCTTTACACAGGCTCTTGGACAAGCAGGCTTCTTGGCAGTGGACTAAAGTCCATGACAAGAGTTTCAATGAGGTTAAGGCCTTGCTCACGTCTAATGCTGTTTTAGCACATTTCAATGAGCAACTGCCTGTTTGTATCGCCTGCGATGCATCTCCTTATGGGGTGGGAGCTGTACTTAGCCATATGAAGGCTGATGGGACACAGGTCCCTGTGGCCTATTATTCAAGGACTCTGTCTTCTGCAAAGCATAATTACACTCAAACTGACAGAGAAGCATTGGCTATAGTGGCTGGCATTAAGAAATCTCATGATTTCTTATACGGCTGCCATTTCATGGTCTATACTGACCATAAGCCTCTGCTGGGGTTGTTTACCACTCACAAACAGACACCACATATTATTTCTCCTCGTATGCTGAGATGGTCCATTTTCCTGTCAGCATATGACTATACATTGGTTCACAAACCAGGAAAAGAAATGGGTCATGCCGATGGTCTGAGCAGATTGCCCTTGAACCAATTGGAGCCTGATCCTGCTCCAGCCGTTAATATCCTGTCCATTTAGGAATTGCCTGAGTCTCCCCTCAATGCTAGGGATGTGGCTGCAGAAACTGCCACTGATCACACGCTTACATGCATGCTGACATGGGTGTTGTCAGGATGGCCTGACAAATGCCCAGATACTGAGTTCCAAAGCTTCTGGCACAAGAAGCATGAGTTTTCCACTTTCAAGGGATGCCTGTTATGGGGTAGCAGGGTAGTGATCCCAGCCTCATTAAGGTCTAGAATCTTGGTCTCTCTGCATGAAGGACATCCTGGGATAGTCAGGATGAAAGCGCTTGCGCGCAGCCATCTTTGGTGTCCTGGACTCGATAAAGCCATCGAGGCCAGGTGCACGGGTGCCAAGTGTGCCAACAGTCTCAGCCTGAAATGCCTCAGGCCCCAGTACATAGGTGGGAGGAAATTCAAACCCCATGGTCTAGGGTGCATATAGATTACGCTGGGCCCTTTCAGGGGCAATTCTTCCTGGTTGTTGTTGAAAGCCATTCCAATTGGCTAGAGATTGTTTCTGTGTCCTCCTCTACTACTGCCAGGACCATCCAGGTGTTGAGAGGAATTTTTGCATCACACGGCCTTCCAGATGTTCTGGTTTCAGATAATGGTCCTCAATTTACCTCTTCTGAGTTCCAGGCTTTTCTTCAGGCCAACCTGATTCACCATGCGACTACGGCTCCCTTCCATCCATCCTCCAATGGATTGGCAGAGAGAATGGTGCGCACCACCAAAGATGCCCTCAAGAAACTGACTTATAGTAACTGGCATCACAGGTTAGCAGATTTCCTTCTTGCACATCGCACCACACCATGCACTGCCACAGGGAAGAACCATGCTGAACTCCGCTGGAGTTGCCGTCTCATCACTAAACTGGACAGGCTGCACCCCGACCGGGTGGCTTCACAGGTGTCACAACCGCGGGCACCTAGGAGACTCCAAGTGGGCGATCCGGTCTGAGCACGGAACTATGGGCCTAGTCATCTCTGGGTCACAGCTGTGGTCTGCAAGGTCTCTGGACTGCTTTTATATGAAGTAGCCTTGGGAGACAGCCACATTCTTCGCAGACACATTGACCAACTGCTTTGGAGACTGGACTCTCATTCCACTCCTGGCTCTGCTCTGGGGGGGGGGAAGGACCATAATATGCATTCTGAGGTTCAGTTTCACAGGCCATCATTAGCTGCTGCTGAGGCTATGGGGGAGTCATCCCAAGGTTCCATAAGTACTCCAGACAGGGAGTCACACAGGGGGTATCCACATTATTCACATATGACATAGAGTGCTCCAGACAGGGAGACTGACTGGGGGTATCCACATAATTCACAAACAACAAGAGAACAAGAAGTATAGCAGGGGTGCTGGCCCAATTCTGCAATTGCTCCCAGAAGGAGGTCAACAGGGAAGGGGGTAGCCAGGGAGGCGTCTCCTGACTCTGGCGCTTCTGGCAAGTGCTTGGGGGCCACAGAGTACTTGGGTACTTCAGCTACCCAGCACTCTCCATCTGCTGGCCTTGGGTTAGAGGGACAGTGTTCCCAAGAAGGGTCCATTGTGGATCCGGGGACTACCATCTCTCCAAGATATGCTGGTCTGGACTTAGAGGGTCCAGCCAGCCAGCAGATGGGAGGGTCAACCGGGTATTTGGGGCAGTAAAGTCCTGGCCTGCTGAGCCTGGTAGGCGAGCAGGTAGGCCAGGCAACAGCACCAGGGTCATCTGGTAATTTAGGGCAGCAACGCCTTGGCCCACCTAGCCGGGTAGGTGAGCAGGTGGGCCAAGCAATCTCTCCTGGTCCGAGGAGGTTGCAGCGGGCTAAGTGCCCACCCAAATATCTTAGGGAATTTGTGAAGTTGCTGTCAAGTTCAAAGGGGACTACTCATAAGGGCCCTGAATAAAAGGGCATGGTTATTTTGTATTATTTTCTGATTTTACATTTATTCCCAAAACAAAGTGGAGGGGTTTTGCATTTGATTTATGGAACTATATATCACTTCCCCAATGTAGGACGTACATGAATGTGCAGAGAGATGTTCCATCTAGGGGGGAGGGGTGTTGTGTCCCGAGCCTGCAAAAGCAGGCTCGGGACGTTGCATTGGTCTCGGGCATTCCAAAAGCTGCCTGGGACCAGACTGAGTGGCGCCAGCCTTGCGTGCATGTGCAGGGCGTGAAAACGCTCCACTACTTGTTGCCATTGTGTCCGGGTCTCTGGACAGATAAAGAGAGGCCTACGTGCCGTTGCGTTGTTGGGGTGTTGCTGTTAAACGAGTAAAGAGCTGTTAACTACACAATGAGTCTTCATCATTCACCACGATCAAAGGACTTAACAGTGGTGACCAAAACTGGATGCAGTATTCCAAGTGTGGCCTTACCAAGGCATTGTAAAGTGGTATTAATACTTCATGTGATCTTGATTCTATCCCTCTGTTAATGCAGCCTAGCACTGTGTTGGCCTTTTTGGCAGGTGCAGCACACTGCTGGCTCATTTTAAATGATTGTCCACTAGGACTCCGAGATCCCTCTCATAGCTACTACTATTGAGCAAGGTACCCCCTATACTATACCTGTGCATTTGGTTTTTCTTGCCTAAATGTAGAACCTTACTTTTTTCACTATTGTATTTCATTTTGCTAGATAGCGCCCAGTGTTCAAGTCTGCCCAGATCCTCCTGTATCTTAAGCCTGTCTTCTGGAGTGTTGGCTATTCCTGCCAGCTTGGTGTCATCTGCAAATTTGATGAGTTCCCCATCTATCCCCTCATCCAAATTGTTGATGAAGATGTTGAAGAGCACTGGGCCTAGAACAGAGCCCTAGGGCACCCCACTACTACACTTTCCTCCATGTATATGCGGTTCCATTGAGGACCACACGCTGAGTACGGCCGAACTAAATGAACTAAATATCTACACTGTAGAGGTAGTACCAAAGATCAGGGTGAATTAGCCTCTCCATTCTCATTTCAACTATTGCACAGGAGATTATTTTGCTTTGAAAAGAACATGAAAGTCTTGGCAACATCAAGACAGGTAAATGACAACATCAAAACAGAGATGGATTTTCTTTCTTTCTTTTTTTTTGGCCTGTTGTTAACCTATCTGGAAAGAAGGAATTTCAACTACTATCTCACAGCTTATCCCAATCCCAACTAGCTAAGTGGGTAAATTGCTTTGGGGAGAGATTGCTTCATTAGGCTGAGACAAGAATTTCCACTGGACATTGCAGAGACAGGAGCAGTTCCTGGAGAAAATCAGTGCCTAGAAGCAGTCATCAAGATGGGCTAAATGTAGACTAGGAAAATGAAGCATATCTTTTGAACTAAAAGAAGAGGCCAAGTATACCTTTACACTTCAAAAGTTGTGCTTTTAGAGTAAGGGTTCACAAACATTGGGGGTTAGTGGATAAAATTAGAATTTTGAGAATAGGCACACTCACAAAACACCTTTCTATGAACATTGCTCTCTTTCACTTCAGGGATCTTTCTCTGGGCAGGGATGCACTTTTCCAACACTATTTTTATCTACCATTTTTATTTTCTAGGAATGGCTCTGGCTTCTGAACTGGAAAGTGGTGCTAGTGGGGAGCGGGAGGTTTTCATGCTAAAAATAGATTCTTTTTCTCAAGAAGTCTCAATTAAAAAAAATACATCTACCACTGGGTAGATCAAAATATCTAGCCCATCCTAACCAGTCCTGCTTTCCATGAAAGAACTTTCTCCAGCAAAAAAGTAGGAAGAAAGTTGCCAAAACCTACAGAATCTAAGCTGTGAACATGAGAACATTCTGGAACCACGAGAGGCTTTGTATGGCTGTCCTCGACTTACAACCACAATTGGGACCAGAATTTTCATTGCTAAGCAAGGTTGTTAATTGAATTGTGCCCAATTTTATAATCTCTTTTGCTACTGTTGTTACGCAAATCACTGCAATTTTAAATGAGTGGTTGTTGAATGGAATCTGCCTTCCCCTGTTGACTTTGTTTGTTGGAAGCTGGCTGAGACGGTCACAAATGGCAGTCACACAACCCTGGGATGCCATCAAAAAATACATGCCAGTTGCCCAGAGCCTGATTTTTGGTCACATGTTCGTAGGGATGCTGCAATAGTTTTAAGTGCAAGGACTGTTTGTATGTCACATTTTCAGTTCAGTTGTAACTTTGAATGGTTGCTAAATGAATGGTTAGCCATTAGTATTTCATGGGAGATTGTTTACCACAAATATACTATGAATTTTGTGAGGAAGTAATCCATTCTGAATTCTTCTTTTCATATAGTTTTAAGGAATGATTGCTTCTGATAGAACAATAATAGAATAATAAGAATTACTCAGATTTTTTTTATCTCACACTGAGCAGATGTTTATGTATAGTATGCTCATTTTTGCTTCTTATTTTAAATTATTCTAATAGGATAATTCAGCACCAAAGATTTGTATGTGGATTAAATTAGAATATATTACAGAATATATTGCAGATATCTTTTTTTCTACCCCAGATTAGCTTTTGTATACTAAACTGTACATTATTTCATATTATAAGGAAATAATAGTATTCATGTGTACTTACACATATTTATAAATTTATCAGGCTATTTATTTATTTATGAGACTTATATACCGCTTTAAGTGCAAGCACTCTCTAAGCGGTGTACACCAGTAAGCAATGTATATATATATTTACATTGCCCCCAACAATCTGGGTCCTCATTTTACCTACCCCGGAAGGATGGAAGGCTGAGTCAACCTTGAGCCGGTGAGATTTGAACCGCTGACCTGCTGAACACAGTCAGCTAAAGTGGCCTGCAGTACTGCACTCTAACTGCTGCGCCCACCTCGGCTCAGTACCCAAAGCCTTAATCCTAATTCATTGATTAATAATTGTATGCTTCACTATAGTTAATTTATAATATGCATGGTCATTTATTTGCCTATGAGCTTATTTTCATTAATAGCCACACATATACAAACAAACAAACATAATTTCAATGCAGTTAAAAAGCTACTGCATAAATGTTTAGGAAACAAAAGAATATTTGTGTATTTATAAGAGGCATTGGGAAATCTTTTTAACAAAATATAAATGTCTCCATGAAATTTCTTTTAGTAACAGTGATGATTATACCTAGAATGATTCTTAATTTTTCAGCACATATAAATTTTGCTAATTTTTTCAGGGTTTTAACTATTCGTATTTTATTTGAAATATTAGCTGCTTGGATCACTCTAGAAACAAGTGAATTATAAATGCAAATAAGAAAATGAACTGAACAATAATCTGAACAGTTAACGGAATAAGGTATGTTTAGCCTAAGAAAGAGAAGGCTTGTAGTGACATCATAGCCATCTTCTAATAGTTGAAGAAGGAATCAATTATTTTCCAAAGCACCCGAGAGCAGGACAAGAATCAATAGGCAGAAACTCATCAGAGGAAGAGCCAACCTGGAACTAAGGAGAAATTTCCTGACAGTGAGAACAATTAATCAGTGGAACAGTTTGCTTCCTGAAGGTGTGAGTGCTCCATCACTGGAGGTTTTCAAAAAAAGATCGGACAGCCGTTTGTTTGGAATGGAATAAGGATTCCTACCCTGGACAGGGGGCTGGACTAGAAGATCTCCAAGATCCCTGCCAGCCCGACGATTCTATGATTCTATTCCTGTAGCTATTTCTCTACTATTTCTTCCTATGACCCATCCAGAAAAAATGGTTTGTCCCTACTTCGTCCTGTAAAGTTTATAAAATAGAGGAAGGCCCACATTATCCCTGAAATCATTGAATATTTGCATAAAATCAGTTGGGAGTAATGAGGAGAATTAGTAGACTTTTTCAGCCCAGTCCTTTCTATGAAATATTTGCTTCTGATAATCTTCACTCTAAGAAAAGACCTGGAAGGATCATACTGCAAAGGTATATGCACAAAGTATACACATACATCCAGCAAGGTGTTCTTCTCCTTTAGACTCCACATTGCTTTGCTCTGCATTGCCTAGCCCACTTTTCTAAATAAAAATATTCACATGGCAGTGAAATTTTCAGAGGACTATTTTCGGAAAGCACATATAACTTTTCTTCATCTTACCTGTATTTCAGCTCTGATGTGGTGCCTTCCTTCTGGCTTGGTCAGGGATCTCAGCTCTCCATTATATCTTGTCACCTGGGATGCTGGCACCTGTTTTACCTAAAGCTGGGTTTTGTCTGGCATCTTTTGTTCTCTTCCTGCAGACTTCAGCTCTAGCTGGGACAGTGGCATGGAGAGAAAGAGGGTGGGCTTTCCCTTTAGCTCAGCCTGGAAATATTCAACTGTTAAAGTGACAGGGCTGTTACTCTGGCCTGCCTAGTGGTCTTCCCAGCAAGTGGACAATGTCCCATCTCCCCTCCTCTCCAGGAAGCAGATATTTTTTCATGCTTTAGGGGCAGCAGGCAGCGGTGATGTCTATTCAGATTTTAATCTCAATTTTAAAAGTAAATAGAATTCTGCCCTATCTCTTAACACAACTAAATGTTATAGTAATCTCCAATAAAAGATAATAGACTAGAAAAAAACTTTAGAAGATTATTAAAAAAATATATTATTAGCCCTCCTCGTTGTTCCTCGTTATTTTTGATTCTGAGGCTCCTGCCCTCTTACATTTAGAAGGGACCTGGAAATGTCTCCCAAGAGGAAGTTAGGGACTTCTCATTTCTCAGAATTGGACTTTTTTCTTTCCCCTTTTGGCTCTGTAGAAAAGATCTTTGTAGGAAAGATGCCAAGAACTAAACATAAGACCTTCAGATAGATGTACCTCTGAGCTGCTGCCAATATCTATCTATCTCATAGCTGGAGAGATAGAGAGGATTTTAAAAGATCATCTGGTCCAGACCATTGCCAACTTCTGCTGTGGAATTCTATTTGGGATGCTCTTCTGCTTTCCACTTGTGGAACGGACCTGTTTCCTTCCATAAACAGAGCCACACCAGGTTTGACTTTGTTTCCCCCCCCCCCCCAATCTCTCTGCCTGAAGCCAGGAAAAAGAGAGAGAGATCAGGGAAAACTCTTGACATCCAGAAGAATGGTTGTTTGCAGAGTGAGCAGCTGATGTCTTGGCTTCCAGACTGTAGCTATGACATCATGCCCTCAACAATAGTTTATAGGCCTACCATCATTAACAAGCTGTGCTTCCCTTAGAACATTTACTTGTTCCTAATGCATTATTGGGTCCCAGTATGGAAATATTGGTTGCTGGCTATCAGTAGTGAGAGTATTTTGGAAACATATGAGAACATATTAACCTTTGACCCAATTTCATTGATTGGATTCACTACTAAACCATAGTGTGGCATTAGTTTATTCTGAAGTTATTAATATGTGCTTGCCTTCCAAGGTAATACTGAGTTGTTTTCTGCTAGCTATCCTTAAAATTAATATTGATAATTTTACCATCTCGTCCTTTTCTAACTTAACATGTTTTTTCTTTCTATTGATTATGATCTCACATGGTTGTCCAGCATTCAAATTTAAATACAGCCTTTTAACACACCTGAAGAGTAGTTCTCTATAGCAGGGGTGTCAAACTGCCACCCTACGGGCCGGATGCATCATGCTAAAACCACGCCTACCCCATTGCTGGCAATGGAAAAAAAGTCGTGATAGGTCACAACGTGTCACGTGATGTTGCAAGTTTGACACTCCTGCTCTATAGCTTTGAGGGCTTTCTTCCAATCTTTGAAGCTGAAATTAATCTGATAACAGACATTGCCTTGTTTTGTTTTTTGTTTGTTTATAAGAAGCAGGACCAGTATAGAACGTTCATGACTTTATCATCTGGCTTAAAGGACACTTCTGAAATTTTTCTTAAATTCTGTAAAAACAGAAAAATCATTTGTACATAAAATAATAGTGAGCTTTTTTCAATTGCAAATAACAGTGGCTACGTTCAGGGAAGGCATTAAGCCAGTAACAATGAAAATACACAGCTTTGTATATTGATATCTCTTAACTTTCCATACTGCACATGATTATTATGAAAACAAGGGGAGAGTAAAGTAGACTATACATGTTATGAATAAATAACTAAAAACTGTTTTCCAGCAGGACATCTGTACTGAGTCCAACAGCACATCCATAATTCTGAAAAAGCTCTTGTTAGACAAAGGAATTGGACATCTGGTTCCTTCATAAGGTGCATTCAATGTTGCTGAGAGTTTTCTTAGTGATTTGAGAGCCTTTAAATAGCACAGTCCAGGAGATTGGAGTGTTGGTTGAAACTCTGCAGTTATCCCTTTCCATTCCACACCCTCCTCTCTCCCCCCCCAGTGGAAACTCTGACAGCTCTTTCGACACTTGACTGCTTTCCAGTAAACACTTTGGTCTAACTGATAGAGGGCCCTGGAATGTCATTTGGATGATCCATGCTGGGTGGGGAGGAAGGGGCCACACCAAAGGTCCGGGCCAGATAACATCATGCTCAGAATCTGTGTTTTTTCAAAAATGAAAGATTCATCAGTGGAAAGAAAGCAAAACATACAGTTCGGGGTTTGGCCCTAAAGAGGCTTTCTGCATAACCTTTTGCAGGTGATATATTATTTTTTCAAGGCTGTGGAGTTATGTTGCTATCACTTGCTCTCACTGCTGCCATGTGACAAAATTATGTATCTCCGGAGCTGCCTGTTATGTACCTGTATGAATCTCTGCTCTAGATTTTCTGCCTTCCAATCTGGTGCTTATTTATGTGCTCAAATAATGCAGAGATTCGGGGAGGAGAGGGTACAAGATATTTCTTAATAGACAAATATTTCATTATTCCAACATTTTACATTTCAGCTTGATGGGGCGTTGTCTTACCTGAACGCCTTTTCTCAGCATGATGATGGAGAATCCACAAGTGGGTTGTCTTAATCTTCCTGCTCCAATAAGACTAAGTCTGAAGTGTAGCTACGCCTCTGCTGTGCAAGAACACCCCAGTTTGAGACTAAGGCGAGACACAATCGTTAGTCTGACGCGTGTGCTTTCCTTACACTGGAACCAGGGCCAAAACTGCCCCTAAAAGGGAGAGAGTGGATTCTCCATCATCATGTTGAGAAAAGGCGTTCAGGTAAGACAACGCCCCTTCTCCAGCATGATTCGATGGAGAATCCACAAGTGGGACATACCAAAGCCCTGCTGTCCCTAAGGGGGGGAAATAGTGTGGGCCTGGGTCCCGCTGGTTGATATTACATGTTGCAATACCCTGCAACCAAATCAGGCCTCCGAGGAGGCATATTTGTCAATTTTGTAGTGCTTGACAAAGGATGAAGGTAAGGACCATGTTACCGCCCTACAGATTTCCCCGGGCTGTAGTGGCGCCATGGGTGGAATGGGCCATGATGTATCCAAGAACAGTCAATGATTGTGACCGGTATGCTAGGGCAATGCAAGCCCTAATCCATCTCCCTATTGTTGAGGAAGAGACCTTCTGACCCATGGAGGAAGGTTGAAATGAAACAAACAATGCTTCAGATTTACAGAAGGCCGAAGGCTATTTGATGTAACATCACAGGGCCCTGCGAACGTCCAGAGTATGCCACCATTTCTAGAGATCATAGGAAGGGTTAGGGCAGAAATTTGGTAAAACCACCTCCTAGGACCTATGGTACAATGAATTGATCTTGGGAATAAAGGAAGGATCTAGTCTGAGGTTCACCCTGTCTGCATGGAAGATGCACAGGTCCTTTCTGATGGAGAGAGCGGCCAGTTCTGAAATTCATCTGGCTGACGTGACCGCCACGAGAAAGGCCACCTTCATGGACATTTTAAAAGAGCGTGTGTTAATGGGTTTGAAGGGTGGCAAGATGAGGGCCTGCAACACCCGGTGTAGGTCCCAAGAAGGGTATTGGTGAACCGCTGGTGGCCTGGCGTTAGTCACTCCTTTTAAAAAGGAACGCACCGTAGGATGGTGTGTCAGGGGAGCGGAATTGTCACACAGGAGCACCGTGGATAGAGCTGCAACTTGTCTGCAGATGGTGCTCGGGGATAGCCCCTTGTCCAACCCATCCATCAGGAATTCCAAAACAATCGGAACAGAGATGTCCAAAGTTCCACTTTATGACCAGAGCACCAGGTACAGAAACTCCTCCATGTGGCATCATAGATTCTATTCGTTGAGGGGCGTATGGATTGCTGAATCATGGCAATCACCCTCAATGAGTATGAGTTTCGGTCAAGGCCTGCCTCTCCAGTGCCAAATGGTTAGTTGGAGCCACTGTGGGTCTGGATGCTGAAGTACTCCCTGAGTAAGTGTAATACAACATGCGGGGATTCTCCACGGGGAGGAGATGGAGAGCTCTACCAGGTCGGCAAACCACAGACATCTCGGCCAATGTGGTGCAATCAGAATGACCTCCACTCGTTCGTGCAGGATCTTGCGGATCGTCGCGGGAAGGAGTGGCAAGGGAGGAAAGGCGTACAGCAGCTCTCTGTCGGAGACGAGAACCTGGAAAAGAATCTCGGGAGTTGGGAATTGGCTGGGGAGGCAAAGAGTCTAAAGTTGGGGGACCAAACCTGTCCATGATCTCCCTGAACAATCTCGAGTCCAGGTGCCATTTGGCGTGGTCCACAGTTGATCTGCTTAATGAGTTTGCCTGCTGGTTGGCCACTCCGGATATATGTTCTGCCTTGATGGAGGTAAGATTGTTCTCTGCCCAAGACCCCAACAATTGGGCCTCCTCCATGAGAGACCTGGACCTGGTCCCCCCTTGTCTGTTCATGTGGGCCTTTCCAGCAATGTTATTTGTAAGCACCAGGACATGTTGTCCCGCTACCCTGCTGATGAAGTGTCGTAAGACTAGACATATGGCCCTGAGTTCCAGCCAGTTTATGTTGTTTTTCAACTCCTCTTGGGACCACCGACCCTGAGCCCATTGAGACTGGAGATGCGCTCCCCAGCCGAAGAGGCTTGTGTCCGTGGTCAGAGTAATTCTGGCAGGCTCCTTGAACTCTGTTCCCCTTGACATTGCTGGGGAGGCCCACCATCGAAGGGAGTTCAATGCCTGACGCGGAACTCGAACCTTCTGGTTTGAAGCGCTGATGCATAGCCTCTGGAATGGAAGTAGAAGCGACTGCAGCTCCCTGGCATGAAGACGTGCCATGGGATGATCTATATACAGGACACCATCTTCCCCAGGAGTTGTGACAATAAGGCTACGGTGACCACCTGCTCCCTCCAGATCTGATAAACTAGGGCCCGTATGCTGTCCCGTTGGTCCCGTGACAGATAGACCGTGCAATTGTTCATGTCTATGACTGCCCCTAGATGCAGGAGACAGATTGAGGGAACTGTATGGCTTTTCTGAAAGTTGACAGAAAACCGTGCTCCTGAAAGGTCCTGACAGCGAGGGAGAGATCCGACTGAAATATCTGGATGGAGGGGGACTGTATCAGTATGTCCTCCAGATAGCACTGAACCCTGATCGGGATCTGTCTCAGGTGGGCAGCCAGCATTGTCAATATCTTTGTAAACATTCTGGGCATTGAGAGACTGAATGGAAGGGCTCTGTACTGATAGTGTTGGTGGGCATAAAAAAAATCTGAGAAATTTGTGATGTCCAGGGAGAATAGGGATGTGTAAGTATGCTTCCATTAGGTCTATCGATGTCAGAAAGTCCCCTTTTCTGATGCTGGGTAGGATTGATTGTAGTGACTGCATCTTGAACTTCCTGTACATCAGATAGTAATTTAGACCCTTTAAATCTAAAATTGCCCTCCAGCCCCCCGAGGACTCAGAACAACAAAAAGAGTGGAATAAAACCCCCGTCTCTTCTGGTCTTCCGGTACTGGTTCTATGGCCCGTATCTGTGACAAGTGGGAGATGGCCTCTGACATGAGGTCTGCTTTGTTCTTGTTCGTGGGGGGTGGGGCAAGACCGGAAATGTTCTGGTGGACTGGACCAAAATTCCAGCATTAGACCTTGAGCTATGGTGTTCAACACCCATGAGTCCATGGTGGTGGCTGCCCATACGTTGGAATAAAGGGACAGTCGACCGCCTATGGGTGGAGTAAACTTGGAGTCACTTAGCTCGTTTGAAAGGGTGTCCTTCTGAGCCTCGAAAGGGCCGCTTGGATTGGAATTGTGGCCTGGGTCTGGATGCGGGACGGTCCTGCTGGCACTCTGATCTCTGGTAGAAAGGACAAGAGGTCTGGGGCCAGTCCCAGTTTGAGGCTGCCCAAAACGACTGCCTATGATAATAATTCTGTGAAGCCCCGCCACTCAGTCACTTATCCCCCTTCTTACTGGTGTTTATAAGAGTCTTGAGTTTGTCCTTGCCCTCCACCAAGTAAGGGTTGAGGGCTTCACCAAAGAGGTGTCCCCCAGCGTAAGACTTAATAGCCAGGCGCCACTTAGCCTTTAGGTCCGCCTGCCAGTTCTTTAGCCACAAAAGTCTATGGGCTGAAATGTCTGCCGCTATGGCTCGCAAAGAGTATCTTGCAGCATGGAGGGAGGTGGCCACATCCCAGTATACGGTGGACACCTCCCTCCATGCTGCAAGATACTCTTACCCAGGTTCTGATGAACTTACCCAGGTTCTGATGAACACAAACCTGGTTGGGAGGGATCATATCCTGAAGCTCACAAAGCCACAAGATGGAAGCCCGAGCGAAGAAGGCCATGGATGTGGAGGCCTTGATTGCCCAAGCCGAAGCCTGATGTGATCTGCACAAGGCAGCCTCAATTTTTTTGTCCTCTGCCCTGAGTGCTTCAGCCATGTCCCCTGGAATATTAGAGTTGAAAAAACGAGAGTTTAGTGGTTCATCAATTAGAGGGATCTCCAGCAAAGAGGCAAAAGAGGGAGCCACATTAAATAAGTTTTTCTGTGAAGTCCCCAGATTGGGGATGGATCCCAGGTTTCCCCACTGCTTCTGCACTGTGTTGCGGAAGAAAGGGGGGCAGGGAACATGCTTTTGTGGCACCACCAGCTCAGCATACAGTAGATTGGGGTCCTTGGATGTAGAAGATGTTGGCTGGGCGTCCTGTTCTGGGGTGAGGTTGTCTGCCGTAAGGCCTTGAGAGGTAATGAACTGAAGAGGGATTGATCAAAAAGGCCAGCGGGGAGAGTTGGATCCAATGGTGGGACGTCCTCATCATCCGACAGGATCAGCCCTGAAGTGTCGAATTCCGCAGAATCTGACTCCAAAGAAACCTCCTGGGTGTAGTCTGGCGTTCCTTGAAGGAATGGTCGAGGAGGTGCTGTGGATGGGCCTTGTTGAGGACATTGGCAGACTGATGAGGCCATCAACTGGGCGAAGGCCTGAGTCATCATAGCCTGAAACTGGTCAGGCCATACTGCCTGTGGTTCATGGGGCGGAGCCCTGCTCAGTAGGTGTAAAGGTAGCCTGCGGCCCAGATAGGAACATGCCTTGGACCGCACCCCTTTGGGCTTCTAGGTCTATCCCTGAGGCAACGGGTCCTACCTGTGTTGCCTCCCTTGGGGGAGACCAAGCTTCTGGGGCCAAATTACAAGGGACTGACTGGGGCTCAAATAACGAACCTCCAGGTGGAGTAGCATTATGCGCTTGACCTGAAGTCAAGTTCCTTGTCCTGGAAATTTCTCCCTCTAAGCTCTTCTGACACATGTTGCCCTCTTTGTCAGCTATTTTAGGCTTTTTAGAGGACTGAGCCCTGGCCTTTGCTGTGATCTTCCCCACAACCTCCAGAGAGGAGAGCTTGTGTTTCCTTGTGGTGGGGGAGTCAGTACTGTCTTGTGAAGTCTGGGGAAGGGAATTGTCTGCCATGTTAACTGCACAATTCCCCTTCAAATATTATTCTTGGATAAGGATCCCCCTACCTACTGCTTCCAGTGAAGTCTGAAAGCACAGGCCCCCTTGACAGGTCCAATTTCAGTGTTGTAGTGCCCCCCTAATGCTATAAGTAGCCCCTGAAGGAGCCACCACCCTCAAGGACAGCGGTTCTCAACCTGTGGGTCACAACCCCTTTGGGGGGTCGAACGACCCTTTCACAGGGGTCGCCTAAGACCATTGGAAAACACATATTTCCGATGGTCTTAGAAACTTAGTCTAGGATGCGCGACGGTGTTCTTTTGCATCTCAACGGCTGCATCCACCTCGGGATCGGGGAATGGCTTTAAGTTTAAAGGCTCTCCATGCGGTCCCGGATGTCCTTTGGCTGAATCAAACAGGAACGCTTTTTCCAGGGAAGCCTTTTCACAGCCAAGCTGGTCTCTCCTCGTATTCTGCGGAGGAGAATGTGACATTGCTTGGCTTGGTCCCACAAACCACGGAAGGTCGGCTTAGTCCAAATGCTTCCCGGATGCAGGAAGGCACCGAGTGGTAATAACCGGAGTTGGAAACTTCCTCCGCTGCCCCGATCGCTAGTTCTGGTGGGCTCAGTGGGAATCACCTGCGCTAGATAGGAATGGCACGTCTGGGGGGGGAGTAGAGAGCCCCGGATTCCGTGAGGGCCCAGCAGAACCAAGCGGAAGGGAAAGCCATTGATTTTCATTCAGCCAGGCCCGGAGTTCTCTGAAGGATGTTCGATTTCATTCTGGCTCGGGGAAGCATCGCTCCCTCAGGGGGATCGTGATTTCCGGCAAGCGGCCAGTTATCGAAGCTCGGCTTCTTCCTATCCCCTTACCGCCCTGTGCGTGCATCCCCCCCCAACTCTGAGTCCCCTCCTCTCTTCCATCTTTTACTTCTTGCCCTGCAGTGCGATTGGTGCCCTTTGCTTTTCCTCAACGGCTAAAGACAACTTTGCTCACCAGAGCTTTTTCCTCTTTCCACGGCAGCTGATTTCCCCCCCCTTGTCCTCTCCTCCTCTGAGATCCCTGCAGCCCTCCGTAAGACAGCACATACTTTTTAATTCCTGCTGCTCAATCCCTCCTCCTCCCCCCCTTGATGTCTTCCTACTTGTGGGATGCAGGGGAAGGGAGTGCCAGGTGGGAGAAGGAAAACTGGTCCAGGCAGTGAAAAGGGAAGAGATCAAAGGGGGAGGGGCTTTGGAGATTAAAGCTGCTTGGGAGGATGTTTTGGTCTGCAGCATGTGTTTCCCTTTCCCCTCCTGCCTGCCTTTTCTTGGTTTCCTAGTGTGCCTCTGGAAAGCCGGGAAGGGGGGGGGGCAAAATGAATCTGTTCCTAGTGTGGAATCAAAAAGCTCCAAGGGGCCTTTTCTTGCAGTTGCTGCAGTAATGCCCCCCATTCTTCCTGCCCTGGCTGTTGCTCCAAAAGCAGTTGATTATTGCTCAGTGGAACCAGCTGTGGGGTGGGAGGAAGGAATGGATTTCCCTTCTGCTGCCTCTGTCTCAATGGACAAGACCTCCTTCCAAAAATCTCTCCTAAGATTCTGGCAGGCACAGCTCCAGAACTGAGCTATGCTGGCTCAGGAATTCTGGGAGTTGAAGTCCACGAGTCATAAAAGAGCCAAGGTTTCCCTTCTGCCTTCTTCAGAGAGAGAAGCTCTGAAAGTCATTAGGATCAATTGTCCTGGAAGGACAGGGGTCCTTTTCCACACCCTCAGTGAATTTCAGCTGGAGGTAGAAAAACAGGCAGTGGCTCAGGCTGAAGAGGCAAATTGTGTGGGCCACATCACACACATGGACAACAAATGTCTACAAATATAGCTCCCCTTGAGAATCACCTCAACTAATCCTTATTTTCTCCCCCCCATAAGCACCCCCCCTCATACACAATCATATTAATTTTTCACAGGTCATGCTTAACCTAATCAGGCAACTTCAAGGGCTCATTTAAAGAAGAGAAAAGATCAGGTCTCCCTTCAGACCCATAAATGGAGCAGCTGAAGGTGTGATTCGGCACCCATGCTTCAAGACAAAATTTCATTTATTTGTAATTAGAAATAAATATTTCACAATATATAATTACATATTGTTTTTGTGATTAATCACTATGCTTTAATTATGTTCAATTTGTAACAATGAAAATACATCCTGCATATCAGATAGCTACATTATGATTCATAACAGTAGCAAAATTGCAGTTATGAAGTAGCAACGAAAATAATTTTATGGTTGGGGGTCACCACAACATGAGGAACTGTATTAAAGGGTCACGGCATTAGGAAGGTTGAGAACCACTGCTCTAGGAATACCCAATCCCAAGGGATAGTGAAGAATTGGATGAGGCGGGAGGTGGTGGGGGTAGAGTGGTGAGGCAATGCGTCCTTGTAGGGATGAGCTTGCCCTCCCCAAGTACCGAGCAAAATGCCAAGGCAGTAAAATGAAGAAAAAGATGATCCCCAGTAGGCGCGGCTATCAAAATGGCGGTCGCGATTCAAGCACGCCAAAAGCAACTGTTACTGGGGCTGAGGCTGGGATAAGCCTAGCTGAGCCTTGCCCAAAATGGCAGCCGCGCCTCACTTGTGACAAAGTAGGCCATCAGGGGAACCCCTGAAGCTGCAAGAGTCAAAATGGCGGCCGCGCGGTTTCACGCCTAGAAACGTTACCTGAATTGCCTGGAATTTTGCCCTGATTGCTGATCTGCGCTCCGCGCTGATCAGCTGGCTGGCACTCCCGTGGAGACCTCCGGATAGCTTTCTCCTTACTGTGTCCCAGCCGGGTCAGTAAAGTCAAGAAATTTAATTTGGGAAGGTGTCTGGAGGTGCCGTGCTGACTCCCCTCAGCCTAGCCCAATGATGGCAAACCTTTTAGAGTCCGAGTGCCCAAACTGCAACGCATAACCCACTTATGCATCTACGGTGGTAATGGCAGACTGGGTGGGACTAAAAAGTTCAATCAATCAATCCCAACTTTGCAAGATCATTTTTTTTCCCTGCGAAAAGTTGAAATTGACTGATTGATTGAACCTTTTTTTTTTTTTGCACATGGCAGCGGAGGCCTAAAGCAAAAATGTTTTATAAAACCCAGCTGAAGGCCTAGGACTGGGCGATGGCACGCGTGCCCACAGAGAGGGCTCCGAGTGTCACCTCTGGCACTTGTGCCATAGGTTCGCCACCACTGGCCTAGCTGCTATCGCCTGAACGTTCTAAAGGCTCTAGGGCTCCACGCCGGTCAGCTGGTGAGTTAAGCAATTCGGCTGTTAATGGCCTTAGGAATGCTAATTGAGGGAAGAATGGTTCGTATGAGCGGTCCCAATTCAGGCAGGCAACTGCCTGTAGGAATCCCTACAATTAAGGCCTTCCTGGCCAGAAAGGAAAAATGCCAATCAATTTTTCCCCTTTTGTTTAATTATTAACTAAAGTCCAGAATGAAGGGAAATTCCACAAGTGGATTATACAACCTGTTGGTAATCTGAGTGATCAATATGCGTCTGTTGAGCAAGAGACTAAGTCTAAAACTGGGGTGCTCTTGCACAGCAGAGGCGTAGCTACACTTCAGACTTAGTCTTATTGGAGCAGAAAGATTAAGACAACCCACTTGTGGATTCTCCATCCAATCATGCTGGAGAATGTAAATATTCTCAGGATTTTAGATTGATAACATTTGCTTTTTAATAGTCTCCAAAATCTACTTAAACTTGAATCTTTGCACTCTTTTTTTTGGCAATGCTGTCTAGCATTTTGTAAATATAATTGTGCCTTGGATTTCCAAGCAAACCCCCACCCCACCCAATACTTGTACTTCTGGCAAATAAATTCCTTTTGAAAGGACCCCTGAATGGCCTTTCTTACTATTTCTTCCCTTCTGCTAACCAGAACTGGAGCAAGAAAAGAAAGGCAGATTTTATTCTTAGGCTTTTGAAGTTGCATTCTAAATAGATTTGGACTACTGTACCCAAATTACTAAGATTTTCTGCTTGGACCACAGGAAGCAACAAAGGTAAATGACTGTTGACTTGAAGCCATTAAATACCTTAAGAATGTAGTTTTTCAGTAAAACTTCCCGCAGTAATGAATGAGTCACTCAAAATGTGATGTCCTGAACTGGAATTTATTAAAACAATTGTCAAGCTGGGATTTCCTTGGAGAAGTCTGCAGAAATCAATATATTCAATTTTAATTGTGTTTAGATAAAGCACAGTGCTGATATTGCTCCCCACCCCAAATGTTGTCTTAGTGGAAGGACAGCTTTCTGAGGCAGCACTTAAATTCAGATGTGTCCTTCTGTGAATAAAGGCAATACATGCATTATGCTGTTAATAGGTTTGACCAGGGAAGAGGAGCTTTGGAGTACAAGGAGCACAAGCGCAGCACTTAACTACAACTCATGAAAGTAACTGCCTTTTTGTGATTATCTGGAAAGCTCAGAAATGGTTGAAAGTGATTTACCATCTAATTAGAAGAAGGGAGCATTTTGTAAAACATTTTCCCCCTTGAAATGAAGAAAATATCTAAACAAGGCTTAAGTGTAACTGTTCAATTCATGATGCAGTTAGAGAATATTAATATTGCCGAGTGTTTTTTTATGGAAAGAAATTCAATAAGTATCTTACTTCAGGGCTTAACTTTCCAGATTCCTGGCTGTTAAGATGCTAGGCCCTCAAAAACCCTTGTTAGATCAGAGGACAAGCCAATCTATCCTATACTTCTATGAAGTAACCAGATAATCACAAAAAGGAAGTTACTTTCATGAGTTGTAGTTAAGTACTGCACTTGTGCTCCTTGAACTCCAAAGATCCTCTTCCTAGTCAAATCTATTCTAATGCATGTATTAACTTTATTGCCCAGCCTTAATGTTTTTATATTCCTGACTCAGAGAACTTTCATCCCCCCCCCCACTTCCCATTGTGTCTGATGCTCAGAAACTCCCTGACCCAAGCACCTACATTTTTCTTGGCAAGGTTTCTCAGAAGTGATTTAGCACTGCCTCCTTCCTAGGGCTGAAAGAAAGTGACTGACAACTGGCTTTGTGCCCAAGGCGGGACTAGAAATCACGGTCCTTGATTTCTAGCTTTATGCCTTAATCCCTACATCAAGGTGGCTCTCACCATTCTCCTTCACAGCAATTTAAATGGCAATAACTCTTAAGTCATAAATACTGCTTAGCATTTCAGTTGCCAAAGTGCGTGCAAGGAACTTTAGAATGGCAATCTGGATGGAACAATTCAGAGAGAGCTTTGAGATCAGATGTTCTAATATCTGAATGCTGCTTTTGAGCCCAGAGAATAAAGCATACACATTTTACTACCGAAAGACAGGAAAAAGGTAAACTACCACTTTTTATTACTTATGGTCTTATCAAGAATAAAAGTGACTGCTATAACTATAAAAACACAGAAAAATATTTACAGCATTAGAAAAAAGACATAACATTTTATTCTATCAGGTAGCCCCTCAAAAGTATTTGGAATCAACTGCTGTTTACTAAAGAATTAATTTTTCACTACAGTAGAAAGAAATGCAAATATATTTTGCTGTTAGATTAGAACTGCTCATCGTCCGACTGCTCCAGATACTGAATTAGCTTCTTGCTGCGAATTGGTTTTTCACGGATCAGGGTTGGAACAGGAAAGTCCTCACTAGAGCTCAGTTCAATGACAAATGATTCATCGACATCCTTGGATTTCTACAACAATAAACAATAAACTCTCAGGACAGCTCCATGTGTATCACTGCAATCGTCTATATAATGGATGCCACAATAATAATTATAATATTCTAGGAAAAGAAATGGGGTGATAATATTCAGGGTAAGGGGCGATGCTAATTGACTCAACACTCCATGTCTCCATAATCAGTTTGTGCTTTCTTGAGCACCAAGAGACAAAAACCCATTGTGATATAATATCCATTTACCAAACAGGGAAAAAGGAAGGCAGCAGTTTTGGGGGAATGCTGCACACTAGACACCAAACCATTTTTCAAAGAATTTCATAGAATTCAAATAATTCTGCTCTAACTTGGTGGGAGCCTCTCCTGTCATTTTCATAGTTGCTATAGGAACTATATGTCAGGATTAAAAAGCTCTTTGACTCTTTGTCCTTGCTTTATAAAGGTCTTAAGGAGAGGGGAAAGACTTCTAGTTTACAGAATAAGCATCTGAGCTAGAGAAAGATATATTAGAATATTGTAACATTACTTTTCACAAATGACAAGTTAGGTTTGTTGCAGCATAGGAAGCTCCTACTCAGTATGAGAAACTCAGGCAACTTATTTGCGTCAATTAATGCTCAGTTTTTACTCAACTGCCTGAAAAATACATATATTTATCCTAAACATGCCAAATAAGGTTTGTGATCCAATAAAGTAGGTTTAATCTAGGGCATCTTTTAAAATTACTTTAAACGATTAGAGATAATGATGAAAATATGAACAAACAAACCTTAAGTGCTATTCTTTTTTTAAGGCTTTGGCCAAAGTCAGGATCAGAGTCTTCTTCACTACTGCAAGAGGAAGGCAACCTTCTTTTAGCAGCTTTCCTCATTCTGGCCAGCCTTTTGGGAACATCATCTGAACTGGAACTTGAAGTCTTAGTCTTGCTGTGTTTGGTTTTTGCCTTTCTCTTAGTGAAAGCCTCCTGAATAGAAGGCTGGTTTCCTAAAGGAAGAGAAACAAATTTTTGTGGGCACACCTTTAGCTCCTCTCTACCAAGAAATACTGATAACAGCTTTGGAAATGCTTATTCCTAAACAATAGGTTGCACTTCCTAGTTGTTCTACTAGACAGAAATAAAAAAAGCCCAATCCCTGTCTAAGAAAGTATGGTAGAGGATAATTATTTGTAGGTCCCAATATTCCTTTGGGCAGAACTCTGAAGATTCCAGTTGGTGGTCTTTTCACTGAATTTCATCAGCCACTTAACCATACATCTTCCCCAAGAATAACAGAAGTGCAAGCTCCTCCATGGAAATGAGAGTATGGCCTCTGAGAAAATGAGGACAAGGCCAGGACCTTTCCTTCCATGTGTAAACTGTGCAGCCTATTCCTCTCTTGGATCTAAAACAGTGGTTCTCAACCTGTGGGTCGGGACCCCATTTGGGGTCGAACGACCATTTCACGGGGGTCGCCAAACAACGCAGTTCGCCATTTTTTCCCCCTTTTCCTTAGCTGTGCTACTCCCTTTTATTCTATTGGCTTTTGAAAGCCAATAGAATTGACTCTCTTGAATAGAGTCTAATTCTATTGGCTTTCAAAAGCCAATAGGAATTGTCCAGGCTGTCTCTGCCCTGCTGAGCCCGCCAAAAGTCCCATTCTGCAAACGGTGCTGCACCAGTTGAGTAGTCCTCGACTTACGACCGGTTGGGGGTCGCGGCATTAAAAAGGTTGAGAACCACTGATCTAAAAGACCTGATGAGATATGCTATTTGTCTTAGATGTCCTTATAAGTCTTACTGGAGACTTTGTTACTGCACATGCTCCTCTACCAACAGCTTGGGGGTGAATGTAATCATGTTACATATGAAATTGTAATATAGAGAACATATCTCTCAAATTTATTTTACATACATTTAAAAATATTTAATTCCACAACAGGAAGGAATTACTGGGAAATTCTCTCCATCAGCAGCTGAGAATATATATTCAAGGTGGTTATTAGCATTTGATTTGCATAATGTCTCCACAGTGCTACTCTCATACAAATTAAATTTTGCATATTGTTCTCCTTTTACTAGCAAAGCTTCTACAAAAAGGAGTCTCCTCTGCAATCTTCAATCTCAAGAGTCAAGGCC
Source organism: Crotalus tigris (assembly GCF_016545835.1). Lineage (NCBI taxonomy): Eukaryota > Metazoa > Chordata > Lepidosauria > Squamata > Viperidae > Crotalus > Crotalus tigris. The sequence goes on from NW_024097068.1 coordinate 310,316, forward strand.
TAATTGAAAGAGAAACATCTCTGGTGTATTTTTCAACAAGAGATTGTTTCTTTACTATCAAACTGATATAGAGGAGCAGGTAGAATGTGTATACAAATGACAAATCAAGAGAATGACCTCTTGATTATTATTAGATGTATAAAAGACTTGTTAAACCCTTGAAGAAGTGTGTGCCATAGGATAAAAATAATTAGAGAAATTAAAACCTACAGTATTGGATTGGTTGTCCTTTTGTTTGTACACTGGATTTTCAAGGATTTTTTTTTTTTGAAGCATTGCTGTCACTCACTGGAATGTTAACAATGACTAAGCTCATAGAAAAGAATGTGCAAAAATCAAAACTGCAGAATCTGAGAAACATCTCTAATGTTCATGCTGTTTCAATTTTTTTTGTGTTGCATTTGAGTTCAGTGAGGGAAACAATTGTTCTAAAAATGCTTCAAAAATTAGATGAAATACAGGTAGTCTTTGACTTACAACAGTTTATTTAGTGACTGTTCAAAATTACAACAGCACTAAAAAAGTGACATGATTGCATTTCATACTTATGACTGTTGCAGCATCCTCTAATCACATGATCAAAATTCAGATATTTGGCAATTGACTCACATTTGCAATGTACCAGGATCATGTAACCAGCTTTTGTGACCTTCTGACAAACAAACTCAGTGGGGAAGCCAGATTCACTTAACAACCACATTATTAAATTAACAACTGCAGTGACAACTACATTTAAATTGGGCAAGAAAGGTAATAAAATAGGGCAAAATTCACTTAACAATTATCTCAGTAATAGAAATGTTGGGCTCAATTGTGTTCATAACTTGAGGACTACCTGTATTTTGAACCAATCTTTAATGCTTTATAGCATTGTACTACAAATAGATGGGGAAGAAATGGAGATAGTGACAGATTTTATTTTCCTGGGCTCCAAGATCACCTCAGATGGGGATTGCAGCCAAGAAATTAAAAGATGTTTGCTCCTGGGGAGGAAAGCTATGGCAAATCTAGACAGCATTCTAAAAAGCAGAGACATCACCTTGCCAACAAACGTGCATATAGTCAAGGCCACGGTTTTCCCAGTTGCAATGAATGGATGTGAAAGTTGGACCGTAAGAAAGGCTGAGTGACAAAGAATTGAGGCCTTTGAACTATGGTGCTGGAGAAGACTCCTACGAGTCCCCTGGACTGCAAGGTGATCAACTCTGACTGCTCTTTAGAAGGCCAAATCCTGAAGTTGAAACTCAAATACTTTGGCCACCTAATGAGAAGGAAGGACTCACTGGAGAAGGGCCTGATGCTGGGAAAGATTGAGGGCAATAGAAGAAGGGGACGACAGAGAATGAGATGGCTGGATGGAGTCACTGAAGCAGTAGGCGTGAGCTTAAATGGACTCCAGAAGATGGTAGAGGACTGGAAGGCCTGGATGAATGTTGTCCATGGGGTCACGATGGGTCGGACACGACTTTGCAATTAACAACAACAGTGTAATGTAGTATAATCCATGACAAATAATAATCCTGTATTAAAGGAGAACCTAATAGGATGCCTTGTTACAACATTGGCTATAGTCCACAGACATATTATAGACTCATTGCGTGGCATAATATCTAGGGCTATGTTAGGTAGTACCTAGCATTAAAAATGGTAATGGGTGAATGAATTCTGGATTTTATAGGCTAAACGGAGATTATGATACAAGTGAATTATATACTCACCCAAGCTACTGCTCTGTACTTTGGATGATTTGAATTCAACTTCCTCTTCCTTTGTTTTCCTAGAACATAAATTCTGTATTAAATTATGCATTTATTTTGCATCAGGGCCAGCAATACATGCTCATAGACATTCCTAACTGAAAAAAAATTAAAACTTTACCAAGAGATTGTAATTAATCTTGGGATTGATTTGCCCAAATTTTGAGATTTAATCCATTTTAAAATTATTTTCTTTTCCAATATTTGCACCACTGCAGTGAAACCAAGCACCTGAAAAAGGTTGTGAACCTCTTGAATTGCATTCCATTGTTGGGTTGGAACTATAAAACAGAAGCAACTTATTGTAATATTATGGTTAAAATTAAAAGTGGTATTTTTCATAGAACATTTGAACATAATGCTGACATCCATCTAGCAGAAAGAGCAGGATAATACAACAAGGTTTGAATATATTTAAAATAGAAACAACAGGTCACTTTTGTATGATCAGTTGATGAGATGTATGGACCTAAAGTTTGTGGAACTCTTCATCAGCAAAATGGGGAAACTGGAAAGGCCCATCTCAGTTATGGTGCATCTTTCTGCACGCAGATGATTCCAGGTTCTAATTTTACAGATCCTTCTGATTTGGATAACTGTCTAACATCCTGGAAAACAATTGCCTGTCTGCATAGATCAGGGATGGGTAATTAATCTTCTCTGTGGCCACATGAGATATGGCCCAAAGCAATAGGACTGTGAAGATGTGTAGGCACGCATGCACGAGCATATATAATTTTTTTAAAAAAGCGGTCGTCTTCAAAATAAAAGCAGTACAATAGTATTGTGTGCATGGCATAGGAGACCCTGGTCTACCAGTCCTCTGGTGGGACTAATCTACAAGCTCTGCAATTTCTGACGGCCTTAGGAAGGATTGGTTTATTGTGCATCTAGCAGCCCAAGGAGGAATCTAAATGCCTCCTGGAGTGCAAGAAAGTCCAGCCTGTTGGGCTCGCCTGTTGTAACTTCTGCCTTGTTGGTATTTCTGGCAGCAAAACCCTGTTTAATTTTTGACTGACATCATGTGGACGAGAAAGATCCAACCCAAAGGTGAATGTGGCCTGGGTGTAGTGGTGGGATTCAGCCGGTTCACACCAGTTCAGCAGAACCGATAGCTAATTTTTTGTTGCCCAGGCCCAGAATGGACTTCCGGAAGCGGCATCCACAGAGAACGGATTGTTCACATATTTGAATCCCACCACTGCCTGGGTACCTTAAAATGCCCACGTCTGACAGAGCTGGTACAGGTCGAAAAGAGCAAATAACCTGACCTTGTACATATTGACTTTTTTTTAAAAGGAAAAATTATTTCTGGTCTTCTCAGCATTTCTGTGTAATAAACACGAAATATAACAAATCTTTGCAAAAACTATTTTCTCAATTCTGATTAGCCTTAAAGTGCTGTCTGTTATCTAGGCAAATATTTTTTAAGAATCAAAGTAGGAGAATCACATCTGCATTTTGAACAAACTTACTTAGGAACAGCCTTTGGTTTTACTGTTGCTCTCGCAGAGTCTTCAGCCATAATAGCACCTTCATCTGTATCCGAATTAGAATCCTGCATACGTGTTGCTTTTGCCAAACAGGGGAAAAAAAAAAATCAGCTGCAACCCAAAAATGTGGGAAGAAGGAAGGCTAAATGACAGTACAGGTGGTCCCCACAATTCATTTAGTGACCATTCAAAGTTACAACAGCACTGAAAAAGTGACTTATAATCATTTTTCACACTTACGACCATTGCAACTTCCCTTGGTCACCTGATCAAAGTCCAGATGTTTGCAACTGGCTCATATTTATGACGGCTGTAGTGTCCTGGAATCATATGATCAGCTTTTGCGACCTTCTAACAAGCAAAGTCAAGTGAAGCCAGATTCACTTAACAACCATATTACTAACTTAACCACTGTGACAAGAAAGGTGGCAAAACTCATTTAACAATTTTTTTTTTGCTTAGCAAGATAAATTTTGGGCTGAATTGTAATAGTAAGTCGAGGACTAACTGTATATTCTTAAGCAACAGGGGAATATAGCAAATGGGGAAATGTTTTGTTCCAATTACAGCATAAATAATTGCATTGTGAAATTTTTATTGAACTGTTAAGCAACCATGGTTTGAAAAAACTGGAACAAAACCTGGGCAGAACAAAGCTGGTGCACCCCGGCCTTCACTCTCCATTCCACCTTCCAGATCAATTTATTGGATTGCTGAGCTGAGGCATCCCCTTTATCTACTTAGTCGCTGTTATTGATGTTTTTGGCTTTGTCCCATTCTCTCTCTCATTCCACACTTTTATTTGGGCCACAAATAGCTCAAATGGATCAAAGCAGCTGTGTTTCAGTTCAAGCATAGGACAACTAGAAACCTTCTTGTACAGTTTGGTTTCTGTGTGCAACATTTTGTATTACCTTACTATGAACTGTGGACTAGGATGTTTTATAGCTTTCTAAACATGCTTTAGAAAGGTGCCACCCAAATTAAGATTCCAAGCTGATTTTAAATTCTTTGAAAATTTACCTGTTACTTGGTGTTGTGCATGAGAATCAACCTCGGGGTCAACAGCATCTTCATTTCCATATTCTAAGTCAGACCAAGGACTTACTTTCATTATTTTTTTTACTGGCTTGAATGGCAGTTTGGACTGTTTCTTGGCATCTGAAATTCAGCAGGTTTGTTAGGCTACTTATAATACATCCCATAGAAAACATAAACCCACAGGGAAAACGCAAAAGGATTTTACCTGAATCCATTTTCAGTTTCTTCATTAATCTTTGTTTAAGATTCTTTGGTTCCTTGCTGGTCCCTGGGAAATCTTGATTCTCATCAAGCTCAGTTTTTTCACTCTATAGATGAGCAAATGGAAGGAGTTTATCATTACTGGAGATAGGTAAAAGGAAGTTATGAAGCTAGTTAAGAAAACTAAACACATACACCCATCCAAAGGCTGTTTACCTTGATTTTTCTTTTTAATTTCTTCTCTGCCCCCAATTTCATTTCTTCAGTTATTCGGGGGATAACTCTCCTTCCTTTGGGAGAAGGCAGGATTTCCTGAAGCTGCTGGGTTTTTGGTTTCGCTTTCCCTCCTTTTTTTTTGTTAGGTTTGCCTATGATTTCTAACTTCTCATCCTGTTTTTCTTTTTCTTCTAACACCTAAAGCGTGGATGATAAAAAGAAACTAATACCTTGCAATATTTGGTTTTGCAACTGTGAAATTTGACCTAAAGAAAATGGTCCTATTGAGGGCATTTCTGCTTTAGCTTCACTCTGCAGTTCTGCACAAATGGAAGAGAGAAATTCTATATCTAAATCTGAAACAGGTAGCAATTTCTGCATTAATTTTGGTGTTATGTATGCATCTAAGCCTTGTTTGTTCTGTAAGCTTACTTTAAAACTTACCACTACTCTCAGCATTTCAGTTCCTCTTTTTAAATGCCAGCACCCTACCCAAACGAAGACACGGAGCTATTGATAGGGAATGTTTCACTTAGACTGGAAATTGATTGTTTCTGGCCCAAAAACCCAAGTTTACCTACATCAAGTTCCTCAATAAAAGCAGCCAGATCTTCTCTCCATAAGTCAATAGGATTCTTCTGTTTCAGGTTTTCTAGCTCCATTTCCTAATAAAAGCAGCAAGAAACAGTTAGGTCCATATTTGACCTTTCAATACTACTGCACCACAAACATTTTTCTCTAAGAACTCATCCACCTACTTTATTATCCCGCTGCTTGCACAGTTCATCCTTTTTTTCTTTTGTTAGGTACCAGAGGGGCATGTTCAGAAGGTAATTAAAATCTGGTCCAGTGGCCACAGTAGGTTCATTTTCTTTATCAGTATCTTCTTCTGCATCTTCATCAATGTCCTGGCATGGCAGAAGAGAAATGTAGCCAGGGGTTAATAGCATAATAGCTGTTATTTAGTATTTGTCCTTTCAAGGGGATCAGTCAATAACCCATCCCTTTCTCACAGTTCTTTCCTTTAGAGTACCTATCTGCTTCAAAAAACCAGTATTTGGCATGAAGATCTATTTTCCTTGCTGCAGTACCCACTATAATATCATGGAATTGGCTTTTTTAAAGTTACTGAGCCAAACCCTTAACTATTGAGTGGATTAAAAGGAAGAGCTTGAGAATCATACCTTCTGTTGAGACTCTTTCCATGTCTTTACTGGATCAGAATCATAACCCCTTTCTATGAGAACCTTTATTAATTCTTTCTTGGGCTTGTTCTCTAGAGAGGAAGATCAAACAAACCCAGATGAGCCAGCAGCCAAAATAAAGCATCACATTTGGCACCATGCTAAGAATATGTTAACTTGCATGCCACAAACACAAAAGCCACCCCAAAAGTTTTGGGATTACTCTTAACAGAAAGCAGGAAAGTAAACACCCATATACATTTAGTATTTCAAGTTGTACATTCAGCTTAGATTTTATTGTATAAATTATTTAAGTTTTTATTTCTAGAAAAGTAAGCTTTCTCTGCCTGTCAGGAAAAATAATTCTTTGGTTTTTGTTTTGCCCATTCTGACCCAGAATGGGAAGCTAGGAATTATTTCTGTAAAAGTTGTTCTACTACCTTTCATGGCTTGTAACAAAATCCTAACAGTCCTTACCTATCACTATTTTGCCTTCTATTTTTTCAAGGATGAAGCGAGCTTGATTGTTTATTTTTGCAGATTCTGCACCCAGCATGCCAGTGAGCCAATCCTTTCTTAAACAGTAATAACGCAATCTGACTTGATAGAATTCCAGCAGAATATCCTCTGCGGTCTCATATTTTTTTAGGCAGCCAGCATGGTCGAAAAGTACCTGGAACAAAGAGTAAGGTCCCAAAGATCTATAGATTGTAGGGCTGCATTTAAAAGCTGGATGTGATTCCTTTAACCATTACATGGCCTACCCCCACTCACCTCCATTTCTCATTATGGTGTCTTGTTACTTTTTAGGAATTGTAAATGTATCTACATGCCTGGTTTCTAAAACAGGTCCTTACTTACAGTTAAGTGCAAATCTCTCTCAAAGTGACAAGAGCAAAAAAGCTTTCACTATTTGGAAAAAAGCAGCTCTCCATTCCCAAGGCAACAGAGATAAATAACTAAAATGGAGGAACAGGCAGGCATAGTTAAATCTATTAACAAGACTGATTTTCTACTTCTCCAGTTTTACCTGAGAATTTGAAGTCTAAGATTTCAGTTAAAAACTATTGATTTGATCTTGCCACAAAAGGATCCTACTCTGAGATTCTGTGTCTTAGCTGAATGGAGATGGCTCCCAGAGAGTGTCATCCTTTGTTCTATAATTTATATTTGTTTAAAAGATATATATAGCCTGTATATGTGTGCGCATATGAGAGAGACAGACAGACTTTCTAGGTATGCTTATCCTGTTACAAAAATAGAAGCCTTCTGAATTGTTACTTACCATATTGCTACAAGAAAGAGGACTTTGTAATTTGAAGACCTTATGTAGACCAATAGCTTCTGCCTCCACTAGTTTCTGTTCACTCATTGTTATGATGAATTTGACCGTAGTGTCTGTGTGGTACTCTTTATAGTCTGTTATGAGTGAAGGAGTCTTCTCTGTGCCAATCAGCATAGGCTCCAGAACCTGTTCTTTATAAGTCTTTTGGAAGACGGGAAGAAACAACATAATGATTTTATATTTTCTCTTATATGGTGAGTTCAGAAACATATTGTTATTATGGCTCAGAGAGCATAGTACAAAAATAAAACAAACCTTACCTGTGTCCATGTCCGAACAGGAAGCTCTGAAATTTCAATGGTGGTTGAATTAAGGACTGACACTTCTCCATTGATAAGGAAATGGTTTTGCCCTAGTTCATCTATTGTCCCCTTGAAATTCTTGTAACTAGGAATCTAAAAATATTATTAGCTGAATTAAAGTAAGCCAGGGTGAACATGTATCTTGTTTGCATAATATAATAAGAATCCAAATTAAGATAACAAGGGTGATAATTTCAACAAAGGCTTCTGAAAATAGAAGAGAGGTTGTAGAGAAAAAGTCATAAATAGTTTTATAAAAAGCAGTACAAAAATCTCCAGTACAGAGATAATATTTATTGACTTCATATTGCTTTCTTTTAAAGAAAGTGTCATTTTAAACTTTACTGCATACTAGGAAGGTAGCTATAGGCTGGGTTTTTTTTTATAAAAAAAATTAAATTGTAATGGCTCTGACGTCCAAATAAAGAAAATCCAATTGTATCTTTGTCTACACACAGAGATCATTTTTATTTAATTATTGATGCATTTTTTTTACCATTGCTAATGGCTCATCTCCATCAAGCATACGTCGAATGTTATGAACCACTTCTCGAATGTCATAATTAGGAACTTTACATGACCAGCCAGTTCCAATGCCTTCAGCACCATTGATCAGCACCAAGGGAACAATGGGAATATACCATTCAGGTTCAACTCGTTGATTATCATCGTACATAAATTTCAGCACATTGTCATCTACTGCTGGGAAAGCCAATCGTGCCAAAGGACTAGGAAAAATGAAAAGCTTAAATTAAAGTTGTGGTTAAATATTTCTAGAAATAGGTTTATGATTATGGGGTCTTCTCTGCAGGTGAGGAGAAACAAGGAAGAAAAAAAATAGCCAGAGGTTGTCAAGGAAGTGAAGAAATGACAGTAACTTTCAATTCTTTACTTTCCCTTTAAAGCAGGGGTTCTCAACCTGTGGGTCGGGACCCCATTTGGGGTCGAACGACCATTTCATGGGGGTCGCCAAACAACGCAGTCCACCATTTTTTCCCCCTTTTCCTTAGCTGTGCTACTTCCTTTTATTCTATTAGCTTTTGAAAGCCAATAGAATAGACTCTCTTGAATAGAGTCTAATTCTATTGGCTTTCAAAAGCCAATAGGAATTGTCCAGGCTGTCTCTGCCCCGCTGAGCCCGCCAAAAGTCCCATTCTGCAAACGGTGCTGCACCAGTTGAGTAGTCCTCGACTTACGACCGGTTGGGGAGGGATCGCGGCATTAAAAAGGTTGAGAACCACTGCTTTAAAGACACAAGAGAAAAGAAAACCTAAAGGGGGTGGGGGAAAAGACCCCAACTACCAAAGACAAAGCATGAATGTATTGATTGATCTCGTCACTTAGAGAATAAAAGTTAAACTTTTCTTTTGATTCCTCTTTTGTTGACAGAGAAGGAAATCTTGCTAAATCTCTTTAAAATAGACTTTTACACATTAAATGTGTATTAAACCCTTGATTAAATGGAGTATGGGAGTGTCTGTGGACACTGGCTGTTGAATATTGAACGGATATTTTGGCTGTTGAATATTGAAGGGATATTTTTTAGGTACAAAAACACATCTGAACCTGAGAAAATACTCATTTTGAGGGGAATTACTGAAAACAGTAAACTTGGTTCAGATTGATTTGTCCGAGGCAAAAACTATTATTACCTGAAATTCAAACATGTTTTGTCTGTTAGACCTGAAACTTTTAGATTATGATTTGTTAAATAGAAAGTTTACTGCATTTAAATTCACAAACAAAGTAAATCTAAGATCTATAAATCTAAGTACATCTGAAAAGACATTTCCATCTCAAGTCAGCCTTTTTGTTTGGTTATTCAGGAACTGTAGTTCCAACATCACTAGAATACAGGTAGATCTCAACTTATTACCACAACTGAGTCCAAAATTTTTGTTATTAACTGAGACAGTTGTTAAGTGAATTTTGTCCCATTTTACAACCTTTCTTGTCAAAGTTGTTTAGATAGTAACATGGTTTGTTAAGTGAATCTGGCTTCCCCATTGACTTTGCTTGTCAGAAGGTCACAAAAATTGATCATATGACTGCTGGACATCGCAATCATCATAAATATGAGTTAGTTGCCAAGCATCTGAATGTTGATCATGTGACTATGGGATGCCACAACAATCATAAATATGAAATAGAATCGTAAGTCATTTTTTGTTGTATCTTTGAACAGTCACTAAATGAACTGTTGTAAGTCGAGGTCTTCCTGTACACTAAGTTGGAAGGGAGTATCTAAGTCTAAACTAAGAAAAGCAACCTGCTTTTACCAACCTGAGCATTGTAAAGATATATCTAGGGCTTGCAGCGTCTTTTCCACCATGCAGCCTAGTTCCAAACTGACCAATGGGTTGAAGTAAGTTCAGGTTGTTGCTGCCCACAAAATTTTGAGCCAAATTAATAATAGTCATCATCAGTGAGTTCTGAAACAAAGTAATAATTATAAGTGATGCATCACCACCAAAATCATCAAGCATCAATACAATGAACAGGATAAGCTAAGTCACAAATACTAGCCAGAAAAATCCAAAGTCACTAGAAATCTACTTCTACCTTATTCCAAATAAACTCTGCTTCAACTATTGGCCAACTGACTTGTGGTTGGAGAATTACAGAGGAAACTCCATCTCCAGGCTTTGTTACCTGCAGCTGCAACAGGTATAGGCAACCTATGGATTTCCAGAAATCACTGAATTTCAACTCCCAATGGCCTTAGGCCAATAGAGCAAATGATGAGCATGCTGGGAACATAACTTAGTAATATTTATAAGGTCCCAGATTGCTGATCACTGGGTTAGAAAATGAAAAATCATGCTCACCCTTCCTTGTAACAATTTCTAATGCTCATACTCCTTGCAAACTATATTTTTACTTGCTACTTTTTGAGATCCCTTTAATATTTTTCTTACCTCTCCATGGTGATAAGAGGACATTTCTGCAACTGATCCAGCCAGCTGAGCTACTTTTACCTCCCGTTTGTCATTTCTTTTCAAGCATGTATATAAAACTTTCCTCTGACCTGGTTTCATTCCTGAAAGAATACATTAGTAATTACAACTTCTCTCCATAGTGAGCCTCTTTTAGCTAAGGCATTCACAAAAGGATAAATTTTCCAAATTAGATTATATATTAGTTTATTGCAAATATATCTGCTTTATATCTAGACAATAAATATACATTTTCTGATGCATTAAAACCTTCTTCAGGCAAGAATGTTTAAGAATATAAAGTTTTATAAATGTTTATTTGCCAGTTACAAAATTTTCCCTATTAAGTCAGCTCTTTGTGGTCTATCTCTTTCAAAAATATGATGCACTAAATTTAAAGTACACAAAATCTTATTTATTTGTAAAAGAAAACCCTTACCATCAACTAATGATGGAATAGATCGCTCATTATCAGAATTTGAAAACAGCACAAGTTCCTTGTTGATAAAATCATTGTAGGTCAGGTAATTTGTAGTTTTCCCATATAGGTAATCCTAAAGAAGGTAAGGCAGTTTAAGATAAATCCTTAAATAGTATCCAAATGCTTTCTTCTACTGAGGTGTTATCATTTCTAATGTCTTGTGGATTTTTTTTTTTTAAACAAAACACAGGAATCTTTCCCTTGAATCACACATCACTAGATATGAAAGGAAAACCTTTATACTTGGACCACATATTGCTAGATGCATCCTTGTGGCAGAAGGTTCATAAAGAATGCATATGCATCATTTGTCCTTAATAGATCATTTCATTAATATACATAACAACTCCCTCCATCAAATCTTTGTAACTGATGGGTGAAAAAGTTTTCACTTAGGAAACATCAAACTTAAAATAAGCTATTCTGACTGCAGTGGAAATATGTGAGACTGAGGCTTCTAGTGAGGTTGAAACTGGCTGATTTTAGCTCAGAAATTTTTAAAACTCAAACGTTTATATGTTTCTATTACTAATTATTTTTTACTTGCTACCAAATGTTTAGTGATAGTCAAAGATAAGGACATCTCACTGATGCTAAAGTAATAAAAAGAAACCATCTGATGTATGTATGTATGTATGTATGTATGTATGTATGTATGTATGTATATGTGTGTGTGTGTATTGTTCTGCCGAAACCATATAGAAGGAATCCCATTTTACTCTGTAAAATACTTACATCTGGCAGACCAAGAAGTTTCCGTTGCCTTCGGTCTTCCATGAAGTTTGTCAGCCACTCCTTTCGGTCATCCACCTTTTTTTTACTAAAGGCCTAGAATGAACAAGAATCTTACTAAACAATAGTTTTCACTGCCAAGTGCTTAATTAAATCACAGACGTTTTGATAAGTAAGGAGGAAAAAGATGCCAAAAAGCAGGAATTGCTGCAAAGAACTCCTCTGAAAAGGTATTTATCACCATATTTTTAATCTCTACACATCTGCTACCTTATTAAAAGCCTCAACAACTAGAAAAAGCTGAGGAAATTCCAGGACATTACTAATAATCAAAGAAAATAGAAGGAAGGGACATCATACACATTCTGCAACACAAGCTAGATCCAAACCCACAAAAAGTTGAACCTACCTAAGGAGCAGATAGCCAACTCCTGTAAATATTCTTATTCCCTCAAATGCTTTGTGAATATGATGGTTTAGAGATGGATTTACAAGCAACGGTTGAAAGTCAACAGCTTATAGATCTCTTCTCTTCAATGGAAGAGAACTCTCCATCCCCCCAAGCACACTGCTGCAATAAGCAGTTAATACAGGATAGTGTGAGTATCTAACCTGATAAACTTAAAAGAACAAAAATGTAAACTAAGTCTGCTGACGGCACAAACGGTTCTCTCTATCTTTGACTAGCCCACAATTAAAATCAAAGTGAACTCCTTAAAAGAGGAACCGTAAAACATTGAGAACCAGCCAAATAACAACCCTACCAAAGCACATATCTGCTGTATCACGTGTGCCCCAAAAACACCAGCTGGAAAGCCAAGGGCAAGTTTATCCCTACACCAAGGAAAAGAGAAAACAATCAGAGACAGCTGACCACTCCTGTGGGAAAGGATGGGAAACAAATTTTCAGTGGGCACGTAACAAAGGGGGAGAGCTATTTAAATTGTAAATATTGTCTACAACCTAAATAAATCACCTTACAAATATTAAATAATAAAGTAAATACAGATCAGTGGGGAATAAAGAGAACAATTGTCTTGCGAGAAGCATCTGATTTGATTTAAAGCAGGATGACCGACTTCCATCTAGAGACCAAGAACAAATTCTACACACATTTGGGCAACCCACAACTCCTAGTATATTGTTTAAAATAAGGCCTTTTCTGTATACTTTTTGCTGTGGCTTTCCTTTCACAGTATCTGAGGGCTGTAGGGATCTGGATGGGAACAACAGGCTTCAGCTGAACCCTAGCTAAACAGAGTGGCTGAGGGTGCAAGGGACCTCATGATCCAATTGTTTATCATTGTTAGTTCTGGATCGGTCTGCATTGGATCCATCTATGGTTTTTCCTGGAATCACAACTCCTGTTCAAAGAGCAGGTGACAGTCATGGCTAGGAGTCTTTATACAACTTCAAGTTGTGCACCAGTTGCATCCTTACCTGGATCTTGAGGTTCTGAGCATGGTCATTCATGGCCCGGTCAACCCTTGATTGGATTACTATAATGTGCCCTACATGGGGCTACCTTTGAAGAGTATCTGGAAGCCAGAGCTGGTGCAGAATACAGTAGTGTAATTCTGAGGGCTCCTAGGTGGCACATATAATAACACCACTGTTGTGTGAGCTGCAGGTTGCCAGTTGCAGGTCGAATTCAAGGTGTTGTTTATTTCTTTTAAAGTCCTATATGGGATGGGTTCAGTTTATCTGAGCAGTCGTCTCATCCCAAGGGACTAGACCGTCCCCCTTGCGCCAGAAGAGGCCTGCTGCAGATCTCATCTGCTAAAGAATTCCAGTGGGTGCGGCCAAGGAAAACAGCCTTTTCTGTTGTGGCCCAAACTCTGCGGAATGTTCTACCACTGGAGGTGAGAACTGCTCCCATTCCTGTGGCCTTCTGGAGGGGTACAAGCAGTCCTCAACTTACGACCACAATTGAGCTTAAATTTTCTGTTGCTAAGCAAGAGAGTTGTTAACTAAGTGTTTTCCTCATTTTATGATCTTTCTTGCCATAATTGTTAAGTGAATCACTACAGTTTCTGGGACACTGCAACCATCATCAATACATGCCAGTTGCCAAGCATCCGAATTTTGATCAGGTGACCATGGGAATGCTAAAATGGTTGTAAGTGTGAAAAATGGTCCTAAGTCACTTTTTTCAGTGCCGCTGAATAGTTAATCCTTGACTTATGATCACAATTGAACCCAAAATTTCGGTTGCTGAGACATTTGTTTAATAAATCTTGCCCCATTTTATGAACTTTAATTCTTGCTACAGTTATTAAGTGAATCACTGCAGTTAGTAGCATGGTTAAGTGAATCCGGCTTCCCCATTGACTTTGCTTGTCAAAAGATTGCAAACACGACCCTACAATTGTCATAAAGTTACCTGAATTTTGATCACATGACTTTGGGAAGGTGGCAATGGTCGTAATTGTGAAAAATGATCACAAGTCATTTTTTTCAGTGCTGTTATAACTTCAAATAGTCACTAAATGAACTATTGTAAGTTGAGGAGTACCTGCAATTCCAAATGGTCACTAAAGGAATGGTTGTAAAATGAGGACCATCTGTATTATAACTTGGCTTTGCCAGTCAGCTTGGGGGCCTGTTGGAGATGGCTGATGGGGTAAGAAGACCTCATCCCTGTGTTGTCCGTCTCTTAGTCCTGTTTTAAATTTTTAATTTGCATAGTTTTCTATTTTTTTTTTAATAATCGGAAAGCTGCCCAGTGTCGCCTTATAATGGAATGGGCAGCATGAAAATGTAATAAATACACACTTTTTCAATCTTTTAAAAATGTGTAGTAGGCTCAGAGAAACTCAGCCCACTCCTAAACCAAATCTGGCCTCTATAGCGACTTCAGATAATCTCAAGGACACTTTACCAGTTCATCCCCCTCTTCCCCCCATGATAGTCCAGGCGAAAAATCTCCTCTTCCCACAGCAAGACACAGCACAGATGACCTGGGGAAAACATCTTAACTCTTTCAGTGTCCTGCCAGATTCAGAACAAACCGATATTCTCAAAAGAATGGACATTTGAGAGAAATTCTGGTGACATCACATAAAGTAACCAGAGCTCTACTTGATTTGGTTTTACCAACCGTCCAAGACAGTTGACATCATTTTGAGAAAAGACTTGTTGGCATGGCAGTCCCCTCCTGATCTATGGAATCTAGGGGACTGGATTAGGGGACACACTATTATTCATTTTGACACTATTGCTTGTCCATATTCATTCATTTACCACTTTACAATGCCTCGGTAAGGCCAAACCTGGAATACTGCATCCAATTTTGATCATCACAATGTAAAAAAGATGTTGAGACTCTAGAAAGAGTACAGAGAAGAGCAACAAAGATGATTAGGGGACTGGAGGCTAAAACATATAAGGAACAGTTGCTGGAATTGGGTATGTCTAGTTTAACGAGGAGAAGGACGAGGAGGGACATGATAGCAGTGTTCCAATATCTCAGGGGCTCCCACAAAGAAGAGGGAGTGAAGCTATTTTCCAAAACACCTGAAGGCAGGACAAGAAGCAACGGATGGAAGGAAACTAATCAAGAAAAGAATCAATGTAGAATTAAGGAGAAATTTCCTGATAGTTAGAACTAATTAGTAGAATAACTTGTCTCCCAAAATTGTGGGTGCTCCAACCCTGGAGGCTTTTAAGAAGAGACTGGACAATCATTTGTCTGAAATGTTATAGGGTTTCCTCCTTGAGCAGAGGGTTGGGCTAGAAAATCTCCAAGGTCCCTTCCAATCCCGTTATTCTGTTAAAATAAACTGAGAGCAAACCCCATTCCTTATTAGCATTGATGCTGATACTTAGTTTGGACAATGATAGATCTGCAAGAGAACCAAGCTCAGAGAACATCAAGGACACCCCAGCCCCATAGAGTCCCGTACTTTTATAAGTTACTTGTCCCAATTCAACGTCCAAGAGACTTGGTCAACAAATGATTACTTTACTGGGGGATATAAACCATTATTTCTCTTAACAGGTCCTGGCACTGTATAAGGGAGACATTGTATTGGTCTGAGTGTCCATATCTCAATCATTCTAAATACGGAGATTATGTCAATAGGCTCATTTGAGAACCTAACACAAACAGTTATTCTCAACTTTTCTAGAGAAATTGTTTCTCATTAATTTCTATATACCTCTCAAATTTGGGGAAGATTATATCAATGTCTTGAATTATGTTTTCCCACTGCTCATATTGTCACTGAAAGGGACTTCGATGCCAGACTAAACCCAAATGATAATCAGCTATTTGCCAAAGTTCCACCTAATCAGCAGACTATCTCTAAATAGCCAATCTCTTCATTTGCTGAAACTGGGAGAAACACAACTATTCTTTTGTATGCAAACAACACTGTGCTGCTTTCTCAAACAGACTGGCTTGAACTGGGTGCTCCAAATATTAGCTGAACACTGCCAAGAACTTCCAATTACACTAAAACCAAGGTCACAGTCTTTGCTAAGCATCTAAGATGCATGTATAGTGACTAATAACTATCCAACAGAGCAAGTCAAAACATTTAAATAGGCTAACTAGTCATTTGCACACAAAAAAGTGTTGGCTTTACAAAACTTTTACTTCTCCAAAGGAGCTCAACATATGCCTGCAGCAATTAGTCTCCTCAGCTAAGATCTGAGCCCAGCTCTGTTTGGAGCTCTGAAGGGTCCCTACAGGTCATTCCTGTCTTTGGAAAAATTGAGCCCATGTTTTTGAGAACCATCTTTCAAGAACCCTCTATATTTCAAACATGGTCCTATGTTATTAAACTGGTCTTCTTGAAACTGAAACTTCTGTCTGGATTTACATCTTCTTCCAGTGGCTTAAGTTCCTCTTCTTTCCAGTTGGTTTGGTCCTTTAACTATGACTGACAGTTTTCAGTGTTCCTAGAACCAGGCAATACATGCCAAATTGCAACTCTATGGCTATTCAGGACTAGCCATTATCTTTTGAGCTACAAACATGCTCTAGCTCAGCGACCCCTAACCTTTGAGGCTTGGCAGCCCAGCGGAAAAAGGGGAACTGGCCTGCATGAATGGTGGGGCAGCGCAGATATGCATGTGCACACAGCCTGACTTCCACAAGTAGTGGGCCATGGCCCAGGGGTTGGGCCCCCCTGTTCCAGCTGATTTCTAACAGTGGGCTATTGTTTTAGAGTTGCAAGCAGATTTTCCAGCACTATCAATAAACACCTTGAGCCACTCTGAACTTTCTCTCCAACCAAGTAAATATCTGTTGCATAACAATCCTAAAATTCAGAAGGGGCTTTTTTTTTTTGCCAGATTCAAGGCCCTCCCAATAGCTGTTACTGAAAGAAGATACAAAAAACAAAAACCGCCTCTTCAAACAGAGACTGGTCCACATGTGGAGGGATAATTGAATTGACAGAACATGTCAATTCTCTATTGTCCTCTCTATACAGGAGCATGACAGAAATTATTTCCACTTTTTACTACAAATACTGATCATTTCAATCTGTTTGATCTCATGATGTTATTATCGGATCAGTATGATTTTATTTTTCTGACCACAATCAAGTACTGTTTTATAGTTTGCATATAAGTTGTGGTATTAATGTTAAGCCTTCCCCCCAGACATATATCCTTTTATTTTAACTAATTATGACTTTTGTATTCTATTGCTGGTCTATGACCAAATAAAGATTTGATTGATTTTATAAGCAAATTAAATTTATTTATTTTATTTATTTTCAGTATTTATATGCCGCCCAATCCCAAAGGACTCAGGGCGGCGTACAAAGTTAAAACAATGATGAAACAATAAAATAAAGCAGTCATACCGCGAGTCCGATCATATCCCGGCCCCCCGGGGACATCAGCCCCAGGCCTACCGGAACAGGAGGGTTTTAACGGCCTTCTTAAAGGCCGGCAGGGTGGGAGTAGTTCGAACCTCGGGGGGAAGCTGATTCATGTTAAGTTCCACTAAATTATGCCTAAACTATTATGTCTCTCATAGTGCCTGCTGATAGGAAATTAAAACCTCAAAATATGATTGAATTAAGTGGAGTTTATATAAATCCAACAATATTTAGGAAGAAAAGTTAAAGTTACAGAGTTCATATATTTTGCAAACACAAAAATGTATATTTATCCAAATTTATCCAAGTGATAATTCATTGTGTCTGCAGTATATTTTAACTTTTATAATTGCTATTAAATAAATGAAGCTTAATTTCAGGCACCTAAATCCTACATCTAAAAACTGCCCAAATCCTGTGGCAGGGAATAAAACTACCAACTGGGGTTAAAAAATAAAACTAAGCAGAAGGGCTTCTGGTGATTCATTGTCCAAACAAGTTTGCAAACTCAAAGGAACAGAGGGATAAGAAGAAAATTTAATCTACCAGGGTGATTGCAGCATCATCTTCAGGACCAGAGTACTTGAAAGGTATTCGATGCCTTGCCATTGCTGCAAAATATTCTTTTGCTTCCTTTGAAGTGCTGGTACCCAGACCTAGGGAGATAGAGAGTCTGTGTAAAATTTTTTTAGATAAGACAGTCATATTTCATGTGCAACTTTTATTTGTATTTAATTATAATTTCAGTTTCAAGGTTCCCCGATTCCATAGTTACTCTGGATGGCTTACAAATAAAAATTAAAATAAAACAAAATAGAAAAAAAGAACAAGAAACAAAATTCCAGTCAGATTGCTTCAACAGCAATTCATTTTCTTTGCACCAATGAAAACAGTACTTAGTACTATAATCAGATTTAGTGTACGAATAGTAAAAGAAAAACTATTCACAATTATTCACAAATGCAATAGCAGAATCATTTGGTCTGAACTTATTCTGTATCCATCTACACTAACAGGTAAAAAAACCCCCCACTCTTAAGCATTCTCCTATAATTTGCCACTCTTCAGATGTTGACTATGACCAGGGCTTTTTTTTGGGTCATAGAATGGAGTTCCGGCACCTTTTTGGGATGGAACCTTGTAGGGTAGGCAAGGTGGGTTGTATGACATGTGTGAACTCCTGCACCTTTTTTTTTTAAACAAAAAAAAAAAAGCACTGACTGTAACTCATTGACTAGGTTAGATAGAGTTCAACATGCTTGAGGGCATGAGGCTTATAAAGGTTAAATTAAATGTTTAACCAGTTGCTTTTCTTGTTAAAACTTTGCAATCAAAATGACTACTTGTACCTACTGAGGCTTTACAATTTAAGTAGAGTTTTTATAGATTAGGATACAGAATACAGCACTTACTGAGAATGTCTGTCACTTCGCTTCAATTACTATATCACAATCAAGAACATTTTCATTCGATCTTGGTGTTATGTGCAAAGTGGCGCAGAGCCGAGGTGGCGCAGCAGTTAGAGTGCAGTACTGCAGGCCACTTTAGCTGACTGTGTTCAGCAGGTCAGCGGTTCAAATCTCACCGGCTCAAGGTTGACTCAGCCTTCCATCCTTCCGGGGTAGGTAAAATGAGGACCCAGATTGTTGGGGGCAATGTAAATATATATATACATTGCTTACTGGTGTACACCGCTTAGAGAGTGCTTGCACTTAAAGCGGTATATAAGTCTCATAAAATAAATAAATAAATAAATGTAGGACAAATTAAGCGTTTTAACATACCCATTCAGCCTCCTGTTTAACATTCAACCTGACAGCTAGGCCGTAGAGAAAGAGCTTTTCTCATCTTTATCTTCCACACTTTACATGGAACACATTTCTTGTTTTGATGAGTTAGTTTAAAATAGTTGACATATAGCCCCTAATCCCTTGATTCCAAGTAAGGTTAAAATAGTTCTATCCAACACAATGTATTCTTTCTAAATTCTAAAGTTAGCCTTATTTAGTTCATCTGACATTACAGTTTAGCCAAACCTTTGTAGTATTTGATTTTCCAGTTTTTGTGGTTAGAGTTGCTGTTCTTCCATTCTTGAAATTCAGGAATGCTGTAGAAAGACATTTCTTCTCTGTTTTTGGAAACCTATGGAAAAGCCAAATGTCTCATTTTGAAGAATTAACAATATAACTAAGGACATTTAGTAAGAATATTTTCAGTTGCTAGTTATCACTCAAAGGGGTGGGAAAGCTCACCTTTACAATGGGAGTAATGAATTCTTCTAGGAAACGATGCTTCAGAAGAGATGGCCAATTATGGTGAATGAAATTAATCAATAAACCTTTGATATGGGAGCCATCTTGATCCTACAAAAGTGTTCAGAAGACAAGATTTCATCCATTGGTGTTGGAAGAGTCAAGAATCTTACTAGCTTTATATTCTGAGGCCAATATTAATCAATCTTTTAATTATGGCATTTGTTTGTCAGTTTTGCCCATAGTGTCTTTTGTCACTTTGTAATGTTACATTACAACACCTCTAATTTCTAGTCCAGTGTTATTTATGGATTATGAAGTTCAGCACTTCTGGAAGGAACTAAGAAGAACAAGATTGTTTTATAGTGCAAAACCAGGTATGATTGTTATGTCTAACAACAGACACCAGCGATTCACTGACCACTTGTTTACCCTGTAACTGATAAAGAATTATGGCCTGATTATTCCAGTCATAATCAGAATGCTAATATAGGATATCTTCACAGAAATAACAGCACAATAGAAATACTCCTTTACTAATCTATTCTAGTTATTATTAAATATTTTTGAGTGCTTGATTTCTACATTTCTGGGAGTTGGGAATGGTTTACATCAGGAAGTACTTTTTTCACATGGTCCCTGTCCAGTTGCTGATGAGATTCTGTTCTGCAGCTTAGTCATCTGAGAACTGAAGGAAGTTATTCTCTTTTTGTTTCTTTGATAGCAATTTGTAATAATTTGGGAAGTTGCATATACAAGGAAAAGTAGTAAGAAACCACATGCAATATTCTTTTCTAAAATCTCCTGTCTGGAACATCAAATATTTGCAGGAATACTACTTCAAGACAAGACAAATATTTTCCAGGAGGAAATGTATGCTGTTGCAACTAATTCAAATGATAAGTTGATTAAAAAAGACATTACATACTGATGTTATTGTTAAATACTACAAAAATGTTTATGCTCAAATTCGTATGTATTGATAGTACTAAGAAATATATTTGCTATAGGAGAACAATATTGGAAGAGAGGACTAAGGAAAGGTATTTCTAGTTAGCATCCCAATTATGAAAACATAGAAATTAACTATTATTGACTGCTGTTAAATATATGAACCCAAACAACACATTGTTTACTAAGCACTAAAGATTGTTATGCTAAAAAATTAATAAAATATATTAAAAAAGAGAAAGTTTAACATTTACATTAAATTACAATTTAAAAGAATTTTTTTATAAGATGATGTACTGCTGGTATTTAATACCAGGCAAATTGGCAAGAATGTTTAAAGGTATCTCAAAAATGAATGTTGGAAATGTAAATATAAATAAGGAACTTTTTATCATTTATGGTGGACATGTGATAAAGGAAAGAAATATTGGAGTAGGATTCACATCTTAATACAGAAGATTCTTAAAGTGAATATAAAGATAAAACAAGATACTTTTTTGGGGGGGTTTAATGGATAAAGAACTGGGAAAAAATGGAACCTTGATGTTATATATGTTGACAGCAGCAAGAATACCTTATGCACAAAAATGGAAGGATACTTTTTCTCACAATGGACAAATGGCTACAAAAGTTGATAAGAATTAGAAGCTATTGTTTAATTGATTGCTTTGATTAAAGAAAAGAATACAATCAATTTTCTTTCTACCTGAGAACCGTTTTTGGACTTTCTGCCTTAGGTGGAAAAAAAAATGAAACTTTGATTTTGGGTTTTGCTGATTAGATAGGTTTATTGTTATAGAAATGGTTATTATTATTTAAAGTAAAATGTTGAGGAGGTATGTTACATTCTACTGCACCAAAAGGACTTGGAAGTCAATGCTTTTCTTCTTTTTCACTCTTTTACCCTAGATTTTTTTTTTCTGTTCCCCGTTTCCTCTCCTATTCTCCCATTATTTTCATTTTTCTTTGTATTTCTGTATTTTATATTTTGATAAACTAATAAAATATGAAATCCAGAACACCTAAATGAAGAGACATATTATATCAATTGAAGGCTTTGGAAAAGACTGGCTGGGAAGTCCCTTTTGCCTGAATACAATACCATTGTCTCTGACATTATGACTGACCTGATCAGTCATGATCATGATCTTTCCATAGCGGAGGCTTTTGAGCGAGTCTTCATCATCATAGCTCTGCTTATATTGGAGCCCCACAATCTTAATAATGTTGTTAATTTCAACATTCTCCATTATCTGAAAAAAAACAACCCAGAATTTACTTAGATTCAGAATATGAATTTATTCTGCTCACTTTAACCCTGGAGAGAGGGCATTGCTAAGTACCAATCAACCCAACCCACCTATTCATTTTGTCAATGGCTGATGGCAACTCAAAGCAGATGGCTGGATAAAGGAGAGATATCATCAAAGGAAGTAGGGATGATACTTTTAGACTGTTTTTTTTTGGGGGGGGGGGGGAAGACTGTTTTTCTATTTCAAATATTTATTGACAAAGAGAATCAAACATTCTTCCTGATATTTTATTACTGATTCTCAGCAGCATAACTTGGGGAGGGGGGGAAACCCCTCCAGGTACTGCAAATAACCTATATATACAGTCACATTTCAGTGAAGATTCACTTGGGTAGAGGAATAGTCATTATACAGTTGAAGAACAATAAAACTCTAACTTCAAGAACTAATCACAGCATGGTTTTATAAATGCGCTTTTGAGCTAAAATTTAAATGAAGGCTAATGCTTCTAGCTTTGCAGAACATTTTTTTTTTAAAAAAAAACCATTTCAAATACAGGTAGTCCTCGATTTACAACCATTCAATGACCAAAGTTACAATGGCACTGAAAAAAGTGACTTATGACTATTTTTCACATTTACAAACACTGCAGCCTCCCAAGAGTCATGTGTTCAAAATTCATCCATTTGACCCATACTTATGATGGTTGCAGTGTCATGGGACCAAGTGATCTCCTTTTATGAACTTCTGACAAGCAATCGGTGAGGAAGCCAGATTCACTTAACAACTGTAGCAAGAAAGATTGTAAAATGGGACAGAACTCACTTAGCAACTGTCTTGATTAGCAGTGGGAATTTGGGGCTTTATTGTGATCTTAAGTTGAAGACTACCTATAAGGACCACATGTTTGCAAAGTATTGCTAACTAACCTGTTTGTGGGAGGCTTCCCGTACGTTCAGAAGTTTTCCTCGCAGTGGAAATACTCCAAATTTGTCCCTACCCACAACTCCAAGGCCAGAAACAGCTAGTGTCTTAGCTGAATCTCCTTCTGTCAAAATGAGCGTGCAGTTGATAGAATTCTTGCTCCCTAAAAGAGAATTAAATATCATAACCCAGAGCTCCATTTAATAGTACACTACAGATGCTCCAAATCTTGTGATTCCAAGAAGTAGAGATTTCATTCATGTTTTGGTAAAATATAATTGATCTGGGGTTCAGAAGAAGGAGATGAATAATTTTGAAGAGTTCTTGCTGCTCCCTGAGCTTGTTTTCTTGTAGATGTTTTATTATACAATTTATTATATTAACATCATCAGTACTAATAAAAAGTGGGGTTTGTTCTCAGTGTTATATTCAAGTGCTTGCCCTGTCAGCGTTGATGGAAATGGTCTTGGAAGTTCTTTGGCTGGGCTGCTTACTGCTAGCTTGTTTGGTAGTTCTTGATTGGTGCATTGTTTACTTCTTGTTCATTGGTCTGTGTTGCTCTTGATGTTACTCTCTGCTTATCTAGGCGTTGATTGCTAGTGAGGAGGTATTTTGGTCTTTTTGTTCCCTTTTTTGGCTTATTATTTTCTCCTTTGAATGATATATAGATGTCACCTAGTTTGGGTAATGAAATTTCTACAACAAAACAACAAAGCTCAGAGAGCATCAAGGACCTATTTCAATTCTGAGCTATAAAAACTCGTCTACAGTGTAAACTGCCCCAAAGTGAAGATTTGGTTCTTTTCTATCTATTAACCCAAGTACCCTAATCCTCCACACAGTACCTACACCATTTCTGTAAATGTAAACTAAATTTGAACCTTGTATTCAGGAGTAGCATAGTCTTACAACAGAGGTGAATAGCCTTCTTACAATCTGGAAGGGCAGGACCAACATTTTTAGTATTATTATGTCCTGACATTTGAGAATTTCAGTTGTTTTAAAGGACACAAAAAAGGTTATGCCAGAAGCATTCAGCATCCTCATCTTGAAAAAATTATTGGGGTGTCAAAAAGGTGGCTGAAGGGCTGAGAGACTGAAGGATTACTTATCCCTGTACCCATCAACTTAAATATAACACTTGAACACATACCAGCATCATTGGCATCATCCAGTTTAGGAATTCCTTTAATTCGAGTGTGCTTAACAGCAGAACATTTTTTATTTAGTTGTGTCTGGGCTTTAAATCTGACCCAGTTCAAAATGCTTTCCACTATGCCACAACCGATAGCCTAGAAGGAAGTGAAAAATGTTGTTGAAAGAATTCTGAATTGTCTTATTCCTGGATTGATTCATTTTTTCATCATCAGAATTCACAGAACAAATTATGAAGCAAATTGTTTAGTACTTACCCCCTTGATGAACTTCTCACTGAATTTGCATGTTGAACCAAAATTCTTTGCTTGAAGAGTCATATTCTCCTTTGTTTGGGAGTCAAAAGTTGGATTTTCAATCAAGCTGTTTATGAACACCCACATATGATTCTTCACCTGGAATTAGGAAGCAGGTAATATTAAAGATTGTATGTTGGTCAATCACTAAATAAAACAAGCTAAAAGTAGGATTTCTAAAGGCAACATTTATTGGCTTAAAATGCTATACGGCATCTGAAAGCTAGGTTATGCAAGGCTTTAGATTCAAAGGCACAAATGTATTTTAGAGCACGTAAGAACATACACAGTGAAGTTGTCTGAAACTTTTTAAAACACATTTTCCTGAGATTATGTAGCAACTGCAGAATTACAAGACACATTCATTTTAAGGAATAGACAAATGCTACATGAGCGCCTTCATGTGCTACAAAGCCTCTTCTTGCCTTCAAATCTGAAGTGTGGCACGGTCCTAATAAAATATATATTTTGTAATTACTTTTCTCCCACTCAGGCTTTTTGCATCCCATCATGCTATCATTGAAAATATTCCTTTATTTGCACACTATTTTACCCAGTCTATATTTATTATTGGAGCATAGTGAGGACAGTTGGACAGAATTACTAAAGATTTAACTATTTTTGTATAAGACTGAAGCATTAAACATAAATTTTTCAATTCGAATAAGTATGAGATGGGTAAAAAAGAAACATTTGAGAGTTATACCTGAAAAGGCTTTACTGCAACTCCACCTTTGTTTTTTTTTTTAACTACATCTATGAGTTTGTTGATAATCTGATCAGCAACATAGTCTACATGTCTGCCACCCTAGAAGAAAAGTGATTTTTAAAGAGGATATTACATGTATTTTGACAATGCAGACACATCAAAGTATAAAAGTAGTTATTAGCACAGTAGCCTAAAATATTTACACAAATTTTATTAAGTAAAATCTGTTTTAATAGAAATTTGCTATACAGGTAGTCCTTGACTTATGACAATTGGGCCCAACATTTCTGTTGCTAAGTGAAACATTTGTTAGGTGAGTTTGCCCTATTTTACCATCTTTCTTGTCAGTTATTAAATTAATCACTGTGGTTGTTAAATTAGTCATGTTGTTAAGTGAATCTGTTTTCCCCATTCACCTTGCTTGTTGGAAGATCGCAAAAGGGGATCACATGATCCCAGGACACTGCAACAGTCATAAATATAAATCAATTCCCCAAGCAATTGAATTTTGATCACATGACCACGGAGGGGGGGAGGCACAACAGTCATGTGAAAACTGGTCCTAAGTCACTTTTTTCAGTGCCGATCACCAAACGAACTATTATAAGTTGAAGACTACCTGTATGTGTTGTTGTAACAATCAATCATTTATTTCTTCATAATTCTCATTACAATTTCTCTACATTGTTAATTAGGTTCAAAGAAAAGCTTAAGAAAAAATAACTCCAATGTAGCCTCAAAAAGTCTACAATTAGAGTCCATTTTCAGGTAATGATCTTGAAATTGTATTACATTACCTATGTATTTTAATTCTAAACTATGGCAGGAAGATTAAGTTTAATAAAACACAAGATGCAGAATTGTTTATTTTATTCTATTATATACAACATGGATATATTTAACAGTTTAGATACTTAAGCAAAATTTTAACCTTTCAGAAATGTTCAGAATAAAAAAAAGCTGCAAGTCATCTACCAGAACAAATAGATGCTTAGTAAGAAAAGTTTCTTTTCTTCACTGAATGCTTCGATAAGGTATGATTAGATGGCAGATTCACAATACCCTTGTATACTTTTGTAACTGTTTACCTTAGTTGTAGCAATACTATTGACAAAGCTAACTTGTTGGAAGCCCCTTTCACTCATGGTTAGACATACTTCCCATCGGTCATTAACTTCTTCATGGATTATTTTCAGTGCATTGCCAGTTTCGTCCACTTTATCATTTAAGTACATGTCTACATAACTACGGAATCCTTTGACCTACAGAGACAAGCGCAAATATTTCTACTTTAAAAAAAAAAGTTGCCTTGACTATTAACATGTGAAAAAAACGGGCCAGTGAATTTTTGCATACTAGCAGATTTGGTTTTGCCCATTTAGTAACTCACAGGTAACTTCTTTCCATTTAAGAATACTTGGATGTTTTTAGCTGATCCTGCAATATCATAGGCTCTGCGAGACATAAGAGCCACAATATCTTTATCCAATGCAGTCATTTTAAATTTGGACAGGTCAGGCTGGAAAGTAACACATGTGAAGTCCTGGCCATCAAAATTCTTCAATTGTGTCTCTCCTGCTTTAGTCATATTGTCAGTCCAAGTCTGCAAAGGAATCAAGACCAACAGAATTGTTAGATATATTGGAGGGGGAGGATACATTCCTTCTACAGAATATAGTTCTTCATCTAGGCTTAAAATGTATGTAGCTTGTTGGCCCAAACTATCTTGATTTCATCCCTTATACTTATCACTAAATATTTGAGATATGCTTATCTCTAAGTGTTGAGATGCTGAAATAGATGAAAAAATAAAATAAAATATGAAACAAATTTAGGAGCTTTGGGGCCCATAATTTAAAAACAGTGAAATCAGTTATTTTTGCAAAGTCTCTTATACCTGTTTAAAAAGCTTTTTATATTCGTTGCATGCTGTTTCCACTGTAAATTTGTTACTGAATATATTGCACAACTTTGCACCATAACCATTTCGACCACCTGGAAAATATTAATTATACACAATAATATTTTGTAACATTGAAGAGATATACATTTCAGTTACAGGGCACATATGTTTACTCATAATCCCCCACTAAAATCAATAAAATTATTTCACAAATATGCATGCATGCAGTGGTATTTCTATAAATAATTGATTAGACTCCATATCCTGTTGCAGACAAAAATGTATGGTTGCTTTTAGAAAAATGGAGCACTACTTGCTCCTTTGCTGTATTCAAAGAAAAGTGAAAGAATAAAGATAGGGGCAGTTCTCCATCTCTGCAATAAGACAAATGGTAAAAATTAAGACATACAATTTTAAATAATCCATGTTTTCTTATCTCTTATTTAGCTACCACTGATTCCAGTGCACTCAATAAAAAATAAGAGGCTTCATTTATTCATGTATTTTTTGTGTGGAAGAGATTGCAATATAGAAACAGAATGTAGATGGAATAAAATTTTGATTTCCTGATCATTCACATCTTGCAGTTGTGTAGTAGAAACATAATTGTGAAACTTCAGATGCAACTATTCATATGAGAGGCAATTAAAGATTTAAAAGTGACTGCCTTGCAGGTTTTTTTTTCCTGACCTGTGACTTTCTTTTCATCATCATCATAGTTGCTGGAGGTTAAAAGATGTCCAAAAATAAGAGCTGGCACATAAATTTTTTCTACTTGATGCTCTACAATAGGGATTCCTTTTCCATTGTTCCACACAGAGATTGAATTATTCTCCCTAGAAAGAGAAGATTAAACTGATATTCAAAGAACTGCAAAGCAAACTTCTTGTCTCTCCAGATTAAACAAAAAAAGATATTATTCACTGAATGATAGGAAACTCTCAACAGCAAATTCAATTACACTGTGATCAGAAAGTCAAATTCTATGCTAATCATTACACTATTATTTAAATCTACAAGAATACAGATTCAGTTTCAGAGAAATGCATATTCTATTCCAATGAACCAATCTTCAACGAAAGTCAGAAATATTAAATAATATTAAAGCAAGACTTACGGGTCAATTGTAACTTTGATACAAGACATATTCTTATCTCTCTGTTTGTTATCAGCAGCATTGACTAAAAGAAAGAAATACAGTTTTTTAGTGATTGTTAACACTTGCAAGTTAAATTTAGTCTTCAGTTTATACAACACTTAATTTCAACAAGTTTTTCCAAACAAGAGCAAGCATTTTGTAGCCTTTTCATGAAGCCAATTCAATTGCAAAACTTTTGTATAGTTATTCATCAACTATGGACCTAGAAAAAAATATTCTCATAAAATATTTATGCCTTCACTACGAATATTTTATCCACGTGTCAACATACCTAATATTTCATCGAAGATTTTATAAAGTCCAGGAACAAAGGTGACATCCCTGTAATTCAGTCCTTCATCTTCATCAAACACCCACATTTGCTAAGAAGAAAAGAGTAATTTTATTTATCTGCTGCAATATCTTTAGGTACCCTGAAATATATATTTTAACCGGTGTATTAATTTTAATAAAAATCTGTTTTTTAAAAAGCATACTTTTGTTTTCATAAATTTAGACAATTGTGTTCACGTTAATCATAAATGGTTTAATAAATGTTTAGAATAATATTAATAAAGTTTCAAGTGACCTTGGAGCTCTTCTAGTTCAACCCCCTGCTCAGGCAGGAAACCCTATACCCGTGATGGCAAACCTTTTAGAGACCGAGTGCCCAAACCACAACCCACTTATTTATCGCAAAGTGACAGGGCTGCATCAGCATTGTGGTGCCCTCAGGGGGGCAGGGGGCATGGCTGTAGTGATCACAGCAGACTGGGTGGGCATGGCCACCTCAATGTTGCTTGTGGAGGAATTCCTGTGGGGGCCAGGCAGGATTAGGGAAGATCCAGGGGATCTCTGGAGGGTGGGGTGGTGGGCAGGAGGCTTGTCCTGTGGGGTGAAGCGATGGCGGGGGCATTGCCGTGGGGCAAGGCAAGGCGAGGCAGCTGCTACCTGACACCATTGGCCCCCACACACCGAGGCCAGCAAGCACATGGGGCCAACGGTGTCTGTCAGCAGCCATAGCCTGCTGGCCCCTCAACCAGCGCACTCTGGGCTCCGCAGCCCGCTGCCAAAACTGGACCAGCCCAACAGCAAGCAGAGTAGGGGAGGGGCACATGATGCAGACCGCCAGACACACCTACTCCGTCCCATCTGTTTTTGCTTGTGGTTGGAGAGCATGTCGTTGCTGGTCATCTCCTCGACCCCCTTGAAGATCACCATGACAACGATAGGGATCCGGCTTTCCCTGCTCAGGGTGGCCTTTTGCCTTCTGAGTGTGGTTTACCACCTCTATGTGGGGCTTCCTAGCCAACCGCTTCGCCTCCTTCGTGCTGGGCGGGCCTGCAGCTCTGGGTGGTGACCTAATGGACCTGCGTGAGCAGCTGGTGGCTGCAGTAGGTATCAAGGTGCATGAGGGGAATACGCTCCACCCGCAGGCCAAGGGAAAGACCCTTGAGGGAGCTGAGGAGATGGGATGGAGTAGGTGCTACTGGTGCCGCTGCAGCACTGCTGCTGGAGCTGCCAGCTGCTCGCGCAGGTCCATTAGGCCGCTGCCCAGAGCTTCAGGCCCTCCCAGCATGAAAAAGCAAAGCAGTCGGCTAGGAAGCCCTGCGTAGAGGTGGTAGAGCACACCCTGGTCCAGCAGGCAAAAGGCCACCCTGAGCGGGGAAAGCTGAATCCCCATCGGCATCATGGCTGCCTAGGCCCAGCACAGATGGGGGATGGGGAGAGGCACACAATACTAGCTGGGACAGGGAGGGCCATATTGCTGATGGGGATTCGACTTTCTTTGCTTGGCGTGGCCTTTGGCTTGCCAATTCTCCTTTGTGCTGGACGGGGCTGCCGCTTCAGGCAGCGGCCTAATGGACCTGTGCAAACTGCTGGCGGAGGCACGCGTACCCAGAGATGGCTCTGAGTACCGCCTCTGGCACTAATGCCATAGGTTCGTCACCACTGCCACGTCTCTTCTTAAAAACTTCCAGTGTTGGAGCATTCACAACACTGGAGGCAGGTTGTTTCACTGATTAATTGTTCTAACTGCCAGAAAATTTCTCCTTAGTTCTAGGTTGCTCCTCTCCTTGATTAGTTTCCATCCATTGCTTCTTGTCCTGCCTTCAGGTGCTTTGGAGAATAACTTGACTTCTTCTTCTTCGTGGCAACCCGAGATATTGGAACACTGCTATCATGTCACCCCTAGTCATTCTCTCCATTAAACTCTTTCTATAGTCTCAACATCTTTTTTACATTGTGGTGACCAGAACTGACTGCAGTATTCCAAGTATGGCAACAAAGACAAACAGATATTAATTATAAATTACTTGGCTGATAAAATATAGTTTGTCAAGAAAAACCTTAATTATAATTTTAATTTGATGGCACATTATACTTAGGAAAATATTTTACAATTTAGGGCAATTTATCTTGTCTTTCCCCCAAACAAAAGATTTTTTACCTGAGTGACTTGCTCCACAGATCCAATGTATGTATCCGGCCGAAGCAATATATGCTCCAACTGAGATTTCTTTTGATAGATTCTTTCAACAGACAACCTCCTTGAATTATCATTCTTTATCTTCCTCACTTTGGGGTTCACATCAAGAACCTCAATGGAAATAAAACAAGAAAAATTGCAAAGAGAAATTCATTCCCTAAATGCCTGCTTGTTTGTAATAGGAATTCAGGTGGGACTAAAATACATAGAACATATATGTCAGAGCTAAATGTTGAATGAACAAAACAAACTGAAGAGAGTAAGGAGATAGATGCTGCTGGAGGTCAGCTCCAGATTAAACATCTTAGTTGGCTGGGTATTGCAGGAAATAAACATTGTACAAAAGCAGCTTCACATCAAATTGAAAAATGTCCAATGCATACTGCAAAGTCCATTCCATGTCCTGTCCTATCCACATAAAAAGGTGAAATGCAATCTTATGTTGCTTCCTCATTCAGAACTGATATGATTGGGTCAATACTGATCCCCAGTTGTTCTCTGTAGGAGAATACGCACAGGAGAAAGAGATATTCTAGGGAGTGAGTGATTAAACATGCTGCTCTCCAGGATAAAATCTGTCCCCAACCTATCCTTCCATAAGAACCTAAAGTCCTGGCTCTGCAAATTGGCCTGAGGATTCAATGGGGGAGCTGTACTTTGGAGGTGACTGCTAGATTGACAGTAGATTCTATCTCTCACCCTAGCTTTCTGCTCCCTACTTACCCATCTTTTTTAGTAGTTGCATCAATATACTCCCTTGTTTTCTTTTTCCTTATTATTCTATTATTTTACTTTTGTTTAAATTTCTTTTTTTATGGTTGTAAGTTGCCTAGAGTAGCCCTATGTGAGATAAGCAGCAAATATAATTAATAATTATAATTAACTGCAACACTAAAGCTGATCATGAATGAATATGTGTGTCCCTGAATAATGTTGCAGGATCCAATCTGGGTCAGTCCCTAGTAAGATAGAAGTTCCTTGAAGATGGGCTCCAGAACCATTCGAAAAGCTCAGAATACAAAACCTCTGATCCTGGTGACCGACCCATATTGGATCCTGCAATTAAACCTGATGTTCAATTACATCATCAGGGTCTATCTGCCTTAAAAGGCTCCTGCTCCATTTAGCATGCTTGTAGTTTATCTGTGCCTCCTCCATACCAGTATAGGTGGCAAGTTGATTGCCTCCCACTTGGAAACTTGCTGTCTGCCAGCTTGGCCAAATTATTCCCCTCTCTACAATGTAATTCATTAGCCTTTAAAAAGATTTCTATTTCTCTAATGGAACTGAAAGAAAAAAACAACCTTGCTGATTCTGTTAGACTTGAAGAGCTAACCATTTCAGGTTGACCTGATCTTTTATAATAGAAGGCACAAACTTGGTAGTGTCAGTTGTAAAATAGGCTTAAACACTGTGTATACACATTCAGAAAGCAAACATCTTAGTTCCATTCATAGATTCAAAACGATCCAAGTGAATATGCAACACTCCCATCAGATAATATTGCTTAATAAATTAGATTTTAAGGGGCAAGTAGAAATGATGAAAAAAATGGTAGTTCTTTAGGAAGCCCTCCATAGGTGAATTGCACCCAGAAGCTCAGCTGTAACCAGTACATCTTACTTAGCAGAAATGTTGCATAGGTATAGGAAGATATGCTCTTAATGCTCATACTGATACATTCTGGACTAGCTGTAGTTTCTTAGTGATGGTCAAGTGCAGCCTCCTGTGAAACACATTGCAACAATCCACATACAAGGTGGCCAAGACATGAGTAACTATGAGTAGGGATTCTTTGTTTAGGAAAGGGTGCAATTGGCACATCAGATAAATTTGGGCAAAAGTCTGGCTTTTATTGCTCTTAGATATAAGCTTTTGCAAATTAAGCCTCTTTTCATTAAATATAGTTTATGAAAACGGAGGCTTTTTAACTTTTCTATTTTATGACTCAAATACGGTGACCTGGATCCAACTTGTAACACTCAGTAAGTCAGCATCCCTTAAACTACCTTACCATGTCCATCAAACACAATTCAAATGGGATACAGATGATGGGAGTCATAATTTCAATATAGCTCAAACCAATCAGTGGGAGAAGGATTCTGATCCCAATCAGTTTCAAGGTAAATCAAAACAAATAAAAGAGAGAAAAATCGCGTCAGAAAGAATGGAAGAAAGGCGGGAAGCCCAGGATAGACAGAAAAGCTTACCTTGAGAGGAGAGGAACAGTCGAGATCCATAGTAGCTTCAGAAGCGAGAAAAAAAGCGGATCGGGATATCTGGCTTTCGCAAAAAGTCAAACCAAGCCAGAAAAGGAATGTCAGCGCCTCAAAATATTCGCACTGTTGGGGGATAGAGGGGTGGGGGACTAAGGTTTGCGACGAGAAAAGCCGCGGTCGCCTCCCCGCCAACCGCTCTCCTAACCAACCGCTCCCGCGCGTTTTGCTTACACAACGTCTGAGCAAAAGAACACTTCCAGTTGAATCAGAGTTCAAAAAACACGGTTCAACCCGCCAAAATACATCTCACCAATCAACGAAGGCCTCCATATAGACCTGACCAATCCTTGCCGAGGACAAGAGCGGATAAGCAGAACGAAAGAGGGGAGGGACGTTTACCCAGCCAATAGAGACAATACTAGAACATTCAAACACACGCACGCGCACGCGCGCACACACACACACACACACACACACACACACACACACACACACACACACACACAGACACACAAAAAAAAAAACAAAACAAAACAAAAAAAAGTTCGTGTGTAAGCGACGGGGCCGTACTTCGGGATTCGTGATGCTGGCTCAGGAATTCTGGGAGTTGAAGTCATAAAAGAGCCGAGGTTGCCTACCCTGGTATAGGTCAATGAGCCTAGTGCTGAAACAATGTCTAGCGTGCGACTTAGTTTGCAAATTAATCTCAATAGGCAATGCTTAAATATATTCTGTTGGCACGCGTAAAATATTTTATTTCTATACGTAAGGCAGCGATTATTCTAAAATAAGTAATCTAGGAGTGTAAAAAGATCGATCTTGGAAAAAGGATCATAATAACTATTTTTATTAACCCAACAACCAATTGAACAAAGAGCAAGCTTTAATTTTAACGTTTTACCTCACTCCTTTTGGCTGGTTCCAACTGGTCTGTCCCGCTTACTGACTTATATTTTGTTTTTGGGTTTTACTCCGATTATTGTCAACTGCCCGGAATCATTGGAAGTAGAGTTGCATACAAGTTTAAATA
Source organism: Crotalus tigris (assembly GCF_016545835.1). Lineage (NCBI taxonomy): Eukaryota > Metazoa > Chordata > Lepidosauria > Squamata > Viperidae > Crotalus > Crotalus tigris. Next base: position 344,162 of record NW_024097068.1, read on the forward strand.
ATAATGCTTATCAAAAAAAGAAATTTGTTGTGCTATCGTGATTGGAGTCCTTGGAGCAGTTCCTAAAGGACTCCTTCGATATTTGAAAAATTTGAATTTGTCGGATCAAAACACTCAAATTAAAAAAAACCGGCTAGAAATTGCCTGTATTTTCTGATTATCTTAATAATTCTTACGTCTTTGGTTATGACATGAATTATTAGGCTTTCAGTCTTTGAATGTGGATTTAATTATGGATGATTGATTGATTGATTAACTGGTGCTTTTGAAGAGGGGGTCAACTTATTTTCCAAAGCATCAGCGGGCAAGACAAACAATGGAAACTAATGAAGGAGAGAAGCAATCTGGAACTGAGGAGAACTTCCTAACAGTGAGGACAATTAGTGGAACAGCTTGTCTTCAGAAGTTGTAAGTGCTTTATCACTGGAGGCTTTCAAGAAAAGACTGGACAATCATTTATCTGAAAGAGTATATGATCTGGTTGTGCAGGGGGTTGGACTAGAAGATTGTCAAGATCCCTTCCAGCTCTATTCTGATTGATTGATTATCCTCAGTAATAATAGTATTAATAACTTCAACAACTGATAAAATGGAAAATATTTTAGTAGCTGTTTTGTTTTTAAGGGAATGAGTTGATAAATAATACACCGAGAAGTGTTTGCTGTATCTAATATACTGATAGAAATACCCCAAAAGCCATTAATACTTTAACATAGTGAGGAAAGTCAGCTCCCCAGAGAAGAAAATATTAAAAGGGCAAAAAAATATACCGTATTTTCCGGCGTATAAGATGACTTTCTAAAGCAGTGATTCTCAACCTTTCTAATGCCGTGACCCCATAATACAGTTCCCCATGTTGTGGTGACCCCCAAGTGGGTGTGGCCACCAATAAGAGGGAGTAGGACAGCTAGGGAAAAGGGAAAAAAATGGCGGACAGCATGGTTTGGTGACCCCCGTGAAATGGTCATTTGACCCCAAATGGGGTCTCGACCCACAGGTTGAGAACCACTGTTCTAAAGCATGCAAATCAGCTCCAAAGTTGGGGGTCGTCTTATACGCCGAGTTGTCTAATATGCCGGAAAATACGGTATTTCCTCAAAAAGGATTTTAAAAGCAGAAGCCAACTCTGCCCCCAAGTTTCTCTGTCCCAAGCAGAAGCTAGCCCTATATAAATGCAGATGTAAACCATCAGAAAGGCCCCAGCTAGAAGATCAAGAAGACAAAGACCTAAAATCTGTATACCCCACCTGAGATGGGACATAATAAGACTAACCCATCACTATCAAGAATACCAGAGAGGCACACCTAGATTCAGGTCAAATACATACCACAGGAAATAGCCTCAAAGTTCATGCCACAGGAACAGGAAACTATTCCAAACAAAAGGCTTTCAGAGGGTATAAAAACTTACTCCACATGTGCTCAGCCCTTTTCTTTTTTGTCTCCTCTCTGCTGCCAGAACCATCTTTCTGTCTGGCTCTTCAATAAACTGCAACTTTCTTTCTAAAGCAGTCGCCATGTTGCTTATTTATCCCCGGTTTGGATGAATCAGGATGAAGACTTTTCTTTCAACAATAGAACATAGAATAGAGTTGGAAGGGACATGGAGGTCTTCTAGTCCAACCCCCTGCTCAAGGAGACCCTATATCATTTCAGATAAATGGCTGTCCAGTCTCTTAAAAGTCTCCACAACTTCTAAAAGCGAGCTATTCCACTGGTTCATTGCTTTCACTTTAGGAAATTTCTTCTTAATTCTAGGTTGCTTCTTTTTTATTAGTTTCCAATAATAATGATACTAAGGAAGCTGATTACAGGCAGTACTTGACTTATAATTGGCTATTTAGTGAATGTTCAAAGTTACAATGCATCTCCTGAGGGCTATGTGCACACACCTGTGGTGATTTACGTTTTTTGCTGGAAATGGTATTTACTTCCAATTTCTGGCAAAAAACACCTGTTGTGGACAATGAATTTGCTTAATGATTGTGACATTCACTGCTGCAAAAATGTCAGTCATGCTGGGAATGATCAGTGGAAAAAAAGAGAAGGTGCTGTCCTAGTATCCTTTGGTTGGAACACTATAAAGGATGACACCGGGATGACCATAACAGAATAACAGAGTTGGAAGGGACCGTGGGTCTTCTAGTCTAACTACCCACTCAGGCAGGAAACAAATGGTTGTCCAATCTTTTAAAAACCTCAGGGTTGGAACACCCACAATTTCCGGAGACAAGTCATTCCACTGATTAATAATTGTTCTGTCAGAAAACCTCTTAGTTCTAGGTTGGTTCTCTCCTTGATTAGTTTCCTTCCATTGCTTTTTGTCCTGTCTTCAGGTACTTTGTAAGATAGGTTGAATTCCTCTTCTTTGTGACAGTCCCTTGGATATTGGAACATTGCTATCGGTATCATATCACCCCTAGTCCTTTTGTTTATTAAACTAGACATACTCAGTTCCTGCAACCATTCAAATTTTTTAGCCTTCAGTCCAATCATAATCATAATCATCATAATAATAAAGTTGGAAGGGACCTTGGACGTCATCTAGTCCAACCCCCTGCTCAGGCAGGAAACCCTATACCATTTCAGACAAATGGCTGTCCAGTCTCTTCTTAAAAACTTCCAATGTTGGAGCATTCAGCACTTCTTGAGGCAGGTTGTTCCACTGGTTAATTGTTCTAACTGTCAGGAAGTTTCTCCTTAGTTCTAGGTTGCTTCTCTCCTTGATTAGTTTCTATCCGTTGCTTCTTGTCCTGCCTTCAGGCGCCTTGGAAAATAGCTTGACTCCCTCTTCTTTGTGGCAGCCCCTGAGATATTGGAATACTGCTATCATGTCCCCCCTCGTCCGTCTCTTCATTAAACTAGACATACCCAATTCCAGCAGCCTTTCCTTATATGCTTTGGCCTCCAGTCCCCTAATCATCTTTGTTGCTCTTCTCTGTACTCTTTCTAGAGTCTCAACATCTTTTTTACATCATGGTGACCAAAACTGGATGCCGTATTCCAAGTGTGGCCTTACCAAGGCATTATAAAGTGGTATTAATACTTCACATGATCTTGATTCTATCCCTCTGTTAATGCAGCCCAGCACTGTGTTGGCCTTTTTGGCAGCTGCAGCACACTGCTGGCTCATGTTTAAGTTATTGTCCACTAGGACTCCGAGGTCCCTCTCACAGTTACTACTATTGAGCAAGGTACTGCCTATACTATACCTGTACATTTGGTTTTTCTTGCCTAAATGTGGAACCTTACTTTTTTCACCATTGAATTTCATTTTGTTAGATAGCACCCAGTGTTCAAGTCTGTCCAGATCCTTGTGTATCCTAAGCCTGTCTTCTGGAGTGCTGGCTATTCCTGCCAGCTTGGTGTCATCTGCAAATTTCATGATTTCCCCATCTATCCCCTTGTCCAAATCGTTGATGAAGATGTTGAAGAACACTGGGCCCAAAACAGAGCCCTGGGGTATCCCACTACACACTTCCCTCCATGTAGATGTGGTTCCATTGAGGACCACACGCTGAGTACAACCGGTCAGCCAGTTACGGATCCATCTGGTGGTGATGCTGTCTAAACCACATTTTTCTATCTTGTCAAGTAGTAGGTTGTGATCTACTTTATCAAATGCCTTACTGAAGTCCAAGTAAATTATATCCACAGCATTCCTCTGATCCACTAATTTTGTCACTTGGTTAAAGAATGCAATAAGATTTATCTGGCATGATCTGTTTTTGACAAACCCATGTTGGCTTTTAGTAATGACTTTGTTTGTCTCTAGGTGTTCGCATTCGTTGTTTGATTATCTTTTCCAGAATCATCTTTGTTGCTCTTCTCTGCACTCTTTCCAGAGTCTCAACATCTTTTTATATTGTGGTGACCAAAACTGGATGCAATATTCCAAGTGTGGTCTTATCAACACATTTTAATTTGTATTAATACTTTGCATGATCTCAATTCTATCCCTTTGTTAATGCAGCCTAGGACTGTTGGCTTTTTTGGCAGCTACAGCTCACTGCTGGTCCATATTTAAATGATTGTTCACTAGGACTTGCAAGATCCCTCTTGCAGGTATTATTATTGAGCCAGGTGCACCTATTCCATACCTGTGTATTCGATTTTTCTTGCCTAAATGTAGAACTTACTTTTCTCATCACTAAATTTCATTTTTTTAAGATAATGACTCAGTGTTCAGGTCTGTCAAATCCTTCTGTATCTTGAGCCTATTTTCTGGAGTATTGGCTATTCCTCCCAGTTTGGTGCTGTCTGTAAATTTGATAAGCTCTCATTTTATCCTCTCTTCTACATTATTGATGAACATATTGAAGAGTACTGGGCTTAAGATAGAGCCTTGGGGTATCCCACTGCATACATGTAGATGCAGTTCCATTAAGAACTACACATTGAGTGCAATTGGTCAGCCAGTTACGAATTCATATGGTAGTTATGCTGTCCAATCCACATTTTTCTATCTTACCAAGTAGTAGGTTGTGGTCTGCTTTATCAAATGCCTTAGTGTAGTCCAAGTAAATTATATCCACAGCATTCCTCTGGTCCAGTAATTTTGTCACTTTGTCAAAGAATTTGTCTTGGCACAATCTGTTTTTGACAAACAATATTGGCTTCTGGTTATGACTTTGCTTGCCTATAGGCGTTTGCTTGATTATCTTTTCCAGAATCTTTCCAGATACAGATGTCAGGCTGGTAAATCTGTAGTTTCCTGGATCCATTTTTTCCCCCTTCAGATTCCATCAGATCCATGGTGGATCTGAAAGAGAAAGTGTGAGACACAACTGAATGGCTGATGATGATGATGACACAACAAAGGTTGTAAAAACAGACACAATACATGGTGACCTGCTTAATGATCAGCACAACTTAGAAACCATAATTTTGGGCTCAATTATGGTTGTAGGTCATGGGCTACCTGTACAGAACAGAGGGACGATGGCATGCATTTCTTTCAAAATGATGCCCCTGTCAAGTAATTTTAAGAAAAATATAACATAAATACCAGGACAATTTAGAAATAAACCACCGTTTGAGCATGTGCAAGAAATAGGCGGGGATAGTGATGCCCATCATATGGCACCATGCGCAGTAGTTCAGTAGGCAGTGAGGAGTGGAAAGAGAAAGTTGGTTGCAGTTGACATGTCCACTAGATCAATTTTTAAAATGAAACAGTGGCTTGCATTGCACCACTTCAACGATGACAATACACTTCATGATGCTATTACAGGATGACTTCATTCCCAGTCAGGAGATTATTTTGCAGAAGGAATTTCAAATCTTGTAAGATGTTATAAATGCCTCAATTTGAATGGCAATTATGTCAAAAAGTAATGTAATGTTGTTTTCTAATATGTATAATACAAGTTCTGTGTCTGCAAGTGTCTGTCATTGATAACCAAGCAGAGGTTTATTTCCGAATTGCCCTCATATAATAAGATATTTTGCCTGACTCTATTCTAAGGTTTGGATCATGTAACTGAAGGAAGTAAAACGAGGAACAAAAACATTTGAAATCAATGAAATCTGATGATTTCAAAGAATTTACAGCAAATGTGAGGAAGGTTGTATCTAATCCCCAATAATATTTGACAAGAATAGGCGGAATACAGTATCAAATTAAAACTCAGAAATAATGTTCCCTTATATGTCTGACTGGACTCACTTTTTCTCAACTAATATTGTTGCAGTTTGTGCAACTACAGAGGTTACCATTCAAAGAAGACAATACATTCTGATAATCTGACATTTATTTACAGGTGATCCTTTGACCTACAACCATAATTGAGCTTGGCAATTACAGTCATAGTTATGATAGTCATAAAATGGGTTGTCACATAACCAATCCAATTTTATATTTTTTTTTCCAGTGGTCATGGAGTGAGCTCTGTAGTCATTAAGTGAACCCCTTGTTTGCTATGGGCCGATTTTTACTGGAAACAGGAAATAAATCCTGGTTTACCTAAAGAAAAATTATAAATTGCAGCCATGTGACTGCGGGATGTTGCAAATTGCCATAAATGTGGGCTAGTTGCCAAACGCCCAAAATGTGATCACATGATAGTGGAAGATCGGAGGGTGGCCATCGGAGCTTCGAACTGGGTTGTAAGTAGGATCTCTACTTGCGGGATGTCTACTGTAATTTCAAATAATTGCTAAGAAATTGGTCATAAATTAAGGACTACCTGTACATCCCAAATACTAATCTTTTTGTCATTAATTTTAAAAAATCTATCAGAATATGCAGACTACAGACCCAAAGTTGCATATTCTTTCCAAAGCAATTGTGCCTTTGGAGTTCTTCTGACTGCCAAAACTTGTGGCATGGCTTCCTACTGATTTGAAGCACAAAAAGATATGAAAGCACAATAGAACCTAAGTAAACTCCGATTTCTCTCAAACTGAAACACAATAACGTGTTTACTCACTTGTGATGAGGTCCTATGTTCAGTGGCCTTTTCTCCTATCTGCTTAAAAATCCCCACATATGTTCATAATAGGGGAGCCTGAATTTAACATAGACTTAGAAATGGTCAACAGCAATGTTCTGATTGTATTTATTTATTTGTTTGTTTATTTGAAATACCATCTTTATTATTTTTACAAATAATTTGAACCAGTGAACATATCCAATACGCATTCTTTTTGCAAATTTCCTTCCAACAACCATTCTGTGAGGGGGAGGGTTAGAATGAGAGAAAATGACCGGCCCAAAGTCATGTAGCTGGCTTTCATGGCTAAGGCATGTCTTGAACCTGCTGTCTGTCCTAGTGCCTTAACCGCTAGATCAAACTGGCCAATGTACCAAATTTCATAAGGCAATTCCGCGGTTGTTATGTCCAAAACAAGCTAACAGTAAAAAGCTCAACCTCCAAGATCTCTTCTACCAACAGGGCAAACATTAGAATATAAACTGAGACCAAACAACAGTCCTTACTAGCACATACCTAGTTTGGGTATGAAACATCTGCAAGAAAACAAGCTCAGAGAACATCAAGGACCCCTCATTTCAGCCCTGAGCTACAAATATATTCCATTTTTAATTATGTCAAAAGGATAACTTATATCGTACAACCCTCACCATAAGATTATTTGTTTACCAGTAATCCTCAATTTATAACCGATCACTTAGTGACTGTTCAAAGTTAAAACAGACCTCCCCAGGAGTATTTATGACCAGGTTCCATAATTCCGATGGGCCTTTCCATTACATGACTGCAAGTGAATACTTGACAACTGGCCTGCATTTATGACCATGTTTTATGATGTTTTGGCAAAACCCAGCATTTATTTCTGATTTTCAGCAAAAATGAAAACAATGGGTTTGTTTAACATCCACTGCAAAAAAATAAAATAAAATAAAAAATAGGAAAATTGGGTTGATCATGTGAGTGACCCAATTTATGATTGTCATGACTTACAGTCGTAATGGGCAAGCTCCATTATGGTCATAAATCAAGGGCTGCCTGTATTTTATAATATTTGGCATTAAAACTAAACTTTAAGGCCTCCCCCCAAATCCTGATTAAATAATCAGTATGCAATGACTCCCCCATTGACTTTGCTTATCAAGGTCCCAAAAGCTGATCACACGATCCCAGGACACTGCAACCATCACAAATACATCTGGAATTTGATTACGTGACATGGGGATGCGACAAGGGTCGTAAGTGTGAAAAATGGTCATGTCGCTTTGAATGGTAACTAAACAAACTGTTGTAGGTTGAGGACTACCAGTATTGGTCTTCAACCAAAAGGCTTTCAGAATAACTATAGTAATAATTTATAATTACTACAAAATAATTTGTACTAATAGAGGACCTCTGTTCACAGGTTTATATCTAAAAGACTTAGCACAAAATATATTTTTTTAAAAAAATACATAGCAAGAAGTTGCTTTATAGTAGTAAGCAATTACAATATGGAAACATATATCAAAACATGATTTCAATTTTTCTAAATAGGCATTTTTCTTTAAAAAATATTGTTTTAAATCCTTTTAAAACTATTTTTTTTAAAAAATAAAAAAAATCTACAAATATAGGTTAAAAATTTTAATCTCAGTAAAAGGCTTTTATTTTGCAGACTTGTAACTGATAGATTCAGAAGATATTAGGAAACAGAGAGCAGATTTAAAAGCCAAAGAACAGCTATTAGTTGAAAAATGGCATTAGACAAATGAGAATTTTAAAAAACAAAATGGGTAATGTAATTGAAATTTATTTGAAAGACATAATTGTGAAGCAGTTTAAGTAACATATAAACAGCACCTTCTCTATACAATAGGAAAATTCAGAATTTATTTTGATTGTTTCCATAACTTAGCACATATAGTAAAATTGCTGGAAGCCCAAGCAAATGTAGCACCTCCATTAATTCTAAAAAAGACTTCAAGGCAGTCTTTGGAGGAGAGGCTTCCAGATCTTCTCTAGAATCTGGTAAACAACAATTTCAATCCAAAGCAACAATGTGGTTCTGACAAATAGGTATTGCCGTTTCAGGTAGCATTGCTGGGAATCATAGTTTGCATATCTTGGATAATGCTTTGGTACTTAGGCCTGATACCACAGAGAGAAAATGAAAAGAAATATAAAGATTACACCTATGCAGAATTTAGTGATTAGAATGAAAGTAAGTTTGTTTGAGGTGGCCATTTCAGGGGGTAATAAGTTGTGGAAAGGGTCCTTAAACCTTTGCTCTTTTTGCAGTTTCCTTCCCCTCATTTATTTTGGTCAACCACTATGAATCAATGACAAATGGAGATCCTGAGAGTTTCTGTAAACTGTATAGTTTGTGAAGACATCAAATAACATTTTCCTTGGCAAGAATTCTTTAGTTTTATCTTTTATCTTTCCAGGAAATGAGGGGGAGCATGAAAAAAAGTAAGTCCCCTCTCCCCATTAAATATTATACTATTGCTTCCAAACTCAGACACCCGGAGTTTGGTGTGGAGCTGAAAGAACTTGGTCCCTGAATCTGAGAGACTTTTACTTTTGCAAAGAAGCTTCTTTGCCCAACTGAAAATACAAATCACCATTTATGCAAAGCAAAAGCATTTATTAAGGGGAGTCAAGATTCTGCAGTACAAAAACAAATGATACATACATTTAGTATATATAATATATCAGAAAGCAATAAAAATATTGGTTACATGTAAGACCTGAACAATAGAAAACATTGATTCTAGACAACGTTCCACAAGTGGCAAACCTTTGGGTTACGTTACTCTTTCCAGCTGGGTTTGTATCTTTCTCAAAATTTCCAAGTGTATTTAGGGACTTTCAGAATATGTTTCTAATGTGTAGTTGCTGAAAAAGCAAGTTCTCACACATATGAAACAAATGGCCTTGACTCAGAAGAGAAATTAAAAAAGAAGTCCAGACTGCCATGTCAAAAGTGCTAATAACACCTTTTAATGTTAATAATGAAGCCTAAAATTTGAGTCAATATCATGGACACCACTTTTGCATGCCATTAATGTATTTTTTTGGAGATTTACATACAAGAGTATAGTTCCAACTTTATTATTGTTATAAACTAAGTTATACTCTACAGAGATGATTACAAAAGCTCTTTCTTTGGCTCTTTTCCAGATATGTTAATTTGACCAATAATATTTTAAGTCAGTGTTTCTCAACCTTAGCAACCTTAAGATACATAGACTTCAATTTCCCAAATTCCATAGCCAGCATGCTAGTTGGGAAATTCTGGGAGTTGAAATCCACACATCTTAAAGTTGCTGAGGCTGAGAAACACTGCTTTCTCTACATGCTATGTTTTTTGGGAAGAGAATATTTAGATTATTTATCTCATTAGTTTTTGAAGTAACAGCTCCATGATATTAAAGAGTGTACGTGTGCTATTAACCCATCTGCAGACCTCTCTTTGTCAGATACCACAGAATTCCCTTTTCAGGAATTTTATAGAAATAAAGGCACTTAATATTTCTTAAACATAACCATGACTAATGAATGTCATATTTTGACCAAGAAATGTATATATGAATATATATGTATATGCAAATATAATATTTTAAAATCGTCTCTATCTATATACTGAGACCAAAAGACAAGCAGTTCTGGCAGCTTGCAGTAAGATAATGGGTGGCCTTGCTTCTTTACACAATTCTTTTCTCAGCATGTGCTTTGCATCCTAATACCTTAATGCACGGGCCTCTTTCATTCAATCTGTTCCAACCTGGATGGTAACTAAGGCCTTCTGTTGTTCCCTGCCAGACTAATGATGTTTCTCCTAGGTGCTAATATCAAAAGTATTTTCCACACACAAAACTATCAGGGAATCTGAGCATCTCCAGCTGGTCTCCAGGAGGAATATACCCTTAAGTGGAATAGAGGCCTGTCCTCTTAAATATTGGGATGCTTTTCTCCAGTTTTCACAGTCTTGAGATTTGGAGTGGTTCACCTGAAGCGCCAAGCCATGCCAGACAGCTTTATAGATCCTGAAAATACAAACAATAGGAATTATACAAAAGAGGAAAGATGAAGTCAGCTTTTCACAATTCTTGAGCAGACAGTCTCTTGTGGAGGGAAAGCCTAGATATGCAAATAATTTCTGCTCTCCTTGCCTGTGTGCTCAGAAATATGTCTCAATAATCTTCCATGTGATTGACGGAATTAAATCATGACCTTGCTGCCAAACCTATGTGGGCTTCATCATTTCCTTCAGTGTTCAGTACAGGTCATGTTGTTATTCTTACAACACTCCTGGAGAGGTTGGCGTTACTCCCAAATGTATAGAAGGCAATAGAAATGAAAGATGGCCTTGACAAATTGCTATTTGCCGAATTATTTTGATGTGCCGAATGGAAAAGTATTGCTTGCCTGAGAAAAGCATTTATTTTTTTAATCATATTCTTATTTTTTTGAAAAATGTAACATATGCTTAGTTTCTCATGTAGCTTTTCAAACATTTCTCTAATACTGCTTTTTCTGCTTTATATTGGGGACTTGTTCTTCACTTGAGAAAAAATGAATTATATTCTTAAAATCCAGTTGGGTAATTTTCCAAAATTACTTATCATCTGGATGCTCTTTCTATATTTTACTCACCATGTAGGGTCTGTCATGACATTCAGCCCATTGAAGGCATAGATGGGGTACTCCATGGGGTTGAAATCAGAAATTCCATGTTTAGTGAAGAGGGAATTCCAGCTCTTTGCCAATAGCTGACCCTGTAGCAGAAGTGAGATTGAAAACTTCTATGCGTGCATCTAACTATGGCAGGAATATGGTGCAGCAAACTCTTTTTTTCTGCCATTTTTGATGTGACTTTCATCTGATGCCTGAGACACCATTAAGATTTCCTGAATTGTTTCTGGATTAAAGGAGTATTTTCTATTCTAACCCAAATCTTTTATTTTTGTTGTGATTCCAGTTAGGCATGTTTAAGCAAAACCTATGTTGGAGATATTGCCAGGTGATCCTTAGATGAAGGGAGTGGTCCCCTTTTACTGGCTAGCTTAGACAAGTGGGCATGCCTACCCCCTCTACGTCTCTGAGCATTCCCCTCTGGGAGCATTCCGGTCTGGCTAAGAGAGTCAACGTTTTTTTAAACCAGTTTCTCTTCCAGTATCTGCCAATTTTCTAAAGTTGGGGATTGGCTTCATGCCTGGCTCTGAAAGAGGGAACACCTTAAGTAACGAGAGGCAGGCTCTGTGGTATGAGGCCGCACAAAGCAGCAAGAAATTTTCTTCCTGCTTCACAATGCAAACCCTCCCCATCAACCTGTCATCTGCTAGACAGCTACTTTTAAGTATGGGTTTACTGCTTTTTGAAAGGGAGTGAAAATCTTGTTTAAAAATGAACTGACCTAGCAGGCAGTGGGATGGAGAGGTGTTGAATTATGAAGCAGGAGAGAAGTTAAGAAAAATTATCTCCCTCTGCAGTACACAGAAAACAATACTGCTATTTTGAAAAGCCATTCAAAAACAGCTGATAAATATTGTGCTCCTCTTTTCCCAAAACTGTAGAAGTCTTGCTATTGAAATGTTAGGTGACACCTTGCTGATGATAGAGAAGTGATGGTGAATTTATGACAGGTATATCAGAGGTGGCGCTCCACAAAATTTTGGGTGACATGCCAATATTCATCAACACCTGACAATAATTATTCTTGAAAACATATGATTTTTAGTGGCTGTGTAAGCTGCTTGAAAATGAGGTATGCTCTTATGCCAACTCCAGAGCTTCTGAAAATCAGGCAAGAACAGGTGTGATTTTTGCACAGTTTTCAGAGGCTGCAGAGGTCTGGAAGAACGTTCTCTGGAGTCACTTCAAAAACAAAGGCCTTGTGTGACTCAGAGCCTCTTCAGGTAGGCTGCAGGGGCCTGTCAACAGAAAGAGACTAGCGCTTAAAAGTAAGTGGCACACAGCAGATCATGGGGATCACACATGATTGGACTGATTTTTTTTTAAAAAGAAATGAATATGTAAAGAATTGCTTCTTTTTTGTCTGGGTGAGTGTGACATGCTAGCAAAGTCAAGTTTAGAATTTTCCAAATTTTTGATATGCTGAATCCAAAAGCCAACACAAACACTATGACAGAATTAGGTACTGAGATCTGCCTTGCTTTTATTGGCTCTTTAGGATGCTGTAAGCATAGTCACTCCACTTTGGTTGTGGAGGGCATTATTCCTCCCAGCCATTCTGTCTAGATAAGCTGGATACCTACCTTGTGCGGAGACATCTCCCAGTGTAACACTAGCCTGTACTTTCTGACAGTCCATTTGGATGGTCTACATCAGGAGTGTCAAACTCAATTTCATTGAGGGCTGCATCAGCATTGCGGTTGCCTTTGGGGGGGCGGGTGGGTGTGGCCAGGGTGGGTGTGGCCTACTGGGTGGGTGTGGAGTGGGTGTGGCCTACTGGGTGGGAATGGCCAGCTCTACATTGTTTGCGTCAAGGGTGCCTGTGGGGGCTTGGGCAGGAGTGGGGCAGATCTGAGGGTCTCTGGCAGAAGGGGGTGGGACCGGGGCAAGTGCCAAGGCATGATCCATTTCTTTATTCCTCACAAAGGGTGACACCTCCCCAGCATGCACCCAGGGGGCGGGGCCAACACGACAGGGGCCAATCCCTTGCTGTTTCCAGACGGTTTTGTGGAGCTAAGACTGAATGCGTTTCAGCATAGATGGCCACCACAAAATTGCACATTGGCTCCTGGCCAGCCTGGGCCAGGGCCAATGCAGTGGGGGCCGTTCCCTCACTGTTTCCAGGATGGCTCTGCGGGCCACATGAAACCACTTCGCGGGCCGCATCTGGCCCCCGGGCCTTGTGTTTGACATGTCTGGTCTACATACTCCATATATAAATAGATTTGCCACATAAGGGCAAACTTTAATCCCCTTTTAAAGGAGCACAACCCCTTTTTAATGAAGCTTTAGAAAGGGGGTTCTGGTTTTGGAAGAGGGATGCAGTCAGTACTTTCATTCAATCTATCTGCAGTTCTGCTGAGGTGGACTGCAGATAATTCCCCCACCTCTACTTTGGTTAGGCTCCACAAACTTCAACAGTTGCTTGTCTTTATCCCATCCAATTCATCCAGAAATCAGGAAAAGCTGCCCATAAAACTGACTAAAGAAGGGGTGAAACTGATCAAGTCTGTGTCGACACAATCAACCATTCGTTTTCCCCCCTTTTGCATGTTGAATTTTAATCATTTTTCCTTTTACAACCTCCCAAGCTTCTCCCCATCCCCCCAAGACTACCTTGAAGTCCTTTTTAGAATTACTGGAGGTGCTATAAATAATAGTATATTTGGGGTGGGTTTTTGTTGGGGGGAGTATCTATTCTAGAATAGCATTATATGTGTCTACATATTGATCTATCCATCTGTCAAAATTAATTTTACCAGCCCCAATCCCATTGAATGTTAAGGAGACTGACTAGTGGTGCTTTTCCTATAGAGTGTAATGCTCAATGGGAAGGGAAACAAAGCCAGAAAAATCTGCCAATTACTTCCCTTCATTTATCCCACATGAAAACTATACAAATAGTACCACTACCTGACTTCATTGTAGAGAGGACTTTGCAATGAGGACAGTATAATTTATGCCAGTATAATAAAGACTGAAGATGCTGGCTAGAAACCAGGAGTCTGTGAGTTCTAGCCATGCCTTAGACATGAAAGCTAGTAGGATGAGTTTGGACTAGTCAATATCTCTCAGCTCAACCCATCATACAAGGTTGTTGTAGAGAAAAATAGATAAGAGTATTATGTATATGTTAAGTATGTTTAATTGGGCCATAGTGTTTTGAATTTTGTATTAATTTATTTTTTAAATTTATGTAGTTTTATTTTTTGTGATTGTAAACTGCCCGGAGGTAAGTTGGGTGCCCTATAATTTTACAATTAAATAAATAAATATGTTCACTGTCTTGATTTGACTAAATATATTAAAAATGTCTACAACTAAGAATAATAATAATTTTCTGCCAATTTAGGGATTAGGGGACTACATATTAATATGGGTATGAGAAAGAGACTTTATTTCAAAGTTTAGATTAAATTAAATAAAACTTTATTTCAAAGTTTTTTTAGATAGTTAAGGAATTTTACAACAGCTTTGTTGGCTTTTCCTGTACAAATAGAATTAAATTCTCAACAACTTTCATTTAGAAACAAGGCACTGGACTTAGTTGGGCAACATAAACCAATCTTAATCTGCCTGCTTTTCCATAATCCTATCCAAGAAAGATGTACTGACTCAAGAGCCAATAAGAATCTGTTACTAACCTTAAGGTTAACAAGTGGCAAATTCCTGTCTGTTCTCTTTACAACTGAGATAAGGCTTTGGGTATTTCCGGACAGGAAGGTTCGGAAAGTTCCTTGCAGCTTTGCCTCTTGTGCCTGCTGATGGCACTGTAGGTCCACTCCACTAATCCCATTCAAGTTACCAGTCAAAGGGAAATTTAGTGCCACTAGGCGGAGCTGGAAAACGAAAGAAATCCAGATAAGTACCATACATGGCATCGAAGTAGAATCTAATTCAACAGAAAAATTAGCTGATACTCATCAAGTTTTATTCTTTATCTTAAAAACGTTGTTGCATTTTAGCATTGAAGCCAAGTTCAATCATATAACCAACCAAGGACCCAAGAGGATGATAATTAAACATTCACAAATTATCCCACACATTAAAGCTATTGTTCCCAAGTATTCTTGGGAAATCTTTACAGTTAAATCAGGGGTGTCATGTGATGTGTCGCGACATATTGCGACTTTTTTTTGCCATTGCTGGCAGTGGGGTGGGCACGTTTTTGCTATGATGCATTTGGCCTGCGGGCTGGCAGTTTGACACTCTTGAATTAAATGAAATCCATGTGGGTCTATATTTTCCATGCTACTACATTCAATGACTTGCTTTTTAGAAAAACAACAACAACCAAAACTATAGCTCTAAAGATAAATATGAATGATATACAAATATATTTATCCATTCTTCATTTAGATCAGGGGTCTTCAAACTTGGCTCTTTTATGACTTGTGGACTTCAACTCCCAGAATTCCTCAGCCAGCATGCCTGAGAAATTCTGGGAGTTGAAGTCCACAAGTCATAAAAGGGCCTAGTTTGAAGACCCCTGATTTAGATATGAATATGAATTTAGATGAATTGCCTATCAAATATAATAAACATTTAACTCCCTTGACTTCATTGATTCCAGCCTGTTAGGAAGGGCAATGAAGACAATTGGGCTACATAAACTTTATCCAAAATGAAAGCCCCCAAATATATACTGCAATTTCTAAAATTTTGTAGTTAACCTCTATCTAGAAATGTGGGGGTGGGTGTATATTCTTAATACTTCTAAAGGGCACTGAGTTGAAAACATTTCAAAGCAGTTTCTGCTTTTCTGAATGGGCTAGGATTGCTTGTTTTGGAAGTTTTTGGTTGTCATATAGCAAAAACCAATTTAAATTGTATTCTGTTTGTCCCAGAAGGGATATGAGGATTTTTTTTTATAAGATTGTGCCAATGATTTGTCTTGCTGAACTTACTGAAGGAATCCTCTGGGGGACACTAGTTGGTGCAATTGTCAGAACTGTTATGTTTATTTCATCAAGCTGAACCTAAGAGAAAAGGATTATTATATTACTCTGTATATGGAAGATTTATAGATCTTTTGATCAATTCTTTATAATAAGATGCTAACACAAAACCCACCCAATCAAGCCAGCCCTTAATTTTTTCACTGTCTACTGCAGTTGTCAGAAAAAGCAATGACAATAAATCACTAACAGATCACTTTGTTTAGTCTGTCTCACTTTACTATCACTTTTCTATAGGATACTCACTACTACATTGAATGACAATCAGAATGAATCAAAATAATTGATTTATTTTCTGTTTGGGAAAGAAAATGCTGATGCAGCAGGATTAATAATCCCAGCACCCAATGAGATTGATAGTAGAAAGAACTTCTGTCACTGGATAGCTCTCCTTTAATTTATACCTGCTCAGTTTAAATAGAAAATCACACTAATTTTAATAGCACACATGCTTTTAATAATTGTCTATTATTTGCAGCATTTCTTTGGCATGCCATTCAATATTCCACATATGAAAAAAGATTGTAGGTTGTAATGGGAAACCTTACTGAGCCTTTATGTTAAAAAGGCTGTTGCAGGAGTTAGTATTAGAAATTTGTCATCATTTTGGTCAGATTTACCATATTATAAATAGGAAATGAAATTATTCCAGGAAAATAAAACAGAGTTTATAGATACCTTCCACATGTGCAGTTATCAAACAAGGAAACAAGAGGATGTTCACTGATTTTTGTGTGTGTGTTCCTCAACTTTTTAATCCAAGGAGTTAGAATATTCAGGATTATTTTGTAATACTTCATGAAATGTTGCCATCACAAATTAACTATGCAAATATATTTTGAAAACATATTTCTTAGGTTTTGGTTTTGTCAGTGGACCCTGACAAAAGTTTCCTCAAGACTACTTACAAAGTCATATTTTAAGATAAAATAACTACAAAAATCACACAGTAAACATTTGCATACATCCCTTTACCATTATCAATCTTTCTTCTCAAAAGTGTCATCTAAATGGCCCTGTGCAAAGATTGCAAGCCATTTTTTTTGCCATCGTTGTACCAAAGTAAACTCCTTAAATGCAATACTGATTTAACAATACTATTGTGCAAGCACTGACATGGCATAAAATGCTGGAAAAAATTTTCACCTGATCATTTTCCATAGGCACCAAAGGGTCATCAGCTGCAAATAGAAGTGCAGAATCCTCCATCTAGTCAAGGAAACACATACAGTACAGGAAAACAAGTATAAAATTTAGCAGGTTTGCCACATAGTTCAAATAAGCAAGCCAAGATTCATCATGAAAATCTAATGACTGATAAATTCAGTAGTTAATCTGCCTTGAAAAAATGAAAACGATGCTTTCCAATTTATATTATGGAATATAAGAAGTCAGTCACATTAGCCTAAATAGCTATCTAGTTCAGCTTTCTGTAATCCACAATTTTAACCAGATATCTGAATAGGAAAGAAAGCAAATCCAATAATGTAATTCCATAATCTTTTAAAACCAATACCAAATTCTACCCTAATAAAAGGGATTATTACAATAGCTCCTACCAGAATTTTTTTCCATCCTTTGGAGGTCTTGAAGAAACCTTCAGCCTCTTCAGTGATGTAGACCAAACTGCCTTCAGGAATGGAGGAAGTAGATTTCAACATCATCTCTTTTGAATTGAAGGTCCAGGTGGGATGCTGAAAGGAAAGCAGAAAATATACTGTATCACCTCTCTTTTAATTAAAAAAATACCACTGGATCATATTTAGCCAGTAGTGGGAAAGATTTATAAACATTTTTGGATTAACTGATCAGTTTTGATGTTTAGTAGTGCTAGAAACTATTCCTAAAATTTACAACAGCTGTCTGACTTGCAAACATTGTAGCAGCTACTACCTTGAACAGCTATAGATTTCTTTGATAGAAAATCATTATTTTGTAATGAAAACAATATAAGCACTCCTAACAAAACATAGTACATAGTTGCCCCCATCTATTAAGACAGTGGTTCTCAACCTTTTTAATGCTGCGACCCCCAACCGGTCGTAAGTCGAGGACTACTCAACTGGTGCAGCACCATTTGCAGAATGGGACTTTTGGCGGGCTCAGAGGGCAGAGACAGCCTGGACAATTCCTATTGGCTTTTGAAAGCCAATAGAATTAGACTCTATTCAAGAGAGTCTATTCTATTGGCTTTCAAAAGCCAATAGAATAAAAGGGAGTAGCACAGCTAAGGAAAAGGGGGAAAAAAATAGTCGTTCGACCCCAAATGGGGTCCCGACCCACAGGTTGAGAACCACTGTATTAAGAGAATGGACTGAAAAAATATATGATAAGCACCATTAGCCCTGATAGGTCTATGTCAGTTCAGAAACTGATGCTGAATTTATTTGTCCTACATGCATAATACAAAGAGTATTTGAAAAATACTAATTTACTTTTATAATTAAAAAAGCAAAATGTGTGCATTAAGCCAACTATTTTCTACAGCTTTCCTCTGGCATAAAAAATCAAGAGAAAATAAATGGGTAATAAATACTTTTGAATGCCCCCCCATGACATCTTTGTATCATAACCAAAGTTCAATATAGCTTTCAGAAGCCAGATTTTTTTTTTTAAAAAAAAGTTCAATCTGTAGCCTTAAATATTTGCCTGCTCTTACTTTGGGAGAGAAATAAAAATGGAGAAACTCGTAGTAATAACAAACCTTATATCCATTCTGGCTTTTGTAGGGAGAATCCTTCATAGGGGGCTCTATATCTGTGCAAGAAAAGCAAGTTTGAATGAATATGCCTTCCCATCCAGAATATAAATATTTTCCTCTATACAGACTAGGAATTTGTTTCTTTCCTACACATGAAGTATTAGTACTGCTTTATAAATGCTTAGTAAGACCACACTTGGAATACTGCATCCAGTTTTGGTCACCACATTACAAAAAAGATGTACTTGGAAAAAGTGCAAAGAAGAACAACTAAGATGATTAAAGGCCTGAAAACTAAGACATATGAAGAACGATTGCAGGATTTGGGTTGGCTAGTCTAAAGAAAAGAAGAAATAGGGGTGACATGATAGAAGTATTCCAGTATTTGAGAGGCTGCCACAAAGAAGAGGTTGTCAATTTATTTTCCAAAGCACCAGAGGGCAGGACAAGAAACAATGGTTGGAAATTGATCAAAGACAGCAACAATCTGGAATTAAGAAGAAACTTCCTAACAGTGAAAACAACCAGTGGAACAACTTACCTTCAGACGTTGTGAGTGCTTTATCACTGGAGGTTTTTAAGAAGAGACTGGACAGTCACTTGTCTGAAATGGTATCGGCTCTCCTGCTTGAGCAGGGAGTGGACTAGAAGACCTCCAAAGTCCCTTCCAGCTCTATTCTGATTCTAATTTTACAGATGCCAAACATGTCCTAAACACTAAATTCATGCCAAGCTAGAACAGAGGAGGATGATGCAAGGAAAGAAAGTACCTCAGGTTTCCTCACAAATGCTCTGATGAAGGACAGAAATATTTCTCTTTAACACCCTGCCAAAGTCACATCAGGTTGCCCTGCTTTGTACCTATGTTCTTCTATTTTTCTATTGTACAGATGGTCCTCAACTTACGACCTCAGTTGAGACTGGAGTAATCATTACTAAGTGGTGCAGTTGTTAAGTGAAACATTACATGACTGCACCTGATTTCATGACTTATTTGCTGTTGTCATTAGGCAAATTGCAATAGTCATTAAGTGAGACATCACATGATTGTAACTTATAACCTTCTGGCTTCCCTATTGACATTGTATATCAGAAACAAAGGTTGGGAAGGTTGCAGGTAATGGTCACATGATTTCAGGACACTGCCCATTTTAAATTGTGACAGTTGACAAGTGTCTGAATCACAATCACATGACTGCAGGGATACTGAGATGGTCGTAAGTGTGAGGACTGTTTGTAAGTCACTTTTTTCAATGCTATCATAATAAAAGCAAACAGTTGCTAAATAAGTAAGTCAAGGACTACCTATAATCTTGACAATTCAGCTAGGAACTATAGCTATAGTAGGTTGCATAGCCAGAGAAAACATCCAATTGATCAGTCCTCCAGATTGCAGGATTGATATGTGAACAACAGATTAGGAAATACTAAGGAATTCTTACAAGGTATTGCACAATAAAAAAAAACATTTCAGTGTATTTCTGTTTTAACTAAAACGAAGAATAAAATAATACCTGAATCAAAACATGGATCCTGGTTCACCTGAAAGGAATAAGAACTGAGACTGATGCCATGTCATGGGGAAATACTCCTAATTTTTTGAAAGATTATAAACACATCTTTCTTTCACCAAATTTTTATAATTATTATACTGATTTTATATGTTATTTTTAATGTGTTAATTTGTTCTGCCTAAACTACTATAATAAACAGAAAGGTGAGGTATATTTTCAATAATGAAGAACTGAACATATTAGTCAAGATACACACACACACACACACAAACATTCACTCACGCACATACACACAGTAACACACACTAGTTTGTAACAATACTTTTTCAGTTTTAAGTGCAGGTTGGAACTATTGATTAATTTGCTTTTTAGTTTGCTTTTTCCCATTGAGCAAGAGGTTATTTAACCTCATTTTGTCCCTTGTATGAATGTAGCTTCTTGGAATTTAGGATCAGCAGAATTAATTTTTTACAAAGAACCAGCATTCCTTATTTATTTTGGCTGTTGTAACTTTTTTTATTGAAAATTTTTACATTTTACAAAAACAAATCCCCTTCCCATACCCCCCCCTACCTCACCCCCCCCCTTCCCAACCTCCCAAACCCTCCCCTGGACTTCCCAGAGCTGAGTACAGGCTTAATTAAAAAAAAAAAAAAAACTTAAAACACTTTTAAAACCTAAACAAATTTAAATACAATCATCATTCTATATAAGCTCCCTCCAAAAACACAAATTTAAACATTACTTTCTTTGAATATCTATATCTATAATATAAAATCTAATTTCTCCCTCTTTCTTTATCCTAAAACGAAAAAATAAACATACAAATCTTTGTTATACCATTAAAGCTAAATACTCTTAAAGAACTTAAAGTAAGTACATATTTCCTTCAATCTTCATAATCTTCTCTCCTATCCAAAAAGAAAAAAAAAAAAAAAAAAACAAAAAACAAAAACTTAAAAAACCTATAAGTCCTAAACAAATCTAAGCACATTTAATTAAACAAATTATTTTGTCTTAAAAATATTAATAATAATATTTAAAAACTAAAAACACTTTTAAATCCTAAACAAATCTAAATACAATCATCACTCTATATAAACTCCCTCCAAAACCACAAATTTTTAAAATTTAAAATATTAGAATCCACTCACTAAAATAAGCAAATTATAATCCCTTCAAAACACAAATTTAAACAATATTATCATTAAAGGTTCAAAACTTAAAACAACAAAGTTAATAAACACATTAAACATTTCAATCTTCACCAATAACTAATTCCATCCGTAAAAAACTACATCCTTATCAATCTCAATTATATTAGTATTATTAATTATTCACATTCCAGTTTTTTCCATTCTCCATTCTTCCATTCTTCCATTTCCCTTCTCCATTCTTGTATCAAACTCGTAAGAAATGCTGCAAGTTCTGCCTTAGGAGACTGCTCCAAAATTCCTGAATCTCCCATCGACTCCGAAGCCAATAAGGGTTCCTTAAATTCCTCCTTGTATTGATCTTTACAATTGTAAGTTGTACAAGTTATCCTCTGCCCGTTCCTCTCTTGTTGATGCCCCTCAGACTGAGATTTCCCAGTTTCCATTTCAGGCAACAATTCCACCCTTAAAGATTGCTCCAAAGACTTTGTAGGTCTAACATCTCCCAGAGATTCAGAAACCACTAAATATGAAACTTCCTTAACCTTCTTCTGTTGCTGCTTTTCTTTGGGATTATATACTGCACAAGTTGTCTTCTGCTCCTCAACCTGGACTTGTTGAGGCCTCTCACACAAAGATTCTCCAGTTTTCATAAATATAGGCTCTTCAAACTGTGATTCTACATTCTTTTCTTCCAAAGCTTTAAACTTAATTGATGGCGATGCACATACCCCCAGGACCGAAGTATAAAAATCTTTTGCTTGAGAAACAGTATTAAGTCTATAACATGTCCCCAGGTAATTCACCACCATTCCAATCGGAACATCCCATCTAAATGAAATTTTTCTCTTTTTAAGTTCATTTGCTAAAAAAGCAAACTCCTTTCTTCTTCTTAAAATTTTAGATGGGATCTCTTTAAAAATTATAACATCTTGTGAAGCAATTTGAAATCTCTTCTTATAATAGGCTTGCACAATTTCATTGCGTAAAGATCTTTTACCAAAGTAAATTACCACATCTCTTGGCAGATTCTTCTGTGCTGCCACCACAGAGTTAACCCTAAATAATTTTTCAATTTCATTAAGTATTCCCTCTTTTTCTTTATTCAAAATCAATGCAAAGTCCTTTGCAACCATCTCCTTCAGATCTCCTTGCAAAGACTCTCCCAGGCCTCTAATTCTTAAGGCATATTCCATTTGTCCATATTGAAGCATAAGAATCTCATTTTCCATTTCTTTTTCCATACTTTCAATTTTCCCCTCCATTATGTCCACTTTTTCAGCTACCTCTTCCACATGGGAGTTCACCTTTTCAAGAACAGAAGCAACACCTTCTAAAGCCAAAACAAAATCTTGTCTCAAGATCTTATTGTTTTCCTCTAAAATCTTTTTCATTTCTGCCCTAATTTGAATTATAACATCTCCCATCATGTCTTGCAAGTCCTTCATAGTTATTAGCTGACCCCCAGAAGAGGGTGAAACTGTTGATTTAGAAACTGTAGAAATCCCTGGACGCTTTGGAGCCATCTTAAAGAAAAACCTTTAGTCCTTCTTAAGCAATTATAAAAATTCCTTCAAAAATATAACTCCCTCCAAAGAAGGTCATTATAATAAAAAGAAAAAAGGGAAAAAAAGGAAGAGAAAAAGAATTAAAAAAAAGTTTTACTCCTTCTTAAAAATTACAAAAAATTAAACAGAAAAAAAGTCCTTCAAAAAAGGGTCATTACAATAAAAAAAAAAAGGGAGTTCAAAGGAAAAAAAAAGGGAGAAGGGGAAAAAAAAAAATAATTAAATAAAAAAAGTCCGTTCCAAAAAAAATACTTAGAGATACCAAAAACAACCATTCCAATCATAAGGAAATAAAAAGAGAAAGGGAAAGGAAAGAAAGAAAAACACCAAAAAGCCTGCCGGTCAGCATTCTAACTTCCAGAAAAAAAAACACCGAGGAGTTTGCCGATCGCCATTTTACTTTCCCTTTCAACAAAGAAAAAAAATAAAAAGAGAGAATAAAAATAGAAACAAATCTTAAAACTTAAAATCCAAATAAGTCAAAGAAAGCAAAAACTAAATCCTCTACTCAGCTCTGTCCATTTAAAAAAAAAAAACTCACCAGTTCTCTTTAAGCACGGAGGTGTTTGCGGCGGCTCGTTTTGTCCCTGAGGACAAAAACAGCTGGGAAGCGGAGACAAGTCTGAACTCCGTGGGAGCACTCCTTTCACCCCCCCAAAAAAAAAAACTTGGGGGGTGCGAAAGAGGCTCTACCACTATTCAGACACTCTCTACCCCCCCCCTTTGCCCGGGAGGGGGATTTTGAACCGCTGAACAGCTGATATCTGCTGTTCATAGCGGTTCTTACACTTACCCAGGAGGACGGCTACAAAGTAGCCGCCATCACGCACGCAAAATCCACCGGAAGTCTCGGCTGTTGTAACTTTGTTACACTTGCAAAACAGAGTTTAAAGATATATTTTATGTAAATGCCTGTTCTACCTTGAAGGAATCCTGGACAGCAAGGAAAAGCTCAGGCCATACCATGCCAGTCATAATTCCAAGTACTGCAATTATTGTAAAAGTCAACTGAGAAATGGTATGAGAGTTCTGACAGCAGGATTGTTGGGCAGCCAATTGGTTTGGCACAACAATAGGAAGGCCTAATTACCATATTTTGTTTTATGCTAAACTTTTCTCCATCCTCCCAAGTAGCTTCTTGCTCGAATTGGTAAAACATAGACTTGGCAGAAGAGAATCATCAGCTGACATGACCTTAGGATAACTTCAAGTTAAGAGTTATATTGTGTATAGAATGGTCCAAGAGATAACCACAGAAAGGGATAAAGGAGGGATTAAAACAGGGCTAGTCAACCTTGGCTTTTTTATGACTCATGGACTTCAACTCCCAGAATTCCTGAGACAGCTAAAGCTAAGTTGCATAAACCTAAGCTGGCTCAGGAATTCTGGGAGTTGAAGTCCACAAGTCATAAAAGAGCCAAGGTTGACTACCCCTGGATTAAAAGGAGGGATACATGGAAGAACTGCTCACTATCTTTTGACTAGGTAGGACTAGACATCCATCTAAAAGCATCTCAATGCCCTGTCAAAGCTGCCACCTCTGTATCAATTGCTTTTGCATAAGAATTCTGTGCAGAGCACCTTCTTATTGGTTGTCTTTCAAATAGCACAGGGCTTTTTAAATAAACAATGTGATGGGGGAACTATAGAGTACCTGCCTTTGCATGATGTGACTATAAAGAGACAATCTTATGACTTAGTCAACTCACCGGTTGCTTGCAATGTGGCCTGGGTCGGACTGGGTACACTCTCTGGAAGGATACAAATTCTCTTATTATAAACCATATAGATAAAGAGGAAAAAGGTTTTTGCTCCCCCCCCTCCAATTTCCTTCTTTGAACAAGAAAGACATTCCCATTTCCTAAAGTATTAATTAATTTCCTATTTCATTTCAACTTTGGTTTTGAGCTGATATGAGTTTAGTCAGTCTAATATGGTCTGAGCAACAAATGAAAATTTCTTTCGCATTTTAAATATTATCTACCACTTAAAGGGAATGATAAACTATTATTTTGTTCTACTCATAAAGATCAATCCCATCATATGCAGGTTGAAATCCTCAAAAGCACAAAAGCTTTTGGCTACTCCTATTATTCATCTTTCATGGGACTAGTCTCCTCCTATGGATGGTACCACTTGATCCCCAAACAATAATAAATATTGATTCCATAGCAAATGAAAACAGATGTAAAAGAGCTAAAAGCAGGCAAGGAAGGGGGTATTTCTTCTTCCTTATGCATTACTTATGTGCCATAATTGTCTCCAGTTTCAAAAAAGACCAGTGTTCCTTAACAGCAACCAATGGTAAAAATTATGCATAACATTTATGCAGAATACCTAAAAAGCTGGATTTCTAGTTTTCAGAAAAGAAAATAATAGAATTAGAAGGGATCTTGGAGGTCTTCTAGTTCAGTCCTCTGCTCAAGCAGGAAATCCTATACCGGGGTGTCAAACTGTTGGCCCGCGGGCCAGTTGCATCATACAGAAGCCACGCTCATCCCAGCTCCAACAATGCAAAAAATGTCACAATATGTCATGACATGTCACATGATGTCACCCGTGCCCTATACCATATCAGACAAATCGTTGCCCAGTCTCTTCTTTAAAAGCTCCAATGTTGGAGCACCTGTAACTTCTGGAGGCAAATCGTTCCACTGATTCCTTTCCATAAAATGCTTGACTTCCCCTCTGCCCCTAATACTATGGCATACAATGAGTGGGATCAGATGGTAAGACCTTGATGTGTAATTGTTCTGCCTTGAGAAAGGATCCCCACAGTAGAGCGTTTCTCAGCCTCAGCAACTTTAAGATATGTGTATTTCAATGCTTCAGCATGCTGGCTGGGGAATTCAGGGAGCTGAAGTCCACCCGTTGTAAAATTCAGAAACACTGCCATATTGAGTTACAGCATTTTCTGCCGTCATATAACATTATGAGTTAGTAACACAACATAATAGTAATGAGTCAAACTTTTATTGCCTCATTGGTAACGGAGATTCTATGGCACTAGAAGATTCTGTAAATCACAAGGCAGTGGGGGTGGAGTAAGGATCCTTCTTAATTCATAGAATTTTATAAGCTGTCAAATATCCTGTGTTTGCAATCTAATCCTGCAACATATCCTGAAAAATCCATCAAAAAGGAAAAGACAGAATAACTGAGTGTTGGCAGAATTAAATAGAAGAGTTCACTCACATTTATATAAAGTACACCGGGTGGTCCAGGAGGGCCTGGAGGGCCAGGCTTTCCTGGGAGGCCTGGAGGTCCCTAGAAGAGATAACAGTATTATTTGCATATTTTCAAATTAAGCTTTGCAGATAGATAATTTCCTGCAAGTTATTCCTATGTGTGTGAATGTTTTATGAGGCAGATCCATAAACACTAATATTCTACCACAGTGTTTCCCAAACTTGACAATTTTAAGGCATGTGGACTTCAACTCCCAGAATTCCACAGCCAGCGTTGCTGGCTGTGGAATTCTGGGAGTTGAAGTCCTCATGCCTTAAAATTGTCAAGTTCGGAAACACTGTTCTACCACAATGTAAATTGTAGAAGCATGCTGCCTATACAGTATGAAAGTATGCACAATTCATTCAGACAAGGAATTTTCTTTGAGGAAAAAGCTGGGATGGGATTGAAGACTTCCCAAAGACAAAAAAACAACACATATTTTTTATGGGACCAAACTGAAACTTCGCAAGTAATGATAAATTGGATATGACTTACGTGGTTGGGACCATACATCTCTAGGTCTTCTTTGAATTTCTGGAAGAGATAGAGATAAAAAGAAGTAAACTGACTAATCATCTGTACTGACATATTGCATCCATCTACACTATATTCACTTAAACTATACATTCCTTAATTTATTTTATACATTCCTCAATTTATTTATTAATATTGATGGAAAACATTCTAAATTACAAATATATAGGTAGTCCTCAACTTACAACCATTCATTTAGTGACCATTCAGAGTTACAGTAGCACTTAAAAAGTGACTTATGTCCATTAACACACAACAATTGTGGCAACCCCATGGTCACATGATCAGAATATGGATACTTGGCAACTGATATGTATTTATAATGGTTGCATTGAGCTGCGGTCCAGTGATTCTTTTTACGACCTTCTGACAAGCATCAGCAATATGGAAGACAAATTTATTTAACAACTGTGTTACTAACTTAACGATGGCAGTGATTCACTTAACAATTGTGGCAAGAAAATGGGGCAAAGCTCACTTAACAGCTGTCTTGCTTAGCAATGGAAATTTTGGAGTCAGGACTACCTGTATAGAGATTTTTCTTGAAATGGGTATCTGTGGGCAACCAAAGAGAATTAAATCCACTATATAATTAGAAGAATGCCACTTGAATTGAGAGAAGCATAAAGAGCAAAAACATGCTAACTGTTTCTAAGTAGGAGAGTGTAGCCTTAAGATGTCTATGTAAAAGAACTCTTGGAGAATTTAATGCAGTTTGCTAAGTTGTTATATGTGCAACAATATCTGTTTGCCTACATTATGTCCTGGTTTTGGTTTTTGTAAATGGAGCAAATAATGAAATGGCCTACAAAAATCTACAGAGCTGTTTCCTTTAAAAGAAATCAAATTATATTATATCTTTGGGCTTCTCTCCATGAGATAAAGTGGATAATTTGCCAGAGGAATGAAAATTCTGCCCAGCAGTTTTCCAGATTTCCCTGGATTGATGTTTCAGAATGGGAGGACAGTAGAAAAAGTTACTTTGATTAGAAGGGAGTAGTTGGAATTACTCCCCCAGACCAATGGATCAAACAGGGAATACTATCTCTCTAACATACCTTTTGGAAGACAAAAGCTACCCAAGAATCAATGTCATTTCTTGCCTCCTTGCAGCAACTGCTACATTCCTGTGGAAAAAACAAGCCTTTTAAAGCCTTCTAGAGAATTCTAAAGTACAATAAAAACAATTTATTTTCCATCAATGAGCCTTGAAGTATGGGATACTGTTTTCTATGACTACATACCACTTTTCCTGGTTCTCCCTTTTCACCCTGCAGAGAAATCAATCAATCAATCAATCAAAAAAAAAATCAGATCGTAGGATTGCAAGTTCTTGATTTTGCCTTCTGGAAAGCAGGATAGAAAAGCTGTATTTGAGGTATGGGAGGTGGTCTTTTTACTACAAAATGAATTTGTGGTAGTTAGAGAGTCTTGACATGAATTTCATTATAGAAGCTGGAATGCATCTACATTTTTGCTGTTGTAGCTTGTAAAGCCTCATTTAACTCTGGGGGTTTCAAACAGCACTTGTTTTGCCATCATTGCTGTTTTGCAGTAAATTGCTAGCAGTATCAAAATAGACTTTTTGCATGGCTAGGCAAAGGGAGACATTCTAGATCAGCGGTTCTCAACCTGTGGATCAGGACCCCATTTGGGGTCGAACGACCATTTCACGGGGGTCGCCAAACAACGCAGTCCGCCATTTTTTTCCCCTTTTCCTTAGCTGTGCTACTCCCTTTTATTCTATTGGCTTTTGAAAGCCAATAGAATAGACTCTCTTGAATAGAGTCTAATTCTATTGGCTTTCAAAAGCCAATAGGAATTGTCCAGGCTGTCTCTGCCCTGCTGAGCCCGCCAAAAGTCCCATTCTGCAAACGGTGCTGCACCAGTTGAGTAGTCCTCAACTTACGACCGGTTGAGTAGTCCTCGACTTACGACCGATTGGGGGTTGCATCATTAAAAAGGTTGAGAACCACTGTTCTAGATGTTCTTGAACGAAAGTTTCCAACAGCTTCAGCCAGCTAGGCCACTGATGAAGGATGCTGAGAACTGCGATACCTGGATTGCCTTGGATTATCTATTTTTCAATGCCATCTATCTATGGCTGTTGAATTTGTCCTGGACAAGAAAAGAACAACAACTAAATTTGATTAATTGAAATGAAATTCAAGAGGTTTACAGGATTTTTCTTCGTATGTTCAATCAAAGAACAATGATAATTTGTTATGTATATAACTGGCGGTTTAAGGAAGGTCTCAGAGAGTTACAGGGTCGTTTTCAACATACAACCATGATGGAACCTACCCATCAGGGTTGTCAAAGTGACCGACCAGCTTTACCATTTTTTTGTGGCAGTCTTTAAGAGAACGTGGCAGCTATGAAGTGAGTGCTGCAGTCTTTAAGTGAACACTGTAGTCATTAAGTGAACCAATGGTTTGCTATGGGAACAATTTTGCTAACAAGTGGAAGTAAATGCCAGTTTTTTTGGGCACACTGTTGTAAAACATAGTTACATGACTTCAGAGTGCTGCAAAGAGTTGTAAATACAGACTGGTTGCTGAGTGCCAAAGTTTGGTCACATAACTATGAGATTTTGGTGTGTGCACAGGTGTGTATGTCTGCTGATTGTCAGTACTTCAAATCTAGGTCATAAATAGCTCCAAGTAGGTAGGCCTGTTGTAACTTTGAATAGTTGCTAAGTGACTGGTTGTAAGTTGAGGAATACAAATACTGAAGCTTTAAAGTGTATGGGACATATATTGCTGGGACTACAACTTTTTTTCCTGTACTTTAGGAAGTTTGAATCCAATGCACACATTAGAAAGACAGCCAATAGCTATTGGATATGGTTAAGACCACTACTCACTTAGGACCAGGAGGCCCTTGAACACTTGCTTCAGAATTATACTAGAGAGAACAAGAGAAGGGATCAGTGCAGCCCTTAGAAATAGCCCAATCCCTATTATTAGTGTGTACAGATAACAAAACTTTTAATCTTTCTTATGTGTACTCTTGTCAGAATGCTGTGTTAATGGCTAGAGACAAACAAAAAAACTTACATCAGACAATGAAGAATTATTCTAACTATATTCATGTATTCAAAAAGAAGCTTTGTTTATAAAATTTCCCCTCTCCTCTCTAGGAATAAGATTTTTTTTTCTCTTTTGGCATTCATTAAAGGAATGGACAATGGGAGGCAAATAGTAAAACATAATTTTGAATCATGACTTGGTATAAAAAAAAAGCCCATTTGACTTTTTGGATCTTTCCTTTAGCCCACAATAAGAGTATAAAATTAGTTTAATTCTATGATATTCTGTCCTGCTGAATATTCTAGTGACACTGGGATATCATTAGAATTGCATTTGTATGCAAACACAGAATGTATGCAGGACAAAGAATCCATTTAGCTTCTTAAACTTCCCTCCTATGGGATTGCAAGTAAGGGGATGGAGCACAAGTGGTTTACAGGCTGTGAGCACCCCACTCTGTCTCCAAAATAAATAAAGCATCTGTAAGTTTCAGGTTTATAACTTTTAAAAATGGAATAAGGGTGTACATTTTTGCTTCTAGATGCCAGTTCATAGTGCCCATGACAATGGAAACACCTTATATGGAAAACAAATGGGATGTCATGCGCTAGCTGGAGGCTGGGTTGCTTCTACTCACCTCATTATCACCAGGTAAGCCGGGAGGACCTATAGGCCCGGGTGGGCCCTGTGCTCCCTTTTCTCCAGTCTGTCCTGGTTTGCCTGGCAACCCAGGTTCACCGTGGTCTCCTTTCTCCCCCTGAAAGGATTTAATGCTCACAAATTAGCATAGCAAGTCCAAAAAACAAAACAAAACAGATCTCATGAAGTAACAATCAGCTCTGAGCACTTTGTTTCTTTCATAATTATATCTTGATGATCAATAATTTTATTTTGTTTTTTTCTGAACTCATTCCTCTACCCACATATCCCCAAATTCTTATAATACAGGCAATGGTTACCTTTGCTCCATTCTTTCCGGGAGATCCATTTGCTCCTGGAGGACCTTCCGGTCCAGGGAAGCCTGATAATCCTGGTAGTCCAACCTGGCCTGGAATTCCTGCATGACCTTCAGGGCCGGTGACTCCTGGAGGACCCTCTGGCCCCACTGGCCCTGGAATTCCTGGGGCTCCTGGGGCTCCTGGAGGACCAGGCTGGCCTGGAGACCCAGGAAGCCCTGGAGCCCCCTGCTGGCCTTCATGTCCTGAGAGGCCAGGGGGACCTTGGGGGCCTTCAGGTCCTGGGTATCCCTGGGGTCCTGGATGACCTGGATGACCAGGTAAACCTGGTGAACCAGGAGGCCCTTCTACAAAACTGACTCTCTAGAAAAAAAGGAAGATGACAGAGAAACAATTGGAGAACGGAAAAGACTAATTTAGCATGTTGAAAACTCATCATCGGTATCTCCAGAGATATGGTCTTGTCAAACACTTCAGTGATATTCAAAAGTTAAATAGGTTCAAGAGGTACAACAGTCATGAGGGATATTCCTTAACTTCAAGCCATACAGTACTAAATTAGATGCCATTCAAACTTATTAAGACATAAGCCATTTTCATTTACGTGTACAATATAGTATTTTTCCCCCAGTCTATCATTTATAAATTCATTTGTTGTATTTTTTTTTAAAAAGATGATAGGTTACTATCATTGTTCATCCTTGTTGTGATCAATGGGGAAATAATTTCTTTATATATTACCTTTTATTTTTCTTTATTATATTCTTATTTTTTCTTTTCTATTTTTCTTTATATTTGTTCCTTTTCTGCACTTTCTATTTTTTTATTCTTTTTTTAAAAGTTCATATTGTTTTTTTTATCTTTTTAATTTAATTATTAAAAAAAAGAATTTTGAACTGGCAACATTATCTTGGCAATAAAATTGAAAAGGACATAATGTTGGTGTATGTTTCTTGCCTAGGACTGATAACTGGGTGTGCTTCCTCCTTCCAGTCTCATGCTGGGCCCATAATACAGGGTCACGATATTGTGTTGTTCACATCCCTATGTATAGGCTGGTGAGGAAGTCCAGAATAATAAAAGTTATTTGGTATGAAGGGGAAGCCAACTTCTTTTGGCTTAGAATTGTGTGTCCTCTTTCTGCCTTAACATCCATATTTTTATGGTTCGGTGAAGTTATGATTTTACTGTAGTGGTGAGAAATAATCTATTCCTTCTTCCCTCATTTTAGACTTTTTAAAGGAGCACTGAATTGTGGTTGTAAGACTGGCCACTTTTCTTTTTTACATTCTAGTCCCCAGCAAACAAAAGCTTAATCCCTTTGTCCCTTCCAACTATGGTATGAAGTCCTCTGGAGGCAACAAATGGATTTACCATAATCACCAGATAACTAAAACAACACCAGGTTTTCAAGATCAGCGAAAACAAAAGCAAGCAAGCCAATAAAAACAGATCACATTTTGAATGAATGTGAAGCACTATGTGAATTTTGTATAACAAGAAAGGTGAATATAGTATCTTTGCTTGGTGAACATAATATTTTTATATTATTGTAAAAACATTGATATTGCCTTAGTCTATCAACAAATCTCACCTTTTCTTCTTCGTCCTTGGTATCAGTGAAGTCTCTTATATTAGGAAGAGTTGAACTTGATAGACCTGGTGGACCTGGTGGACCTGCTGGTCCTGGTAATCCCGGAGGCCCTGGAAGGCCAGGATAGCCAGGTTTGCCAGTTGGTCCAATTTTTCCAGTTAGTCCTTTTTCTCCTGGTGGACCTTGGTCACCCTTTGCTCCCTGTTATAAAAAAAGAACTTTGGATAAGAAGTACAGTGCACATTCTGACAACATGGTGGCTGGGGAATTCTGGGGACTGAAGACCAGACATCTAAGAATTGCCAAGATTGAGAAACAGCAGTCTAAAGCATAATCTAATCTAACCCTTTTCAACAGATGTGTTTGGAAGATAGCTGTCTGATAATTCTTGGAGTTGTTTCTGAAGGATATCAGGTTGGAGAAACCAGCTCAGATCCTCAAGGTTTCTATTTAAGTGTCTTTTAGCAACCCACACTCCCATTGCATCCTTGGCAGACATTTTATGCCATTAACTTTAACAAATCCATGACAGTAAATGTAACTTAATAACTTCAACTCATCTCAGCAGAAGGAGAAACTAACAGCTGAATTTTTGACTGACAAGCAACTTTTAAGGCACAATACTATTGATTTTTTGGGGTGGTTTGACAAGGTAATTCACAGCAGTAAATAACACAAGTAGCTTAATGTGATTTAGTTTACATTTGGGGAAAGATAACAGATGTTTTCTTGTCTTGGGCAGCTTTCTCAAGACAGAATGAAACTTTGAAATGTAGACTTAATGCCAGCTAAATTGCAAAGGTACTGTATATGCCGGTGTTTAAGGTGACCCGGCGTATAAGAGGACCCCCATCTTTGGCGCCGAGTTGTATGCCTAGAACATCGTCTTATATGCCGGAAACTATCAGTATTTCCGGCGTATAAGACGACTCGGCGTATAAGACAACCCCTGTCTTTGGCGCCGATTTTAATGCTTGCGGAAGTCACCTTATACGCCGGCATATGCGGTACCTAGATTTGTTGTTTCCACTAAGGAAAAAATAAATATATAACATACACACCTTTGGACCAGGTGGACCAGGTATTGCAGGACAGACACACTGTGAAGTAATATTAATCTAAGAAAGAGAGAAAAAACAGTTAATGATAAACCATCTCTTTAAAAAGCAAGAAGGGAGAAAAGGAATATTGACCTCGTGGAAGTACTTATTTAAATACATAAACAATTATGTTGATCAAATGGAAAACATAGTTTCTAATTCTGTAGGAAATTACCATGCACAAGTATTGGCAGGTAGCAGTATTATGTTTGCGGGTTGGAGGCATTAAGAGGAGACATATCATGTAACAACAAGTCTTCTTTATTGTTCTCATCCACAACCAACAACAGCCAAAATGGCACAAAGGCCTTTTATAGTGTCCTAGCCCCGGACAACGTCAACCAATGATTGCAGAGGTTGTTTCCTGCCTTGCGCATGCACGCAAGACTGGAGACAGCCAATCTGGGCCCGGGTAGCTTTTGGTCTGCCCGGGACCCTTTGCAACATTTCTGAGCCTGCTGAATGCTACTACATACCTTACTATGTAGTAGCACAGGTACACACGTTCACTGGACTGGGTATTATTATGAAGCACAATACGCCTGCACACAGGCAGAACACTCTTACATTTATAATTTTTCACAGAAAAAAAATACAACAAAATAATATGCTGGGAAGAACACCCTTTACTGAGTGTTTGTTCTGCATTTGTTTAAGGATTAATAAGGTTCCCTTGACTTGACAGAAACCTCACATAGTCCTCAAGATGTTTGGGTGGGCCCTTGGCCCGCTGTGACCTTCTGATGGCTGGTGAGTGTGCTTGGCCTGCCAGCTCGCCTGCCAGGCTAGGCAGACCAGGACTTTGATGCCCCAAAGACCCAGGTGACCCACCCAGCTACTAACTGGCTGGTTCCTCTGAATCCAAGCCAGGGTTCCTTGGGTGGGTAGAATTCCCCAAGTCCAGTGGTGGGGTGGAATTCCCCAAATCCACAATAGACTCCTCTTGGGAGCAATGTCCCTCGAGCCCAAGACCAGCAGCTGGAGTGGCCTGAGTGGCTGATGTGCCCCAGTAACCCATGGCCCCTGTGTATGTGCCAGAGGTGCCAGAGTCAGGAGCCACTTCCATAGCAAATCCCCTTGCTGAAGCCTGGGATGACCCCTGTTCTGGTGCAATAGCTAAATCCTGTGAATGTCCCCGTTCTGCCATGGGAACATGTGTGGTAGCATGTGAAAACCCGCTGGAGCTGGAAGACTATGGGCCAGAATAAAGATTATAGTCCTCCTCCCACCCAAGAGCAGAGCCAGGAGTGAAAGTGTTGCTGGGCAGCCTCCAGCGCAGTTGGTCTATGTGTTGTCGGATGACGTGCCCATCGTCCAAGGCCACTTCGTATGACAGCGGCCCAGAGACCTTGCAGACCACTGCTGTGACCCAGAGATGTCCAGGACCGTAGTTCCTTGCCCAGACCAGATCGCCCACCTGTAGTCTCCTAGGTGCCCGCGGCTGTGACACCTGTGAAGCCACCTGGTCTGGGTGCAACCTGTCCAGTTTCGTGATGAGGCAGCGACCCCAGTGGAATTCTGCTGGGATCTTTCCTATGGCTGTGCAAGGTGTGGTGCAAGAAGGAAATCAGCTAACCTGTGATGCCAGCTGCCATAAGTGATCCCCTTGAGAGCATCTTTGGTAGTGAGCACCATCCTCTCAGCCTGGCTGTTGGAAGATGGGTGGAATGGAGCTGAAGTTGCATGCTGGATCAAGTTGGCCTGTAGGAAAGCCTGGAACTCAAAAGAGGTAAATTGGGGGCCATTATCTGAGACCAGGACATCTGGAAGTCCATGAGAAGCGAAGATTCTTCTCAACACCTGGATGGTCCTAGCAGTAGTAGTGGAGGACACAGGCACAACCTCTAGCCACTTGGAATGGCTGTCAACGTGGAGAAGGAAGAATTGCCCCTGAAAGGGCCCAGCGTAATCCACATGTACCCTTGACCAAGGGGCTTGTGTTTCCTCCCACCTATGTACAGGGACTTGAGGCATTTCAGGCCTTGACTGTTGGCACAATTAACACCCGTGCACCTGGGCCTCAATGGCTTTATCGAGCCCAGGCCACCAGAGATGGCTGCATGCAAGCGCTTTCATCCGGACTATACCCGGATGTCCCTCATGCAGAGAGATCAAGATTCTAGACCGCAATGAGGTTGGGATGACTACCCTACTACCCCATAACAGGCACCCTTTGAATGTGGAAAGCTCGTGCTTCTTTTGCCAGAAGCTTTGAAACTCAGTATCTGGACATGTGTCAGGCCATCCTGAAAATACCCATGTCAGCATGCATGTAAGCGTGTAATCAGTGGCAGTTTCTGCAGCCACATCCCTAGCATTGAGGGGAGATTCAGGCAACTCCTGAATGGAGAGGATGTTAACAGCAGGAGCAGGATCTGCCTCTATCTGTTTTAGAGGTAATCTGCTGAGGCCATCTGCATGGCTCATTTCTTTTCCAGGTTTGTGAATCAGTGTGTAGTCATATGCTGACAGGATAATTGACCATCTCAGCATTCTGGGAGATATTATATGAGGGATTTGCTTGTTTGTAGTAAACAATCCCAGCAGAGGCTTATGGTCTGAAGTGGCAGCCATATAAGAAATCATGAAATTTCTCTATGCCAGCCACTATGGCCAAGGCTTCTCTATCAGTCTGGGCGTAATTATGCTCTGCAGATGACAGAGTCCTTGAATAGTAGGCCATAGGGACTTCAGGTGACTGAGTACTGCTCCCACTCCATAAGGGGATGCATCACATGCAATGCACACTGGCAATTGCTCATTGAAATGTGCTAAGACCACATTTGAAGAGAGCAAGGCCTTAACCTTATTGAAACTCTTTTCATGGACCTTAGTCCACTGCCATGGAGCCTATTTATCCAAGAGCCGGTATAATGTCTCAGCCACTGTAGCCTTGTGGGGAAGGAATGCATGATAGAAATTTAAGAGTCCCAGGAAACCCTGAAGCTTGCTTTTGGACTTGGGACTTGGGGCCTGCTGAATTGCTTGAAGCTTGGATTCAGCAGGATGGATGCCTTGAGCATCAATTCTAAAGCCTAAGAATTCAGTGGAAGTGACTCCAATTTTGCATTTATCTTGCTTCAGTTTCAGACCCACTTGGCAGAAATGAAGCAAGACAGCCCTTAATCTTTCAGCTAAGCTTAGAGATGACTCCCCAGCAATGAGGACGTCATTGAAGTAGGGACAGACTCCAGGAATACCATGGAGCGTGCGCTCCATTACACTTTGGAAGATGCCAGGGGCTACATTAACCCCAAACTGCAGTCTTTTGACCTTAAAGTCTCCCTTCTGCGTTATGATTGTTTGAGCCTAAGTTGTTGCCTCAACAACAGGTAACTGTTGGTAGGCCTGTACCAAATCAAGCTTTGCAAAAATTCACCCCCCCTTGAGGGAGGCCAGAATGTGATTTACCACAGGCACTGGATATGCATGCTGTTGCAGCGCTTTGTTCAATGTGCATTTATAGTCTGCGCAAATTCGGACTTCTCCATTAGCCTTTAGAGGCATTACAATGGGGGTTTCCCATGGCCTAGAGTCCACCGGTTCTAAGATGCCCTGCTGGAGCAGCTTGTCCAGCTCTGTATCAATTTTGCTTTTGAGAGAAAAAGGCACCCTTCTAGGCTTAATCCTAATAGGTGTGATAGCTGGGTCTAAGCATAGAGCAATGGGAGGCCCCTTGTATGAACCAAGCTCTGAGCTAAACACATCAGCAAACTCCTTGCAGACTTCTGCAAGGCTTAACGTTTGCAGACTGTGAAGCCCAGTCACTTGGATCCCAAGGGCCTCAAGCCAATCGAGTCCAATGAGACTCATGCGATCACCCCCAACTACCACTACATCTAGTAGGCCTTCAAAAGCCTTACGCTGCACTTTGAGCATAGCCTCTCCCTTCACACTGACTCTGGAATTTTGAAAGTCAGTGAGAATTAAGTTTGATGGCCTGAGTTTGACTCGAAGGCCACTGCTGCTGCAAATCCTTTTGAAGGTATCATGTGAAATGATCGATAGAGCAGACCCTGTGTCCAATTCCATTGACAAGGGAACCCCTTGCAGCTTCACGTCAATGCGAAGCTTTTTCTTAAGGGGCTTGTGTGTCCCTGTCCTTAAAATGCTCCTGCGCGATGTGCAGAAACCCACCCTCTGTTGGCAGAGGACCCTGGTACCTTTCTGAAGCACTTCTTCCTGAGGTTGAACCTTCTGGCGATCCAAACATATGGAAAATGGCGGAGCAGAACCTGCAGTCAGCTTGCTTGTGATGTCTTCTGCACCCAAAACACTGAGGAGATGCTGGGGCCTTGTCTGAACGCTCCCTTGGCCTTCTCTCTGCTGGCTGGTGCAGCCTGTCCACCTGCTCTTCAGGATCCTGCTCTGGATTTTTTCGAGTAACCTCTTGATGGACAGTCACAGTGGCTAGAGGTTTTCTGGTGAGCTGCAAAGCCTTCACAGCGCCACCCGCTGCTTCTTCCGCTGCAACCTCTCTCAAGGCATCTTGGAACGAAACATCTTCCTTGGCGAAGATCTTCTGCTGCAGCTCACGACTCCTTAGGCCACAAACAAAATGATCCCGCAGCCTCTCTTCCAGGTCCTTGACTTCACAAGGCCTTGCTGCTTGCCTTAAGGCAGCAATAAAGTCCGCAGCAGACTCAGCAGGCCTCTGGTCCCTCTGCTCGAACGTGTGTTGCCAAGCAATCACAGAAAGTTTGGGTTGGAAATGTTCTTTCAGCATTTTCTTCAAGTCTGCTTAAGTCACTGACTCCAAAAGTGCTGGGGCCACCAGATTCTCTGCTATGTCAAACGTTTCCTGTGTGCAGACACACAGCAGGGTATCCGCTTTAAGGCCATCTTCCCTTATCTGACTGACCCTGAAATAGTTTTCCACCCGCTCCACATACGAATTCCAGCGCTCCGGGTGTGCAATCTCAAACTCTGACAAGTGGCCAATCTTAGACATCTTCTGTAACTCTCATTAATGCCTTCGTTGCAAGCCTGTTATCTGGGGAAGGGGTCCCTTGGCTGAGCTCACCTCCAGCGATGCTGTACTGGCAGGCAGGGTCGCTATGCTGGAGGCTGAACTTCCTAGGACTTCTTGGTAAGTCCTCTCTTCTTCGTTGTTAAATGTGGCTTACAGTGATCCCACCTTCGTCGCCACTGTTATGTTTGCAGATTGGAAGCATTAAGAGGAGACACATCATGTAACAACAAGTCTTCTTTATTGTTCTCATCCACAACCAACAACAGTCAAAATGGTGCACAGGCCTTTTATAGTGTCCTAGCCCCGGACAACGTCAACCAATGATTGCAAAGGCTGTTTCCTGCCTTGCGCATGCGTGCAAGACTGGAGACAGGCAGTCTGGGCCCGGGAAGCTTTTGGTCTGCCTGGGACCCTTTGCAACATTTCTGAGCCTGCTGAATGCTTCAGCAGGCTCAGGACATAACAGCAGTGATGACATCAAAATGATTAAACATTCGTAACATCAGAGGACAAGTTTACTCTTTTATACCTGAGTTGCAAAATTGCATGCAAAAATGTAAGAGGCAGAGTTTGCATTACAATGCAGTCTGCCCTTTGCTTCCTTTCTATCTACGTCTGTGCACTCATATACAGTAACTGATCCCTCATATTCAGTAATTTCTTAAGTGGAAGCAATTATGGATTCAATTGGGATGCTATTTTAGCCCTTCCTAGAAAAACGAAGTAGTGTACACTT
This sequence comes from Crotalus tigris, assembly GCF_016545835.1. Classification (NCBI taxonomy): domain Eukaryota; kingdom Metazoa; phylum Chordata; class Lepidosauria; order Squamata; family Viperidae; genus Crotalus; species Crotalus tigris. Next base: position 383,323 of record NW_024097068.1, read on the forward strand.
ATCTTGATTGAATTGATGCATCTTTGATAAAGTTTCAAAAACAGTAGGTTGTTAAAATACAGATTATTGAAATCAACAATAGTATTCCTTAATGTCCATTTATTCCTATTTTTAGAATCTTTGATTCATGATCAACTTGGTCTTGAAAACCTTAAACCTGAAATTGAAAACCTGAAATTTATTAAATATTGTGGATTTCAACTTGCACTTCCAAACTCATGCATTTATGATCAGGTCGATGATTTAGGAGTGATGGGAAATTTAATTGGTTCATCTGCTAGAATACCTTCTATCTACAGATAATTTGATGAGATTCTTAATCTACAAGAGTTATATAATACACATTTGGTAATTTTTAACTTACTGGTCTTGCCATAAAATCCCCTCTGGTAGAGGACTGCTGATCTGAAGTCATGAGGACTTTTGAAGTTGTCTAGGATAAAAAAATCATGGCAATAAGGAAATTAATTTTTAAAGCATCAGTTAGCCCCAGGCTTCTCGTTTCTCATCTAAATTTTCCTACCCAACTAAATCCTAGTACTTTTTTTTTTAGAGAAGAGGAAATCCTAGTAGCTGCAATATTTATAAATTAAATTTTCACTGGTTTGAAATACTATATATCAGTGGTGGCGAACCTATGGCACGGGTGCCAGAAGTGGCACTCGGAGTCCTCTCTGTGGGCACACGTACTGTTGCCCCAGCCTCGCTTTCCCCTATGACCCCCTCCCTCCAGCAGTCCCCCTCTGCCAAACAGCAATGGATTGTTCAGCCAGGAACCTTGGATCTTTAGGGAAGAGGAGAATGCAAATACAATAAAAAGTTGTGGAGCAGAGGGAGTTTGTCCTCACTAATATAACACATGATGTTTCAACAGAACCTACAGTTCTGGGATAAAAATAAAGTAGGCATAAGATGTGAGTCTTAATCCTTTCCTGTAAACAGAAAATGACTAATTTCATACAAATAGAAATGGCAGGGGACGTGGTTGCTTTGGGAGCCCACAAGTACAGGTGCATGATTGCCCTTCATCCTATTCCTTGCCCCACATCTTTAGTAATGCTGGTGTTTTTTTTTTCTCAATTGGGGAAGAGATACTTTATGATGCTTGAGGAGATAAGAGGAGACTCTAGGTAGGCTGCTAGGTAGGCTGTGGCCTACTGTCGACTTGGCCACACTTAGTTGCTTCAGAGAGCTTCTGTGTCTGATCAGAAAGCCTCTCTATGTGATTCCCCTTGGATCTCAGAGAACTCTACATATGCTAATGATTCTTCAAAGTAACAGAAAGAAGCAGTAATGCTGACTTTTATCAAACCAAAATAAAACAAATCTATGGTTGAAATTGTTATATCTCACATTTTTGAGATGTGGGGAAGCCTTTGTGGTGATGCTTGCACATATTTGGATACAATATTAAGAAATCAGCCTTCTAAATGCACCAGACAGGCAAAATCCTAAATTTCATAACCAAAACTGCTTTCAGACATGCAGACTAGGAATTTTAGAAACTGTAGTGTCCACACTTTGAAATGGCACTAGATTGAGGAACAAAAAGACAGTAACTGCTGTGGCCAGTGCTGACGAAAAAAAATCCAGAACCCAACCCAAAGAATTGGATGTATCTGCCAGGGCAAGATTTGGACAATCTTTCTATGGATTGTTACCTGGACCGTTAGGAATTCAGACTCTTCTTCCTCTGCGCTGCCCTCAAAGAAGGTTGAAACAGGAAGGCTATTATCAAAAGCGTCTTCCTTTGTTATACCTGATGAACTTGTCTGGGGAAAAAAGGAGTAAGCTTGTAGTTATTTCTGATTAGGAATATTTGTTTATTGCTTTATATCTAGACTCTTATAGAAGTGCAAGATAGTACGCCCCTTATAATTTTATCTTTACAACAACCGTATAGTAAGTCCCAGCTGGAAGGTGCATTGTTCCTATTGAGTTTCATTGCAGGGTAGGACTTTCTGATTTTTTGATCCTTGATCCCTGTAGAAAGGAGAAATGAGGGGGGAGGATTTTGCTCACCAATTCAGGTCATTCTGCCACAGCACTCAAGGCTTTGTTGAGTCTGACAAGACCCTGAGTGTTGATAAGGCACAAGAAAAATGTCAATGTGAAATTGTGCAGAGACAGTGAGAAGGAGCCAGAGACTGTCACGTGATGCGAGAGAGCTGGCCTTGGGACTTTGGCCTCCATCTCTGCATCTAGAACATTCAAATTATCAGTGGCTGAGTCTCAAGTTTTCATGTGGGATTGGGGGGGGGGAGAATGTAGAAAGCTATGAGGCAGCTGCTACTAACTTAAGAGAAAGTATTAATTATGCTGTCTGTAACTGAAAAAAAAAATTGAGCAGTTGCTTCTTCCAAATAATTTACTACTGCTGCTACTGCTGTTGTTGCTACTACTACCTTTTTCAATGTTTAAGGCCACTGAATCAGAAAATTTTAAGATGGCGTCCAGAAGCCCATCCCAGTTTGCTCTGTGTTGGAAGAGAAAGAGAAGGAGAAGCAAACAAACCAGGTGTATCCAATCTTGACAACTTTTAAGTCCTGTGTACTTCAACTCTCAGAATTTCCCAGCCAGCATGTTAAAATTTCATAAAATCCTTACAGAAATATGAGAGTGTCATCTTAAATTTACTGAAACTATGATAATGGATAAACAGCCAATGTGATGTAATGTTCAGGAGCAGGACTGGGAGTTGGAATACCCAGGTTTGAGTCCTCCCTTAGACATGGAAGCTCACAGGAAAGACTTGAGCCTGTGATTCCCTCTTAGAGTAGGATATTTTAAAAAATATATCCCAGAAGAGCATAGGTGTCAAACTCGCCACATCACATGACGTGTTGCAACATATTACGACTTTTTTTGTATTGATGGAGCTGGGGTGGACACGGCCTCCATATGATGCAACTGGCCCATGGGCAGACAGTTTTACACCCCTGCAGAAGAGGGAAATGGCAATCTATTTCCATATAATAATGCCAAGAAAACTTTACCTGTCCATGAAGTAACCAGGAATCACTCATTGTTTCCACTCCCCAACATCCCACAATATAGGATGTTGGGCAACCTTTGTACAGCATTGTTACCTGGATCCTTAAGAACTCAGAGTTTGAAATTAGAATGGCACTGAAAAAAGTGATTTATGATCATTTTTCACTTTTACAACCATTTCAGCATCCCCATAGTCAATTTGATCAAAATTCAGATGCTTGACAATGAGTTCATATTTATGAAGGTTGCCGTGTCCGAGGGTCATGTGATCACCTTTTGTGACCTTCTGACAAGCAAAGTCAATGGGGGAAGCCAGATTCATTTAACAACCATTTTACTAACTTAACAACTGCAGTGATTCATTTAACAACTATAGCAAGTAAGGTTGCAAAATGGGGCAAAATTCACTTAACAAATGTTTTGCTTAGGAACAGAAATTTTGGGCTCAATTGTGGTTGTAAGTCAAGGCCTACCTGTATAATTTCCTAATGAATAAATCTTCACCTCTGAAATGCAACTAAAATAATCTATAATGAACACAAAGTAACCACTTTTCTTTTTTGCTTTAGTGGACAGAATTTAGTGGTTCTATATTCACCACTCTCATCATTATAGATTTTGCTTTTAGTCCTTAGTAATGTCAACTATTACTACTACATTCCAAAGAAGTTATGGAGGGAATTGCTCAAGTTACTTGCCCTCAGGGGGAAAAATATTCTTTCTGGAATGTATAATTCCAAAGAACTTGGTTGGTCTAGTGCAGGTAGGCAACCTTGGCTCTTTTATGACTCGTGGACTTCAACTCCCAGAATTCCTGAACCAGCCATGTCATAAAAGAGCCAAGGTTGCCTACCCCTGGTCTAGTGGTTAGGGCACCAGGCTAGAAATGTGAATTCTAGCCCTTCCTTAGTCGTGAAAGCTGGCTGGGTGACCTTTCGCCAGTCACTTTTTCTCAGCCTCATTTACCTCACAGGGTTGTTGTTGTGAGGAAAATGGAAAGAGGAAGATGTGTTGGATATGTTTGCTGCCTTGAGTTATTTGTAAAAATAATAAAGGTGGGATATAAATACATAAAAATAAATACAGAAAAGGTCTATCTGATTTATCAGCATCTATCCAATCTCTAATTTTTATGACTGTAAATACTACAGTCATTAAAGAATAGCCAACCTTGTTATTTTATTTTATTTATGTGCCTTAAGCTGGCACATGGTTATACACTCATACACAATTGCTAAAAGTAGTATATGTAAGGGAAAATAGCAATATTTAAGCAGAAGGTTGGACTAGAAGACCTCCAAGGTCCCTTCTAACTCTGTTATTCTGTTAATTCAGTGACAGGCTGAATGTTTTTCCATGAAGAACAGAGGTCCCCAACCTTTTTGGCACCAGGTACTAGTTCTGTGGACCGGAGGGTCCGTGGTTTTGTATGCTGCCTGCATCCCACGGATGGGGCTTTGCTTGTTTGTGCAGACCAGTTGCTGGCATGCTGCGGCCTGGTACTGGTCCACAGACTGGGGGTTGGGGACCCCTGACGTAGAAGATAGCAGATGCAATTGATGGTCATCTGCTTCTATCATTAGATAGAGTGAACTTACCTCCTCAACCATCAGGTGTTAAGAAAGGGGCAGGAAGACTGGTATGAGATACGGGATGAATTGTTATGGGCATTATGTAGTTTGTTTATCCCAGCTAAATTGTTCTTCAGATGAATGGGCAATAGATTTGACTTATCACTGTATACAGGTTCTGTTTGTGGATTGGGAATAAACAGCATTTTATTTTTGCCTCAGGTAACAAAATATGTTAAATGTTCATTTAGGACAGATTTACATAAAAGAATGTCGCTAAATCTCTAGTTAGTTGCTTCTCATAAAGAGGGCCTGAAGTGTCATTATTCAGGGACACTGAAACTAAATTTCTGAGAATTTCCCATGCATTAGGACTATTAGTTGAGATAGCTCTGGGAATTGCAGCCTCCCACTTGTTCTCTCAAACACACACACACACACACACACACACACACACACACACACACACAACAACAACACAAAAAAACAAGCCCAGACTGGGAAAGATGATCAAGGATGGGAAATTTTTAGCTGTCCAGGTGTCTTTGAAATAGCTCTTGGTCATGATTAGAGATGCTGGGAACTTTCGTTCAATGATATCAGAGGATTTCAAGCTTCACCCATGACCAAAACAACTACGTAGCAGGAATTATTTTGTGTAGATTATAGTATAGTGTGATGGTTCTGAACTTCTTGAATGTTAACTTTAATAATTACATGGAATGAGGAAATAACTGTTCTTTCAGATTAATTATTATAGAAGGGTGTGTTTTGATATATGCATCCTCCTTCTGCTCTTTTTAACATTATCTCACATAATGACATGTAACTTTCAGATTATTTAATATAAATAATGACTATATTTTCATAACTTTTGTTAGCAAGCAAAAGACTTGTAAAAGCTCAATGTGTCTTCTGCTTTACCCCCCCCAACACACAAACACTGCCAGATATTTTTTTGCCCATTCCTCAAGTGATTTATGCATTTCCCATCAACATACTCATAAAGAAGCATTTAGAGCATATCATATTCAAGTATTTAAAAATAAAGGACACTGAAAAGTTATATTTCCTATATGTTTTTTTAATCAAATGTGCAGTTTTTTGCTATGTGCTTTTGAAAGGCAGCACACAGAACTCTGGTCACCCTTCATTCCAATGTTACTATTCATCTTAGTTGCTGTATAAGTCAAGAATAAGTTATCATCTAACCCATAACCATATAACAAATGCTCACCAAATCCAGAATCTGTTCAGTAGTGGTAGCTTCCTGTGCAGTTGTATCTGGTGCATTATGAGTAATGGAACTACTTAGGACTGTAGGCATAGAAAACTGCTTCACATCAGTTTTTGCCTCTGAGAAAGCAAAAGGAAAGCAGATTGGAAACTACATGTTTATACTACCAACACATAAATGTAATTGCTCTGTTCCTGACACTGATTTTCCAAGAATGGAAGCAAGAAGAACAATAGAGAAGACACAATATTAATTACACATTTTTTTTAAATAGTTGAATTTCATCTTTCTTAGAGCTGACAACCAGAGTTGCAATAACCCTGTGAGGAAAGTAAACTAACGATTAAATTGTATGAAGACACTCATCAACAAGAATCTGAATCTGTCTTCCTAATCAACATTATGAATGTTACACAGCCTCCAGTTTTCTCCTGTAACTCAGCTGATGCACAACTTTCCCCATGCATAAAGCCTTATCTATTATTCCATCTCCTTTTATTCAGTGAAATTCAAATTCTGTGAATGAGTCATCTGAAACTGAAGTTCTAGGAAATGTGGAGAAAGACAGCCACTCTGATTTCAGGTAGCCTAATGGCCAAAGCAATCTAGATCAGCCTTTCTCAATCTAACATCTTTCAAATGTGTTCACTCCAACTGGAAAATTCTGCAAATTACAGTTCAAGCACAATTTGGGAAGGTTTTATTAGATACATTATTGCCCAACCTAGTGTTACTCCCATGAGCCCCAACCCATATTTGACTTCAAAACATTCTATGGCCCAAATAGAGTACTCTTTTAAATGGGCTTTTCTGGATTTTATTTGGCTTTCCAGTTCTTTCCACACAGAAATAAATTGAGAAATGGGCAAGGAAAAAAAACAAGGATAATCATACCTTTCCCACTTACCTTGTGGAATCATAGCAGGTGTGGTCATAGCCTTAGGATTTGCAAAAGGCCACCACTGGTACTGAGCAACGCTAGGGGGAGTAAGCCCCCCTAACAGCAAGACAAGGCAGAGGAAGCCCAATGGCTGGCTTCCCCTAAGAGTCTCCATTGGCCCTGCAGTTGTCTGCAGCTTAGCTGTCTCCACACTAACCTTTGGCACTTGTGATCCAAGTTCATATTATTCCAAGATGCCCGCCCACCAGTCTCTCTCTGCCAATCAGCATCTCATTTTAGAAGTCATGTACTGTGACTAAGTAGCCTTACTCTCTCCTCCCCCCCCACATGCTTGACAGAAGAGTAGATTTGTTGTTTTACTTTGCATTCCTTTGCATTTTGAGTCTCTATGTACAGAGGGGATGGGGAAGATTGATATCAAATTATATGGACTTATTTTGCTTTTCAGATCACCTTATTTATCTTATTACTAACTTGTGTTATTGTAAAGGGCAATGTCAATAACACATTATTGCATTTGATTCTCTATTTTTTTCAGTTCCAGAACCATGTGCATTGGCCACTTGTGAACTTTTAACTAAAGATGTATCCAATGAAATGAACTGAAGTTCATGAATCTTTATGATGCTAAAATATTATTTTTGATGAATTATGTTTAGTGTTGGAGTAATCATCCAAAGCAATCCACTAATTTGGATTCACCAGCTTTCCAAATATTGCAGAACCGTAAGTTCCAGCACTTCCCAAAATCGAATATTCTCTTTGAGGCTGACAGCTGTTGTGATTCAGCTGCACCTGAAGTCTGACAGACATCCTATCCTGCCTTGTCATGCAGCAGTTAAGATGTCTTTTATTTTAAAGCTTTCTCTTTGCCAGCTGATTAAATCTGTTGTAGAGAGCCAGTTTGGTAGTAGTAGTTAGGGTACTGGGCTAGAAATTGGAAGGCCTTAAATTCTAGCCCCACTTTAGGCACAAAATTAGCTGGGCCCCTCATTCTATTTCAGCTGTAGGAATAGCAATAGCAACAGTACTTAGACTTATATACCACTTCACAGTGCTTTGCAGCTCTCTCTAAGCGATTTACAGAGTTAGTTATTGCCCCCAACAATCTGGGTCTTCATTTTACAAACCTCAGAAGGATGGAAGGCTGAGTCACCTTGGAAGGAGGCAATAGCAAACCACTTCTGAAATCTTGCCCAAAAAACTGCAGGGACTTAGTCCAGGCAATTACCTGGAGTCAACACTAACCCTAAGGCACACAATTAAATAAAAAATAAAAAAACCCAGCTGTAGTAGAATTAAAATTTCAAAATGTAGAACTCTAACCTCAAACAGTTTAAGAGGACCACACATTACTCTTCTGAATTTAGTGTCTACTATATGTAAATGTTCTTGTATCTTTAAATGTTAGTGCATCAGGAAAACTTATTGTCTCATTTGGGTTTAAGGCAGGAGTGTCAAACTCACAACATCACTTGATACGTTGCGACATATCGTGACTTTTTTGCCATCGCCACCAATTGGATTGGCACGGTTTCACTATGATGCATCCAGCCCGCGGGCCAGCAGTTTGACACCCCTAGTTTAAGGCAATTACACTGGTAATTCTGAGTATGATTCACCTTTCTATTTCACAAAAACTCAATGAACAATGTTTCCTTGACTTGGAAATTTTGGAGCAAAAAAAAAAAAAAAAGGTTAACATTCATCAATAATGACGAAGTACTTGAAATGTGGGGCTAATAACAGACCTCTGACGTTGTTAGGCCAAACATTTAATTACTTAAAACCATCATTTCCATTTTCCCCTTTGCCTCTCTCTGATAAGTGCAAACCTACTAAATAATTTAGACTAAATACCATTCTTGGGCGTCAGTGCTGATAAAGAAGATTCCTGTGACACAGGGCACCACTTTGGGTTTTGAAAACAGCTCAAGGTTTCTTTAATGTGATGGAAAGAAGGAGAGCTGGAGTGTTCAGAAATTGTTTCCAAAAACTGAGGAATACCATACTTCTTCCATCAAAGTTTTTTCTGCAACCAGCAAATTCATATTTATCCCTATATAATGTATACAAATGTGCATATTAGTTGCATATGGATCAAATTATCTCTGAGGAAGAAATATGACTTGGCCTACATTAAATAAATGCTTGAAAAGGAAGAGAGGGCTCTGAGTGCCGCCTCTGGCATGCATGCCATGGGTTCGCCACCACTGAGCTAGACCGCTTTTGGGTAATCTGGAATTAATAAACTGGAATAATGTGAGATAAATGGTCCTGCTACCAGATGACTTCACAGTTAGCTATGAACATGTGATCCCTAATGAGGCTATGTCCACAGGGAGGGATGCATGCAGTGGAATATCTACAGGTTCTGTGCTGGGTAGAGTGCTCTTTAATATCTTCACCAAAGATTTAGATGAGAACATAGAAAAAATATTCATAGAACATATGGATGAGTCAAAGCTGAGAGGAACTGCTTGTACCTCAGAAAATAGGCTCAAGATTCATAAGGATCTTGATAGACGTGAATGTGGGGTCCTACTTCACAAGATGTTTAGTGGTGAGAAATGTAAAGTTCCGCACTTAGGCAAGAAAAAAGTGGTGCAGAAGTACAAGATAGATGGTACTTGGCTTACCAATGATACTTGGAAGAAGGTCAGGATGTTCTGGTAGACAGTAGATTAAGCATGAGGTAGCAGTGTGCTGCAGATAGGAGACATGATACCAATCTGTCAATACACAAAAGGATGTCTTGGGGAAGAGGTGTGGTTTTATTCTTCAGTACACTCACAGCTAAAGCAATGGACAGAAGATTAGAGAGCTAAACTTGAAATGAGGAATTTTTTGGCTATGAGAATAATTAAGTAGTTAACAGTCTGCTTCCTGAAGTTGGTTTGGGATAAAATAGATCTACTCATTTGATAGCTAAGAATGATGGAAGCTATAGTCTCAATACATGAAGAAGGTCCAAAGCTAACAGATTTTGATGTTATAGTTCACTATGATAATTTGTTTCCTCTTTTCCTTTTTTATAGTGTGTCTCATGTGGACATTTGTGAGAAGATAGATGGCCTAGTACTCAAGAATCCACTTTTTTTCTCCAGAATTAGCTTAATAGTGATAAAAGTGAGGCCCTTTCAAAGAAGAAAATTTACTCATATTTTCTTGAAGAAGAGTCTCTCTACTCGTTATATTAAAACCATTTGACCTTAGCCAGAGATTGGAACATTTGGTTATTTTTTTCAATTCAATATACAGTTTCTTACCTATGTGTAACTTGAAGGTATATTCAGAGCATTGCAAGTCTCCTAGCTGGTGGAATATGAGCAGCCCTATGTTGGTTTACTAGGTAGACTCTAATTTGTACTGAATAGAATGATGGTATGGTAGCAGAATAACAGAATAGCAGAGTTGGGAGAGACCTTGAAGTTCTTCTAGTCCAAATCCCTGCTTAAGTAGGAAACCCTATACCATTTCAGACAAATGTTTGTCCAATCTCTTCTTAAAAACCTCCAGGGTTGGAGCATCCACAAACTCTGGAGGCAGGTCATTCCATTGATTAATTGTTCTAACTGTCAAGCAATGTCTCCTTAATTCCAGGTTGCTTCTCTCGTTGGTTAGTTTCCATCTGTTGCTTCTTGCTCTGCCTTCGGGTGCTTTGGAGAATAGATTGACTCCCTTCTCTTTGTGGCAGCTCCTTAGATATTGGAATACTGCTATCATGTCACCCATATTCCTTCTTTTTATTAAACTAGACATACCCATTTCCTTCAAACTTTTTCATATTTTTAGCACTCAGTCCCCTAATAATCTTCGTTGCTCTTCACTGCACTCTTTTTTTAAATCTTTTTTTATACTGTGGTGTCCAAAGCTGGATGTAATACTCCAAGTGAGGTCTTATCAAGTCATTATAAAAATAGAAGCAAAAGTAATAATTGGTTGGGTTTCTCTCACACTGGCCGAAGTGTGACTGATCAATTTTAAGGAATGCTGCAGGTGACATAGATATGACCAAGGCTGGTCACTTCATCTATTTTTCATCCATCTTGCAAAAAAAGGTCATGTGAAAACCTTAGTTGATCAAAGCAATGATGGGCAGTGGAGTCTGATTTTTATGAATCTTTTTGGTACTAACATGACATATTGTAACATGCATAAAAGAATAGTAGACAGTAGACATCCTACAGTAGACATCCTGCAAAGGATGTAGGCAAAGAGAATGGAAAAAGTAAAAAGAGGCTATTGGCTGTTGAAAAAAACAAGGCTGCAAAAGTAGATGAACTAATTAGAGAAATGCTTACATATTTCAAGTTATTATAAATAAATTAGAAATGTTAATTTTTCATTAGATTTTCATACTATTGCATTTACATGATTCTTGGTGATATGCAGCATAAAATATTTGTGCTGATATTCTAATACAAATAATACAAGAATTAAAGCAACTTCAATAAAAATCAACTATAACTGAACAAACTATAAAATTCCAATACTATGTCTAATCAATAAAGAGAATATCTGTTATAGTTATTTAATATAGGTGTGAAAAGTATATATATATACATACATTCACACACACACACACACACACACACACACACACACACATATATATATATATATATATGTATGTATATATGCTAGTAGCAAGGATGGGTGCAAAATCTAGGAAGGGAGTAGTTTTTGAAGGCTGCTGAAGAAAATGCTTGGCAGAATTGTAATAAACAGGGATAATGAGCAAAGTTATTGGAACTGCAGTGCAGCTTTAGCCTTGATAAGGAATGTGCAGGTCAAAGGTTTGCTCTTCACCAAGTGGCTGAGAAATTACAAAATGAGAAAGTTTAACAGCGATCATGGAGAAAGTCAAGTATATTTAATGTCCCTTGATTGTTTAATTACATATGAATAAAATATAGGGAATGCTTTGGGAAGATGTTAGAAGTGTGTTGGTCAGGGACATAAATATTTATATATTATTTACATGCAATGCAGTGTTTTTGTTGGAGAAGCCAAATACCTGAATATGCATCCCAAGTAACAAGGAAGACAAACAAAGAGAAAAGTTATCTATCAAAAGAAGTAAAAAGTTATCTATCAAAAGAAGTATACCAGGGGTCCCCAACCCCCTGTCTGCGGACTGATACAGGTCCGTGGCATGCCAGCAACTGGTCCGCGCAAACAAACAAAGCCCTATCCACAGATGCAGGCAGCACACAAACCCATGCATTCTCCAGTCTGCGGAAAAACTTTTCTCCACGGAACCGGTCCCTGGTACCCAAAAGGTTGGGGACCTCTGCTCTATACATTATATTATGTTGAATGCAGAGGGAATGGAAATGAGTATATAAAAATGTCTGTAGTAAAACTAGAAGAGATGTGGTCAAGAATGAATAAATAAATATGTAATAATAATAGTAATAATAGTCAGGGCTTTTTTTGTCACAGAACGTCCAGAACGGAGTTCTGGCACCTTTTTTGGATGGAACCTTATAGGGTAGGCAAGGTGGGTTGCATTCACCACTTCTGGAGGCAGGTTGTTCCACTGGTTAATTGTTCTAACTATCAGGATGTTTCTCCTTAGTTCTAGGTTGCTTCTCTCCTTGATTAGTTTCCATCCGTTGCTTCTTGTTCTGCTTTCAGGCACTTTGGAGAATAGCTTGACTCCCTCTTCTTTGTGGCAACCCCTGAGATATTGGAACACTGCTATCATGTCCCTCCTCGTCCTTCTCTTCATTAAACTAGACATACCCAATTCCAACAACCTTTCCTTATATGTTTTAGCCTCCAGTCCCCTAATCATCTTTGTTGCTCTTCTCTGTACTCTTTCTAGAGTCTCAACATCTTTTTTACATTATGGTGACCAAAACTGGATGCAGTATTCCAAATGTGGCCTTAACAAGGTATTGTAAAGTGGTAAATAAATGAATTAATATGGACAAGCAATAGTGTGAAAATGAATAATAGTGTGAAAAAAGACATTAAGGTAGTTTAATCATATAGAGATAATAAATAATGATCCAATCACAAAACAAATGCAGATAGTCCTCAATTTACAAAAGTTCATTTAGTGACCATTTGAAGTTACAATGGCACTGAAAAAATTACAACTGATTCATTTTTATGATGGTTGTAATGTTCTGGGGTCATGTGACCATCTTTTGCAACCTTCTGACAAACAAAGTCAATGGGGAAGCCAGATTCACTTAACAGTCATGTTACTTACTTGACAACTGTAGTGATTCACTTAACAAGTGTCTGAAGAAACATCATAAAATGGGGCAAAATTCACTTAACAAATATCCCACTTAGCAAGATAAATTTTGGGCTCAGTTGTGGTCATAAGTTGAGGACTACCTTTATATGAACGAAGAATAAGCAAGCTGAGAAGAAGAGGAAAACAAGAAAGCCTTGGATGAAGTTGATGAGAATCTCAAAAAAGAGAGAGATAAGCAATATAAAGACCAAAAGACAATTTATGAATTAATATATGAACATGATGGAAGAAGCAAATTGATTTGCAAGAATGGAAAGGTACAATGAATATTATTGGTGTAAACTACAGGTACATGCATTTTATTTTCTTGTCTCTGATTCCATATGTTTGATTTCTTTTTTCTTTTTCTTTTTGTTTCCTGTTTCTTTTTTCTTTTTCCTGCATTTTCAATAAATTTGCTTACTCAAAAGAGTCATGGGTATATATGAAGCTCTGTAATTCCTGATCCAACATCATTAAATATGTTGCTTATTATTTACTCTGCAATGTTTCTTCATATCTGTGACTTGTTCCAGGAGTTGGCCACTTGGTATATCAGGATATTCTGGTTTATAACGGATGTTGTCTGAGAATCCTGAAAGGATATATTCTCAAGATGTTTAGACAATGGAAAGTTGAGAAAGGCTGCATTAAATTATTTCTGCTTTGTGGAAGATTGGAAGCCTGGTTTCAAGGGTTTTTGAAAGAAATGCGCCACCTGTAGGCTTTTTTTTGCAGTTTTCAATTTCAAATACTACTGGTATATATACTTGTGGAAGCTGACAAATTTCCTTTCCATAGAGCTTCCAATTCATATTGTTGTTAATTTGAAAAAAAGAAGATAAAAGATAGAAATCAGGAAAGTTTAACAATGAGAAGAACTTCACTCTTTTGGTGAATTCTGGGACTAATTTGGTGAATTCTGGGACTAATGGGGTCTGCACCTGTCCCCAACTAAGGCGATAAAACATTTTGTATGGTATCACATGAGGGCGCTATTCCCAAAGACTTAAGACATACCACATTTGCATATAACTGGAAGGTATTTGAAAAGGAGATTACTTATTTTCTTCATAATACTTGGAATTTGACACATTATAGGCAAGATACCATTGCTGGCTTAATCTGGTCAAGAGAAGAAAGATGGGAGAAATTTAGAAAATTTTGCATAAAAGGAAAGCCATAATAGGTATCTTATTTTGAAAGTGTCTAGTGAATTTTTATTTCTTTTCAGTTGCACTTCAACATCTTCACCACTTCTTCTTGCTAACAAAGATATTGGTTTCTTTTGTGGTTTTCCTATCATTCAGAGAAAAAATTGTGCACCAAATATAGTTCTGTTTTCCAAAGATGCTCTTTATCGGCTATGGCTGACAAGCATCATCTGGCTCAAAAGTTCCTGAAATCCTTGAGAATGAGGTTTTCAGTGTTGGTGCAAGTTTGTTGCAACTGGAAACATATTTGTATGTGCATTTGTCTCTAATGTCCCCACCTCAGTGCTTGAAGGTAGAAAAAGGGGGCAGTGATAATGTAACAACTTTCAAAGAATTGGGATATTCCTCAGTCAACCAGTGTGGATGAATATCTATCAGTGAAAAATCATATTGCCAGCATTCGGAAGTTGGACTGCTGTGGATAACACAGTAGAAAGGTGTGATAGCATTAAGTTTGATAAAGCAGATAAAGATAAGTTTAAGGACAGGGCAAATAGAGAGAGAAGGCAAAAATCCCTTCAACATTTAGAAAAACAGTTATATTTCATCCTGCTTCCTATAAAACTGTTGGCAGAACAGTTGCCAGCTTCTGAAATTAAAACAACAACAACAACAATGGTGTATGTGGGAAAAATACAATGGTATAATTCATATGAGATCCAGGATAGAAACCCCATTGGGCTGGGGGTTAACACCAGCGCACAGCTGTCCGTTTAATTGAAAGAAGTTTGCCTGCTTACTAAAAACTTTGGGAATTGTACTTCAGCATATCTGGAAAATGTGGGTTAGGAATGGTGTTCTAAAATGTCCAACCATGAGTTGGAAAAGAAAATAATCTAGCTTGCAACTTTTTCCCATGTTGCTTAGTGATCTTATTCCTAATACTCTTATATTCAATTGCATTAATTACATTAATGCTCTGTCATTCATTCATTCATTCATTCAATTCACTCTCATATTCAAGCATGCTGGCTAGTACAGCAGTAGCTTTGAACAGCATATTTGTAAGATTTGTAAGGTATTTTTTCCTTTCAGGCCCCCTCTTTCATAATATAATTTCATGCACATTATTGGCGAGAGGTATTCTCTTATATTTTTCAAGCTTTTTTCTCTTTGTAAATCATAAAATATTGTGGATTTCCTTCCTTCCCTGAAATATTTACAATATATGGAGATCATGGAGCTGTGAAAAATACATGTTCTAATTTAGAAGATTTGCACTGATAGATATATAAACACACTATTTGGTCAGTTTATGTAAACTAGGCCATTTTCAACCCTCTTTTTAATCCAAGAAATAGAATTACATACTGATTTATGCAGGCAAACTACATTTTGAATTCTTAATCTGGAATAAGGAGAGTCTCATCCTACCAGCCTCTCTGAAACAGGATGATAACCAGAGGCAACCATCTTCTGTGGACAAGTCCATCAAAATTTTTTTACAGGGATGTCCAGCTCTCTTTGAGGCTGAGTTTGAGACATTTATGCACTTGGGTGGCTCAGAGACATCCCAAAGATCCTTTAGGATGACTCTGGGCTATGTTCCCAAACACAGATTTGATGGGCTTCTGTAACATAATAGAGCTGGGCAATATCTATTTTAATGTGTTGTGATGGGACTTAGCTATTCTGTACCAACTATTTTGCACCCACCAATCTTGGAGAAATCCCACAAAACTACAAACATAACCAAAGATTCTAAATCATCTCCCCAATCCATTTATGCTTTTATTTCTACATTCCATTCCATTCACTTGGGAATTATTCTATATATTCAGCTCATATATGCAATTGCATTATGTTGACAGAGTGGTCATATAGCCCAGAACTATCAAACTGATTTTAGTGAAATAGTTCTCCTAGCAAAAGCCTGGGATAGGTGACTGTGATTATCCAGGTGAGCCTATTTCTCTCCCATAGCCCGTACCCCAAATCTGAAGCAACAGCAAAGCAATCCAAGATTTGGCCACATGTGAGAACTGGCCTTAAACTTTATGAATCATAAATACTATTCAAGTAAATGAGAAATAGTTGTGGTGCAAATAAAATTCTGATCAATGCGAGACTCATGAAAAATTCACAAATAAGTAAGTCTATAGCTGTGTTTTTGTGTCAGCTTGGCCAGGTTCACACAAAATAAGCCATAAAGAAAGAAATGACACAGCAATTAGGTAGGCCAATTTTAATTCTCCAACATTGCTATTATTGATTGTCCCCTCAGTTCTGAAGTTTTTAAAATCCAGATTATCATCATTCATGTGACCATAAGTGGAATTTCTTATATTTTAGTTTAGAACAGTTTTCATTTATGGAGGGAAGTATAGATATTTGGTAGGACCCAATCCCTTTTGAATGATGATTTATTGATTAATTTATCAAATTTATATAGCCACCTATATCACTGAAAGTGACTCTGATGGTACACAACAGTTCATTTCAAATAAACATATATTTTCATTTTAAAGATTTGACAATCTTTTTGCACATCTTTGACAAAGTGATAGAATTAGTGGACCAACAAAGTGCTGTGATATAGTTTACTTGGACAACAGTAATGTATTTGATAAAGTAGTCACAACCTACTTCTTGACAAGATAGAAAAATGTGGGTTAGACAGCATCATCACCAGATGGATTCATGGCTGATCAACCACACTCAACATGCAGTCCTTAATGGAACTGCTTCTACATGGAGGGAAGTATGCTCTGGGGTACCCAAGGGTCGGTCTTAGGTCCAGTATTCTTCAATATCTTCATGATTTAGATGATGGAATAGAAGGGGAACTCATCAAATTTGAAGACAACACCAAGCTGGCAGGAATAGTCAACACTCAAGAATATAGATTTAAGATACAGAAGAATCTTGACACACTTGAACACCAGGCCCTATCTAACAAAATGAAATTCAGTGATGAGAAAAGTGAAGTTCTACATTTTGGCAAGAAAAAAACAAATGCACAGGTATAGAATAGGTAGTATCTATAACTGCAAGAGTGATCTTAAAGTCCTAGTGGACAATCATGTATACAAGACCCAGCAGTGTGCTGAAGCTGCCAAAAAACCCAGCACAGCCCCAGGCTGCATTAAAATGTTTATACCACTGGGCTTCCAGTTTTGCGCAGTAGTGCAGCAGCCAAGGGATTGTGGGGCTAGGCACCCTACGGCTGATTTCTGCCTGTTAGAGGACCCTAAATGGGCTTAAAGTCGCCCCAGAGAGGCGCTGAAGGAGGAAAATCCCATCAACTGCTGGTCCAATTGGATCCAATTGATCCAATTGGTCCAGTAAAAGCCCTTCAGAAACCAGCAGGAGAAAGGCTAGCTTAACTCCAGAGTCTAGCCCAAGCTACAAGCAGCCGAAGCCTGAAAGCACTATTTTAAGCCGATTGTAAACAACGTGTTTGGAACTGGATAAGAACATTGACTTTCTTTCTTCTACCTGATAATTGATTTCCTGGGGGGAAAAAACTCCAAGAAGCAAAAATCCTCCGAAAGTGAGAAGAAGGGGGATCTTTGCCCCACTCTCCTACAGGTGAAAGTGGCAAATTAAACTTTTTATGGAGACAGAAATATACTGAAATGAAATAAATATAAGACTGAAATCTGGATAAGTTTGAAATTGGTGGAATTTGTTAAGATTTTCTTTAAAGTCATGAAAACAGAAGACAGCAATTATTTTGAAAACTGAAAAATGAACTGATGCTGACATCTAGTGGTGGATGAAAATATACAATAGTAGTTGCTTCAATACAGGAACTGGCAAAGCCCAGGAAAAGATAACTTGATTTTGTGACCTTCAATGCCTTAATAATAGAGAACAGCTGTGACAAAAAGAAAAAGAAAACATTTTGGGCTACCTACAAAGCGAGAATTACTTTAGAAAAAAAATTGACCTTTCTGGATTATAAATACCTACTCAGTTGTGACTCTAAAGCTGTTTGCAGAGAAAGAAAAACCCTGATTTTTTGCTATCATGGAAAACCAGAGATCTGCAGAAAGAATATACCAAGAAAAAACAAATACTTTCCAGGAGGAGATGTATGCTATGTTGCCACTAATTAAATAACAATAATCTCAAACCACGAGGAAATTAATAATAACTTTGAAAATATAAATACATACATCTCCAATTTAACTTTACAACAAAAAACTCTCAGAAAATAAAAATAGAGAGTGAGCAGATAAAATAGACAACTGAACATAAACCAGAGGAAAGAAATTTAAAGATGGAACCTAACAACAGAAGAAAGTATGACTTAATCCAGGTGGAAAATACTTGCAGGAAATATTGGATATGGAAAAGATAACTTATATTCTAAGGCAGTGGTTCTCAACCTGTGGGTCGGGACCCCATTTGGGGTCAAACGACCATTTCACGGGGGTCGCCAAACAACACAGTCCGCCATTTTTTTCCCCTTTTCCTTAGCTGTGCTACTCCCTTTTATTCTATTGGCTTTTGAAAGCCAATAGAATAGACTCTCTTGAATAGAGTCTAATTCTATTGGCTTTCAAAAGCCAATAGGAATTGTCCAGGCTGTCTCTGCCCTGCTGAGCCCGCCAAAAGTCCCATTCTGCAAACGGTGCTTCACCAGTTGAGTAGTCCTCGACTTATGACCGGTTGAGTAGTCCTCGACTTACGACCGGTTGGGGGTCGCGGCATTAAAAAGGTTGAGAACCACTGTTCTAAGGTCACAAAATAAGTCTGAGGACAAGAAAAAAATTCAACAAAATGGATTACAGAGCAGTCAGGAGAACCATGAGAACTTGAAAGACAAAAAATGATAAGAGAAATTAAGAGAGAAAGAAAGGAAAGGATATTTAATGAATATGAAGGGGTGAAATCTTCCCATAAAAACATCTTACTTGATTTGTCTTTTGTACCTACAACAACATCTACAAGACTATGGGAAGACTCTTTCATTCAGCAGAGCACATTGATCAGGAAAGAGTTTGGCAAAAAAAAAAAAAAAAAGCTAAAATGAGAATTAAGAAATTAGATGATGGGATTTATCAGAGGGAATATTTAAAAATTAAACATCTGTTTGACTAAGAAATATAAAGATGTTGGATAGAAACGAATTTTAGTTTAAGAGGAATGAGCCCCTCAAGTAACATTTGAGTATTTTTTCTTTTTTTTCTTTTTTCTTTTGTTTTTTGACATGAGAAATATACAAATGTTGGGATGGTTTATATAAAGGAAATATTTTAGATACTTAAGTGTAATTGATCTTGAGAAAACTTTAATCAATAAAAATGTTTTGAATAGCTCTAAAAGATTAGGTAATTGGATTTATTAAATGGAACATTTAAAGATTAAACATATGTTTGAATATGGTTAAAGAGAAGAGAAAAATTCTGGATATAAATGTACATTAGCTTAAGAGGGACATGTATGAGGAAAAAAATACTTAAGTGTAATGAATTTTGAGAAAATCTTAATTGGTAAGAATGTTTTGAACATTGTGGGGAAAACAAATCTAAATAAGAATTTTGTAAACAGAATCTATGATGAGGCAATCAAGATGATCAGTTAGAAAAGAAGCTTTGATGTGGTTATTATTTGCAAAAATATTAGAAAAATGTCTATATTTAATTGTTATTTATCAAAACAATAAGAATTGTATTAATCCAAGTGTTCTGCCCAGACGGAACTCGTGGCTCTGATTCCAATCTAAACAGTCAGATAACTCACAAGCTTGGCAAAAGAGAATATTATTGGAAGAAGAGAAAATCAAGCAAAGCTACTATGTGAACTATTTAATTATAGAAACTAATTGTTACTGCCTTGGAATACTGCATCCAGTTTTTGTCACCATGATATAAAAAAGATGTTGAGATTCTAGAAAGAGTGCAGAGAAGAACAACAAAGATGATTAGGGGACTAGAGGCTAAAACATGTAAAGAATGGTTGCAGAAATAGGGCATTCTAGTTTAATGAAAAAAAGGATTAGAAGTGGTGTGATAGCAGTTATCCAATATCTAAGGGACTGCCACAATGAAGATGGGGTCAATCAAAACACCTAAATGCAGAACAAGAAGCAATGGATGGAGATTAATCAAGGAGACAACCAACCTACAATTAAGGAGAAATTTCCTGACAGCTAGAATAATTAATCAGTGGAACAACTTACCTCCAGAAATTGTGGGTGCTCCAGTCCTGGAGATTTTTAAGAAGAGATTGAACAAGGATTTGTCTGAAATAGTATAGGAGTATAGAGTTTCCTGCTTGAGCAGGGGATTGGACTAGATCATCATGTTTAAATGTATTTTGGCTGAACTAGATTACGGCTACTACATGCAGGTTGCAAAAATCCAGAAAACATTAGATAGTGGCAAAGAATAAAAATATTTGTATTTCTCACTGCCTTTTGGTGGCAGTCTGGATTTTTGTCTCCAAAATTTGATAGGTGCAAGCTAGAGAAGATGCCAGTTGAGATGAAATGTAAAGGTGCAGTCTTCTGAATGTCAAAGATATCTATATCACTCTGGAATTTTTGGCAAAAGGTAAAATTTCTTATGCTAAAAAAGAAAAGAAAGAGAAAGAGTGAAAGGGTAGAGCTCAGCCTCTTTAGCATAGGCAGGAAAGGAAATTTTAAGAGGATTGTTCAGTAAGCTATAATTAATGACATTCCCTCTCCTCCTCTTCACACAATATTTTATAGTGAAGAATGAAGTTGTGTCCTCCTTTTGATCTTGCTGTCCTGAACAAAAATACTGTGAAGTTTCACAGAGTTTTACTCTGGAATTTATTTTTAGTGCCAAAACCAACTCTAGGAGCAGGCAAAAAACTAAGTATAAGGATGCCCTTGAAGATATTCAGGGTGGCTTTATGGTACCAGGTAACCAAAATCAACCCAGAAAGATCTAAAATTAACACCCAGCATACAGAAAATGTTCAGGTGAGTATTTTATTGATAGGAAATATTTTCTATTCTCTAAAGTCCAAATTATGTCTTTAAAACTTTGCAGGATAATAATTATCTTGAAAGGTGTTCCCAGGTTTAAAGCTTCTCTTCCCATAATTCCAAGGACTGGATTCATGAGTCATACTAAGTCACAATATGATTGCTTGTTTGTGGCTTAACATGATGTATGAACCAACCTTTATGGTTTGTAAGCTATGATTTATGCCTTAATGCAAAGATATCCAACTTTGGGGGCTGATGAACACATCTAGAATCTTAAGAGCATGCTGCAGGCAATCTTTTAAATGATCAGGTAATAATCCTGCTTTTCCTTAATCTGGTGCCCTTCAGAGGTGATGCAATAAGCATTTCCAAAATTTTCAGCTAACACAGTCAATGGAAGGGTCTCACTTGATAAAGAATGGCTACAATCGTAGGCAATGATGTTCTTGGGCTTGCAGAACTGAGAGTGACCATTTTGTCTACCAGAATCAGTTCTCAACCTGTGAAGTAAGAGACAAACCAAAGTGAATGTTTCTTTAGTGTCCATCTTAGGTATCTTTAGATGTTGTGGCATATGCATGGTAGAGCTGTTTATTCCCCCCCCCCTTAAATGCCTATACAGAAGGAACCTGTGCATCTTTCTCCAAGGAATGTGGAGAAGTTCCAGACACATTTTTGAGCATATTCCAAAAACTCACATTTTGGGGAGTGACTTTCTGCTCAAGCAAGGGAATGCAAAGAGAAATGTGTATCTACTTTCCCTTGTTTCTAGAGAATCACAAAAGAAATGCATTTCTGCAAAAATAGATAATGGCCATCCACCTAAATTTATGAAAAGGAACTTTAGACAGTTCATGAAATATGCAACACAGTAATTAAGCTGGAACTTCCAAAGTCAAAGGCAGTGTATCTCAGTTTTCTATTGCTGAAGAGAACAGAGAATGACCTCACCTTGGAGGGTTGGCTGAGAAGCAGAGCACTGGATGAGTTGTGCTTTTTATACCGCGTGCTGTACATGTAACAAAAGAGTTTGTGAGAAACCTGTTGGGGAAGTGCCCTCACTCATAACTTACTAAAGTAACAGGGGAAGCATGGTGGGAGGGCTGCTGCTCCTGTTGCTGTTTTCCATTCCTAGCACAGGTTTCAGTCTTCGCAGCTGTGGCAGGCTCTTTGTGCTTCCTTCCTCAGGGCAAATAAGGTCTTTTCTGGGCTGCGGGGCAAGCTGCCTCAGTTATGTGGCTGCTGTGCTGTTCCTTCTCTGCTTCTCCCTAGAGCAGGGAGGTGTGGCCAGAGAGTGGTATAAAGTCCAAAGAATGAGCTTCTCCCCCCTTCAGTACAGAGTCCCCCTCGCTGGAGATCAGGCAGTCTGCTCTAGCAGCAAGACTATTCTTTGCAGCCTTTGTTTCTTGGCCCTTCACTCTCCAGGACCGTAGCCTGCCTACCATGCCCTCCCACGGGGTGTCTGTTGCCCTGCTGCTTTTAGCCCAGGTGGGCTTTTCTGTGAGCCTTGAGGCTATCCAGTGCCCTCCATGTTCTGAGGAGAAGCTGGCACGCTGCAGGACACCCTCTGGATGTGAGGAGCTGGTGCAGGAACCAGGCTGTGGATGTTGTGCCACGTGTGCCTTAACAAAAGGGATGCTCTGTGGGGTATACACATCTCGCTGTGGTTCAGGGCTGCGATGTTACCCACCACGGGGAATGGAAAAGCCCTTGCACACACTCATGCATGGCCAAGGTGTTTGCATGGACCTGTCTGAAGTCGAGGCGATTCAAGAGAGCATGCAGTCAACAGGTAAGGTGCCATCAGGTTATTGGACCCTTAAGGCTAGAAGACATCATTTGTGGCATGCACTGTTTATTGGGAATGATTTACAGAGCTATTCCACATGGGGAGGAAAGATTGATTTGGAGTACTTTAGATGAGAGGGCAATGATTTGAGCACACAGAATTTAAGATGCTGGTGCTGCCCACATCTACATCTCTTAACCAATGCCTGGAAGGAAATTGGCATCAAATTTGCATTCAGTATGTTTAGTTTAGGCAGGATTAAGTGCTCTGTAATCTCTCTGGGAAATCCATCAGAACTGTGTGTTGTATTTATGGCTAGCTGTATGTTAATTTGGCTGATAGTACAATGGCATGTTCTTAGTGGTGATCCTAAAATGATTAGTTTCAAAGAGCAAAGGGTTGGAAAGAACATTACTGAAGGGAGTAAGGATTTTGCTGTAATTATTTACTGATAGTAGTAAGGCAACACTGTTAGCAAGGTAGTTATTACTGTTAATGATGTGGTATACTTCAGGGTTGTAATAAAAAGGAAAGCTGCAGAGAAATGATCCTGTGTGAATATGGTCTCACATTGCCCAATTCCTGGCCAGGAAGGAAGCCAAATGGTTATACTCCAGGAAGGCTGGAGAAATAACTTTCCTACCTGCTCTGGCTTCTATATAGCTGAATAGGATTAAAAGGTGACCCATTTTAAATAATGACTTCAAACTAAAAAAACCCAAACACTCTCGTCTTCTTTCACATTTTACTCATATCACTCAAATAAACTTATTTTACTCAAATAAGTTTCTATTGGATAAGTAGGATAGCAAAAAGAGAATTGCAAACTGGGGCAGCATAGGGTTCATATGCTGAATAATAATAATAAAAAGCTGCAAAGAGTTCCTCTTGGATAATATGCCCAAATTGTGATTTGTTTTGAAGTGGAAAATGATACAAGCAGGAAAAAAAGAGAGTAGGAGAGAAATTTGTCCCTTGCTTGTTGCACTGGAGAAAGTTTTGAAAGCCACATGTATCTATTTTGTCCATTTATATATCATGCTGTCTAATAACAAATGGTATTTTTCACATATACAAATATTCAGAGAGATTAGTATAAGGATGAAGATTAAAAAATATCTTCAAAACTTTCTTGATAGAATTTGGAAAAAAAACTGATTAGACCATTTCTCTTCTTTATACAAGTTATGAAGATGTTTCACTGTGGACTAAAATGGTTTCTTCTTTGTATGAATCCGATATTTTTTTTTATCAATGATAAGAAAGTGGACTATACTACAATCCTAATGGTCAACTCACTAATCAATAAAGTATTTATCTGATGGTACATGACTAACTGAGAAATAAATTCAAATAAATTGAATGAGATTAATCTTAAAATAGATGGAGTAAAACTCTATCCTGAATGATATATTGATATATTGAAAGACTGGTTGGGTTTCTTTTTTTCTACATGCATTCTCAAGTGGGGAAATATGTATGAAATGGTATATTTATCATACACATACACTCACACATACACTCTCATACACACACACACACACACACACACACACACACACACACACGTACATTCAGTACTGTAATTTTGTATCCCATAGTAATGTGCAATAATTATTGCTCTTTAGGTCTTTTTGTCCTAGACAAAGTGATCCTCAGATCACTCAAAAAGCATATAATGGATGGCTAAGTGTTATTTCCAGTTTGAAGTTCTTAATGGTAAAAAGCAGCAGAGGTTTTCAAGATTACAAAGGCATAATTAATATCCATTAAGTGATAATTCATATGCATTAGATTGATATTCATACTTCCCTTTGAATTAAATAAATCCATAATAATAACTATTTCTTCTCTAGACTTGTCCTAAACCACTTAACCACATCATTGCTTCTGCTATAGCTACAAACATGCATTAAAAAGAGCAAGGTACACATCTTTTAATTCTTTGTTAATGGTTTTCAAGGATTTCCTCTCCTCAATTTTTGTATCTACCAGCTGCATGGAATAGGTGAACAACTCCTGTGATGATATTTCACCCATCATTACATTTTCTGGCTAATAGAGGTTTGGTATCTGCTGGAATTGCTCCATGTGGTGCTGCAATGGAAGACACTGAAGTTATGTCTGAAAGAATAAAGAATATTGTAATTTTTTTCATCAACCTTCATGTTATGGATGAATTTTTTTCTCACATTAATTATAGGCTTGTAAGAGCCACTTTTTGTGGACAAGGTCATTGCAGAATCCATGATCACAAAGGGCTGGTCAGGTGTGTAGGTTTCTCTCCTGCATTTGTTAATCTGTCTCATCTAGATCAGCTCAGATTTTATAATTCCTTATTTAATAATTCTTACTTAGTCATACAAGTGCCTCCTCAAAATAGAATAAACCTATGCAGAAGTGCCTCCATGCTGCTGGAATGGCATGCAAAGAGTTATAAGAGGCTTATTATTTCATGTTAATCTATTTTATATGACTTTTAAAAATACACCATTAGTTATTATGAGGATATGCACTATGGAACCCATAGGATGTTGCTCCAAATGAATTATTCTGGAATAAGGAAGGGTTAATTTTGCATATGCAAGACAGAACTAATATTAAAATCAGGATCAGAATGATTGTGTTGTTATGATCAAGGAAGAAGATAGAATAAAAGTTTTATATACAGTACATGATATGAAAAAATAGTCTTTGGTTGACAATCTTATCATGAGTAGATTCACATGCTAGGACAAGCAACAAACACATGGTGAAATAATAATAAAAATTATGACTTGGTGTTGCTATAATAGATACTAGTATTTAATTAATCAGAGAAAGGCATGGCAATTGTGTTCTTATAATCAATGAGTTTAGAAGATGCAAATTGCTTATACAGCTTGGAAAACCTTCCTCTTTTAAATAATTACAAAATGTACAGGTAGCCAAATCGTTACAAAAAATAAGAAAAGGGGAAGGCTGAGAATTCTGAAATCTGCATCGGCAGCGTCTTAATGTAAAGTTTGTAGGAAAGCATAATAATTCAGATTAAACTCTCTATTTCTGTGATGATATAAGATTGTACTCTGTACTGCTCTAAGGTTGCTGGGCTATAGAAACTTGCAAGCAATGGCTGAACTTTCATTTCTGAAAATATAGAAACCAAGTATCTTCAACCGCATCTTCATCCTTG
Organism: Crotalus tigris; assembly: GCF_016545835.1. Classification (NCBI taxonomy): domain Eukaryota; kingdom Metazoa; phylum Chordata; class Lepidosauria; order Squamata; family Viperidae; genus Crotalus; species Crotalus tigris. Next base: position 409,367 of record NW_024097068.1, read on the forward strand.
GGAAAACACATGGATTTTTTTTTTGATAGGTAGAAAATAGATGTACAGTAGATCTATGACCAACTTCTTTGTAAACTAAAAATTAAATATAAAATTGACAACACACTTTTTAAAAAGATCTGCAGTAAAATTAATTCAGCATAAAAAAGAAAGTCTTGTAACAATGTGATTCTCAACAACAATACATTATGTATGTTCAGGCCCTAAGTTAAGATTAAAAACAATCCAGCTCCCCCAAGTATGGGCAAAACCTATAAGGTAATTGCCATTAATAAAAGTATTGTGGCAATTATTCTAGTTTGTGATCTTCTAGATACAGTATATTGGGAATGCAGTCCCAAAATTTCCCATCAGTTAAATGGTGAAAAATACAAAGGATGTGTGTGTGTGTTTGATGACTTGGCACATCTGCGAATCACTAAACTAAAAAAGACTGTTTCACACCCACAGAAAGAACACAAATACAGTTAACAAGTCCCCAATACAATATTCAAAGCCAATCATTGCATGAAGATCTGCTGGTGTTTTAAGATTAAAAAAAAACAGAACTAAGATAAATGTAATACAGAATGTCCATGTAAATGTCCCATCCATGAGGGAGATGGATGTTTTTTAAATGTGATATATAAAATAAATAAATAATGGTCACAGGCTTCATATAGTCCAAATAATTGGTCAAAGAAACTTGAGCTATAGTGGTACCTGGTTTTTAAAATTAAGTATGATTATGGATCTTTCTGTTCATCCTTCTAATAGAGTTCTTTTAGATTCTCCTCTTCTCACTCCTGGTAAATTGCACACAATTCTTTAGCTATTTGTTTTAAAGAGAACAGAATCTCCTTTTTGGAATTTTTGTTTTGAATCATGACATCCTGAAGCATTCTATCCTGGAAGTTGCTACAGGAAGCTGACTTTCCTGCTCAAATAGGTTGGGGCGATTAGACATCTGGAAAACAGCTGGATCATCAGAGGAATATCCTTTTTGAAAAAGAAACTTGAGCAAGGACTTCCTCCGTAACTGGATAGAAACAGCTTTTTGAACACTAGGTATGAGTGATATATTTATATTGTATCACACTTGTAAAAGTAATATGCAGACATTTAGTTGTTGTTGCTATGATCATTTGGAAAGTCCATGAATGCTCTGCTATTTAAGGAACAAACATAATGGTGTCTATTCAGTTTCACTAAGGTAAGGTTAAATTTATAATTTGGCTGCTGGAATTAATACATGTCATAAAAATGAGTTGTCTATAAAAGGGCAAGAACTAGAATTGTGACTAAATTCTGAAAAATGCAGTACAGGACTGGGCAAATGGTTGGCGTGTGGGTGTTCTACATATCGGATATTAGAGGACTATAGTGGAAATTTGGTATTGCGAACTAGATACGTGTATAGTATATAATATACATGGGCAGGTCTAGAAAAGTAATTTCTTCCTGCTTTCTGAATATAGCTGAAGTTTATTTTGCTTTTAAAAATAGTGTTAAGTCTATCTGATTAAGATCACCAGATATCCAGCAAAAGGAGGACATGTTCTCCTTTTTAACCTCATGTCCTGAATTCAGAAGGCATAGCCTTAAAATCAAATATTGTCTGCTCTTTGGAGTATTTGAAAGTATCTCTTTTGCTTTTCAAATAAGTGCTAAGTGCAAGCTAATAAGCTCTAGCTGATTAGTACTTTCCATTTATGCTGTCATCAGTAACATACTGAAGATTGTTGTCTTCTATAGGCTCTACTATATTCCTGCCACTGAAAAACAGTCTTTCTGATGTTGGAAAAAGTACTTCGTATGCAGATAGACTTATTTTTTGTTTGTAATTTTTCACTGTAATTTTTGTTGTAGATGTCAAGAAAGTTAAACAATATGTACTCCCCCTCCCCCTCCAAATATATATGTGCTTCTTTCTTATTGTTTATGTCCTTCTTTCCAGCTCACATATGTAGTAACTATATATTTGGGAGCATTGTTAAAATTCATAAAAAATTGTTGTGCACCAATTGCTGACCTTGATATGCTCAGAAGAAAGAGCAATGATATCGGTGGCTAAAAAGAAGATATAGAATGCGACGAGGCAGGGAAATATTAAGAGAAGGGCAGTGGAGAAACAAAAATGTACATGGGGAAATTTATGTCCTATAAAAATTGAGAGTATAAGAAAATTAACACTGGCTTTTAAAAGTCTAACAACATGAAATAAAATAACCTCCCCCATCTAGAAATCCTAAGAGATTAATGAATGTTAATGGGGAAGATTAAGATATAGAAATAATCAGTGGTGGGATTCAGTCAGTTTGTATCAGTTCGGTAGAACCGATAGTTAATTTTTTGTTACCCAGGCCCAGAATGGACTTCTGGAAGCGGCATCCATAGAGACAATCAGTTGTTCACATATTTGAATCCCACCACTGGAAGTAATCCTAGTTTAAACTCTTCCTAGTGACTGTTTGCAGTTATGACAGTGATGAAAATTAAGTTTGGAACCAATCCTTGTATTTGTGACTATAAAGCAAAGGAAATCTGAAGTAAGCTTATAATTGTAGTTTTACATAGCAATTGCTTTGATTAATGACTGAGTTGTTGGTCACAATTACGATCTATAGGCTTATGTTTCTATTTAATTGGGTTCTCCATTATTTACAGCTCCTTAGCAGGCAAGGAGTATATTAAAAAAAGGGTATTGTTTAGATCTCCTAGAAGAGAAATATTCCAGAATGTAAATGACCAATTATCTAACCAAACCCTCTCTTCTATTAATAGTCTTTTTAGTTTGAAATGGTACCATTCTTGAAAAAATATTTCTATTTAACATCACAGTTTTTGCAGTGGGAGGCATTGAATATGACTGTCTGAAAACTATTCCATCATCTATGGACTTTTCATTAAGGATTATAATTGAGTATTCTAAGAACTTTTTATGATGCTTATAACCATCATTTGATAATTCACACAGTAGATTATGCTGTCACAATACTTGCAATATAATTTGTGCTCCACTACAAAAAGTTTGTTTGTTTGTTTGTTTGTTTATTTTCAATTTCATATACCGTTTTCAGCACTACCTCAATGTTTTCTATTTTTGTGCCTTTATATCTATTTCTAGATGCTCAGAATAGTAACATGAGAATTTACTCTTATTCTATTTTAACAATCCTGAGAAGGAGGAAGACTTGAGAAATAATGATTAGATTCACACATTATACTAACCCATAATTTTGTAAAGATTGTTTCTTGAAGCCATAGTTTAGTGGGTTTGATTGTTATGCTAAACTACATTGCATAAAGGATATGGCTGGGATCCTACATTATAATAAAATACAAAAAATAAACAACGATTTAGTTTAACGTGTATTTTGAAATTAGTTACTTATTGTCCCATAGTAAGCTCTGGAGTTGAATAAAAGTTCCCAACCCAGTTCAGCATTAAATCACTAGTCTTATCTACACAGATTCTAACGGATGTAATACAAAATGTATTTCAAAAATTATTTTCTAAATCGTTTCATGATTATGAATACAGCTATAGAGTCTAAGTGTCTGACTATTTGCCATTTATGCAAGGGTTATTGGAGGTAAGATAAAGAATATCTTACTGGATAAATATTTAATTCTATATGTACAAGAGGGATTCCCCTAGTACATTGCTTTTTGTTCAGCTATTATATTTTAAAGTAGATTTTTCCCCCCCCATTGCTTACACTTATATAAACTCAGACATACAAGATGCTGGGTATACTTTGCAGTAAAATGGGATTTACAGTCTAATCTCTAACCATTTTCAAGTAGAATAATGGGGGATGACTAACATATTCATAATATGTTATACAATATAGCACATTTGCAGGTGGAACAAATGGCTCTTAATGTTCACGGCTAGGGAAATGTGGCGAGGTATTGGAACAAAGTAGGCTGAGCATAAACACAAAAAAGAATAATCACAGAATATTTACTATGCTGTGTACGTTTTGCTAGTTACTAATTTGCTGGACTGGAGAAGGAATAGTCTGTAGGCTGAAATCCCAACTACCCATCCTACAAAATAGTTTGCAAAAAAACCCCCTTTTTTTTGCTATCTTTTTTTTAAAGGTTAAATTAAATTAGATTAAAGTTAGATTGTTTGAAATATGAAAAACTGAACATGCAATATATTTTGTATAAGAAAACTAACGAAACAACAGATGGCAATATTGTAAGATAATAACAAAGATAAAATAAAAACAATGGTCAACCACTACTTTTGCCACTGTCATTAACAAGACACGCAAACCATTATAGTGGTCTGTTCTATATAATTGAGAAAACTGTTGTGAGCTGCTTGGAGCCGTAGTTCAAAGATGGTTACACGTACAAGTCTTTTAAATAAGTAAATAAAAAGAGAGTAGACCCATAAAAAGTTCATCTTCCATATTGATGATTTTGTAATTAGCGCAGAAGTGATTAACTGTGCTGCCTGAGGCAAATTTGTTGTAGCAGTACTGGCAACTAATATCACATTATTCTAATTTTTGAGATTGACTCAATTTCCCCAATCTGGTGCTTTCCACATGTGTTTGGGTTGCAACTCTCAAAATAACAGCCAGTTTGGCCAAAAGCTGTGGAAGACTGATTATATAAATATGCGGAAAAGCAGATTCATTACTGGGTCCTATGAGAGTCATGTAACCATTCAGAGATTACCCAATATTAGAGTTCAGTGACCATAGATGGAATCAAACCTTCCTGAGATACCTGGCTGCCATGCTAGACAAAGCCAGAGGTGTCTGCAAGGAGAGGGTAAACATGTTACGAGATGGCCATAACCATGCTGTCAAAGTCTTTGCCCTTTTTTCTACAACTACATAATTATGGCTATTATTTTTAACCCTGTCCCTGCAGGCTGCCTTGGACAAAACCCTGATTTAAACGCCAAGTTTCAGACTTTCAAACCTAAAAGTTCAACATGGTTGAGGAGATGACCGACTCATAGTACTTTCTTCTCTATGGCAGGTTCCCTTGGCAGGCAGGTTAATGTGTAGTTGAGAGCAAACATTTTTGCTTAGTGTCACCCTCAATACCAGGAATAGGTTTTCTGAAATTGTTATTTTTGGTGATGTCATTTACTGAGTGAGAAGGACAAATCAGTGCCCTTGGCAGAGTGGAAAAAGGTCATAACAGGAAAGAGGAGCAGGCAGGAGTGAGCTGAGTTGTGATTTAAATCAACAATTGAAGTATTTTTTTCCTCCAGGAACCCAAATAGAGAACTAATAGAGAGTAATAGGAATAGCTAGGAACCAAGACTAGATAGGGAAAAAACTTTTTGAATAATAATTGACAAGTAACAGAGACACCATGGGACTTCTTTTCCTGTACTGTGTGCGGCCAGCAGGTAACATTGAGACCATGTGTTCCCTTCATCTCACCTGGTGGTTGCTAGGTAACAAAAGGCAGAATGGCAGCATAACCTTTAAAACCTACTATATTTTAACGGAAGGCAATTCCTTTGTTTATTTATTTTACTCCCTATCTTCATGCTCCCCCCCTCCCCCCCATTAGATTCCTCCACTGCCAACTTAATTTTGTGGCTTTTAACCAAAGCTTTCTTTTCCCTCCTTATTTTAAATCTGTTTCTCATTTAGTGTGGCCCTTTTCCTCTCAGACAAGCCCCCCTTTCTGGCTCTGGTGAAAGAGCTGTTGACTTGCCCTGGATTGATTTCCTCTCTATTTTGTCTCCATTTCAGTCATGCAAGTCTGAGACTTTCCTCAGTGAGGGTTAGTCAATTTGCCCAAGCCACAATGTGATTTTTTAAAATTACAATAAAATAATACCAACTGACTAAAGGAAAGTGGCTGGTAAACCTGGGAATGTTATGCCTACTGGAGAGTATGATCTCTTTTGGTTCTCATCTCAAACTTTCCCACTTCAAATACAGTACATTCCACCTTTTTTTAAAAAATAAATAAATTATGTTTAATAATGTCACCTTGCACATTAGAACAATTATATCAGTAGTATTTGTCCTGATATAAAAATAATTTCTTCGTTGGCTATGTACATGCAATTACGTTAGATCATTTATTTTTAAATTTGAGAGCTTAGAATAAGAACAAGTATTGTATACATTCCCTTCCCTGCCTACCTGCACAGCATTTTCCACCTTAGGAACGAAGCCAGGAAGCAATGCTTACCTTGACAGGTTCAATGCAGAACAAAGAAAAGGAATTGGTGGATTCCTTTGGCTTCCTTACCCCTCCCAACAAGTAGCACATGTTGGAGGGGAAAACATGCAAACAGGAAATACAGTCTTTGTCTTTGTCTTATGACTACGATTCGGACCAGAACTTCTGGTTGTGGAATTGGTTGTGGAGTTGTGCCTGATTTTATGACCTTTTTTCCTTGGTTGTTAAGTGAATTACTCTGGTTATTAAGTGAATCATATGATCATTAAGTGAATTTTACTTCCCACATTGACTTTGCTTCTTGGAAGGCAGCTGGAAAGGTTGCAAAGAGAGATCATATGATCCTAGGATGCTGTGTCTGTCATAAATACATACAGGATGCCAAGCATCTAAATTTTCATTATATCACCACGGGGATGCTGTGACAATTGTGTGGGGTAACTTTTTTCAGTGCTGTGTAAGCTTGAATGATTGTTAAATGAATTGTTATAAGTTGAGGACTATCTATATTCTGTTTAACATATGTCAGTTTCTGGGAAAGTGGAGGTTGGTGCTTTAAACAGCATATATAGTGAATTGACAAGGAGACGGGGTACTTTCCATCTGCAGGCTCTCAGATTATTCTAAACCAGTCTTAACCCAGCTGACAGGCCAAGGTAGGGAGTAAAGCTTGGGAAGAGAATCCGGGCCCTTCTTCAGCTTCATCCTTTGCCCCATTCGCACTCTTGTCTCAGTCAGGTGTGGAAGAAGGAACAAAATCAAGTGAGAAGGAATGATCACTAAAGAAAGAAAATACTGCAAGAGAACGTGAGCAAATGGTTGTGGCAGGCAGGAAGTGGAAAGGAGCTTGTGGAGTAGGCAAAATGGTGCTTCCTCAAAGTAAAAACAAGTAAAAAAGCAGTCACATGAAATCTCTTGTTGGTGGAACTGTTCAAAAACCAATTGTGGGATCACTTGGGACAGAACAAGTAGCACATAGCTGACAGAATTTATCTAAAATATCCATATTTGAATCAATTTTCTGTGCAGCATAGGATTCCTGTTTTTTTCAGCACAGGTCTAGCCCTCTTTCAGAAGAGCACCAGATTCATGCATATAAGGTGGGTCTGACAAGGACCAGAGTCAGGCATTATGTGAGTAGATAATTCTGCAGAAGCCTGATGACCAGTATATTTCCTGGTTATAAAGAGGTGTGAAATTAGTCCACAACAGTCTAAGCTGTACTTGTCAAGAGAAAATGTTGGATTCTAGCGTAGCATGTTGTGTGACTCTAACCCCCTCTCCCCCCCTTTGCAAAACATAGGGATAGAGAAAAAAAAGTTGCTGAAAATGTTGCTCAGCATTTTCAGGTCAATCATGAAAACTGAAGTGAAGACTTCCTCATTAAGACAAATAAAAGGAAGTACATTGTCCACAGGTTGCAAAACCAAGAAGAATTCTGTGGAATACTTGTTTGAAAGTATTAGATGACACTGAGCCATTCCCTAGAAGCAGTTCTTGGCACCACTCAATCCTTGCTGTATTAGTTAATTAATTATTTCAGGACATTATTGTTGCCCACCTTTGCAGTTTTGAAACATTTCACAACACAACACAGAGCTCTATGAGTGACAGAAGTCAAATGAAGTTTATCAGTTGCTTTTATTGGACAACAAATTCTTCCAGAATTTCACAAACAGTGGCAAATCATACCACTGTTTCAAATGGGTTTTAAACAAGAAATTTAACTATGAGAGAATTGCAGAGTTGCTCCCATTATTAAATCTCTAGCAGAGTCCAGATTTTGAGGTCCAATGATTTCATACTTTCTCCTCTATTAATATTGCTATGCAAGATTTCTTCCATCTTTCCTTCCTTTCTCTATGCAATTTTAGGTTTAAAATAAAGATTGTATGATTGCTCACAGCTGTTCAATTATGTAAGCATAAGAAATAGTGGTGATGGTGGGGAGAGAAATGGATATCCATTCTGAAAATTCTTTCTGACGTTAAAATAGTTTAAAAACTGTTTTCCCCCTCCCCCCAAAAGTAATAATGCATATAGATTATACAGCATGAATTGGATAGTGGCAGAAAATTGCAGTCATTTAAAAATGCTGGTTAAATACAGTTTCTCTTGGGCAGCGGGAGGACATGGGGAGATAAATAACATTAGGAGAAGGAATATATGTTCAAGTTATCAGACAATACAATATAATGAGAAAATGATTGGGGCAGAATTGCATACCTTTTATTCATTAGGTCAAGCACAAACAGTTAAAATGTCCAAAAAATTAGAAAAAATCAGTTACAAATCATACTAGAAAAATAAGTACTAGTCATTTTAATAATTATGATAGGAATGATAAAAAGCAAATAAAAATACCAAAATAAATATAAATATAAAAATACAATAATATAATCTTAAATTAATTTAAAAAAAATGAAGTTGGCGACCACAGCTAACCCCCAAATATTCTTCAGAAAGATTTCATATTAAGTAGTTTTGGGAATGTTAGAAGACAAGCTTTGTTAGAAAACAAGCTTGAATTCTAGGGAGAGGCTACTGCACAAGGCCAGAGCAATGAATGAAAAACAGCATCTTTTCTTTTTTCCTACTTTCATTGAAGCATAGACATTACCAAAAACATCTCCAGCTGGCTTGTTCTGCCCAAATCACTGAAGCAATAGTATCTCAGTGAGATAATGGGGAACATATAACCAGGGAAGGTCCTTGGCAGGATCAAGATTTTAGGATTTTCTGAGGGAACCATTTAGAACAGAGATAGTCAACCTTGGCTCTTTTATGACTCGTGGACTTCAACTCCCAGAATTCCTGAGCCAGCTGTGCTGGCTCAGGAATTCTGGGAGTTGAAGTCCACGAGTCATAAAAAAGCCAAGGTTGACTACCCCTGATTTAGAACATTCAGGCAGCAGTTTAATGAAACCGAACATCTGGATCAAATGAACATACATTGTAGATGGGAATGGTCAACCTTTCCTTATTGGGGACAATAATTAGATAGAAAAAGAAATTTTAAGAAATACATATTTGTTGCATCTCAGTGCTGCTAGAGGTTGAGGTGGTGCTTCTACAGAATAAAATGCTATATACTTGGAAGACCCAGTGTGCTTTTCGAATAGGGCCATATATGATCATTTATAGTAAGTCAATATATTCAAATAGGCCTTTCTCTGTTGGTAAATAAATGTGCAAGTGTATGAATAAATACACTTTTATTACTTACTCAACTTTTTGCTTGTACCTGAATGCAGAGCAAAGAAAAAAAGCCACAGAAATATTTAGATTCAGAGCAACTCCCTGATGTAAGAAATTTCATCAGGTAAATTTCTTCTTGCTTCTCCCCAGTTGTTAGTCTGAACAGGTGTATTGGGGAAAAAGAGAAATTGTAGAAAAAAAGATACCAAAATAAGAAAATACTATAGTACAGTATGTTCAGTTATAATAACTAGCTACTAAATTGAAATAAACTATATTGGACTAGGTGTACATTTGATTTAACTTGCTAGAAGGTTGCTTTGTATAAGCTTTGTAAAAACTGTAACCATTCTGAATGTTTTGTTTCTTTAAAAAGATTGCAAAATACAGTGTAAATCCTGCAGCTTATATTTGGTGAAAGCTGTTATTAAATTCATGTCTCCATTCCAGTTATATAGGTTGTTATTAGGATTTCAAGATAAGATTTTTTTAATTTTATTTTTTAATCCATATGAGCTGCTAAAGAATTGAAAGTGTGGAATAGCTGCCTATTAGCATGAGTAAAAAGCTAACAAATTGGGAATGGATCAGTTGTCCTGATGGAGAATAGCAAATTAGGGTCAGCTTTTCTTTCCAAATCTGCATCTGTGATCAAATTTCCTTCACCACTGCCCAGTTTTCCCTCTTTTTAATCTTGTTCTGTGTTCCAATGACTTTATTTAACAAGCTTTTGTTTGCATCTGGCTTCATTCAAAATGTTTTTATTTGCTCCCATTTGAATTCAACACTTTAAAAGGGTGACTTAAATTTTTGCAGAACTGGCCAAGCCAACTTCTCTGCCCCGAGTGAACGGGCATTAATCAAGTTGCAAGGGAGCATATAGAAGTCCTGCAATTCCAGAAAGTATGTGTATTCTTTTTTTTAAAAAAAATGGTCTAGTTCTGTGATTTTGTTGGTCTAACTACCATGTGGTTAATAACGCAGAAGGGCAGCAAAAAGCTGTTAAGGCTAACATACTTGGCCAAAAAATCAAAAGCCAACAAAAATATTGAAGCACAGAAATGAAATTAAATTGGCCTGAAGCTGTTTCAACTGCCAGGTTTTCTTCAAGAAAATCTTAATAATTACTGAATAGTCCTATAAGGTCTTGCATGTATATATGCAAAAGTATGAGATGATATTATTTTGAAAGAATAGAATGGATTTCAAGTTACAAGTGAATATTTTAACTTTTTTTCTATGAAGAATTAGCAGAGGAAATGGACTCCATTAGACAAGAACATATTTGTCATTGTTTAAATGTCTATAGTGTAAAATGATTTCCCGTGAGGAAAACATTTAAGCACAATATGCATATCTGTCAAGAGGTATAGCTTGTTCTGCCAACTCTGAGTTTTATTAGACAAGGTCTGCTAAAACCTGTTGAGAGCTCAGTGCCCAGCAAGGTGCCTTAGGAATGATGATTCCTTGAAACTCCTGCACTGGAGGGCTCAGAGTTCCTGTGTTCATCACACAATATGTTGGAACAATGCTATATAAAAGGATTGTGGCAAAATTAAATATATCAGTTGTTACTAATGTTAAATGGATTGGTAGAACATGTCCACCAGAGGGCGCTTTGATAAAACCTCCTTAAACCTGGACCTTTTTCTATTACCGCTTCTTTCTGTTCCATCTGTAAACCAGACCAAGGGCTATTGAGTAATGTCCCCAGCAAAATAATAAGCAGGATTCTTGCCTTATTGTAACTTGAACTCCAATAACACAGCTCTTCTGTCTCCCATCACACCATTAAGCGAGTCCACACTATTAGTATTTTTTTAACCTGTTTTTTTAATTCTATAAAATATATGCCATTTTGAGGGGGCTGGCAGATGTTATCTCAGAATCACTGCACCATATCTTTAAAAAATCCTGGAGCACTGGGGAAGTACCTGAGAATTGGAAAAGGACTGATGTGGTGGTTCCCATCTTCAAGAAAGGAAAAAAAAAAAAAAACAGACCTAGGAAACTACAGACCAATCAGCCTAATATCAATACCTGGGAAAATCCTAAAAGATAATCCAAAAACAGATTTGTGAACAACTAGAAGCAAACAACGTTATAATTGGTAGCCAGCACAGGTTTGTTAAAAATAGATCATGCCAAACCAATCTTATTTCATTCTTTGATAAAGTGACCGAATTAGTAGACCAGCGAAACACTGTGGACATAGTATACTTAGATTTCAGTAAGGCATTCGACAAAGTAGACCACAATCTACTGCTTGGCAAGCTATAAAAAGGTGGAATAGACAACAACACCTCTAGATGGATTTGTAGCTGGCTGACAAACTGTACTCAACAAGTAGACCTCAGTGGTACTACATCCACATGGAGAGAAGTAATCAGTGGGCTACCACAAGGCTCTGTCTTAGGCCTAGTACTCTTCAATTTCTTCATCAATGACTTAGATGAGGGACTAGAAGGGAAACTCATCAAATTTGCAGATGACACTAAACTGGCAGGAGTAGCCAACACCCCAGAAGACAAGCTCAGGATTCAAAAACATCTTGACAAACTGGAACAATGGACCCTAGCCAGCAAAATGAGTTTTAATATGGAGAAAAGCAAAGTTATACAATTAGGCAGGAAAAATCAAAGATATAAGTACAGATTAGGTGAGACCTGGCTCAAAAATAGTAAATGTGAGAGGGACCTTGGAGTCCTAGTGGACGATCACTTGACTATGAGCCAGCAATGTGCAGCTGCAGTCAAAAAAGCTAATACAATCCTGGGTTGCATAAACAGAGGCATAGAATCAAGATTACGTGAAGTATTAGTACCGCTTTATAAAACTCTAGTCAGACCACACCTGGAATACTGCAATCAGTTTTGATCATCATACTACAAAAAAGATATTGAGACCTTGGAAAAAGTTCAGAGAAGAGCAACTAAGATGATCCAAGGCCTGGAGACTAAAACATATGAAGAATAGCTGCAAGACTTGGGTTTGACTAGTCTAAAGAAAAGAAGAAATAGGGATGACATGATAGCAGTATTCCAGTATTTGAGAGGCTGCCACAAAGAAGAGGGGGTCAAATTATTCTCCAAAGCACCAGAGGGCAGGACAAGAAACAATGGTTGAAAATTGATCAAAGAAAGAAGCAACCTGGAATTAAGGAGAAACTTCCCAAGAGTGAGGACAATTAACCAGTGGAACAGCATGCCTTCAGAAATCGTAGGTGCTCCATCACTGGAGGTTTTTAAGGACGGTCACTTGTCTGAGATGGTATAGGTTCTCCTGCTTGAGCGGGAGGCTGGACTAGAAGACCTCCAAGGACCCTTCCAGCTCTATTCTATTCTGTTCTGTTCTATTACTCTATTCTGTTCTGTTCTACTTTAGCACTTTCTAGTTATATATTTTTATCGTATTTGTGACCTCATTTATCTTGTTTAAAAAGACAGGAGGCAGCTTCCGGTTCCAGTTTGCGATGTTTCTAGTCACACGGGGAGACTCGTCTCCTCGTCAGCTAGCCTTCCCTCCGCTGGTCGACCCTTATACGGGTCGAAAGTCGCCCTGGAGGGTGCGACCTCCATCGAGGAGGCTTTAGCTCGGCTACGGAGGAGTGGTGGCTCCTCCAGCTGTCCGGGTGATCTCTGAGGGCCAACGGAGAAGAAGATTGGCCAGTAAAATGGCTGATCACCCTGCTGCTTCAAACCACAAGTCAAAGAACATCTAAGCTGTAAGAACCCCCGTGGTAAATCCGGGTGAGACTTTTCCTTGTTACTTTCTCTATTTTACTTTGCTTTTGGAACCTGTAAGAGCCTTGTTGGAATTATTTCCCTGGCTTGAGAAGGCAGCTTTTATGTGTTTGGGAAAGAAGACTTTTTTTAAAGACTATATCTTATTTTCATACTTTTTGGGATACAGAAAATTCTGTCTCCTTTTTTCTAAGAATTCCAACATCATCTGATGTTGGAAAATTATTTCTTATTTCACACTATACTTTTAAAGACTGGAAAAGACTTTTTCTTAACCTACTGAGGACATCTAGTGGTGAAAATTTAACATTGTAATTTCTGGTTATTGTTTGGAAAGTTTTGACCTTCAAATTATTTTTGAAAGAAGATAAGCTTTGCAGCTGTTGGGAACTGTGGGGGTGGACACTGACTAATCTTTATCAAATACAGTCCCCACAAAAAAGAAAAAGAAAAAAGAGATTTTTTTCTATTCACTATTAAAATGGAGGAATTGCATTCACAACTAAACTATAATCTTATACTGGAAAAGATATATGAGGCCACTGCAGAAACTTGTGCCCTATTGAAAGAACCTATTACAGAACTAAAATCCAGAAATCTTACGTCAAACATTCAAATGGATGCCCAGACTACATCTGATTATTTGACAAATCAAAACATACTAGAAGAGGAATTAACAGAGATAAAAGAGGAACTCATCATACCTTATAAATCTCTCATTTGTAACCTTGAGGAACAGAAGAAGCAAAGACTGAGATTTGAAATTACAAAGCAACGATATTCTAAGGAGGAGAGAAACAGACACTTGACACAGAGGATGGGACTCTTATTCTTTCAAAGCTCACTGCAAGCAACAAAAATAGATCTACTGGCTGAAAGGGAAGCGTCTTTATGGAAATCTACCTGGCATAGGAAAAAAGCCAGAATTAGATTACTTTTGAATGTTTGACCACCCAAACACCACGCTGGGTCTTGAGTACTTTTTCTTAAGAAATTAAAAAACCAATAAAATGTGTTTTTTTTTTTAAAAAAAAGACAGGAGGCAAATAAAATAAATAAGCAAGACTGTAGAATTCCTCCTCTCCTATTTCCTTCCTGATCTGTTCATCTATCTATCTTCTATCTATCTATCTTCCTCACTTGCTGTGCAACAAATTGCGTATTCTGCTCACAGCAACATGTTGAGGAGGGTGGGGGTAAAGAACAGGAAGCAACAGTAGCTGTTTAGTGTTCCATATCAACATATGCTTTGAAAGGTTTCTCTAGTTTCCAGGAAATGTTAATTCCCTGGATATCTTGACAGAAACTCTGATAGTTAAATTGAAACAGGTTTAAATACTACATTAGATGCATTGATACACATTGTGAAACTTAGTGATCCTCCAGTGTATTTCCCTTTCATATTTATGATTTATTAAACAAGCCAAACATCACAATGTTGAATAAATGTATAAACTGGCTTCTGGAACAAACCTCAGATACTCATTTAGTTATCACTCTAAAAATCCATGTTAATTTTTGAGCACATGGATCTGTAATAAAACTGTACATAGAATAAATCAGAATTCCCTGGATTTTTTTTATTTAATGGGGAGTGAGGAGATGAGCTCTTGAATTTTTGTAAAAAATGCAATATAGCAAGACCTGGACTATGGTTTCATTTAGTTCCTTCTCCATAGGATCATAAACTTAGCTTATAAGGAATTTTCTGGTATCTGTCTTCAAGAACCCTTGTAGGGAATGTATGAAAGTATGCTAAGCTTAGTACATTCTGGGGTTTAGGAACATCCACAATGCCTTCTCAGTTCTGTGTCCAGGCTTGAAACCTAATTAGAAGGAATGCAGATAATCTGTTTCATCTGGACCCTCTGAAGCAGCTGCCCACCAGAAAGGAAAGTTACAGATGGGCTGGAAGTAAACCACCATTACTGGGTCTAATCATGGCTTCTTGAGGAGGATATACATCACCTACTCCTTAAAATCAGGAGGAACCACCACTATTTTTCAAAAATGAACCTACCACTATTTAGATTCAATCACATATCTCCTCTTGGGAGGTTTTAAGCAACTGGGAGACACATGGATCTAACAAGCAGATAGATGGCTGTGCAGCAACCTGGGGGACTCTGTTCACTTTCTTGGAACATACAGGCAGAAACGCTTCCCCGATGATCATAGCAGACTATACTTCAGTCAGTTCCAACCAGTTCTGCACAACCCAAGTCCAACACAGAACAAATCTGAATGATTTTATTTAACACAGGATCCAATAATCCTCACACTGGGTATATGGATATATCAACAACCTGGTTCTTAATATGTTTTTTTTCTGTTTGTTGATCTTTGTATATTTTTGTAACAATTTAAATTGTTTCTTCTTAAGTGGCTTTGGTTCTGGATAATCAAGGCTTGTCAGCTGTGTTTTTGTTCTAAGAGCTCACAAAATCAATATGTCCCATTGATGGGACTTCCCATCCCCATTTGACTGTTTCTCACAGTGTTTCATGTAGGCTTCTGCAGAGAAGGAGCCTATTGGCAAGGGGCCTGGCATTCTGGAAGAGACTTTTGTTTCATTTCTGTTCACAAGAGATGCTCCTCCTCACTGCAAAAGCACCATGGAGCTTTTTTGTTCACAGAGATCGATAATTCAGTACAGACTACAGTGGGTGTGGGAGTATGTGTTTAAAGGCATGACATCTCGACCTTACAGCTGCAGAGAAGTTCAGCAAGAAGAAAGTAGAACACATATGCATACACATTGGGGAAAAAATCATGTTGTGCTCTAGCAAAATATTAAGTTTAAAATGCCCTGAATTCACAGTATCCTACATTTGCTCTTTCTTCTTCTTTTTTTTTAAGTTAAACTAACCAGATGTGCTCTCTTGACTCTTGCTTTCTGGGTTGCCAACATCTGGTAATCCCACCACTGGAATCACATTTAGCCCAGAAAATGGTTGCCAAGACTCTCCATAGTTGTTCACTTTGATACTCTTTGCCACAAATCCCTCCCCCCCATCCTGTTTAAGAACAGGATGAGTTCATAAGTGCTACTTATTGTACAGCGAGCATCCTTTAATCTGCCCTTCAATTTATATACTCTCCCATAATGCTTTACAACACTCTCTGGGTGGTTTACAGTGTCAACATACTGCCTCCAACAATCTGGAGCCTTGTTTTACTGACCTTGGAAGGATGAAAGGCTGCATCCCATCAGGATTGAACTCCAGGATGTGGGTAGAATTAGCCTGCATTCTAACTACTGTGCCACCATGGCTCTGTGTGAGCTGAGGGGCAAAATGCATAGCTAGATCACAGCAAGGACACCATCAAGTTAGCCTGTAAGTTCAAAACTCCATCCTGTGTTCATTGTAATGAGATGGATGGGGTGGGATGGATGGGAGACAGTAGGTTCTTTAAAATCCACTCAGCTGTTTTCCTGGCACTGAGCCTTCTGTTCACACAATGAGAAATTGCCAGAAGCAAAATGGTTAATAACTTTTGTCATGGTTACAAGCTTTTCTAGAGCACTAGTGAGGTCTTTGGCTAAAAGGCAATTTGAAAGAGGCCAGCATAAAATCGACATTATCCAACTTTTCCCCTTGCGGAAAGAAAATAAAGTATATGGCAACATCAGTAGAAAATGAGCATCCTCGAAGGTCTGATCTTTGAAGCTACATACAAAACCTGAAGAATCTTACATTCACTCGTCTGGATGATTGAACTGTAGTGGATGGCTGAAGAACAGTTGAATGGATAGCTGAAGGAAGAACACTGCCTCAGAGGAGAGGGACACCAGAGGAGGATCGCCCTGGGGCTTTTAGGGCAGGGCAATTCATTCAAGTGTAATGGGCACGGGGTGCTTAGACAGGAGGCAAACAGCAGACCAAGAGAAGGGAGCCCCAATGCTTAAGACTGACCCTGCGAGCTCATGCCCAGACCCATGGACCACAGTCCTTCCTACGTCTGGGTCTTCAGTTGCTGCAGACAAACATTAGATTGGTTAACAATAAGGTACCATCTTATCAGGGAGGAACAGGCTGACCCGGTGTGCATTATTAAGACTTTGGCTAATCCCAGACGGCGGTGTTCCCCTTTTGGAGATGTGTCCAGCCGGGTTTAGAGTTGGAGGGGAGTCTCTTTTGATCTCTTTTAATCTTCAAGGGCCATGCTCCCCATGTTTTAAGATCTGAGACCATGTTCCTGAGACTGGGCTTGCAGGATCAGTTGGGACTGTTGCTGTCATTCCAGCTTCCTTGCTCTGTAGTAACCTCCCTTCCTAAATTGCTGGACACCATCTGAAGGTTGGCAGTGGAGTTCTCCAGGCTTATGGTCCTAGGGGACTTTGATCTGCCATCCATGGGTTTGGCCTTAAAAAGGGTGTTCATGGCCATAGGTTATCATGGCCCAACTTGAGACAGTGGCCACACTCTAGATATTAACTTCTTCTTGGATTAGTAGTAATATGACCTGTTGGGGGGATCTGTCAGTGTCCCCTCTGCCAAGAAAAGACCACACCCTGGCTGCCTTGAGATCCTCTTATGCTGCACCCCCCTCTGCAGGGAAGCTGGACCTATTAGAAACCTCAGAGATTTATCCACTGGGGTTCCAAACTGGGGAGACCCTGGGGATACTGCGGCATGTTCCTGTGGAGGCTCTGGTGGCAACCTGGAATCCGGATTGCACTATGGACAGGATTGCAGCTATCTGTCCTCTCCTGGCCCATTGACCCAATACTCTTCGTGGTTCATGTAGGAGCTGAGGTTGAAAGGGACCAAGAGACATCTAGAGCACTGTTGGAGGAAAACAAAGAACAAATCTGACCAAACACAGATTAGAACTGTGATTAAGGCATACCTTGGCAATAAGACTGGTGAAACGCCAATATTTCTCTGCATTTATTGCATCCACAGAGTGTCACCTGATAGCCTGGTTCAAAGTCACCCTTGGGAAGGAAGGCTCAGGCAATCATCTTCAGGGCTGTCTGGAGGAGTTTATGCAATGCATGATGGATAAAATTGCTCAGATTTGCTCTCAGATTCTTCTCTAATGGAGCAAGTCCATTAGAGATGCTTGGAAATGAACTCACCCTGTTATCAGGGAGCAGCCTGGTCCTGAGGAAGTGGACAGGGTCCTCAGGGCAGTCAGCATAATTACTTGCTTATTAAACCCTTGTCCTTCCTGGCTATTGAAAGCTTCAGAATGGTGACTTCTGGGTGGATGCATGCAGTGGTTAACAGATCACTGCTTTAAGGAGACCATGATCTGCCCCCTCATGAAATCATCATTAGACACCAGATAGGATAGTATATTCATTCTTACTCTCCTTGATATCCTGGCAGCTTTTGATATAATTGATTATGGTATCGTTTTGGACTAGCTGTGGGATTTGGGATTGGGCAGTGCACTGATGGGGTGCTTCAGTTCCTTTCTCTGTGACCACTTCCAATTGTCCACCCCCCCTGCTGCTCCTTTGTGAGGTGCTACAGCATTGGTATTCTCTCCAATCCTTTTAATATGAAACTGCTGGGTGAGATTATCCAACATCATTAGATCAGGTACCATCAATATGATACTTAAATTTGTATCTCCATGTCTGGTAACCCAAATAATGCTGTGGTTGCCCTTTTGTGTCTGATGCCAGCTTTTGCTGGTTGTTTGCAGGTTCCACATATTATATTAAGCCTTACCACATTAAGAAACTACAAAGACTGGATTCAGACAACACATTAAGCATAAGCAAACCATCTCCATTATATCTTGGCAGAGAGTATGAATCTGCCCAATTGAATGGCAGTGGCTCTTACAAGCTTCCAGCAGGAACTTTTCTAGCTCTACTAGGAAATGACTGGAATTCCACTGGAAATTCTCCTTTGCAAAGCAACTCTTCTGCAAATGAGCCATTTTTTTCTACTTTAAGCTGATGGATAGGGCCATTGAAAAGGAGGGAGATTGAACTTGGCACCTATCTCCCACAAATGAAAGGTAAGAAATCTGTGTCTTCCAATGTTGCTCACTATAATTCTAAGCAGCCCCAGTTAGCTTGGTCAAGGATAAGTGATATTAAGCCTATGTTTCAAGCAACCTATGAAATACCAAAAAAAAAAAAAAAGATCATCTACTTTCAATAGCCATTTGCCAGCATTAATGAAAGGGGATTTAAGAAATGAAGGCTCACAAATCTTAATCGTTAAGCATGTTGAGGCTAGCATTTTGCCAGTAGTGCTCATGATTAAAGCAACATGTGTAGATACTATAGTGGTTTATAATCCACAAAGCAGCCTTAAACTTTATCAATCTCTCAGTCAGGATGATAACCTAGGGAAGTTATTATTCCACATTAAAGTTTGTGAAGTCTCAAATCTTTGTATAATTTAATCCTATTAAAAAGACCCCAGACTCCTTATTAAGTGGATAGAAGAAAGCAAAAAACTTTACTCGCCAATTTCTTTGTGAGCAAGTGAGAACAGTTGGTTTATTATAAAATTGATGTCCTTAAATACATATTTAGTCAAGAGGAATGCCTTTTGTTAGTAATTCCTGAGACCCCAATGAGCTGGCTTATGAAAAGTTTGTATGTGCAAGACAATTTCTTGAAGGATAAATTTTGCCCAATTTTCAATGATCTTTTAATTTTAGCGTTACATATTTTCAGCAAATTAAATAATTCATCAAAAATAAAATCATACACAGCCCTTAATATATCATCCGTAGGTAAATACCAGATTAGTACAGATAAAATCTTACAAGTTCTAAAAGATTTAGTCTGAAAAAAACAAAAATTCATGCAGAAATTATTATAAGCAAAATTGAATGAAAGGACTATGCTAAAAACTTAAATGAAAAGATTGTTGTTTATATTATGGAATTGATAACCTTACTTCGAATTCTTGTCAATAGTAATATGTTTCAACTTTTTCTGATTTATTCCTCTCCATATTTGTTGGGCTATGATTTCCATAACTGACTCCCAGCTAAAAGCCTTTTGAGTTATCTTGTTCCATCAAGATGAAGATAAGATGAGCCCTAACCACAAGTATCCACCACACGAGAGGGCCGAGAACAACAGATGACAAAAGTGGCATCACAACATCACAATGGAAGTTACTTTTGTCTATTTATATTCAGTGTTGTGATGCAAACATAAAAGGGCAAAACTTGTGGTATGATAACATATTGTGCATTTTGCCATTTTTGGAATCACAATAGATAGGAACAGACATCATGTCCTAATTGTAGTGATCAATTAATGCAACTCTCAAACTATATGAGGATTGAAAATTTTGTTATTTGCACTAAAGTGGTCTGAAAAAGAATGTATATCTAATTGTAGTCAGAGATGGGATTTTAGTTTCTCTGAAACATTGAATTCCATCTCTACACACAGCTGGAATTTGGAGAAAGAAAATAAAAATAGTTATAAACTGTTCAGTCTGTCCAGGAACTGTCCCTAGACTTATTGTACTAGAGAAACAATCTAAAATATTAGTTGTTGCCTAGTTTGGCAACAACTTGTCATTTGGAAAAACAAGCTGCCCAAGCCATCTTAATATAAGATGGGAGGTTGTATGAATGTTTTAAATTAAATAACAAGCAATTTGATTTTTTTTCATTATTTGCAAGAAAATAATGGAGACAAATACAATTGAGCAGGTCATTTTGCCAATAATAGAAGAGCTAATAGAGGCTACAGTGCTGAACATGCACAGAGGGGTCATCATCTGCCATCCTTAAATTCCTTAAGACCACTATATACCTATACTAGTACTAGCAGAAGTTGAATCCAGCTGCTTCCAACCTAGTAGGAATGTTAAGGCCTATGGAACAAAGAGAATTGGGTCAATTTCTGCTTCTGAATGTACCTCTATGTTTAGAGCTTAAAAACCAACAATTAGTGTGATGTGAGGATTTAATATTTTTCACTACCAGATCGATAACTATGGTTCTAAACTGCTTCCTGAGGGATTTTTTTTTTTTTGGTGCTATTGCATAATCTGTACTCAATGTGTACACAAAAATGCTTTTTTTTCCTGGAAGGGGAATCTATTTCATCAGTATATAAAAAGCTGTCCATGCTGCCTTGCTATGATGCAAAAGAAGCTTGAAGAGGTTGTATTGCATTCATTAAAGTCTGGGATAAATTTCCTTTTCCGCCCAAAGTCAGTTGATGAGAAGGAAAAGTAATGACTTAGGAAGAAGAAGAAGAAGAAGAAGAAGAAGAAGAAGAAGAAGAAGAAGAAGAAGAAGAAGAAGAAGAAGAAGAAGAAGAAGAAGAAGAAGAAGAAGAAGAAGAAGAAGAAGAAGAAGAAGAAGAAGAAGAAGAAGAAGAAGAGAAGAAGAAGAAGAAGAAGAAGAAGAAGAAGAAGAAGAAGAAGAAGAAGAAGAAGAAGAAGAAGAAGAAGAAGAAGAAGAAGAAGAAGAAGAAGAAGAAGAAGAAGAAGAAGAAGAAGAAGAAGAAGAAGCAGCAAAAATGGACTTTACTCTCCTGGGATGTTCTTTCAACTTCTCAATTGGTGGTGAGCATACAGCCCTCACATTTCCTGGTGGTCCTCCATCAAATATTAATGAGGCCCAAACACCCTTAGCTTTTATGAGATCAGCCAAGGTCAGCTAGAAACCAATATTTCTCTTCAAATGTATTTCTGCAGATATTGCTTTTGTTTCTTAACATAAATCATGAAAATAATTTTTATCTGCATTCTAAGTGTTATGTTTGGTGTTCGGTGAGGCATCGACGACACAGTAGGTGAACAAACAACTCTTTATTGCAGGTTTAAAACAGAAGCCAGGATAACTGCAGCTCCACCCTTATTTATACACTCAACAACTAGGTGGCAGCCAATAGAATTCAAATATTAGTTCCTGCTTTAACACAAGATAATTAGCATGTAGACAGCAAGTCTGGCTCTTAACTGATAAAGTCTTATGACTGTTTTTTTCAACAATTCCAAATTCTTTACCTCAATACATTGCACCCCTTTCCCCTAGATAGTTCATAAGGTCATATGTTGAACATAGTCCCTTAAATACATTGGTGGCCTTTTCGCCGTTCTGAATGCCTCGGAACTGCTGGAGGCCCCTGGTCAGTCAGCTCACCTGCCAGACTTGGAAGACCAGGGCTATGGGACCCATCTATCATGGGTAGTGTTGTGTCCTGAGCCTGCAAAGGCAGGCTCGGGACGTTGCAATGGTCCCGGGCAGTTGCAAGCTGCTCGGGACCAGACTGGCTGGCGCCAGCTTCACGCGCATGCGCGAGGCGCGGAGCACGCCTAATTGTTGCCATTCTGTCCGGGGATCATTGTTAAAAGGAGCTGGGAGGCCTGTGAGCCTCAGAGCTGTGATGGAGTGGAAAAGACTGCAATAAAAGACCTGTTGGAACCACGAGATGTTCTGTGCTCATTCGCCATTAAGCCAAGGACTCAACACTGGCGATGAGGATGGGATGGCTTACAACAGATAGAGAAGAATTGTAAGCTTACCCAGGAGTCCGGAAGAGAGGAAGACGGCGTTAAATTCAGCACCTGGCCTGCCAGTACAGCATTGCTGGAGATAAGCTGGCTGATAGACCCCTTCCTTACAAAGAAGAAAAATGGCGAAGATAGGGAGACTGTCTGAATTCGATGTCATGCACCCAGAAAGATGGGAGTCTTATGTGGCCAGGGTAGAAAACTATTTTAGAGTAAATCAAGTAAGAGAAGATGGCTTAAAGGCTGCTACTTTGCTGTGTGTCTGTGGTCAAAATGCATTTGAAATTGCTTAAAATTTAGCAGCTCCTGCTCCTCTTGAATCTGTCACTTACACAGATTTAAAAAAAGTATTGAAGGAACATTTTCAGCCCAAGTTGTCTGTTATTGCTTGGAGACACACTTTTGAACAGAGGGATCAAAGAGCTGGTGAATCAGCTAAAGAATACATTGCAGCCTTGAGAACAGCAGCTAAGCCTTGTAATTTTAAAGACTTAGAAGAAAGGTTGAGAGACCAATTTGTATGTGGGTTTAGGAACAGAGACTTGCAGCAGAGGAAGACATATCATTCCAAGATGCCTTGAGAGAGGTCACTGCAGAAGAGGCAGCAGGTGGGGCAGTTAAGAACATGAGGCCTATCAGGAACAACCCAGAAGCTGTTTCCGTGCACCATGAGGGAGTCCAGGAGAGCTCGGAAGAAGATCCTGAAGATGAGGTGGATCATATCTACCCAGCCAAAGAAAGCAAGCAGAAGGAAGGCAAAGAAAAGTCTTCAGCTGTACCCAAGTGCTTCGGGCATGGAGGTCGCCACAAGAGGACCGACTGCAGGTTCCGTTCTGCAATCTGTAGAGCATGTGGAAAGCAAGGCCACATAGCAGCTGTGTGTCTGGGCTGTCAGAAGGTACAACCCCGAGAAGAATTGCGCCTGAAAGGTACCAGGGTCCCCAGCCAAAACAGGGTGGGTTTCTGTGCATCATGAAGAAGCATTTATAGGACAGGCACACACAAGCCACTTAAAAAGAAACTGTCACTTAAGGTGAAGTTGCAAGGAGTTCCATTGGTTATGGAACTAGATACTGGGTCTGCACTTTCAATTATTTCATTCACACATTCAGAAAGATTTGCTCTAGCAGTGGGTTCCAGGCCAAGCTTAGGCCATCCAATATAGTTCTAACAGACTTTCAAAATTCCAAGGTGTGTGTTAAGGGGGAGGCCACCCTTAATGTACAATACAAGGATTTTGAAGGTCCATTAGATGTATTGGTAGTTGGGGGTGAGCGCACGAGTCTCATTGGACTCGATTGGTTTGAGGCCTTGGGAATACAAGTTACAGGGCTTCACAGTTTGCAAACATTAGGTCTACAGGAAGTCTGCAAAGAATTTGCAGATGTCTTCAGCCTTCAGCTGGGTGCATACAAAGGCCCCCCAGTTTCCTTGAAGCTGGATCTCACTGTCACTCCTATCAGAGTAAAGGCAAGGAGAGTTTCCCTTTGCTTTGAAAGGGAAAATTGATGCTGAACTGGATAAATTGATTCAGCAAGGTGTCTTAGAACCTGTTGACTCAAGTCCTTGGGAAACTCCCATAGTTACGCCTCTTAAGGCTCATGGGGACATTCGCATCTGTGCAGATTACAAATGCACTCTAAACAAGGCATTGCAACAGCCTTGTACCTGTAGTCAGTCATATTTTGGCCTCCCTCAAGGGGGGGGCGTATTTTTGCAAAGCTGGATTTAGCACAGGCTTATCAACAGTTACCTGTTGATGAAGTTGCTGCTGAAGCACAAACCATTGTAACTCATAGGGGGGGCATTCAAAGTCAAAAAGACTACAATGTGGCTCCTTCCAAAGCGTAATGGAAAACACCCTGAGGGGTATACCAGGAGTTTGTCCCTATTTTGATGATGTCTTAATAGCAGGAGACTCCACTCAAAATTTAGCTGAGAGGTTGAGGGCTGTTCTGCTGCGTTTCAGGAAAACAGGCCTCAAACTTAAAAAAGACAAATGTAAAATTGGAGTGTCTTCTACAGATTTCCTGGGATTCAGAATAGATGCCAAGGGCATTCATCCTGCTGAGTCTAAATTAAAGGCTATCCTGCAAGCTCCTAGGCCTAAGTCTAAAGCTGAATTACAAGCTTTTCTGGGCCTCTTGAACTTCTACAATGCATTCATTCCTAACAAAGCTAATGTAGCTGAGCCACTTCATCAGCTCTTGGACAAACAGGCAGTGTGGCAGTGGTCACAAACACATGAAGCAAGCTTCAATGAGGTTAAGGCCTTACTTACATCCAATGATGTGCTTGCACATTTTAATGAAACTCTTCCTGTGTGCATCGCTTGTGATGCTTCCTCATATGGGGTGGGAGCAGTACTTAGCCATCTAAGACCTGATGGAACTCAGGTTCCTGTTGCATATTACTCCAGAACCTTGTCTTCTGCTGAGCGAAACTCAGATAGACAGAGAAGCCTTGGCCATTGTTGCTGGGATTAAAAAATTCCATGATTTTTTATATGGCAGACATTTCACGGTCTACACTGACCATAAGCCTTTGTTGGGGTTGTTTATTACAAACAAACAACCCCCCCATATCATCTCCCCCAGAATGCTGAGATGGTCCATCTTTCTGTCAGCCTATGACTTTTCCTTGGTTCACAAACCTGGCAAGGAAATGGGCCATGCTGATGGCCTTAGTAGATTACCTTTACAATTGGTAGAGGCTGACCCTGCCCCTGCCATCAACATCCTTTCCATTCAGGCGTTGCCTGAGTCGCCTTTAAATGCCAGGGATGTGGCTGCTGAATCAGCCATGGACCTTACACTCACTCATGTATTATCCTGGGTTTTGTCTGGATGGCCAGAGAGTTGTCCAGGTACTGAGTTTCAGAGTTTCTGGTTTAAGAAACATGAGTTATCCATTTTTCAGAGTTGTCTGCTGTGGGGCAGTAGAGTTGTTATTCCTACCTCAATGAGGCCTAGGGTCTTGGCTTTCCTTCATGAGGGCCATCCTGGCATTGTCAGAATGAAGGCACTTGCGTGCAGCCATTTGTGGTGGCCAGGATTAGACAGGGAAATAGAGGCTAAGGTGCAAGGATGTCACCTGTGTCAGCGCTCACGCCCAGAAATGCCCCAGGCTCTTGTACATAGATGGGAGGAAACACAGTCACCTTGGTCTAGGGTGCACATTGATTACGCTGGGCCCTTTCAGGGTCAATTCTTCTTGGTCCTTGTTGACAGCTATTCAAAGTGGCTTGAGGTTGTACCTGTCTCTTCAACCACTGCTGCCAAGACCATTCAAGTACTGAGGGGGATTTTTGCTGGACATGGGCTTCCTGATGTTCTGGTGTCTGACAATGGCCTTCAATTCACTTCTTTCGAGTTTTAAGCTTTCTTATAGGCCAACATGATTCGCCATGCCACCTCTGCACCATTCCACTCCTCCACCAACGGTATGGCTGAATGGATGGTCCGCATCACCAAGGATGCTTTAAAGAAACTGACCTACGGGGACTGGCACCACAGGTTGGCAGACTTTCTTCTTGCTTACCGCAACACCTTCAACTTCCACTGGGAAGAGCCCAGCTGAACTCCGTTGGGGGCGCAAACTGATCACCAAGCTTGACAGGTTGCACCCAGACAGACTGCCTCCTAAGGCCACCCAACCCAGGGCACCGCGGTATCTGCAAGTGGGTGCCCCGGTATGGACCCGTAACTAAGGGCCTGGTCACTTGTGGGTTCCTGCTGTAGTATGCAAGGTTACTGGCTCTTTGTCATACGAGGTCTCTTTGGATGACGGTCGTGTCCTTCGGCGGCATATCGACCAGCTACATACAAGACTGGACTTACCCTCTGGAACTCCTAGGCCTTTTCCAGGGGGGGAGGGGGACCACTATGGGCAAAGGGAAGGGTGTTGGCAGCAGCCGGGGTCAAACGGAGAGGCCACAGACAGCCTATTCCAAGGTTCCGCAAGTGTTCCCAACAGGAATCCAAGGGAACAAGAAACCACACAGGCACCAGTGCCTACTCCAGCCAGGGAGTCACCCAGGGGGCATACTCATCATTCACAAATACCATTCAGCACTCCAGTCAGGGAAAATAACCAGGAGCATCCTAATAACTTAAACATTGCAAGAGAGCTGGCACACAAACAGTCAAGTTGGCCCAGTACTGCTACTGTTTCCAGAAGGAAGCCTTCACACAGGGAGGTGGTCGGAGAGACAAATCCCAATTCTGACACCTCCGGCACAGATTGGGGGGCAACTGAGTTTTGGGGAACTGCAGAAACCCCAGACAATCCCATTACGGGGCTTGAGACTGAAGGGATGCGTTCCCTTGATAGGTCCAGTGTGGGCTTGGAAGGCTCTACAGAAATGCCAAACAGTGGCAGGCTTACAGAGAGGCCAGAGAGCCTACAATTAGGCAGGTCAACCAGTTTCATGGGGGAGCAAAGTCCTGGTCTGATGAGCCCAGTGGGCAAGCAAGCAGACCAGGCAATGGGGCACAGTTCACGGGGACCACCAGGGTTTGAAAGAGGGGGTAACTCCATGTCATCCTCTGTACAAGAGGAAATAGGGGATTCTCAGAATCTAAGGAGGTCACAGAGAGTAAAAAGATCTCCCAAGTATCTTGAGGACTTTGTAACTCTGCTGGCAAAGCAGAAACAGTGAGAGGGTGCCTGCTGTTGTGGAAATTGGAAGTATGGGCATTGGGTATTAATCCCAGAACAATAGCCCTGTACCATTTGTGGCGTGGGTATGGCACAGCTGTAATAGTTGTGCAGATTTGGGGGTGGCACACCAGGCTCGTGTTGAGGTCGCGTATAACTACCAATATAGTTTTAAGTTTCAGCCGGGGGGAAGGGGTGTTGTGTCCTGAGGCCCGGGACGTTGCAATGGTCCCGGGCAGTTGCAAGCTGCCTGGGACCAGACTGGCTGGCGCTGGCTTCGTGCGCCTAATTGTTGCCATTCTGCCCGGGGATCATTGTTAAAAGGAGCTGGGAGGCCTGCAAGCCTCAGAGCTGTAACAGAGTGGAAAAGAGTGCAATAAAAGACCTGTTGGAACCATGAGATGTTCTGTGCTCATTCGCCATTAAGCCGAGGACTCAACAGGTAGACTTGAGTCTCTGTGGCTGGGCTGTTCTGGTAGGCCCAAGCCAGGGTCCACAGGTGGAACAGAGTCCACCAGTCCTGAAAATGGAGCCATCAGCTGGCATTGTCCATTGGTTGTGGTATCAGTGGTATCAGTGACTCATCAGACACTTGAGTCTTGTCCCTTAGTCAGAGAGCTCTATTGTTGCTGGCACAGTCTGATGTACTACTGCCATCGTGCTGCTCCTGAGTTTGACTGTCACTAGAGTCATGAGTTATTGGCTGGTTTGCTAATCTCTGCCACAGTTGGTTAATGTGCCTGCGTAGCATGCGACCGTCTTCCAGGACCACTTCGTAAGAAAGTGGCCCAGTCACCTTACAAATCATAGCTACCACCCACAGTGCCCCTTGTCCATAGTTCCTTGCCCAGACCAGGTTGCCAACTTGCAAGTACCGTGGTGCCTTTGGCTGTGTTGCTTGTGAGGCAACTCTTATCTGGATGTAGGTGATCCAGCTTTGTGATCAAACGTCGGCCCCATCTTAATTCTGCTGGGCTTTTGCCCATAGAAGTGCATGAGGTTGTATGTTGGCAGAGTAGAAAATCTGCCAGTCTGTGTTGCCAGTTACCTGAGACTATCCGCTTTAAGGATTCCTTCATTGTTCAGACTGAAATTCTGAAGCAGTAAACAGGGCCCCATTGTCAGAAACTATCACATCGGGTAACCCATATGTGGCAAAAATCCTGCGCAATTCTTGTATGATCCTGGCAGCAGTCATGGTGGGGACAGGTGCGAGCTCTAACCACTTGGAGTGACTGTCCACCACAATGAGGAAGAGTTGTCCCTGGAAAGGCCCTGCATAATCAATGTGGATCCTGGACCAGGGGGCGTGTGTGGTTTCACATCTGTGGACTGCGGCATGGGGCATCTCTGGCCTAGATTGCTGGCAAATGTGGCAGCTATGTACCTGAACCTCAATATCTTTGTCCAGCCCAGGCCACCAAAAGTAGCTTCGCATGAGTGCCTTCATCCGGACTATTCCCAGATGTCCCTCATGCAGAGAGTCCAGGACTCTAGTCCTCTGTGAGTTCGGGACTATAACCTGACTACCCCACAAGACCCAGCCCCTGTGAGCTGACAACTCATCCTTCCTCCTACTAAAACTCTGGAAGTTAGGCCCTGGACTAGTTTCTGGCCACCTGTGAGCATCCAGTTTAACACGCAGTTTAGCGTTGTGTCGGACGCTGTCTCCGCAGCTATGTTCCCTGAGTAAGGGGAGACTCAGGCAGATCCTGGATAGCCAGGATGTGCATGGCTGGAGCGGGGTCAGGCTCTAAATGTGGCAATGGCAGTCTGCTAAGGCTGTCTGCATGGCCCATTTCCCTACCTGGTTTATGAATCAAATTGAAATTGTATGCTGACAGAAATATTGACCACCTCAACATCATAGGAGATATGATCTGGGGTGTTTGCTTGTTCGTTGTGAACAACCCCAGGAGTGGCTTGTGGTCTGTGAAGACCATGAAAGTCCTGCCATACAGATAGTCATGAAACTTCTTGATCCCTGCCACTATGGCCAAGGCTTCTTTATTTGAGCGTAATTATGCTCTGCAGAGGACAAGGTCCTCGAGGAATAGGCTATTGGAGCTTGCCTTCCATCAGTCATTACATGACTCAACACAACCCCAACCCCATATGGTGATGCATCACAAGCGATGCAGACAGGCAGCTTTTCGTTAAAATGCATCAAAAAGGAGTTTGAAGACAGCAATGATTTGACTGCCAAGAAGCTCCTCTAGTGGAAGCTGGTCCACTTCCACTGTGCATGTTTATCCAAGAGCCGGTGTAACTGCTCTGCCACTGCAGCCTTGTGAGGTAGGAAGGCATGATAAAAATTGAGCAGTCCTAGGAACGCTTGGAGCTCCCCCTTTGATTTTGGACTGGGTGCCTGCTGAATTGTTTTGAGCTTGGATTCAGCAGGATGAATGCCTTGGGCATCTATATGGAAACTGAGGAACTCAGTTGAAGCTACCCCAATCTTACATTTCTCCCACTTCAGCTTCAGCCCTGCTTCGCCGAAATGCTGAAGGACAGCGTTGAGCTGTTCTGCCAATTTTTTTTACTGTTTCCCCAGCTATGAGGACATCATCGAAATATGGGCACATGCCTGGAATATCCTTAAGTGTGCGCTTCATCACTCCCTGGAAGAGGCCTGGGGCAACACTGACCCTAAATTGTAGGTGCTTAACTTTGAAAGCTCCCCTGAGTAACTATGGTTTGAGCTTCCACCATGGCATCATCCACCAGCAGTTGCTGATAGGCTTGAGCCAAATCTAACTTGGCAAAGATGCGACCTCCCTGTAGTGACTCCAAAATGTGGCTGACTACAGGCACCGGATATGCATGTTGTTGGAGTGCTCTATTGATAATCTGTAATCTGTGCATATTTGTACTTCTCTGTTGGCCTTAAGTGGCATGACTATGGGGGTTTCCCATTGACTGCTATCCACTGGCTGAAGGATGCCTTGCTGCACCAGCTTATCCAGCTCTGCATCGATCTTCTGCTTGAGGGTGAAGGGCACTCTACGTGGTTTGATCTGTAATGGAGTTATGGCAGGATCAAGCCGAAGAGCTATGGGAGGACCTTTATATTTCCCTAAGTGAGGGCTAAAAACATCAGCAAACTCTCAGCAAACTGCCACTAAGTCCACTGCTTATGTGCTGTTTATTCTAGTTACATGGATTCCCAATGCATCAAACCAATCAAGCCCAATGAGGCTTGTGTGGTTGCCCTCAACTACTATGACTTCCAGGGGGCCCTCAAATCCCTTGAATTGCATCCAGAATGAAGCTTCCCCCTTGACTGTTACTCGGGAGTTTTGGAAATCTGTTAAGACGAGGTTCGACGGCTTTAGCTTAAGCCTTTTGCCCCTGCGACTACAAATGTGTTTGAAGGTTCCCTGGGAAATTATGGATAATGCAGATCCCATATCTAGTTCCATGTTGCATGGAACTCCCTGCAGCTTAACTTTGAGCTGCAGTTTTTCCTTAAGAGGGTGATGGGCACCTGTTTTAAGTACGCTTCTCCTAGTGGCACAATAGCCCACCCTGTGTTGCCCCGGGGCCCCAGTATCTTTCCGAGGAAACTCTTCTGGTGGACTCACTCTCCAATGACCCTGACAGACTGCAGCAATGGGGCCTTGTTTGCCACACGCCCGGCACATTGCGGTGCGGAACCAGCAGTCCGCACATTTGTGTCGGCCTCCACACCCCGCACATCAAGAGAAGGGAACTGCCTTGTCAACTGGATGTGGTGATCTTCTTTCTGGAAGCTGCTGTAAGTGATCGACCTCTTGATCCAATTTGGAGTCTTCAAGCCTCTCAGTGCCCTCCTGGTGGACAGCCTCATCTGGCTTTTCTGTAGCCGGGAATAGCCCTGAAATTGGCCAGGCTGGTGGAAATTTGCTGACACTGCAGACAGACAGCTTTCTAGTGGGGGACTGAGCACTATGCTAGGCACTATTTTTATTTACTTTAGAAGAGGTAACAATGGTGGCCTAAGTTCAGGTAATGTAGGAAGAAAGGGAAAAGATAGAACATAGAACATGATTTTTCTTACTTCCGGCCTAATCTCAGTAAGAGGTTTTTCCTTGGGCAGGCCACCTGGGTAAAAGCTGGAAGTGTAGATCAAACTGAAAGCCAGAAGTGAAGTTGAAAAGGATCAACAAAATATACTTTTGCTTAGAAACATGAAGTGGGATAAAACTAGATAATGCTGGTTTTGCCTTAATGTGCCTTTCTACTGGAACATCAGAAGAGGCAATTCTTGAAAATAGTTGCTACTCACCTGGCCTGTTAGCTTCTCTAGGGCTATTGTACGTAGGTGGCAAAGATGCAAGCAATCACTAGATTTTCTGTAGTTCTAGGCTTCCCTCTATTAAGGCAGTGCAAACTGTTGAAAAGAGATCTTTCATCAAGTACGTTTGTTTTCAAGGGCACGTAATTGTAAAGCCCTATTTGGTATGTTGATGAAGATTCTCAGTCATCCAAGTAGGACTGCCTGAAAATTGAGTCCATGGCAACTGGACTTATTTTTGTTGATCTGAAACATTTGGCTGCTTATCCAAGCAGCTTCCTCAGTTGAGACAAGTTAAAGAGTCATTAGAATGTACCAACTCCTCCTGTACAAAACTCAGGGTTTCTTCCCCAAAGTGTGTAACAATATGTCAGTGAAGATTCTTAGTCATCCAGGTAGAGTTATCTGAAAATTGAATTGTCTGGGTTGGTGCTGGAGGAGTTGTACATTCCAGTGACTCTCTGGATAACCAACATCCTCAAACTGAGGAAGTTACTTAGATGAGCAGTGAAACATTTCAGATCAGCAAAAATAAGCCAATTGCCATGACTCAATTTTCAGATACCCTTTGGAATGTAAAACAAAGTCATAATCATTCAACCCACTAAGCCCAACTTAGTCAATTATGGTTTAGGGAATAATCTATCCTGGCTGGATTCACACAATGTTTTAAGAAGTAAAGTGAGTATATAAATTATGCTGGCTAGGTTTAAACAACATTGTGCCTTAGCATGTGGTATGAGTCTATTGGATGTTCATTCCCAATTTCTTGGGAAAAAGAATTTCTTGGACAAGACAGGTGTTTAAAAAATCTGATGCTTACTATAGTTTGTTCATGTTATGCTAAATGATAATATGAATGCTGTCCCTTAAGACAAAGGAACTTTTGACTTAGGAGGCTACTGAGTCTGATAAAGAGTTGTCATATCCAAAACACCTCCTTCCCTGGAGTTGATTAAACAGAAGCTGGACATCTTTCTATTGGAGATGTAGCAATAATAGATTTCTGGATTGGGCAAAATATTGGACTAGATGATCTAAAAGTTCTTTCCAAATTTTTTCAGTGAAAATGCTGAAGAACATAGTTTTGGGGTGAAACAAATAGAAGGAAACCTCACTGATGAAGAAAACCTTGTCTCCTTGTTTGACAAACATGCAAGTCCATCTCCGATGTTTGTCAGCTTATGAGAAGTTGAGCCAAAGTTTTATAAAAATTCTTGGAAACTTGGGCTCAGATTTTTTGGAAAAGGAGAATTAAAAAGAGAACATGATCATAGTTTGGAAACTCAAACACAGCCAATTGGACAAAGTTTTGAAGAGACAAATGGACTAGGAGAGAAAGCTTTAGGCAAAATACAAATGGCTTGTGTGTTAGCGAAAACAGAATTTAAATGAGGTGGGCAAAAAAATATTTTGGTAGGTCACTTTGCTGGAAACATATTCTTCCTAGAATTTATTTGTGCTAAGCTTTATTATGTCCATATGGATCCAAGCTAGTGTTCTGACAGCCAACAGTATCAAAAATAATAGCTTTTGAGTATGTATTCCAGTATTCAAATGGTGCTTACTTTTGAGCAGACTTCAATAGATTGTCTGGAAGCTGTAAACTGTTGTAGGAACACAATGCAATAATATAGTACAGAAAGTATTTCTATCATTGTTAAACCCACCCACGGACATAATTGTGAACTTATTGGGCAAGGTTTCTAGACTGCAGGTTATGAACTCCAAAAAGGATTCAACCATTTTTCTTTAGAGAAACTGAGAACAAAAAAAGCTACCATAGCTTGGCTGCAAAAAAGGTCCTAGATGGAGGCAAAAACATAAGAGTGTCTTTAGCGGGTCTTTTGATTTTGGAATCTGATTTGGGAACCCTCCAAATGAATTGAGGCTGGAACTACTAGAATTCTCCCCAATATTCCTGTTAACAGGAACAATGCACACAAGAAACTTTTATGCAGCCAGACTTTCAGAAACATAGATAACAATCTGGACAGGCATGTTTTTAAAATACACCTTCAAGACCAATCTGCTTTGTTTTGATCCTTGTCATTTCCTCGGCTCCTATTTAGAGCAGGCAGAGCTTGAGCTCCCTCCCACCAACAACTTCAGTCCCTGCAACATCCATGACCGTAAATGCCTGCAGAAACAACAAGCAAGAGCACGGGAACGAATAAACATTGGTGTCAAGATGAGGAACCATGGGAGCCTCATGCTCCGGGAGGATATCCGGCCAATGGTGAGGGGCTTTGGTCTTTCTTCAGAGAAAGGGGAATAGAAACCATATTTCGTTGAATTAGGCTCTTCCCATTTGCTGTTCAGTTTTGCTCTTCATTTCCTAACATTTCAGATGCCTTCCAGATGTGTTAGAATTACAAGTCCCAGAATTACCCTGCCAGCACAGCCATGGAATTTCTGGAAATTTTAGCCTTATGCATTAGGAGGATTGAGGACAATCTGATTAAGAACACCTATTTGAAACATGAAATACTTGTGCTTCTATTTCTAATTTTTGGTACTTTATAAAATTCATTCCCAATTTGACTCATTGTTGGTTATTGCTAGTCCTTTAAATCAATGCACCAGCTGAACTCATGGAGGTTTCCCTGTTATATCCAAAGTCCCCTTTTGAATATTTCACTAAGCCTGGCTAATCAAGGCATGGATGGCTCATTAGCTATCTCCATACCAGGGAGAAGTAAACTGGTCAGAATAAAAATGTTCAGATAACATGATACTCAAATTTACTATGAGAGATATTAGATGTATTCACAGTTCCTATTCCTGTGTTCTGACTGCAGTTCCTCCTATTATTTTGCCAACAGGTTCAAGGCTTGTGTCAGAGTGAGCTTCAAAGAGCCCTAGAGAGACTAGCAGCTTCCCAAACCCGAACCCATGAGGACCTTTACCTCATTCCCATCCCTAACTGTGACCAAAATGGAAATTTCCACCCCAAGCAGGTAACCCTGAAATATGGGAGGGCATGGGTAAATTTTTATTTTGTGTGGGATGCATTCCCCCCCTCCAAATTCTCTTGACCTACAAGCAGATTTTTAATTCATTACAACTCAGATCTGCATAGCACATTCTATGAATTATTATTAATTGTCATTAAGGCAACCCATGGGTGTTTGCTTTGTGTTATGGAACTCCAACAATGTGTCAGCATAATTGAGAAGCCTGGGTGCAAAAATAAACATAGAAAGAGCAACAAGCTTGCATTTTCTTTTAATCTATGGGGTGATGAAAAGTCCCTATTGATGTTAAATATGATATTATAACAATCAGCTTACTGTTCTGACACCTCAAAAGCTGGAAAGGGCATTGCAATATTTAATAAATAGCCAGTTCTGACTCTGAGAACTGGCATGATGTTGTTCAGCCTTTTCCAGCCTAACACCTTTCTGATAGGACAGATTACACAAGGTGGAAAATTTTAGTGAGAACATTCTGAAAGTATATTTTCGGCATCTTCAGTAAATAATTGTTATGATGGCCATAAGTGGTCAGAGAACTTATCAAGAAGCTGGTGAGATGACTATCCATCATCCTGGTAGTACCCTCTGCTATTCTATTTGCCTTTGTGGAGTTGGTGGCACAGTTCAAGATAAAACACTAAACATATTGCTATTTAAAAGTAGCTCTGGACCTCTGTATTCCCACAGTATCAGTTGTATATTCCCACAGTTGTAGAGTGGAAACAGCTTGGCATATAAAGAACCAAGGTATCTCTCTCTCTCTCTCCCCCCCCCCCCAGTTTCTAGCCTGGTGCCCTAACTAATAGACTAGTGATTACAAACCTCTTGGCCTTAGCCTGTCAAAAATTCAGAAAGTGCCTAACCTGACTCTGCTGGTAACAAAAGATAAACAATTCTTTATCTCCCCATCACCAAATCCAGACCACCAGAAACAGCAACACTTGGTGATAGTACTGAGGCCGGGCCTGAAGTTGAGGCCCGGGCCTTGATTTCAGCCCTAGAGCCACCACTGTCACTCAAAAAGGCTGCCTTTTGCCATTCCCCATTGTTCAATAGCCTTGAAGAAGGGTAAAATATCCCTTGTGCTTCCTAGGTTCTGCTGTGTACCACTTACTTTTACATGGTGTTCTCTTTTTATTGACAGGCCCCTCTGGCTTACTCAAGACTGTTCTTGGTTGCACAAGGCCTTCATTCTTGAAGCAGATTTGGAGAAGGTTCTCCTGCAGTCTCAACATCCCAAAACTGTGTAAAAGCACTCACCATTCCTACATAACTTTCAGATGCTCCGGAGGCCATGCAACAGCATTGCCCTTTTGTGTGACTTCTGGAGGGTTTGGAGACTGCAAGGAAAGCACATCCCATTCTTATGCGGCCTCTGCAGTCCTCAAAAATTAAATGAGAATGGGTTGTGCTTTTGAAAATAGTTCTTGGATATTAGCGAACACTGATATATCACCCAAAATATCATGGTGTATCATTGGTTTGCTATCACTACACTACATCAAACTGGCTCTAATGAAGGCCATGAGGTGGGATGTGGAGTAAAGTGGGAGGGAGCAATCAACAATGAGTGAATTCTATCCTCCACTTGTGCTGCAAGGGAATGGCAATGCTGGAAGCAATTTCTGTCTTTACGGCCAGCAGCACCTGGAAATACTCTGGAGTTAGTCATGGACCTGGAACTGAATAGTTTCTTCCACTCCTTAACAAAAGCAGTGAAAGGTATAGCCATACAAACTTTTTGTTAGCAGCAATGAAAAACCTGGAGTCTGTTAGTGACAGAATAAGCATCACTAGTCCTTTTACTGCTTATTGAACTTCTAGTCCTTTTACTGCTTATTGAACTTCTACGCAACGTAGTACTAACACTCTTTTCCTGCTTTTTAAAAATATAATCCTAGTGGTTTTTTTAAAAGAACGCATTAACCCATATTTATAAAGAAACATGGAAGACAACTGATTCTTTGAAAGCTTTGGTTAGGTATTATGCAGGTAAATTGCTTGCAGCAACTAAAATGGACAATAAGAGTTGGGTAGGTTCCCTTTTCAATCACACCACAAACTACATTGCTGAAATTGTATTGTCAGCTAACATTGTGTTGAGAAAAGATGGAACAACTGAAGTTTTGTGTTGCCTTGGCTGTGGGTAAAATGAAGGCAATGTTATAAGGATATGATGTCAAAAATAATTGGGAGCAGAGGAATGTGAGAATGAGATTGTTTTATTTTTTTCATAATTATGAGAATTAATCTTCTATCTTTCTCTTTCAGTGTCACCCAGCTTTGGATGGGCAACGAGGGAAATGTTGGTGTGTGGATCGGAAGACAGGGGTTAAATTGTCAGGAAGTTTGGAAGTGAAAGAAGATTTGGATTGCCATCAGCCTGTAGATGGAGTGGAAGAGTGACCAGGCTGATAAGTGGACAATGAGACTTGCCTTGACAATCTGCCAAGGGAACTTGTTGTACTTAGTGTTTGATAAGTAGATGCAATGCAAATTGGGAGTTACCACAATGCCTTTTTTCCTGAGGGGGAATAATAGCAGTATGGCTGCCTCTCTCATCAAAATAACTGCATTAATCTAAGCATGATGTGGCTTAGTCAACCCGTATTTCTCTGCTGTTTAACTGGATAGCTATTTGCATCCATGGATCATTCTTCACTCACAATGGAAACTGTATTCCATGTGAGTGATCACTGGCTTTAATCTTGAGTACCTCAATAAGTCTTTTGAGAGTTTCCTCTGAGTAGACCTGCTCTTGTTTTTGGGGAACTTGCTCTTCTTCTACTGAGAAAGGGAAAAGAAAAACAGGGGACAAAGCTCTTTCCCCCACTTTTCTTAAAGGTCCACTAAAACCCAAGCTGTTTCAGTAACGCCTAGATTTCTTCCATCCTAATATACTTTATCTCCTTAATGCAAGGGATAAATTATATTTAGGATGAGAAAAAAAATTCTCTAGCCATGATACCAGTCTTCAGTCCTGGAACCAATTTTTATTGTCATGGCTTAGTCTTGAAACATGTTAAAGCAACAACATAGATTAGAGCATTCTTGAACAAAATGCTCCAATTTATATTGACCAAACAATTTTTTTTAAATCCCATGTCTCTCCAACAGGACTAAATTCACTTTGAATTTAGAATGCTCTTTTCAGGCATAATTTCTATTTTTGCTTTAATTTAAAAGAACTACAATTGTTAATTCATATTCCAAATAGAGATACAGGAATACAGTTACAAAAACTCAAATCATAATATATAGTAATTAAAAATATCCTTCTATATTAAAAAAAATCAGAAAAAAAGATAGCTGGTATAATCCAGATGATGTGCTATTTTTGCGCAGTAATTTACTATTCAGTATATTTTCAAACAGAATAAACTAATCTTTGATGCATAAGATAGTATCTTTGAAATCTAGAAAAATGAGATTCTAGGGTATTTGGTAAAAATAATAATGGCTTCCAATTTGTATTAATAGTGACAAAATAACTTTTAGAAATTGGCATGGAAGCTGGACTATAGCAACATTTTCAAGGATTGTATTTTAGCTTATTTGAATAAAATAAGGGTATGGGAGGGAAATCCTAAAAATCGGTCTATATATTTATTTAATTTACATTGCTGGTAGGATTCGGATTCACCTGATACAATTATTTGCTTTCTTTTCTCTTCCTGTTAAATGCAGAGTAATATAGCCTTCATATTAAGAGATGTACCTAACCCAGGAATACTTCCAATCTGGAAACAAAACTGAAAATGTTTAGAGCATCCAAGACTAATTTTGCCAATTCTAGAGCCCAGACCCATTTATTACTGAAAACAAGGCCCCTTTTTTTTCTAGCTTACAACCTTCTTTTGAGTGTTAAAACATTTCTAGTTATAGAACAATAAAATTAACCCCATCAAGCAATCTTGCTGCAGAACAAGGAATTTCTTCCTCAAATGAAATGTTTCTTATTAGCAAATAGAATTTGCATCATTGGAGAGGGGGAGTTCAGAGACTCCAGCCCCCTTCAGTTTGGGTTGCCAAAATTTGTTGGTAAAACCATTAATTTTCTATGGGGCAGCTTCTCACATTTTGCTGTTAAAAGGACAAAATAGATTTCCATGAGGTGCAAAGTAATTCATTATCTTTTTCTTAATTATATCCCTCAGATTAGGATGTTCTTCCTTAGTTATAAATACATATGTTGGTCTAACTCAGTGTTTCTCAACCTTCCTAATGCCGCAACCCTTTAATACAGTTCCTCACGTTGTGGTGACCCCCAACCCCCCATCCAGTTGGCTGGGGGATATCAAAAACTTGACCCCAAAAAAGAGGAAAAAAATGGGAAAGTATAGGTAGTCCTCGACTTATAACAATTTGCTTAGTGACTTTTTGAAGTTACAACAGCACTGAAAAAGCGAATTATGATCATTTTTCACACTTATGATTGTTGCAGCATCCCCAGCGTCATGTGATTTACATTCGGATGCTTGACAACTGATTCATACTTATGACGTTCACAGTGTCCCAAGGTCACGTGATCAATGGCCGGGGGGGTGGCCAGCTGATCACTTAGGTTGCAGAGTGCCTGTGGGGGGGAATCTGTGGGTCTCTTGGATGGGACTGGGGTGGGTGTCTGCCTTCCTTCCCTCCCTTCTCTCCCCTTGTCCTTTTCTTCCTTTCCTTCACCTCCCTCTTAGTCTCTTCCTCCTTCCCTCCTTCCCTCCTTCTCCCATTGTCCCTTCCTTCCTTCTTTTCTTCCTTTCCTTCACCTCCCTTAGTCTCTTCCTCCTTCCCTCCCTCTCTCCCCTTGTCCCTCCCTCCCTCCCTCCCTTCCTTCCTTCCCTCTTTGTCCTTTCCTTCCTTCCCTTCCTTCCATTGTTCCTTCCTTCCTTCCCTCTCTCATTGTTCCTTCCTTCCCTCCCTCTTCGTCCCTTCCTTCCCCCCCTCCATGCCCAGGAAGGGACAAGGGGAGGGGACAGGCTGCCAGCGTGGCTGGTGGCTTTGCTGCTGGTGGCCATGGCGACATGCCGAACTTGCCTGTGCACAGGCAGAGGCAGAGGAGATCTCCGCCCAGCTCACTTGCACAGCTTTGCCAGAAAACATGCTGCTTGCTAAGTTAGCAGAAGCGCCAGGATCAGGGCTGGGCTACAGCTGATTTGCGCTTCTGCTAAATTAGCAAGCGGCATGTTTTCTAGCAAAGCTCGAGCAAGTTTGCTGGGCAGGAGCCAAGGAGAGCTGCTACAGCTGATCTGCTTCTGGGCTGCTCTGCAGAAGCGGGGATCAGCTGTAGAGACTCGCCCCAATCCTGGACAAGAGGGAAGGAAGGAAGGAAGGGACAAGGGGAGAGAGGGAGGGAAGGAGGGACAAAGAGGGAGGCGAAGGAAAGGAAGCAAGCAAGGAAGGGAGAATAGGAGAGGGAGGGAAGGAGGAAGAGACCAAGAGGGAGGGAAGGAAAGGCTTGGCAGCCCAGCAGCCGAGGAACAGAAGAGCGCAAAGCCAAGGAGAAGAAGGTGGCGGTTTCCTCCCAAAGGGGGCTCCTTTTCTCCACCCCTTCCCTTGTTTGTGGGGAATTTCTTGTCACCAACACTGACAGGTGCTCCTTCGAGCCCGCCGTGAGCTTTCTTACCCCTTTGCTTCTCCCCCCTGCTTTCGTGAGGATTGTGGCGCCCTTGGGAAGCCAATTATGCTTTGAAGCTTAGGAGAGGAGGAGGAGTCCCTTCCTCCTTCCCTCCCTCTCTCCCTGTCAAGCCCCAGCGGGCTCGACATGAACAGGCGGAGGAGGAGTTGAGGACAGGTGGGGTGGCAAAGGAGACCGGCAGCTGTCGCCAGACCTCCCGGCTGACAAGTGCAAGTTCGGGGGTCGCCAGCTGATGGGCACAGGAGTTGGGTGCTGTGGCGGCCTCCCCTTCGCTGACCTGCGTGCACGAGAAGTCAATCCGGTTACTGCACAATGAGTCTCTGGGGAGGGCGGAGCCTTGCTCTGCACCTGCGCTCTTCATGCGCCCCCTGCAGGGCACATTGAGTAGAGTTCGTGCAGACTGCCGCCAAGCAGCATATTTTCCACAAACAAGTGAGGTGGAGTGGAAGGGGGGAGGGAGGCACCGCCGTGGGGAGGGAGAAGGCGGTTGACAAGCCCTGCCTAAGACTATCAGAAATATGTGTTTTCCGATGGTCTTAGGTGACCCCTGTGAAAGGCTCGTGCGACCTCCAAAAGGGTCGCGACCCACAGGTTGAGAACTGCTGGTCTAACTTTTGATGAAGTCCTTTGCCTTCCAAGAGTGTAAGACCTCATTACTCATTACAACAAGCATGGGGTGTAGTTCTTTCAAGTGGAAAAATCTTTGTTTGGACCTTTTTGCCTTTATTAGATGACTGGTTTTAGAAAGGGAACAGTCTTAGTAAGGAACTGAAACTGTCAGCTGCAGCCTTTCTTCCTGAAATGACAGTATTCTAAATGTAGGTTCTTTTTTTAGAATGTACTAAGACAATAATATATCAAAAGATAGAAACAAAAACACGATGCATGAACAATAAAAAGGGAGGAACGGACAAACAGGAAAGGAATAAAAGGAGGAAAAACCGAAAATAATCCATAACACGAGGAAAGGACATACATATGGTTGAACCTTATCTCAATTAATCTATAAACATCAACTATCTCCCAATAAACCTGTCAACTTGATATCTAACAGAGCTAACTAGGGAAAAAGAAATAAATAGTTGATCATCCACTGTTTCCAAATCTAGGCTGCTCAAAACAGCATTTGGGTTTTATTGTATGGTAAACTTTTTATTGGCTTTAGGGTATTTATTATGTGGATTTGGGGAACCTAATCTTTTCTGGGAAATGAAGGGGAGGGTAGATTCAGATCTACTGAATCTGAAGCTGGCTGCAATCCACTGCTGGAAAGTTTTGGATTTCAGTTTAATTCCTTTCAGGCCAATGGTAATTGCTTGGGGCTCTTCTGGTTTATTCCAATCCTTTAGGAATTCCCTAGTCATTTTCAAGTTGTTGGACTTCTATTTTCATAATTTCTAACAGCATCTGGTGAACAACAATCTGGGAAAACCTATAACTCCAAATTTAGCTTTGGCACAACCAAAGTCAAAGATGAAAACATGTGAACTTCCATATGGTCCATAACGGGGCATATTAATTATTGCTAGCTAGCTTTACATTGCCTGTGATATTTTTTAGAGCTACACATTATGGCCTGTGCTTTCCTACAGATGTGAGTAATCTTTTTTCATCTGCAGGCTGCTCTAACACAGACATGTCAAACTCGTGACATCACATAATGTCACGCAACGTATTGGAACGGTTTTGCCATTGCCAGCAATAGGGTGGGCACGGCTTCTGGATGATGCATCCGGCCCGTGGGCCAGCAGTTTGACACCCCTGCTCTAACGTTCATGGCAGTGTTCTTCATCCTTGGCAATTTAAAGATATTGGACTTCAACTCCCAGAATTCCGCAGCCACTCTAATAAGTGGCTCAATTGTGGAAATTAGTTAGAGTCAAGATTTCCCTATTTCTCCCCCCTGAGTTTACAGAGAAAATTTTCTCTTTTTAAAAAGAGTTGTTACACTTCTTTGAGGGAGGGGTAACAGTTTTGTAGATTTTCCTGCCTCAAAATGGCACAACCAGTTTTTGACAACTGTGGTGCAAAGGGGCTCGATGGGTCACAAAAAAGAAGTTGGAAGCCTCAGGCTGCCTATCTTTTCTTTATTGCTTTTCTATAGGTTCAGTGCATTTTTTAAGCTGCAGTTATCTGAGAGCCAAATCCACTGAACTCAGTGGAATTAATATTTGAATTGCTATGCATTCTACTGCACTATTTCATATTTGGCTACATCAGACATACCATCTTTCAGCATAATCGCAAACAACGCTCAGCAATTACACTTCTAGGTGTCAAGAATAGAAACAGTGAAGATTAATTTTTGTTGAGAGGAAATACTCTCTCAGCACCAGAAACTACCCTTCAAACATGATTCGGTTTGAAAATTAAGTCAACTCTTAAAATAGCAGCACATTTTAAGAGTTAGTCTCTTTAGCAGATTATTTCAGAAGTGCAGAGCAGTTTTTCTGAATCCATTTTGAAGCAGGTACAGTCTTATTAAATGCCTTGTGTTTTATATCTGGGAACATACGTCATTTTCACACAACACATGTAATCCAGTCAAATCTGGTAGTATTGTATACTTCTATTATGGTGCCTCTCTTTATCCTGTCAAGCTTTTGCATACAATAAGTGCTGTGATTATCTGCTAGTATATTGGTTGCAATGTTTTTGTTGCTGTGAATGTTATTGCTCTTAATTCTATTTTTTTTAAAAACAAACTTTTCAAATAATACAGTTGTTGTATATCACTTAATTTGAGCATTTCTGGGAAAAGCTATTTATAAATGGTAAAAATAAAAGAAAAAAATAAACCAAAAATGTTCAGAGTGGATATTTTTCACATTTATATTTCCAGGTTTCTTTTTCACTGGGGATGATGAAATATTCCGTGTGCTCCAGATAATCCAGTGTTTTTTTTTTGAACCTGGCAACTTTAAGAACTTTAATAGATCTAATTTGCCAAGTTTGAAAAACACTGAGATAATCCAAAGGAATACAAAGGAAGAGAATCACCATAAATAGTAAGAAAAACAGGCATTTGAAGATGTTGATTACTACACACACACACACACACACACGCACACGCACACACACCAATTTGAGGGAAGAATATTCAAGTCAAACTACATCTTACTTGAAAGTATAAGCAATGTCCTTTTCCTCCTTTTTCTTCAAAAGGAACAGAGGTGAATTTCTTACACTTTTAACCTGAAATGGTTCCAAAGTAAGGGTAAGAAAGAAACAGATGGGCCTAAACTAAATGCAGTTTATTAAATGAAATATTTGCACTCTTAAAAAAACCAAAACCCATAAAGTAACCTTGAGATTTCAGCGGTCATGGAGAAGGAGTTTAAATATTTGTTCCCTGAACAACGTTTGCTCTTCTGAGAGATATCTAAAGACAAATTTTCTTCATAGTGTAAATAACCTCTTTAGAAGAGTGCTTTTCCAATAACAAAATTCCAATAACCCACTGTTCCCCATTTCCCTCCAGCGTGTACCTTTTTATATTTTAAAAAGAACAATCTTACATATGAAAACTAAAGGCATGTAGCATTACAGGAAAGTGGAGTGCAATAGATTTATTCAGGCATAATTTGGAATTATATGAAGGAGCTCTAGGCAGCCC
The DNA here is from genome assembly GCF_016545835.1 of Crotalus tigris. Taxonomy (NCBI): domain Eukaryota; kingdom Metazoa; phylum Chordata; class Lepidosauria; order Squamata; family Viperidae; genus Crotalus; species Crotalus tigris. The sequence goes on from NW_024097068.1 coordinate 453,089, forward strand.
CAGACTAATGTGCTTCTTCTGTCTCTTTTCTTTATTCATATACAACTATGACAGATCCTTGTTTATGCAATCTGTTGTTCAACATTGCATCTGATTAGTTATGCTACAGTTGGTCCTTGCCTGTAAACAAGATTTGTTGAAAGTAAAGATGAGAAGAGAATCACAAAAGAAAGGGGAGGAGGAGAATGCAGGAGCCCAAAGATACACATAATTCTTAAATCAATGAGGATGGTAGTACTGAAAAAATGGCGGTTGACTGGCATTCTCCCCTCAACTTCATTCTTTCCTAACTGAATTTCCATTTCAGGGATGAAAAGAAACAAAACAAAACAAAAAAAAAAACCCATCCCATGTCCCATCCATCATTCTTCCCAATGTTTTCTCTGGAGCAATTCCTAAATGCTATGTAAGCTCCATTTCCTCTATTTAGGCTCAATTTGTAAAGAAAGGAATGATTAAAAAGACATCATGAGTCAATCTCCAAACCTCTCTCACCCAAACAAAAATAAATCTAATAGAACCTAATCCAACATTCAGAATATATTATTTTTTCCCCAAAGAGTAGGAAATGCAGAATGCTTATTTGCAAAGTGGAAATTTCCTTTGGGAAGAGAGCCTTGAAATTTTACCATAGCTTAGAAAATGTAATTGAAATTGCACATGGGACTTCCTACAGTAAAGAGTATCTATATGTTTCATACAACATTAGCAGAATGCAAATATAATTAATGTGCAATGTGGAGGCTAATTGTATAAGATTTTAATGGGGGAAATAACATGTTGGATTAGGTTCTCTCTTATCCTACACGGTAGCTAAAAAATAAAATGAAATAATTTCTTTGGTTAATTGGCAGAGGAAGATTCTCATTATGCTGCTCTGCGTTGTAACATCTATTTAACAGTTTAACATACAACAGACAATTTCCGTATACTATATATTTTTGTATTGTTAGCTTTCCCAATTCAATGTAGAAGTGACATCAATGAAGGCAAGGGGATCTAATTATATTGCTTCCTATTGCTTCTATTGTTTAGAAAAGATATAAATATAAGTGTTATTTTCCACTGTAAGCCAAATAAACACAAACTATGACTCTAAGGCAGTATTGACAGGAAATTCTGAGACTTGAAATCCCCACCCTCTTAAAGTTGAGAAACATTGCATTATGATGTTCTGCTTAGGTTAAATTGATTTATTTGTTCAACATCTTAGAGTCACTTTATAGGGGAGATGGGCATATAGCAATAGCAATAGCAGTTAGTCTTATATACCACTTTACAGCACTCTCTGGACAGTTTACAGAGTCAGCTTATTGCCCCCAACAATCTGGCTCCTCATGGAAGGCTGAGTCAAATTTGAGCTGGTGAAGATCAAACTACAGGCTACTGTAAATTTAAATAAAATACATTCTTTTTTGAAGAACCTGAAAATTGCATTAGCAGGCTTTACACCCAATCCCTTATTTCACAAATTGGGTTCTCTATGGCACTTCCACAAGGCTCCTGTTGCATTCCCCTAACACTGCAGAATTGTCTTGGTGGAAGAGGCTGCATATGTGCAAACATACTGAAATGTGATGGAATAGCACTCATCGATTTCCACAAGGGGTTTCTAAATCATCCATCCACAAATGGCTGTACCTTTTCCATAGCTTCTGGAAAAAATGATCTACTCAAGAAAAGGCAAGTTAGTAATCTTCTTTCTTCAGCAGGTTGACCTGACTGGAGGATGTGTGCTACAGCCTGTTCCCTTACCCTAAAATAAATGTCATTGGCTCATAATATGCTAAGGAATTCATTTTGAATATCAAGGTGAAATAACTAAAGGAAAGTGAAAGCACAAAACAAATTACAGGAAATTACAGACCTATCAGCCTGACCTCAATACCTGGGAAGATCCTGGAAAAGATAATCAAACAACGAATCAACGAACACCTAGAGGCAAACAAAGTCATTACTAAAAGCCAACATGGGTTTGTCAAAAATAGATCATGCCAGACAAATCTTATTGCATTCTTTGACCAAGTGACAAAACTAGTGGATCAGAGGAATGCTGTGGACATAATTTACTTGGACTTCAGTAAGGCATTTGATAAAGTAGATCACAACCTACTACTTGACAAGATAGAAAAATGTGCGGTAGACAGAACCACCACCAGATGGATCCGTAGCTGGCTGACCGGCCGTACTCAGCGAGTGGTCCTCAATGGAACTGCATCTATATGAAGGGAAGTGTGTAGTGGGGTGCCCCAGGGCTCTGTTCTGGGCCCAGTACTCTTCAACATCTTCATCAATGACTTGGATGAAGGGATAGATGGGGAACTCATCAAATTTGCAGACGACACCAACCTGGCAGGAATAGCCAACACTCCAGAAGACAGGCTTCAGATACAGAAGGATCTGGACAGACTTGAACACTGGGCACTAACGAACACAATGAAATTCAATGGTGAAAAAAGCAAGGTTCTACATTTAGGCAAGAAAAACCAAATGCACAAGTACAGCATAGGTGGCACCATGCTCAATAGTAGTAACTGTGAGAGGGACCTCGGAGTCCTAGTAGACAATCACCTAAATATGAGCCAGCAGTGTGCTGCAGCTGCCAAAAATGCCAACACAGTGCTAGGCTGCATTAACAGAGGGATAGAATCAAGATCACGTGAAGTATTAATACCACTCTTCAATGCCTTGGTAAGGCCACACTTGGAATACTGCATCCAGTTTTGGTCACCACGATGTAAAAAAGATGTTGAGACTCTAGAAAAGAGTACAGAGAAGAGCAACAAAGATGATTAGGGGACTGGAGGCTAAAACATATAAGGAACGGTTGTTAGAATTGGGTATGTCTAGTTTAACGAAGAGAAGGACAAGGGGGGACATGATAGCAGTGTTCCAATATCTCAGGGGCTGCCATAATGAAGAGGGAATTAAGCTATTCTCCAAAGCACCTGAAGGCAGGACAAGAAGCAACGGGTGGAAACTAATCAAGGAGAGAAGCAACCTAGAACTAAGGAGAAACTTCCTGACAGTGAGAACAATTAATCAGTGGAACAGCTTGACTCCAGAAGCAGTAAATGCTCCAACACTGGAAGTTTTTAAGAAGAGACTGGACAGCCATTTGTCCGAAATGGTGTAGGGTTTCCTGCCCGAGCAGGGGGTTGGACTAGATGACCTCCAAGGTCCCTTCCAACTTTACTACTACTATTATTATTATTATTAAATTGAAGGTGAAGACTTGAAGGAAAAGACATTATATTTAGGTCAAGTGAGGGTCTCTGTAAAGACACACATGGGGCAGAAAGTTACACAGCTTTCACCTGTGTAGCTCAGATCTCAGTCCATAAAAGAAGATAATTGCATACAGCAGCTAGTTTTTCCCCAAGTACCTTGCTGCATAATTCTCTGATATCCAGTCTGGATTTCTATAGACTGAGGCTTCCTTTCTTCTCTATCTGGTATCTCCTAAGCAGAGCAGAGGAAAAAGAAAACCATTTTCTCTCCCCCTCCCTTTTTAAAGACTATCTGAAATTTGCGAGACATATATGTTTGAATGTCTCTTGTCCTTCTCCTGGGTTGACAGATTCAGTCCCCCCCCCCAATTCTACCAATGCCTGAACCTCTTGTCTGGATGGCTGCAGTCATCCTGACTTTTCTGAATTACCTGTGGATGTTCCAGGACTGGGTGTACCCATTATGCTAAATTATAATATGATTGACTTGATTTTTGCTTACTATTTTTGCCATTGTGGTGTGCAAATCATAGCTTGCACATTGTTTGAAGCTAGCCATTATGGTTTATTCAATTATGCATGGTTAACAAATTATATGATCAGTTCAAGATGTGCACCCAGATACTATTTCATCTGGGGTAACACAGAATGTCTCTTTTCATCAACACATAATACTGCTGACACATGTTCGATATGTTATCAAAACTAACATAATTATTATTGGCAGCTGCTACTGCTCAGCTAGTTATTCCCCCTTCATCCTATCCTCATCCCCAAATTTGGCAAAGTGAGTCTTGGCTTTAAATTTTTTTTGCCTGTTGTTACTTTTAAAAATGAGAAAGACTGGGATTGTTTTCCCAACTTGTAGGAAAGCTCTAGCAAGATGAGTGTACAAAAGTTAGATTTATGTCCTTATTCTGTACCCTCCCCATCTTTGTTGCCAACTAATAACAAATATTATGTAGACTTTTGCATTCATTTTAATGGGCCTTTCATTGGGGAATGACATGCTGATAAGATAAATGTCATTTGCAGCTGCTCCTTCATTTTCTTGGCAAACTATCTTGGAATTCTTAGACTGTTTGTTCCCCCCAACCCACTTTTGTTGAAGGACTCAGCTGATAAACACACAGAGAAAAAGATGTTCAAGATGGGGGCAGAGGGCCAAGGACCCCATCAGCATAAATTCTGAACAGGAGCCAACAGCTTGCTAAGTCTTCTCTCTTCACCTCTGGCAGCAGCAGTTTTGCGCAGTTCAGACCTTTGAAAAAGAAGAGAAACAGGAAAATCTTTAGTTACTAAAGAAAGATTCAAAAGGCCTGCAAACCGCTGCTCCCTCACATGTAATCTCTCTGAGGGACATGGTAGGTCCCTGAAGGAGGGTCCCTATATGCACTCTTGGTGCACATAGAATACAATAAAATGTTTTCAGTTCTTGTTCTCTGAGCACAAGAATGGCTCAAACTGGCATGAATCACAATAGTCTATTCTTGACCATCCTTGAATGGGTGGTTGTGTCTCCTAAGCTCTACAGGACTTAGTGGAAAAGCCTTATGTTGCTTGTATTCCCCCTTCCTTCCTACCCTTTTAAAACAGATCTGCTTCCAAAGGACAGATTTACAATGCACTAGGATTTTCTAACCTCATACAGTGATGCTACGTCATGCTGAATGGCTTGAGAGAGATGGTTCCTATAATTCAGTCCAACCCTTCACTGACTGATTTATTGTATCAATATTTTTTCCTTAATATTTTGGGATAATTCTTTTTCTATAATACTTGAGGTGAGTCAAGTATCTGAAGGCTTGGAATGCAGATTTAGTGCTTAGGAAGCCTTACTGTGCATCTTAGCTTTAATGAAAAATTGTTATCTATCAGGAGCAGAAATTTTTTTTTTAAGTCCCCAATTATTTGCAAATTTTTCTCTTTATGGTTTATTTCACACATTGGTCTGTAGCCAAAAAAGAAATCACTGCACAATGTCGACCTTTCTGGAGAAAGCTTTGAGATGGACCTTTGTCAGCCAGGATAATAGCAAATGTTTTGCTATTTGAAATTCTGCCCTGAAATATCCTCAGGACTTTCCAAATGGAAAATTTGGTTGTGGTGGTTCCACTAATTTTTAATTCATCTATCATTACCAATTGTCTCCCTAAGAACTATGAAATATTTCCAATGAATCCCAGCACAGAGCCAATCAATTTTTAAAAAATGGATTAAACCAGTGATTCTTAGACTTTTATGGTTTTATGATCATGAAGGTGGATCATGAACAGTAGGACTTTTGCCTCAACAAAGTCTTTCTCCCTGCTTCTTGCAAGGATGGGCTCTCTATTACATAGTGACATCCTGGCTGCATTCTAGTTAGTTTGTATATGTTTGTACCATTATGCTTAATGACGTATTTGACCCTACCAATGTATTGATTATTTTTTTATTTGCAAGAATCTTTTTTGACAACCTTTTTTTGCCTTTGCATTTTCTTTTTTTCATTTTTGAATGAAAAACTTTCATTCAAACTAATCAGAATCCCTCCTGTTGCAATTCACAAATATGCCCACATCTCATCTACTTCTGCATACCATTAAAGCTATGTGTTCTACTATTAAAACATCTTGGATTGAATATGACAAATCGTTAGACTGTTTCAGCATAATATAACTGAATATGAAAATATCTTCCTATATGTCACTCCATATAGACTTTACCCATTCTTTGTTTAAACTATTTTTAGTATTGTTTTGGATGATGCTTGTGCATTAGTAGACTGGTTTGCCGAGTTGTGTTGCTCTCAGAATAGAGTGTTTGTCTAAAGTTGCCATGATCACTTGCCAATCATACTACATAATCATTTTCTTCTCAATCATCTACTTACTGGTCCAGAGAAGTGAGAAACCAACAAAATGTTAGTCTGCCTGCTCATTGGCTCTCTTCTAAGCAAGAATGCTGGATCCGAAAAATTTAAAGAAATGGAGCAGCTGCAATTTTCAGTAGTTTTTTTTTTTTTTAAATAGACTTGCTTAGGTAGCTTGCTCAAGTCTCCCTCACCTGGGTTTGGAACTGGAGCTTTTTCAGACAATCACATTTCCAAAGTTGTGGGGAAAAATAGTATCTAAAGTGAAAATGTGGGAATGGTATGATATAGCCTATTTGATGTGTAATGACAAGTTAAATATAATATTGCTGGAACTATATATTAAGAAAGTTACAACATTTTTGGAGAGACATCAGTTAGAATCTTCAACCTATATGAACAAAGCATAGCAGGCAATTTTGCACAATTGTTCTTATTTCCACAATTAGTTTTGCTTTTCTTCATCCTGAGATGGGACAAAAAGCTTTCCAAAAATTGAAACCATCACCTGAATCCTTGCCTGCCCTATCACTATCATGAAATCTTACCACTGCTGCTTCATTTAAAAAATATAGGTGTTTTATAGATGGCACCTTGATCCACAAAAAATGTCTCTTATGTACCCTGACTTACAACCTAAATGTTGGAGATGTGGTTGTATGGACGCTACTTATTATCATATTTGGTGGTCGTGCAGAGAGATAAAAGCATTTTGGATTAAGATATGGTGGAATATCCAGAGAATTTTTAGAAGGAGGGTAAAATTTACTCCGCAATTATTTTTGTTGGGTATAATTACTGATTGTGATACAAAGGAGGTTATATTGATGTTAAATTTGATTACAGCCGCAAGGCTGTTAGTAGGACAATATTGGAAGAAGGAATCTTTGCCTACATTGCAGGAATGGTTTCTTAAAGTGTCTTATTTGGCGGAAATGGCAAAGATTTCGGCTTTTTTAAAGGAACAAACGCAAGAGAAATTTCTTGCTGTTTGGGATAAGTGGATAAAATTTATACAATTTAAACTGGACATAAAAAATATTATATAGCCTTTTCATAATCTTTATTTTTATATATATACATATATATCTTAATGTTATATTTTCTTTTTTTTATAAACATAATTTTTAATTGTTTTTTAATTAAGCCTATATTCTGCTCTGGGAAGCTCAGGGGGGGGAAGGGGGGGTGTTTGGCCGGGGGTTGGGGAAGGGGAGTTTTGTTGTGTAATGTTTAGTTTTTTCTTTGTATATGTTGTTTTTTGTTTTTGTATTGTTTTGTTCTTTTTGTAAAACTTATAAAACTTTTTAATTAAAAAAAATATAGGTGTCATTTGCATTTTTTTTCATACTCAGAGCTTCAATAAAACTTTAAAACTCCTGAAGTGAGAGGTTGAACTTTATACCAAATGCCACATCCTGCATTTTCACAGTGCTGTCAATTTATGACAGACAATGTGACCTAAAATACTTATGGGCAATCTGTAACAACTTTAGATTATGGAAAAAGAATTTTGAAATGGACTTTGGCTTTGTGCATGTTCAAAATCTGGGATATGCAATGTGTGAACATTCACAAAAAATATTGCAAGTATTTTGCAAAATATTACAACATTGCAATAGCACTTCTAGACTACTACTGCTTTTACTTCAGGAGTGTCTATGGGAGAGGGGAGGTGTAAAAGAAATCTATATGCCAGCTGTAATTACACAGTTGAAGTACTGCTCCTTTTTAATATGTGTTAATTATGTGATCATTTTAACCCCTCCTTGAAGATGTACCTGTTCCAATCTCTCAAAAGCATCCCTTGCCAGATGTTTATTGCTGAAGACAAGGAACAAAAAACAATGTGCTTGAGATGTTCAAGATCAGGGGTGTCAAACTCAATTTCATTGAGGGCTGCATCAGCATTGCGGTTGCCCTCGGGGGGGCCGGGTGGGTGCGGTCTACTGGGTGGGCATGGATGGAGTGGGTGTGGCCTACTGGGTGGGCATGGCCAGCTCTACATCGTTTGCGTCAAGGGTGCCTGTGGGGGCCTGGGCAGGAGTGGGACAGATCTGAGGGTCTCTGGCAGAAGGGGGTGGGACCGGGGCAAGTGCCAAGGATGCACCCAGGGGGCGGGGCCAACACAGCAGGGGCTGGTTCCTCGTTGTTTCTAAACGGCCTTGTGGAGCTAAGACTGAATGCGTTTCAGCATAGATGGATACCACAAAATTGTACATTGTACATTGGCTCCCAGCTGGCCTAGGCCAGGCCAAGGTAGCAGGGGCTGTTCCCTCACTGTTTCCAGGATGGCTTTGCAGGCCACATGAAACCACTTCGTGAGCTGCATCCAGCCCCTGGGCCTTGTGTTTGACATGTCTGTTCTAGATCTTGAGGAAAAAATTATTTTCACTCCTACTTCATGGAAAAAAAAGAAACAACACTTCTTATTCCTCTTCAACAGTTTTACTTTGCATTGCGTCCAATAGTTAGTTGTATAAAGGTGTATTGGACTACTGCTCCCAGAATCTCCATTGAGTACTCTCTTGGCAGGGTGGGTTTTGCAAGGCATTTTAGTTGCTTGGCTCTAAGCCCACAACACTGGCAAGATTAATCAGAACAGTGGAAGGTCCAGTGGAAGCACTCACATACCACAAACCATGCAATCTGACTTGGGGCCACTCCAAAATAGCACCTGCTTCTGGGAGGGCCCCATGTGGTCCATAGGGATGGCCAGGGACAAATCTTCCTGCTCTTCTTTCACAGTGAAAGCTTAGAGTTGGAGGCCTTGGGATGCCTAGCCAGGCAGACCTGGACCTATGCTAGGCCTCCCATGTCCTCTCCACCATGAGGCACCCCGTGCCCTGCTTAACTACTTGCATGGTCACTTACAACTGCATCAGGGGGAGCTGGATTAAGGGTCATTAAATGAAGTGATTGATTGCTTGCTTCACTTAATGACCATCACAACTTGCAACTGTAATGGGTAGACTCCATTGCAGTCAGAAGTTGAGGATTATCTGTGGTATACCTCATGCGGTATTCATGCTCGTTTGCTACTATATCATCGGTGAATGAAATCTTATTTTATTTAGACCTGGTTGAATGTTTATGGAGATTCTCAATCATCCAGGTCACGGTTGTCCCAAAGTGCTTTTTTGGTTTTTTTCTTTGAAAACATTTTGCTTCTTATCCAAGAAATAGAGAGCTAGTGACCGACCCTCAGAGTGCTAACGACCAGATGATTGCAAAGAATATAAATATAAATTCTTCTGTTCCTCACTATTCAACTGAAGAAGCTTCTTGGATGAGAAGTGAAAAGTTTTCAAGGGAAAAATCCAAGAAAGTTCAGTTGCCTTTTGGAAAAGCACATTTGGGATATTTAGACCTGGCATTTATCTGCAATAATCTCAAACCAAGACAGCCAGTGATTCACCTATTAAACTTAAGGAAAACACCACTATATTAGAATTGGGGGCTTGCAGCAAATTGCTGATCTCTTTTTTTTTGTAATAGCCAACCCAGTGGGTACATGATCTCCCACTTAGAGCCCCCACACTTTTGATAAGTTATAGACTTTTGCAGATAACAGTGTTAGAGAATTAAAATATTAAATGGAGAAATTAAAAGAATTTGGTGCATTGTCAGGTTCTAGGATTAATATATGCAAGATGATGTTTATGAAAATGTGAAAATAGAAGATCAAACAGAACTCATAAAATATATTTTAAATTGAGAAGAAAGTAAAATATCTGGGTATCAGTATGACAAATATGAATTGTATGTTATTTCAAAATAACATGTTAAGATAGAGAATGAAATTCAACTAAAACCCCATAAATCCTCTTAATGTGGGTTTGTCTTTGATCCTTCACTTGCTTAATAAGATTTTCATCTTCTCTAAGAAGACCCACCTTACAATCCACCTTCCATCTATCTACTAGTTGCCTATATTGGAACCAAGAATAAATAATATTTTCTTGTGCTAACTCTTCCCATGATTTTAACTGCCAGTTTTGTCCATCCCATCTAAGTAGCTGTCTATAAGATACCATATCCATTTTAGCACCTCTTTTTATTCCTTCTATCGCATGCCAAGGTATAGCCCATAATGGTACTTTAAAATCACTTTTATAATATTTTCTCCAGGTCCTAAGTAAAGAAATTCTTAAAATATGAGCTTTAAAGACCCAATCCATTTTTTTATTAAATATTAAATAGGCATGCCACCCAAAAAGTAAATCCCATCCCTCTAAATGTAATATCTCAGGATTTGTCAAATTTACCCAATCACTAATTAGTGTTAAAACCACCGCATCATAGTATAATTTCAAATTCGGTACCTTGAGTCCACCCCTCTCACGGAAGTCTTGCATAATTTTAAGCTTAACCCTTGGCTTTTTCCCTGCCCAAATGAATTTATTGAGGCCTTTCTGCCATTCACTTAAATTAATCTCATTCTTCAAAATCGGTAACATTTGAAACAAAAAGAGAAACTTGGGTAGAATATTCATTTTTATCACTGCAATTCTTCCCATGAGGGATAATTGCAACTTCTCCCAATTCTTCAAGTCTTTCTGTACCCTAACCCACAACCTTTCATAATTATTTTTAAATAGTTTTGCGTTAGAAGCAGATAACATCACCCCCAAATATTTTACCTTATTAACAATTTCAAAACCCGTCAAATTAACCAAAGTCTGCTTCTCCTGACTAGTCATATTTTTAGATAAAATTTTAGTCTTATTAACATTAATCTTGAAACCCGAAACCACACCATAATAATGAATCAGTTGTAATAACTTTTCTGCAGAATGAGTAGGTTGCGACAGAGTAACCACCAAGTCATCCGCAAAAGCTCTTAATTTGTATTCTTTTTTATTAACTTCTATTCCTTTAATTTCCTGTGACTCTCGAATTTTGATCAACAATATTTCCAATGTTAAAACAAACAACAACGGTGATAATGGACATCTCTGCCTAGTACCTTTCTCTATTGTAAAAACCTCTGACAAACCTCCATTAACAATAAGTTGTGCCATTTGTTTTTGATATATTACCGTAAGGGCCTGTACTATCTTTTCACCAAAATTCATCTCTTCCATTACTCTTAACATAAAATGCCAATTCAGTTGATCAAAAGCTTTTTCAGCATCTAAAAATATCAGCCCTGCAGGAACTTGGTTGTTCTTATCTAAATATTCTAATAAATTGATAATTTGTCTAACATTATTTTTCATATACCTTCCAGTTATAAACCCAGATTGATCTTTATGCACAAGATGATGCACAACCCTCATAAGCCTATTTACTAAGATTTTTACAAATATCTTATAATCCACATTTAAAAGAGATATAGGCCTATAATTCTTTGGTAAAGTAAGATCTTGATCCTCCTTTGGAATCAATGATATAAAAGCACTACGCCATGAAGGAGGAATCTCTAGACCCTGTAAAATATCATTAAAAAGATCCCTAATGGCTGAATCATCTCCTCCATTAAAGCTTTATAATAAACAGCTGTTAACCCATCCGTACCCGGTGCTTTACCTTGTTTCAATTGTTGAATTGCTAACGCAATTTCCTCCTTAGTGATTAAACCATTAATTTCCTGTTTCTGATCCTCTGTCAGTTTGGGAAAACTAGCCTCATTTAAATATTTATTTATATCTAAAATTTGGACATTGGTAGATTTATATAATTTTTGATAATAGTCCAAAAAAGATTTCTTAATCAATTCCTTCTGAGAAACTAATTTACCCTGATAATTTATTTTATCTATTATTCTCTGTCTCTGTTTCTTTCTTAACTGGTAAGCCAACCATCTCCCTGGCTTATTAGCGTTACAAAATGTATTTTGTTTCATAAACAATAAATTGGTTGCAGCCTGATCCGCTAACAACATATTAAATTGTGTCCTTAATAACTTTACAGATTCTTTAATACTTTCATCAGAAGGATTTAAAATCAAAGACTTTTCTTTTAATTTAATTTCATCTTCCAATTCTTTACGTTTCTGAGTCTGCTTTCGCTTATGACAATTATTCATTTTTATCAAGATGCCACGCATAAATGCTTTGCCTGCATCCCATACCATTGACATTGAAGTCCCCTTATACATATTTAAAGCAAAATAATCCTTTAAACACTCCTTTAACTTTTGAACATTCTTTTCTTGTCTGAATAGATTTTCATTCACTCTCCAGGATCTTCTCTCCTCTTTTTCTTGAGTCAGCTCCATCCAAACTGGACTATGATCCGTCAGCGACCTAGGAAAAATCTTTACATTCTTTACTCTATTATATAAGTCCGTTGTAATAAAAAAAAAGTCAATTCTTGAGAAGGATTGGTGTCTATCTGAAAAATAGGTGAAATCTCTCTCCTCTTGATTACATTCCCACCAATAATCCCTTAGTTCCCAGTCCTCTTTCATGTCAAAAAAAGCTTTAGGTAATTTTGCTTGTTTAAAAAGAGGAGAAGAACCTTTCTTATCCCTTTGTATATCTAAGACACCGTTCCAATCACCCATTAGTACCACGGATCTATAGTCCAGCAAAGTTATTTTTTGATGTAACAACCTATAAAATTGTTCCTGTTGTTGATTTGGTGCATAGAGACCCACTATAAGTACTTTCTTACCATATAAGCCAAGTTCAATCATCACATATCTTCCTTGGGGATCTGATTCTACCAGACAAGCTGGTAAACTTTGCTTCACATAGATAACAACTCCCCCCTTTTTCCCAGGAGCAGAAGATACAAAATGGGATCCCAGACGAGCATTAACTAAATATTTCTGATCCTTATGTAAAATGTGAGTTTCCTGTAAACAAATAACATCATTGTTGTGTTGCTTCAAATAGTAGAAGATTTTTTTCCTTTTCTGAGGAGAATTCAATCCATTAACATTCCAGGTCAGAAACTTTGCCATCACCCTTGGCCAGGGGCCCGGAGAAGACACCTGCGAGATCTGCCATTGCTGCATGTGTTGCATAACTCTTGGGTCTTGCTCCTCCCACCGGCATTGATACACTTTCAGAAGAAGCTTCTTTAGCCTCTTTCTTACGTTGCTCCTTCTCTTTACGTTTATAAGCTGCACGGGTCATTCTCTGCTCTTTAACCTCCGTTTGACGTTGCCATTCAGCTTGCAGCATCCCAGCGGAGACCAAACCTAATGCCTCAGATTGCTGCTCCGACTCTTTGTCACTCAAAGATTTCTGAACAGGTGGGGCTGAGCCTGCACCCAGGACCGTGTTGTAAAACTCTCTGGCTTTGTCAACCGTATTCAATCTGTAACGTGTCCCCGCATGGCTCAGAACAATACCCATCGGGATTTCCCATCTGAATGGCATCAATCTAGCTTTAAGCTCATTGGCTAGAAAATAAAAATCTTTCCTGTTTCTTAAAAACTTTGATGGGATTTCCTTTAGAATAATAATATCTTGAGAAGCAATCTGGAATCTCTTATTATAGAAGATTTGTACAATTTCATTACGCAGAGACTTCTTTGTAAAGTAAATCACCACATCTCTGGGCAAATTCTTCTGCTTCGCAATCCAAGAATTGACTCTATAAATTTTTTCCACTTCTCTGCGTAATTCTCCTTTATCCATATTCAGAGCAACAGCTAAGTCAGTAAGCACCATCTCCATCAGATCTCGATTCATATCTTCCTTGAGGCCTCTAATCCTCAAGGCATACTCCATCTGTTTATACTGGAACATAAGAATATCTTCTTGTGAAGTCTCCACCTTCCTTTCCACATCTTGAATTTTATCATCAAAAGAATCAACTTTATCTTCCACTTCCTCCAGTCTTACATCCAGCTTCATCACCACCGTAGCCAAGCCTGATACTGCTGCAACTATATCTTGTCGCAAAATAGTATTATTAGCTTCTAATAAGCCCTTTATCCCACTTATCTCTTCTTTAATGTCAGATTTAATATCAGATTTAATCTGTATAACAAATTGCTTCATTTCGTCTCTCATTTGAGACATAGCATCCCCCATTATACCTTTAACCTCTTGTGCTGACAGGCCTGGCAAAGGGGGGGGTGGTGGTGGCTGAGCCGGTGGTACATGTTTAAGTTGTTGTTGTGGTTGTGCAGTAAGAGTTGGATTCAGAAACGGAACTAATTAAAGATTGTATGATCAGATGGGCGCAGAATTTTGGTGAGCCAGTTTCATTGGACACCTGGGAAACCATTTGGGTGAGAAATGTCAAATTTACACAAGCACAGAACTTAAGGGAGAATTTTTATAAAATGTTTTATAGATGGCACCTTGATCCACAAAAAATGTCTCTTATGTACCCTGACTTACAACCTAAATGTTGGAGATGTGGTTGTATGGATGCTACCTATTATCATATTTGGTGGTCGTGTAGAGAGATAAAAGCATTTTGGATTAAGATATGGTGGAATATCCAGAGAATTTTTAGGAGGAGGGTAAAATTTACTCCGCAATTATTTTTGTTGGGTATAGTTACTGATTGTGATACAAAGGAGGTTATATTGATATTAAATTTGATTACAGCCGCGAGGCTGTTAGTAGGACCATATTGGAAGAAGGAATCTTTGCCTACATTGCAGGAATGGTTTTTTAAAGTGCCTTATTTGGCGGAAATGGCAAAGATTTCGGCTTTTTTAAAGGAACAAACGCAAGAGAAATTTCTTGCTGTTTGGGATAAATGGATAAAATTTATACAATTTAAATTGGATATAAAAATATCATATAGCTTTTTCATAATTTTTATTTTTATATATATACATATATATGTTAATGTTATATTTTTTCTTTTCTTTTCTTTCTTTCTATAAAGATAATTTTTTAACTGTTTTTTAATTAAGCCTATATCCTGCTCTGGGAAGCTCAGGGGGGGGAAGGGGGGGTGTTTGGGTGGGGGTGGGGGGAGGGGTTTTTTGTTGTGTAATGTTTAGTTTTTTTTCTTTGTATATGTTGTTTTTTGTTATTGTATTGTTTTGTTCCTTTTGTAAAATTTATAAAACTTTTTAATAATAATAAAAAAAAGATAGAGAATGAAATTAAAATATATATGTTAACATAGGAGAAACTACAACTGTCATTTCTGGAGAGAATTTTTATGATTAAAAATGAATGTCTTGCCTAGAATGATGTTGTTGTTTTTTGTAAGCTGCCCAGAGTCACTTTGGTGAGATGGATATTATCAAATTGTGATGAATGAATAAATGAATGAATGAATGAAATTTGCTTCAGATAATATCTGTTTTGACAATTGATGCCCCATTTAAACTATATCAGGATAATGTGTAAATTTGTTGATCAGAAGAAAGAAATCCCCATCAATTAAATATAAGGTGTTACAAGATACAAAGGAAAGAAATTTATCTGATTTAAAATTGTATTTTGTAGTTTGCTGTTTGCTTTGGATGAAAGAATTGATGTTGATGAGAAATAGAAGGTTTTTGAAATGAGAAGGTCATGTATATAATAGAAACAAATCCAAATTACATCCGAACACATCTTTGTTGATCTCAGCACAAGACAAATTGAGAAATAATAGGCAAACACAAATGGCTAACTTACTGTATTGTGAGATACTAGAATTTTGTCAAGGAGAAAATTAAGAAAGGAGCTGGTAGCAGTAGGATATAGTTGTCAATGTTCTCTTATTAAAGTTAGAAAGATTTAATGAAGGCAAGAGAATTTATGGTTTTGAACGTTGTAAGACTAAGTTTGAAATGGAATTATATACAAATTATGAAGATGTAATTTCTAAAATGTAAAATTTTATTGAAATTTGAAAGAGAAGAATGTGAAAGAATATGTCATAAAATGGGCTGAAAAGTTTGGCTATAATATACAGAGGAAATATTGAGAAAATATGTGATTGAAAGGACTGAAATTTACAGTATGTTATAATATATTTTTATGAAATGATGTACAGTTGGTATATGTTTCTAGAGAAATTGTCTAGAAAGTATAAAGACACTTCAATTCTATGTTGGAAACGTGAGTAAAAAAACATTTTATCATCTGTGTGGACATATAAGAAAGCTAGAAATTCTGGATTCAAATACATGCATTGATTTTAAAGTTTAATATACATCGAAGCCTGAGGATTGATGGATAAACAGTGGGGAAAAAATCATGGAACTTTGTTTTGTATATGATAACTTCAGGGTGAGATTATTGTATGCATAAAGATGGAAAAATTTGACAATGTAGGAATGGTTGGTGAATATGATGGAACTTGCTGAGACAGCTAAACTGACCTCCTTAATTAGACAAAAGACAATATCTATGTTTACTGCTGATTGGAAACCCCTTGTAGACTTTTTTGCATAAAACAGAAAAAAATAAACGTATGAGTTGTGGTTTTAATAATTAGTCAAGATAGATTATAGAAAGAAGATCTATTTTTCTTTTTCTTCTTCTCAATTTTTCTTTTACCTTTTCCACTTTCTTGCATTTTTAGGTTTCTCTTTTATTTCTTTCTTCTTTTCTCTTTCTTACTTTATATTAGCTTACAGCCTTTGGTTGCCATGATATGAGTATAATAAATTTGTCATTATAATGAATTTTGTTTTCTATTTCTCATACTGAAAGAAGCATTCCATGATCTTATTTACTAAAGATATCAGTTGTGTAAGGATAGGTAATTATCTGTACCAGATCCTATGTCAAATCTTGTTTTTTGTAAGCTGAATCTTGCAGGAAAACATTACATACCACTTAAAGTCAAATAATTGCAGCAAGATCAGGCATTCCTTGGCTTTGGCCCAAGATGCCTCTGTCCACAATAACACTGAAGGCAATAGGATTCCACACCTAAGCCAAATCCCCCCCCCACTTCATTGGGGGCATCTCATTTGGCGTTTCTGACTCATTGAGCATGAAGCTATGAAAACAAGATCATCAGCAGGGAATGTGGCTATCTGTTTTCATAAGGACCGATGTAAGAAGGGCTTGGAAATTTCTCCAGGTTCAGTTATTACAAAAAAAACACCAGGAAGAACGTGGGGAACTACAAGGGAGCCTGGGACCTGGAATGGTGCAATTGCCAACAGTAGCAAAGGAGAACAACTTTAGCAGGAAAAGTTGAGGAGTAGAGCCAAAACCAAGGAGAGGCATCCCCTTTCACCTACATTGGGTTCTTCCCAACCTATTGCCTTCAGGATGAATTGGGACTTTATCTCTTAACATTCTCATATTGGGACACTAAAAGTTGCAGGCTAAATGGTATCAGGCTGTGGAGGGGCTCAGTGAGCAAGTAACCTGGGCAATTTCCAAATCATAAACACTATTTCCTCCCTTCAAGTGCCTTATTGCTTATGTTTTAGCATGATTGCAATTTGTGAATTTATGGATTCATGAATTTTATACCTCTTTCCTTCCAGAAAACTAACAGTAATTACTAGTTTCCTGGGAGAATAATGTGGTGTCCTCTTTCTGGACTCCTAACCCAGAAGTTATAGATAAAAGAATAAAACATTGCAGAAAATCTGCCTTCAGAACATACTTTATGTGGGAATAGTAGAAATAAGCAGGGTTCCTTTTTTTAATGTTAAGGCAAAAATTGCGTTCTGTATAATATTCCACTTTAGAAGCAATTATTATGACCTGCAAGGGGATCATGACAATGGATAACCTGCACATAACTAACAGCAGGAAAAAAGGGGGAAAAACTTAGATTTCAGAGCATGACTGCATGATATCTATTACACTGTTTTCTTTTTATTAAGCTGGATAAAAATGATACACTTAATATATGATTATGGGGCAGAAACTGTAAAACAAGTTTAGTTCTACTTAAAATTCCACCCCAGTTTAAAACCAGATGCTCAAACAATAGACTTGTTGAGAAAATAGTTTGCTATTTGAGATAGTGTGACTTCACTTTGGCATTGAGAGGAACCTTTGCCTCCCCCTCCCAACTCCTGAGCTTCTGATTTTGTAAGATAAATGTTTATAGTTAGCTACACTACCAGGGGTCAACATCTGATCAGTTTTTTTGTTCATTGGGATTCCTTAGAGGTAAGTAGAGAAAAGCTAGCTTAACATCTTTGTAACTCCCCAGCATCAATTCAGACAAAGGAGCAGAAATAAAATTTACAGAGGTGGGTCTGTTTTCTGTCCTGTTTTGCAGCAGGTGAGTTGATGTACTGAATGAAAGGCTATTAATATTTTCCTATTCTAGGTAAAAAAGGGATGAGGATGAGTTACTGTAGGACTTTCTGTAGCTCTGAAAAGGAAAGGGATCACTGATGCTTGTTCATCTTCTCAGCAGTTTGAGTCAGATTGTCTTCAAACTAATTCTGAAGTCAGGGTGAGCAGATTGTCTGCAAATTGGTTCTGAGTATTTAGGGTGTGCAAACAATGATAGTGTGAAAGTGGGATAAGAAAGTGCACCAGAAGCGACACGAAACATTTTTAAGTGGCATAAATCAGCATCCGAACCAGGTTTTCCCTATATTCTTTTCTTCTTATTGGCGAGAATGATGGGGAAGGGTTGATATCAATAATGCATGTATGTCCATATAACTTTCACAGGACCAGTGAAAGAGCACCTCATTGGCTTAAAATCCCTTTGAACAGAATCTAGAAATAACTACTTTGTAAAAGTAGTTTTACACTACACCATCATTTTGTTGTGGGAGGGGAAGAAGCTATACCCACTTCCTGCCCTGATTTTGAGACAGCAACTTTTCAAAATTTCTAGATGATTGAGAATCTAGAAGGGGTCTAGGTTGGGAAAATCTAGATTAAAATGCAATTCTGATCTATTTCTAAGATTCTTATTTTCATCAGGGAAGTCCAGCAACCTGAGGTTCTTTCTATTTTATATACATTATTCTTTCTAAATAATTTCTGTTTCTACTTTGCTTACTGGTTTTCTTCTTCAGTATAAAAGATTACCCTGGATGGGTTTTGAAGGCACTTATAACAATAACAATAGCAAAAGCACTTAAATTTATATACCGTCCCACAGTGTCAATACTGGTGGTCTTCAAGTGGTGCTCCAGATGTTTTGGGATTACACTCAGGTACTATGGACTCTGAACCCTATTGCATTATCTTTGCTATATATACAGTGTTAAGCAGCAATTCTCTTTCAGATAGTATTTTTCCATACAATTTTAAATTTTCTATGTAAAGGAGTTGGGATAGTCTGGAAGATGTTTTTAATGTTTGATAGCCCTTGCCTGATTATTTTAGCATTGTTGGCAGAGGAATCAATGCAGTGAAAAACAATGGAGGCAATAGTGAATATTATAGGTATTGTTTTAAACTTGTTGGCTATCCGGCTCCAGAGGATTACTTTTCTCTTTATATATTTTATCTTGAAGAATTGCTGAAATAGGCAATGAACATGGATACATTCCATCTGCCTTGAAATGGGTAGGCTGCGTTTCCTTTGTATTCTTGTAATGGGATCCTTAAAGGAACAAAAAGCAGTTTGGGTCTCACACTGGGTAAGACTGAACAAAAGAATAGAATTTCTGTTGGAAAGAGAAGAGGAGAAGAAGTATTGTGGTGGAAAAAGGCTGATAGTTCATTACAGGAACAGCAAGAAGAACTCTTATCTACTCAGTGAAAGTGTTCTCCTAACTGCTTTCCTAACTCTGCTTCATTAGTCACAACCGGATTAATGGGACTTGCATGCAGTAGCATCTTCATTATCGCCTTTGAGAAAGCCATCACACTGCAGGATCACATGGCATTTCTAAAGTTAAATATACAGTATATTGGAGACAAAGCACTCCTATTAATCACTCCCAGATCTGCAATTACCCTTATTTATTAAATGATCTGATTTCTGACCACAAAACAACAACAACAACAAATCGTTATTCCAATGCTCACATTAACTTGGAAAAAGAGCAAATAGTTTTGTGGCACATTAAAGAAGAATGGCATTTTGACTTTTTTCATCTAATCATGATACAAACATGACCTTTTTTTTGCAGCAGTCCCATGACATCATCTTCATCTTGTCCTTAGATCACCTGTGAGGTAGGCTTAAGTTATCTTTAGCTGTACTGGTATTAAAGTATACAGATAGTCCTCAATTATTACAGATAATCCTCAATTACAATTATTCATTTAGTGACCATTCGAAGTTACAACGGCCCTAAAAAAGTGACTTAGGACTGTTTTTTCATACTTATGCCTGTTGCAGAATCCCCAAGGTCACATGATCAAAATTTGGACAGTTTGGCAACTGACTCATATTTATGACTCATATTTATGATGGTTGGAGTCATGTGATCACCTTTTGTGGCCTTCTGACATACCAAGTCAATGGGGAAACCAGATTCATTTAACAATTGTGTTATTAACTTAACAACTGCAGTGATTCACTTAACAACTCTGGAAAAAAAGGCTGTAAAATGGGGTAAAACTCACTTGAAGAATATCTTGCTTAGCAAGATAAATTTTGAGCTCAATTGTGGTTGTAAGTCGAGAACTACCTGTAATTCTTTTCAGCCTTTATTTTGATGATGTCCAGGAAGCTTTAAAGTACATAAGATTTATTAAACTCTGTCAGCTGGTATTACCAGGGAGAGTAGTGGCTGGTAAGAGATGCAATAGAGGCAGGAAATCCCAAAGATCCTTTCTTTTAAAGGCAACGACTTTCTTGTTTTGCTAGAAGACATTTCGCTTTTCATCCAAGAAGCTTCTTCAGTTCTGACTGAATGGTGGAGAATAGAAGGGTTTATATTCCTTGCAGTAATGTGGGGGTTAGCCCTGTTTCTGAGAGTCGTTAAGGCCACTTGGAGGTTTATCTGTGCCCTCAAGGTCACCTGAATCCTGTAATCAGCATTTTTTTTCCTGGAAACCCTTTCATACTCCTGCATCATTTGAAAGGTGTTCATCCCAAAGTGCATAGTTAAATATCTATGGAGACTCTCAGTCATCCAAGTTATGGTCACCCCAAAGATGCTTTCTTTTAAAGGCAACTTTTCTTTTAAAGGTAATTTATGCACTGAAGACAAATTCCTTGTGTGTCCAATCACACTTGGCCAATAAAGTTATTCTCTTCTCTTCTCTTCTCTTCTCTTCTCTTCTCTTCTCTTCTCTTCTCTTCTCTTCTCTTCCCATTTCCATTTCCATTTCCATTTTATTATTTCTATTTCTATTATTTCCATTTTTATTTCATTCTTCTACTGTGTTCCCCAAATATTTGTTTATTTGTTTGTTTGTTTGCTTGCTTGCTTGCTTATTTACTTGACTTAGCTGTCACACGATTCCAGGCTTATTGTGGACAACTCATAGTACAAGACTTTATTTAAAAAAAGAATCCAATACAAGACACTATATGTAGCTTAGGTTTGGATTGTGGAGTTTGGTGCTGTCTAGAACTGGGACAGACTGGTCCAAATAACTACAGTAGGTAACTAGATTATTAGATACTGATGAAATTACTTAGTTGGATAATAAAACAGCTGCAAGCAAACAACCAAGCTCAGAGAGTACCAAGTACTCCACAATAAACAGATGGCAAATCCAGGCAACACATAAAATAGATACAGCCAGCAATGTTTCTAATGTAGGAGCAGAGAGACATTGTTATTGATGATGTGCATAACTATGATGCTTAATGTGGATTAGCTTATTATCAGATATTGTAACAATACTATGGCACATTTACACAATAGAGAGTAATCACAAGGTATAGTGCCTTTCCTCTTGCTCTTTTACTCCTTGTTTGTCTATATGGTATGGGGTTTAATCTTGTTCATTAATTTTATGACTTCTCGTATCTACTGTTTCTTGGATGGCTGTATAGTTGAGCCAGGGACAGCAGCATCATAAATATCTGCCCCAAGCATTAAGGTTTCTGGTCATGAATTGGGTTTAAGGTCTTCCAAAATTAACTGTTGTTCACATGGTGCTCAACACAATGTGTGAGGATACATCATTCACTATTCGGAGATAACAGCCTGTTTTTACCCAAATACATTTTTGGAAACAGGAGACAAAGTTGTCATGAGCCTGGATTCTGACAACAATTTGAAGAAGACTCAGGTGACTAAAATTATAACTTTCTCTCCTTCGCCCCCACTGAAGCATTTTACAGAGCATTCAGCCAGAAATAAAGTTTGGAATTATCTTGTACAGTATCTTTACACAATTAAAAAAAAAAACAGAAAAGGGGTAGGGGTTAACCTGTTGTCCCCTTTTTAAAAATGCAGAGGTTTCAGAAGAATAAAGAGTAACACGAGGGATGAAATATATCTGCAAACTAAAGTTTTCCATTTTGAATTGCTTTTGGAACATGTCCATTACAAATGTTGGATGGGAACTTCAGAGAGATTCTAAAGATTAGAGAAATGGTAATTGGCATGAGTAGCCTAGTGAAGAACTGTAAATGTGTTTTCTCTAATTCAGACAGAAAATCCTTCTGTTAAATTGGAATGACAGATAGGAAGATGGATTATTCATCCAAAAAGGGCCACAGTGGGTTAGAGGGATTGCAAAGCTTTGGATTTGTAGTCATAGGAGCAGTCTTGGAAATAGCATATGATAGGGCACTTGCTATGCCCTATATCAGTGATGGCGAACCTTTTAGAGACTGAGTGCCCAAACTGCAACCCAAAACTCACTTATTTATCACTGGGTGCCAGGTGGACATGGTCCACTGGGTGGGCATGGCTGTGGTGGTCATGGCAGACTGGATGGGTGTGACCAAGGTGGGCGTGGTCATTTTGATGTTGCTCATGGGGAGGGATGCCTGCAGTGGATGGGCAGGGCTGGGGGAGATCCAGGGGTTCTTTGGCATGTGGGGTGGCGGGCAGGAGGCTCGTCCTGCTGGGTGAGGTGAAGCAAGGTAAGGCAGGGTGGGGGTGCCATTGTCACAGGGCAAGGTGAGGCAGGGGTGGGGCGTCTGCCTGCCACCATCAGTCCCCGCACACAGAGGCCAGCGAGCCCATGGGGGCTGACAGTGTCCATCAGCAGCCACAGCCTGCCGGCCTCTTGACTGGTGCACTCTGGGGCTCCGCAGCCTGATGCCTGCAGTTCAGAGAAGGCGCCTTTGAGCTGGACAGCTGGTCGACAGCTGAGGAGGCGATGCAGTGGGTTGTGTCCGGGAAAAGGAGAGCATGCGAGGCCAGGAGGGATGGGATGGGGGGAGGGAAACCAGCCATGCTGGGATATATCCAGCCACATGGGACCTTGGTGAGTTAGCAGGCAGCTGGTTGAAGAAGGATGGTTGCCATCTCTGGGCATGGTGTGTATACCCACAGAGAGGGCTCTGAGTGCCGCCTCTGGCATGCGTGCCATAGGTTCGCCACCACTGCCCTATATTCTAGTAAAGGGGGAAAGGCATATCTTGCTTATATTTGCATTGCTGTCAATTTATTTGCATGCGAGGCCAGGAGGGATGGGATGGGGGAAGGGAAACCAGCCATGCTGGGATGCATCCAGCCACATGGGACCTTGGTGAGTTAGCAGGCAGCTGGTTGAAGAGGGATGGTTGCCATCTCTGGGCATGGTGTGTATACCCACAGAGAGGGCTCCGAGTGCCGCCTCTGGCATGCGTGCCATAGGTTCACCACCACTGCCCTATATTCTAGTAAAGGGGGAAAGGCATATCTTGCTTATATTTGCATTGCTGTCAATTTATTTGCTCTGTCTGACTGACCAAGAAATGTTTCTGACCCCATTCTTAAGAGATGATTAATGGCAAGAGCAACAGCACTTAGACTTATATACCACTTCACAGTGCTTTACAGCTTCTCTCTAAGCGGTTTACAGAGTCAGCATATGGCTCCCAACAATCTGGGTCCTCATTTCCTAACCTAGGAAGTATGGAAGGCTGACTCAACCTTGAACCCCATCAGGATCGAACTCCAGGCTGTGGGCAGAGTTTGCCTGCAATATTGCATCACTTGGGCTCCTAAGGGCAATGAAAAGACAAATAAGTTCATGGCTGCCACAAACACATGAGCACTTTGCACACTACACAAAAGCACAATGACATGGGATGCCAAACAATGGCAATTGTCCATGGTTGCATTGTAGGGTGCCAGTTGGGGGCAGGGGAAGCCAAGCCTGGCCATTACTGCTCTGTGCATCTGTGCATATGCTATAGAAGAAAAGGGAGAACAAAGCATTTTCTGGGAAACTACAGCTGTTATGTAAAATGGCTCTATGCTCCCTTATCAAAAAGCTTTTTGCACAGGTCAGAGGAGTAAAGACAAAATGACAAGAGTGGTGATGAGGAAGAGGTCAACATTTTAAGAGCATTTTGTTTGAGAAATTCTCAAGCCCAGAATCTATCCTTCCTTGATAGAACTAAGAACTGGAACTAAGAAAAAAACTTATTTCAGAGATCCAATCTGGACAGAACTGATGGAGTACTAATGTACTGTTTGAAATACCATATCCAGAGATGGATTCAAAAAAAAAAATTAATGGCTTGAGTATACAATCTGGTAAAATCTGATTTTGCTGAAGGTTCAATAAAATTTGGTTTAATGTTAGACCACTTTATTAGTTAGATCTTTATTAATGTTAGACCACTTTATTAGTTAGATCTTTCAAATGCAAACCACCTGAAAGCTCTCTTGAAGACTAAATTAGAAGAACAGAGTGCAGCTAAATTGTTTGCTAAAATAATCTGCTTTCTGGATTTAGAAACAAGGGGAGGATGGGGAGGTTGCAAATAACTAAAAGTATTTCTAGATATCTGATCATTGCTGGAGTTTTCTCCATCCCCTTTTCCTGTAAAAGTGACTGATTGTGGAAAGTAAATACTCGGCTTTCATGGCAAATGAAAGTTTATGAAAAACTTTCCAGGATAGAAGACATGCCAGCCATGGACACTTTTATTATACCTCTTTGTCACTTTTACTTTGAATATAAATCCTTTTGGCTGTAAATATTCATTGAAGAAAAAACTGTTGTATGGAATGGGATAACGCCATAGTGTTAACAAAAAGACCTTTCACTCCACTGAGACCCAGAAGTTACTTCAGACTGTTTGATGGATAAGAGTTCCTGCATTGTCATATTTTGATTTCTTTTTCATTTATTCTTCCAAGCTGAACTCAAGCATAAGGGTATGTGTGTGTAAGCCATTTTTAAACATCTAAGAAGTGTCAGCAAACAGCAGTAACAAAAAAAAAAAAAAAAAAAGCAGAATAAGCTGCAAACTGAGATGGACTTATATTTTTACAATAGATCCTTGAAACTGGATACACACAAAAACCTTCCTTTGCAAATGTTTTCCTTAGCTGGGTTTTGAAGCCAGTGATAATGGAGTGGGGCCTTGGCCCGGCCTCCCATCTTTAAGTTCATCTTTAAACTGTTTTCTTTTCTTTTCAAAAAGCGATTAAGGAGAGCACAAAGCCAAGCAAGAGCAAACATTCCAGCCTTAAAGCCCTTGGACTCCACTTCACATTCCAAATTTCCTGTTCTTTGTCATCACTTTTTTTGTTAGACCTCATGGGTGAGAGAGCCTTCCTAATATGCCAGAATCTGGTGCTACACTTACCATCTCTCCAAATTGGGATTTTACACTGATATTTCTATGGAAATTATTTTTCTTGCTTTGTTTTTTTTTTTATCAAAGTGTGCAAAAGCATCTGGTATCTTGATAAATTGGGCTGTGCATTGGTGACCTGTACACCTGTAGTTCGGTGGATTGATAATTAGAAGACACACAACCTGGCCCTGTGTGGTTTTTGTAGAAGACAGCCCTCTTGTGTTCAGTGAAGCTTTTCCCAACAAAATGTGCAGGCAGCTTTATTTACATAACATTTTGGACTCATTTGAATTCAAAGAGCTTCAGGTTCATTTTCTGAGTTATCTTTTTCCTCTTTACCTTGCATCCTCCTAGCCAAAACAAATCTGGAGCAGAATAATTAAACTAACGTTGGTCTCAGCTCCTGCCCTCTGGAATGGGGGTACCTCCGTCCCCCAGTTCTGGAGGGGGATCCCATCTGACTTTGGAGAGTCTTGAAGACCTGGCTTTTCATCAGGCCTTTTTCTTGGATGGGAATAGCCCCTTCCAAGGGGCGTGTTTGTGTTTTGTTGCTGCCCAGTTTTGCCATTTTTGTTTCTGGGGTTTCTTTTTTATTGCTATATTGTTTCCCATACTTTTTGGTGAACTTTTGGGTGAGAGTTGGGCAGGTATAAATGGATAAAATAAAACGAATGATTAAATGAGAAAGACTTTGTTGCAGAGTGCTATCAAAGGAGAGGAATGCACTTGGGTACTTCTGTGCTGTGATTTTTTGTACAACAATTTGTCCAAAGCAATGAAGCACTCCCTTGAACTGACCAATAAAAGAGGGCATTTGGTCAGGCACCTATACCTCAAGCACCTTCAGCTGCTGGTATAATAAAGTTCTCCAGGCCATTCGTTACACACAAACAAACACACAAACATAAATGAGGGTGTGTAGAATCTGAGCGGCTGCTATGATAAAAATTTATCCAGCTGCAAATGTGCCTTTTCTTCTGTTTTTATTTTAAAAAAAAATCTCTGTGAGTTCTGAAGCAGAAAGAACAGCATGCCAGCGTTTTTTTCTAATCGGGAGTTTTTCACAACAGTTCTAAACCATGTTTATTTGTTGCTGTGGCAGCAGAAATGAGGGAACACAATCTGGATGATAAGGGACTGCTTTCCACTGATCCAGATCTTGTAACTATGATCTGGGTGTACTGGAGTGCAGATGAAGGAAACCAGTGAGACCTTGAAAAGCGTTCTCTCTGTTTTCCCCTTTCCCTGTACAGAAGAAAATGCCAGGATTTTACTAAGGGTTTTTTTTTTTTTTTTTTTGGGCCAGTTCTTGAAATGTGAGATGCTGGTGATACATCCTATGCTGTATGAGAAGGTCAATAGCTGGGAGGTGGGTGAGGCAAAAGATCCTGCTAGTGGGGGAAACTGGACTGTCCAGAAGTTTAGTGTTCCAAAACAACACATAACTTTATTGTAATATACAAAATAGAGCTGAGACTGAATTGGCTTCACTGTTATAAACAGCTGGAGTTATGAAATCAAAGAGGTCCAGAAGCGCTTTTAAGCTGATGCAGAATCAGTTTGTATGAAGTGCCCTGCTCTTAATTTTAAGCAAGTAGGAGGGAGGAAGGGAGGGAAAGAGGGAGGGAAGGAGAGAGAGATGGCTATTCTTCAGCCAATAATGCTGTCAATCAGTGCTTGAACTGACAGAAAATTACATCATCAGATAAACCTAAAAGCCCTTACGGGAGAATAGGAACAGGTGCTGTCTTTATTTATGATATACAGTATAAGACACATTGAGAACAGGCCAGGATAGGTAGATTCTGCTGGGTTTGTTTTTCTCCAACCATTACCAGCCAGTGGGAAAACATTCATCAATCTGTTTATCAGCAGACACTGCAGAAGAAAAAGACTTTTCCAGATGATTGTGCCACAATTAGATGGAGGTCAGGAAAGGCTCATAGACAGGAACAGAAAGAGCAATGCCAAGTTTCAAATCTTGACTCATACCTTTCCATTAGAAGGAAAGTTTAGTTTTGAGTTCTAGCTTATTTGTTCTTGCTTGAAATAAGCAGCTATAGAAAAAAACAAACACATACATACGTACATACATACATACGTTCATACATACATTCATACATTCATACGTACATTTTCTTAGCTATGTCCTATCAGCTTTAATTGCCCCAAAACCCCCCGAGAAAAATGGGTTTTTAGGAGAAAATAGGTTCTGGAATTGAACTGAATACTTTATTTGGCCAAGGAATTTGTCTCTGATGCAGAAATCTCAATGTATATGCAAAGCAACAGAATAATGACAATTATCATCATGATAATACCAATAAGAGGGTGGAGTGAGAAGGGTAATAAGAAGGATAAAAATCTTGCAGCCATACTACTTGGGTTAAATATACATAGACATTAGACAACACCATGAGAATTAGGTGCTCAGCAGAGTGATGGCCTGCCCTGTGTCTAGTTGTTTTGGCCTGCCTTGCCCAGCAGCGCTGTCATTAGGGGAGGATTTGAAACAGTTTATGTCCAGGATGTGAGGGGTCTGCAAATAACTTTGCAACCCTCCTTCTGGCCTGCACAATATACAGGTCTTCTATGGAAGTCAAACTGGTTGCAATTATTCTTTCTGCAGTCTTAACTATCTGTTGGAGTCTGTACCTGTCCTGTTTGGTCGCTGTACCAAATCAGACAGTTGTAGAAATGCATATGACAGACTCAATAATTCCTCTGTTAAACTGTATCAGTAGCTCCTGGGATAGCCTGAACTTCCTGAGTTGATGTGCATCATATGTTCCATGAACCTATTTCAGGGATTCATTGTTGGAGATATTGCTGTTTGCCCTCTAATAAGTTGTTCTCATTAACAACTCATTCTAAGACCTTTCAAATTCTCCTGATGTACTTGTATATTCCTGATCTGATTTCCCTGATTTAAATCTGTATTTATGTTTTGACAGAACTTTGTGGTACTTGTCAAACATGGTCTCAAGTATGCTTTCTCTTAAAGCTCAGTTGGCTATCAAAACAATTCAAAGGTATAGGTTGAAGGAGTATCAGCAGAAAATGCTACAATATGGCCTATGTCTGCTTCTTTGGCTGCCTGATTCTGATTTTTCTGTATTATCAAAATCTTCAATGTAAAGAAAAAGAAAAGAAAAGTACTTCTGGATACAGAGATGAAACTAGACTTAATTAGTTTTAGCCTTTGATTTTTAGTAGGCATGTGGTAAAGTCCACACTAGAGGCCTATGCAAGATCTGATGTACATTAGAGTTAGATTCAAAAATGGGATTTTCTTTCTCCTTTTTCTCTTTTTTGCTGATTGCTGATATAACAGCTGAAAATCCTACTTAATGGGCTAAGGAGATTTTTAGAGATATTGATTGATTTAATATCTAGGACTTAGATCTATAAAGGAAATAAAAATTAGTTATTAGACTATAGTTTTGAATTGTAATATGGAAGTGAGTTTGTGACAATGAAAGATATTTTATTAGTAAATGATGAGCTACTAGGACGAGAAATAGAATATATTTGTGAAAATGTAACTATTCGAATAATATATGTATTTTATACACAATAACTATTTTGTAATGAAATTAGGGAAATTTGGGTTACCAGAAGTTTAAATATTATGGTTATTAAAGGCTAAATTGGAACACAGTAATTGGAACTAGGTGAAACTTAAAAACAGGACTTGGATATGTATAAGTAAAATTATATTGATAAATGTATTGAATGACTAAGCTATAATTAGAAATGTATTAATTTGAATCTGATACAATAATTAAGGGAAATAGAGAGGGAACTTTTAATGATGCAATCTGAGTTATGTACGAAAGATTTTGTTATTGGACTATTGATTACCCTATCACCATGCTGCTTCCTAAATACCTGGATGTAAAATTGAAAAATTAATAAAACCTGTCCTGCTTTAGCAAGAAAGCTGGCTGCTGCTATTATCATATATAGCTGGGTTGCCAGATTGCTTGCTTGTGGGGGAAAAGTGTCATCAAGAGGCAAGCCATGACATATGGGTAGACAATATGTCAAATGCTGATCCTTCAGGTAGGATGGATGTGTTTATGTGTATGTGAGTGTGGTTCTGTTTAGTAAAATTGGCTATACTGTCCCAGTGCTTTCCCGAGCAAAACTCTGTCCCCAAGGAATTGAATTCCAACTGTGTTAGCTGGGCTCTACTTGATAAAGGAATTGAGTAGGGATGTGTGTGATTGCTTCTTGGTAGAGCACAAGATAATGCTGTCCTTTTCTGGACATGCCCAGCAACTACCTGGGACAGCCTGTAGAGTAGTGACCCATGTCTAGAAGTCTTCCAGAGGTCTGTTACACATGAGTTCAAAAGACTGTTGGAAGTGTGTCAAAAATACTTTGTTCTGTACCCTCTGGCTAGCAAGTCTCTCTCTCTCTCTCTCTCTCTCTCTCTCTCTCTCTCTCTCTCTCTCTCTCTCTCTCTCTCTCTCTCTCTCTCTCTGTGTGTGTGTGTGTTTGTGTGTGTGTGTGAGTGAAATGGCTCTACTTTAGCAGTTATAAAACTAGTTCTCAATTTTCTGATCCAGTAGAACTGGCCTGTAGGAAAACTAGGGGTTAAAGAGCCACTTACCCTCTCCCCCATCCCACTCTTGGGACTGGTGAATTGACTAAGATAATTTCATTCCAAATGTCTCCTGCATCCTGAGACATCCTGGGGCAGGCTGGAAGAAAAGTGGGAAGAGATGGCTATTTGGTAGAGCTGGAAAGAGCTTGAAAGAGCTGCATTCTGGCACTACTAAAAGTAGAACAATCCTGGGAAACAGCGTCCAGACATGAAGGGGTTCTTCTTTAGTTTCAGGTGGTTAATGGGAACTGGCAGGAAGGAACTCTTGACCATGTAACCAACACATCACACTAAAAGTATCATTCATTGTTCGTAGAGTAAGATTTGCCTGATGATAGACGGAAAATATTATTTCTAAACTGTAACAACCAGTTAATAAGATAACTTCAGTCTGCATTTAACACAAGAGGCAGTCCTTGACTTATGACCACAACTGAGCCCAAAATTTCTGTTACTGAGTGCGGCACTTGTTAGAGTTTTGTCCCATTTATGATGTTTCTTGACACAGATGTTAAATGAATCATTGTTAGGTTAGTAACATGGTTGTTAAGTGAATCTGGCTTCCCCACTGACTTTGCTTGTCAGAAGGTCGCAAAAGGGGATCACATGACTCTGGGACATTGCAGCTGTCACAAATAAGAGTCAGTTGTCAAGTGTCTGAATTTTAATCATGTGACCATGTGGATGCTGCAACAATTGTTAAGTTTGAAAAATGGTCATAAGTCACTTTTTTCAATGACATTGTAACTTTGAATGGTCACTAAATGAACTGTTGTAAGTCGAGGACTACCTGTGTGAGGAAGAAACCTTTATGTTGCCTTTCCCCTCTCTGGGGACCCTTTAGAAAAATTGGCTTCAGTTTCAGGATTCTTAAGAATAGCCAACTATTGTTCTCTGGGGATCTCTAGGAGTTTCATTTACGTTGGAGATAACAGCATTTCTACTGGCCAATTTCTGCAAAATATCTGCAATGGGGTGATTACAGTTATACCCAGTTCTACATCTAACCTTGTTTCTATTTTAGGGAAGATTACTATAATAGTGCTTATGATGTTCTTGGAGCATTTTGGAAAAACATTATCCAGCCATTATCAATAGAACTTGGATCTGAGCTTATATATATAAAGCTATAAAACAGATACATACATACATACATACATACATACATACATACATACATATATATATATATATATATATATATATATATAATGTATCTGTTTTATAGTTCTCAATTTATGAGTAGTTATTTCTAAATTGAACTAAGATCAGAGCAGTTTTATATAAACATGTGTCCTTCTTTTGTGGCTGAAACTTGAATATAGATGCTAAATTCCCCTCTTCTGCAAATTTGGAAGAAGTTTCAAGAAAAAGGAATTCTAATTCACGTTATAAAAAAGGACTAAAATGAAAGTCAGGGAAAAGAGCCCGTCTAGAAAACCTCTGATTTTATTGATATCTGGGAAATCAAAATGTTAATCTCTTCATAGCTCTCTTTACCATTATAAATGTGTTTTAATGAGGTGGAGTTATCATAAATGCGAGTAAATTAAAAAAGTTTTTGTTCATAGCTTTCCAGGTCCCCTCAGAGAAATAGATTGTAATCTGCCAGGAAAAAAATAGCAAACTTGAACATTAGCAAGAGGTTTTATTTTAATCAAAACCGGACTGCATTCAGCAGGAACTTAAACCTCTGTTAAATGTTCGACCTAGTGAATAAAAATATGATAGAGCAGAAATATAACTCATTGGCACCCTCTGCAGAACAAGAGTAGTAAGTTTATTTTCTCAGCAGGAACTTGTGATCTAAATCAAGTAGTTTTAATGAAGGGTAGAAAATCTGCACCCACCCCTGCTCCTAGAGAAGGGAATATTTTGGAGAATATTAAAAAAGGCAAAGGAATAATAGAAAAATCTTATAGGAGGCAGAAACAGCCCAAGTTTCCCCAGGCAGAAACTGAACAGGCCAACTCTGTAGAAATGCAGATTTGATAATCCTATTCAGAAAGACTGGGCTACCTATTCATAAACCAAATGCCTTTAGCCCCATCCCCAGAGAAAGTTTGAGCTGATAGGATTAGAAAAGCAAAGACTCCAAGGACAGGAACATGCCCTTTAGGACATAATAGGATTAACCCACCACCATTAGAATACTAAAAGGGCACACTCAGGAACAATCTCAAATACAAAACCCAAGAAGGTAATAAAAATCCACCCACTCCCAGCTCCATTTTGTCAGCCACCCCAGAAACATGTTGTGTCACTGAAGTTTCTAGTAATTAAATAAACAAGAACCTTCTTTCCTAAGCAGCCTCCATTTTTATTTCCAGCATTTTAGCCTCCATTTTGTTTATACCCTGCATGGACTGGACTTGATGATTTTTCTTTCAACAGAAGGAAAAAAGAAAAAGCTGTCGAGTTTTCAGAGCAGTTTTATATAAATGTGTGGTTCCTCTATGGCTTTTTAAAAATAAGTTGTTACTCTATTTCTTCATCAATGAAGCCAAGAAAACATTTCCTTCCTTCTCATTAAATTATTGTCACTTTTAACGAAGTATATTGACTAGTAACAAAGATTGAATTGTATCTGATTTGGGGACACAACTGGATGGAATCTGTCCAGAAAATGTACCCAATCAGCTTGTTTATTGAACATAAAATTAAGGTATCCCCTGTTCCATTTCCAATTCATATGTTACATGTTGTGTCCTGGGCCTGATGAGGCAGCTCAGCAGGCCCAGAAATGTTGCAAATGGTCCAAGGCAAACCAAAAGCTGCCCGGGACCAGACTGGTTGGTGACAGCCTTGCACGCAGGCGCAAGGCACGAACAAGGAGATTTATCATAGACTGTTTGGGAAACTATAAAAGGCCTGCAAGCCTGTTGGGTTACTGAGTGGTAACGTGGAATGAATAAAGAAGAACTTGGTTACAACGTGAGTGTGTGTCGCGTGAATGCCGCGAACCTCAAGACGTAAAAGTGGCGACGAAGGTGGGATTGCTGCAAAGAAGAAGACAACTGAAGAATCTAGCATCTGAAAAAGAGCTGGAAACTGGGACACTCACCTGCCACGTAAACGCTGGAGGTGGGCTTGGCAAATGGGCCTCTCCCCCGCCGAAGTTGCAGCGAGGCTAAGAGAAGCTATCAATGTCGAAGATCAGCCGGCTGTCCGAATTCGACGTGTCTCACCCGGAGTGTTGGAATTCTTACGTGGCTTGGGTAGAAAACTACCTTCGAGTTAACCAGGTTCGAGAAGACGGCTTGAAAGCAGCAATCTTGCTGTGCGTCTGTGGTCAGGACGCTTTCGACATAGCCGAAAACTTAGTAGCTCCTGCACCGCTTGAGTCTGTAACATACACAGACTTGAAGAATATGTTGAAGGACCATTTTCATCCAAAGCTATTTGTGATCGTGTGGAGGCATGCTTTTGAGCAGAGGGACCAGAAGCCTGGTGAGTCTGCTGCAGAATTCACTGCTGCCTTGAGACAAGCAGCCAGGCTTTGTGAGTTCAAGGACCTAGAAGAAGGCTTACGAGACCATTTTGTCTGCAGCCTTAGAGGTAGAGAGCTGCAACAAAAAATATTGGCTAAAGCTGAAGTCACCTTCCAAGATGTCTTATGCGAAGTTGCAGCTGAAGAGGCAGCAGGAGGCACTGTGAAAGCCTTGAGACTCGCCAAAAGCGCTACCGCAGTCACATCCGTCCATCAAGAAGATGCTCAAGAAGATTCAAAAATGAATCCTGAAGAGGAAGTGGACAGACTTCACCAGCCAGCAGAAAGAAGGCCAAAAGGGCGTCCAGATAAGGCCCAGCATTTCCTCAGTGTCTTGGGTGCAGAGGACGTCATAAGCGAGCTGACTGCAGATTCTGCTCTGCCATCTGCAGGGTATGTGGAAGACAAGGCCACATTGCCTCCATCTGTTTGGGTCGCCAGAAGGTCCAACCTCAGGAAGAATTGCTTCAGAAAGGTACCAAGGTCCCCAGCCAATACAGGGTGGGTTTCTGTGCATCGCGCAGGAGTATTCTGAGGACAGGGACACACAAGCCCCTTAAGAAAAAATTTCACATTGATGTGAAGTTGCAAGGGGTTCCCTTATTGATAGAGCTGGACACAGGATCCGCTCTATCAATCATTTCACTGGACACCTTCAAAAGGATTTGTAGCAGTAGTGGTCTTCGAGTCAAACTCAGGCTATCGAATTTAATCCTCACTGACTTCCAGAATTCCAAAGTCAGTGTCAAAGGCTCAAAGTGCAGCGTAAGGCTTTTGAAGGTTTCCTGGATTTGGTGGTAGTTGGGAGTGAATGCACAAGTCTTATTGGACTCGATTGGTTCGAGGCCCTTGGAATTCAAGTGACTGGGCTGCACAGCGTGCAAACATTGGGCCTTGCAGAAGTCTGCAAGGAGTTTACTGATGTGTTTAGCTCAGAGCTTTGCTCCTACAAGGGGCCTCCCATTGCATTACATTTAGACCCAACTATCACGCCCATCAGGATCAAGCCTAGAAGGGT
Organism: Crotalus tigris; assembly: GCF_016545835.1. Classification (NCBI taxonomy): domain Eukaryota; kingdom Metazoa; phylum Chordata; class Lepidosauria; order Squamata; family Viperidae; genus Crotalus; species Crotalus tigris. The sequence continues at coordinate 487,751 of NW_024097068.1, forward strand.
GCCTTTTGCCCTCAAAAGCAAGATAGATGCAGAGCTGGACAAGCTGTTCCAGCAGGGCATCTTAGAACCTGTGGACTCTAGTCCATGGGAAACCCCCATTGTTACTCCTTTAAAGGCTAAAGGCTCCGCATATGCGCAGACTATAAGTGTACATTGAATAAAGTGTTGCAACAGCACGCATATCCAGTGCCTGTGGTGAGCCACATTCTGGCCTCCCTCAAAGGGGGGCGCCTTTTTGCAAAATTTGATTTGGCACAGGCCTATCAACAGTTACCTATTGATGAGGCAATTGCAGAGGCCCAAACAATTGTAACACATAGAGGGATCTTTAAAGTTAAAAGACTGCAGTTTGGGGTTAATGTAGTCCCTGGCATATTTTAAAGTATCATGGAACGCACACTTCATGGTATTCCTGGGGTCTGTCCCTACTTCGATGACGTCTTCATTGCTGGGGAATCATCTCAAAATCTAGGAGAAAGATTAAGGGCTGTCTTGTTGCGTTTCCACCAAGCAGGCCTTAAAGCAAGATAAATGTAAAATAGGAGTTGTTTCCACTGACTTTTTAGGCTTCAGGATTGATGCTCAAGGCATCCACCCTGCTGAATCTAAGCTTCAGGCGATTCAGCAGGCCCCAAGGCCCACATCCAAGAGTGAGCTACAAGCTTTCTTGGGACTCTTATATTTTTACCGTGCATTTCTCCCACACAAGGCTGCAGTGGCAGAGCCGTTACACTGGCTCTTAGACAAGCAGGCTCCATGGTAGTGGACTAAAGTCCATGACAGGAGTTTCAATGAGGTTAAGGCTTTGCTCTTTTCAAATGCTGTATTAGCGTATTTCAATGAGCAACTGCCTGTGTGCATCGTATGCAATGCATCTCCTTATGGGGTGGGAGTAGTATTTAGTCACCTGAAGGGACACAAGTCCCTGTAGCCTACTATTCAAGGACTCTGTCATCTGCAGAGTGGAATTACACTCAGATTGACAGAGAAGCCTTGGCTATAGTGGCTGGCATAAAGAAATTCCATGATTTCTTATATGGCCGTCATTTCACGGTCTACACAGACCATAAGACTCTGCTGGGTTTGTTTACTACCAACAAACAGACACCACACAGTATTTCCCCACATATGCTGAAATGGTCAATTTTTCTGTCAGCATATGATTATACACTAATCCACAAACTGGGAAAAGAGATGGGTCATGCAGACAGCCTCAGCAAACTACCTCTCAAACAAATAGAGGCAGATCCTGCTCCTGCTATTAATATTCTTTCCATTCAGGAGTTGCCTGAATCTCCCCTCAATGCAAGGGACGTGGCTTCAGAAACTGCCACAGATCACATGCTCACACGTGTGCTGACACGTGTCAGGATGGCCTGACACGTGTCCAAATGCTGCGTTTCAAAGCTTCTGGCAAAGAAGGCATGAACTGTCTACATTTAAGGGGTGCCTGTTATGGGGTAATAGAGTAGTTATCCCAGCCTCACTGAAGTCTAGAGTCTTGTCCTCTCTGCATGAGGGACATCCAGGCATTGTGCGCATGAAAGCGCTTGCACGCAGCCATCTTTGGTGGCCAGGGCTCAATAAAGCTATCGAGGCCCAGGTGCACAGGTGCCAGGTATGCCAACAATCACGGCCTGAAATGCCTCAGGCCCCTGTACACAGGTGGGAGGAGACACAAACCTCTTGGTCAAGGATACATTTCAGGGGCAATTCTTCCTTATCCTGGTGGATAGCCATTCCAAATGGCTAGAGGTTGTACCTGTCTCCTCCACTACTACTGCCAGGACCATCCTCTTGTTGAGAGGAATCTTCGCTACCCATGGACTCCCTGATGTCCTCATTTCTGACAACGGTCCTCAATTTACTTCCTTTGAGTTCCAGGCTTTCCTTCAGGCCAACTTGATCCGGCATGCAACGTCAGCTCCTTTCCACCCTTCTACCAACGGGCAAGCTGAACGGATGGTGCGCACCACCAAAGACGCACTCAAAAGAATCATGCATGGTAGCTGGCATCACAGGTTAGCAGACTTTCTTCTTGCATATCACACTACACCATGCACTGCCACTGGAAAGAGCCAGCTGAACTCCGCTGGGGTCACCACCTCATCACGAAGTTGGACAGACTGCACCCAGACCAGGTGGCTTCACAGGTGTCACAGCCGCGGGCACCTAGGAGACTTCAGGTGGGCGATCAGATCTGGGCAAGGAACTGTGGTCCTGGACATCTCTGGGTCACAGCTGTTGTCTGCAAGATCTCGGGGCCCTTATCATATGAAGTACCTTGGGAGATGGCCGCGTCCTTCAGCATCATATTGACCAACTGCACTGGTGGTTGTCTCCCGATGTTTCCGCTCCTGGCTCTGCTCTTGGGGGGGAGGGGGCCCAGGAACAAGGTCAAACTTCAAGTCAAAATCCTGGGAACCAGTCTTACTGTGCCTGGGATTTTCTGCAGGTTGCTGTTGATGCCTCAGTGGAGGAGCAAGGCATCCTCACTATTCAGCTATTGCTCTGAACAGGAAGTCATCCCGGGGGTGGCTTGCGCATCTTCAAGTGCGCCACACAGGAATTCTCCTGGGAGGGGGTTTGCCATAGAGGCGGCTCCTGACTCTGGTACCTTGGCCACCTACACGGGGGACTGCAACTATTGGGGCACAGCTCCAACACAGGTCATGTCCTAGACTGGTCGCGGGTTTGAGGGACTAAGTTCCCAGGAGCAGTCCATGATGGGAGACCTCCGCTCCACCATTGGGTTTGGGAATTTTCTCCACTCCAAGAGAACTTGGCTGCAGTCCAGAAGACTCAGCCAGCCCGCCGCAATGGAGATATTCTGCCTGTGTGCTGGGCAGGGGAATTCTTTTTTTTTTTCCCTGCCAGGAAACAAATGTAATTGTGTGTTTCATCTAGTGAGGAGGGGTGTTGTGTCCTGGGCCTGATGAGGCAGCTCAGCAGGCCCCGAAATGTTGCAAATAGTCCGAGGCAACCCAAAAGCTGCCCGGGACCAGACTGGTTGGTGCCGGCCTTGCGCACAGGCGCAAGGTGCGAACAAAGGAGATTTATGATAGGCTGTTAGGGAAACTATAAAAGGCCTGCGAGCCTGTTGGGTTACTGAGTGGTAACGTGGAATGAATAAAGAAGAACTTGGTTACAATGTGAGTGTGTGTTGCTTCAATGCCGCAAATTGACTAGTAACAAAGACTGAATTATATCTGACTTGGGGACACAACTGGATGGAATCTGTCCAGAAAATGTACCCAACCAGTTTGTTTATAGAACATAAAATTAAGGTATCCCCTGTTCCATTTCCAATTCATATGTTACAGATTCTAAATAGCTAACGAATACTTTTATAAAAATGCCTTCATTTTATTGATAGCTGAGAAAGTAACTCCAGATGGGCTGATAACACATACAAAACAGAAAAGCATAACAGGAAACTCAGAAAATTATAGCTCATTCTGAACACTTTATTGCTTCATATATTTGTTTATTTTCCCAGAAGAAACAAATGTCTTTCATATTGGTGCCAAGAAAACAATATTGACATGTTCATGAAGTCACTGGGAGTTGGGCTCAGGTTGACGGAAAACTGTATTTATTGAGTATTTTAAAAATTTCCTGGATAGCTCTAAGGACAATGCATAATGAAACATAAACACATCCCCTATGCATAAAGTGAAGTAATAAATCAATTAACATAGCGATTTAAAATCAGCAAAGATTAAAACACTACCAGATTAAAAGTTTAAGTACTATCAGAAAATCCCAATATATGAAAGACATATGAATCTTAAAAATATTATGCAACAGCAGATAAAAGAATTAAGGATTAAGAAGGGATTTGCCTAGTACCCCAAAGATAACAAAATGGGGATAAGAGACACTTCTATAGAGCATGTTTTACAAATGAAAAAAGAGAGTACAAGATGAACAATGAAAAGTTCTCTCTTCCTAAAGAAATTATTGAAGTACTTCAGCATGCAGTGGTGTTTAGAAGAAGCCCTCCATACCAATCTCAGGCATATGGAAAGAGGCTCTCTTTCCTCTAATTGTCCTAGGCCAGGACATTTTGTTACCTTTAACAATATGAAATGGGTATAAAGATAAATGAGTTAGGAGCCATCAGAACTACCATGGTTTGCATGAAAGGAGTCTTCTAAAGACTCTTCAGGAGCAGCTATGGAGGGCATCTGCATGTTGGTGGTTGTGATATAAAAGTTAAGATGGCAGGTACGTGATCAGATATTAATTGAAACTGAGGTGAACATAATTCATTGAAGCCATCACTCCTCATGCAAAGCCATAATATGGTTTCCATAGCATTACCTTGCATCTGTAAACATATTTTCATTAATTCAGTGAAGCACCAGTTTATAAATCAAAATAGTTAATAAGCCTTGGCAAAAGGTAAGCGTGTTTGATGGCTCTTCTAAAAGCAGAGAGAGCTGATGGTCAAGTATAGTTCATGAAAGAACACATTATGTAATTGCAAAACAAAGCAGGGAAAGGCATTTCCCCCCCCCCCCCAATATCATGCTTCTGAAATTGGAAAGATTTTCTGAATGGCCTTCAACAGACTTGAGGTTATTCAGAGATGCCTTAGCTGATTAGAAAGCATTCTATATTTTGATTGGCCACAACCATTGATGCAACCTTTTGGGAACAAATCACTTTCCTGTGTCAGTGATTTTGGGTTAGGTGCAGACTATTTTCCACATGGCCCATACATTTCAAATATTACCCGCCCCCCCCCCAACTCACAAAAGTTTCTGAATTATGCTTGCTGTTGATTTGTGAACTCTGCCATTTGTAGGTTATTGAGCAAACCCTATTTAAGCAGGATATGAAGGACTGGATTTCAATGACAGAAAGTCAGAATTTTATTGAGTGTTGAAAAAAGCTTTTTAAGGATAAAAATAATTTTGACATTAAAAAGTAGTATATTTCCCTTGGAGGCTATTGGAGGCTAGACAGTCTTCTGTTTGGGATGTTTTAGTTTCAATTTCCACACTCATTAGGATGGCCTCCTGCACCTTTATGAAGCTATAACATAGAACTAAATGTGAGCCTAGTTAGCTCTTTAAGTCATTCATACCCAGTGCATTAGCTTAAGAGTTAAAAAGTGCTCCAAACCCCAGAAATGCTTGAGCCTTTAATAATAATTATGCACTATCCACAAGATGTAAAAAGTCTCTCTAACCTCATACTTCTTCTTCAATATACTGGACCAACTCCTAGATTAGTTGGTGATTATTGACTTTCAGAGTCCAACTCATGAGGATGCTTTCAAGTTGTAGAAAGTTATAAAATGCAGCTACTTCCACAATAGGCACAACATGATTTAGTTGGATAAACCATGCCTTAACAATAATATTCATTTGTCTAATTTGAGATTCAATTAATTGGCCTCCATCCAATTAATTACAATGGCCTTGGGATCTGTCTATATTCATAGGCATATAAAATGAAAAGAAGATGGATGCAAGAAATAGGTTATAGAATTGTTTTTATTATTATGTTTTCTTGCATGGGGAAATAATTCAACACAATTGAAATCAGTGCAATGGTATGTAGGTAACTATCTTTCTACAGTGAAAATGATTGGCTTACCTTTGTGATTTATCCATTCTGATCTTGAGAGCCTTCCTCTCTTCTTCTTCTGATCCTACTCCAGCTTTCCTTTCAAGGAAAGGGCAGATGAAAAGACTGTCTAACAACGTGGAGGGAGAATAATTTGGTGTACCTAAGAAAATGCCATTGATCTGACAGTCATGGTAGCGGATGGAAGTAATGAAGTATACCCCATCCAAAGTATGGTTCAACAGTTAAAATGACCAAGGGAAATAAAGAAATATAACTATATTAATGAATTATTTTCATAATCCCATAGGACAGTGGTTCTCAACCTTTTTAGTGCTGCGATCCCCAACCGGTCGTAAGTTGAGGACTACTCAACCGGTCGTAAGTCGAGGACTACTCAACTGGTGCACACCGTTTGCAGAATGGGACTTTTGGCGGGCTCAGTGGGGCAGAGACAGCCTGGACAATTCCTATTGGCTTTTGAAAGCCAATAGAATTAGACTCTATTCAAGAGAGTCTATTCTATTGGCTTTCAAAAGCCAATAGAATAAAAAGGAGTAGCACAGCTAAGGAAAAGGGGAAAAAAATGGCGGACTGCATTGTTTGGCGACCCCCGTGAAATGGTCGTTCGACCCCAAATGGGGTCCCGACCCACAGGTTGAGAACCACTGCCATAGGATGTAATGAAAGAAGGTATCTCAGGGAGAAATGGAGACTTAAAGTAGCATTCAGTTCCCCGGGCCTCTCAGAGTCAAGGCTATGAACTGGTCTTCTCACGTCTCCTGAATTTATAGTACAATCAAGGAGAATTCCCAGCTATATGTGTCACATTCGCAGCTCCAACTGCCTGTCCTCTCATGCTCTGTCCAGCAGCTTTCATGATACAGAGTGTCTATACTTGATGCAAATTAATTATAGCAAGTCTCATGCAGGAAGTGATAAACTCTTACATTCATGTTTCTCTTAATGTTTAAGAATTGTTCTTTCATTGCATCCTATGTCCTTATAATTCTCTGTTATGTTATTGAGGCCAATGGCCATATAAAAGGGAGTATATGTGAAAACCCCAAAGACTGAGGCAATAAGAAAAGGCTGAGTATTTTTGTGTAATGATGGAAAAAACTTTCTGACAACAACAACAAAAAGGATTTTGAAACTCTGGGTATTTAAAACTTCTTTACAAAGTGGGGAAACATAAGGTTGAGAAATTGTTTCATTCATTAATGATGAAGCTATAGTAGGTATTCTTGCTTTGGATTTTTTTAAGGGTAAAATTGCATGTTTATTACATTTCAATTTCATTTCAGCACAAAGTAGCTTGCAAACTTAATTTATTGGACTTCCCCACTGGCCATTACAATAAATGAAGAAGTGAAACATAATATACTGTATATCAAAAAGGTGTTGAAATGGTGTTCATAATCTATTACATCGCTATCAGCAATCTTGTTCCCAGTACTTGAGTTGTTACCCCCCCCCCAAAGTAACATTGGTTGTTACTTATCTTTTCCAATAAGAGGGATAGGTTTCTGATAAATCAGACAAAAGACTATTTTAGAGAAAACAGAAGGTCAGAAAATATAATGCTAGTCTATCTGTAGATAGGACAGAATATGCTTTTGGTTCTCTGTTAAACCATTCCTATAAAGTCCTCTCATTTCTCATTGCAACTATTCAGTTGTAACAGAGAGAACTGATATTAAATAGCCTGATTATTGTTTCAGATAAATCAATTCCCAGCCAGCATTTTTTTTTGTTTGGAGATTATGAAAATTGATACCAACAACCTTAAGTGGTATCTTACTGATGAAAATCAATCTGCAGCCTCAAAATACAACACAGCAGCTTGAAGAGGTAACATTGTTTGGCACATTGCACAAGGCAAAGAATTTGCTAGAAACAGACATTTCAGTACTGTGGCAGCCTTAGACCTCCAGGAGAAGTTTCTGGATATAGTCAACTATGTGAGAAGCTGGATGCACTGCATCATATTCTGCAAAGAGGTGGCAAATATTTTCAGAATCAGCTGGGCTCTTGGAAACAACACCAAATATCCTACGGTGAAAGACAGAGAGGAAGCATTGTTTGAAATAATAGATTTACCACTTTATAGTTATGACTAATGATGATGAAATGGCTTCAACAAGAGTGTGGAGAAGGTTTTTATATTACACTACTTTTCTTTTACATAATACATTTTGTTTCTGGTGTTCCACAGGAGGGGCAAGATGCTATGAAAGGCATTTTAATCCTTTGTTCAAATGGCATCTGGTCTGGGCTTGAAATCTCTAAGGAATAGGAATACCCAAACTGACTCACTGATCTTATGCACTCAATTTTCCTCTTTCCTTTCATTGATTCATTATGTAAATCATTTAAGAAACAGTAGAGGCAGCAATAAAGATTAAAATTTAGATCCAAAATTAATTAAGAGTATAACTACAAAATGGGAGATGAGCTGTAATGTTAATCAAGTAGGTACACGCAACCTCTTTGAAATTAATGGAATTTATATTTAAGTAGTAAACACTATCAGAATCTAGATGTTGGTTCAACAAGGAGGCATTTATACAACTTCAATGCATTTAAACTTTATTTGTGTAACTGTTTTTTTTTCTTTTTAACCTTTACTTGGCCAATAGCTTAAAAAACCTCCCTGACTAACATCTAATACAGGAAAAACTGTGGAAGGGATATGAGTCAAAAAAGTTAAGTCGGTACCTATGACTGTACAATCAAAGCCCTCCCCCACCTTATCTAGCCTGTCTTACATCTGCAATACATATAAAAAAGGGATGGGTTTTGACTGTGCAATCAAGGCCACCATCTTTGATTCATGTCATCCATATAACATACCTTGAAGTTTTGGAAAATTTTTGCCACCTTAAAATAAAAAAGAAATATTAGATTTAATACACATGAACTCACAGAAATAACTAAATTAATAATATAGGAAAAAAAAAGGTTTGCTTCTTTTATTCTATGGCTGAAGCCTGGTGAAAAGAAATGGAATAAGGATAGGTGATAGGTGATCTTCCCAGATTTTGAACTTAAAAAAAAGGTCCTACTTTCTTACTGAGACAATTCTGTTCTACACATTTTGACCTTTCCCCGGCAATTTTGATGTTACATTGCACTAAAAAATAAATGCATGTTCAGAATAGTTTTTTAACCCCTCTCAGTATTCAAGATTTTTTTCCCCTGTAATTCCAACAAAATTTTATCCAAGAACAAACCTGAATTTCTTACACTAAATATCTGTATTGGAAGCCTAGTTGAAAACCCCATAGATGGGTTATCTGATGTAGTTCTAGCTCACAGAACACTATAGATTTCAAAATTACTTCAGATCCTATGTGTATGTGTGTGTGTGTGTGTGTATATGTATATAGTTTTAAACGATCAAAGAAACTTGATGAAGATACCTTAAGGAGAATACGACCCAATGATTCTGCGCTCCCGAGGTTTTATGGACTGCCAAAAATCCATAAGCAGGATATTCCACTTCGCCCTATCGTGTCGTTTAGAGGCACTCCCATCTCAGGGTTGGCGAAGTGGCTTAGTGACCGCATATCCTACCTGGTCGATGGCAGCCCCACTACAGTCAGATCCGCAGAGGAATTCCTGGGGAGGATCAGGACCCTTAGGGTGGAGGAGGATGAGGTGATGGTCTCTTTTGACGTCACCTCACTCTTTACCTCCATCCCCCAAGAACTGGCCCTGAGAGTCCTAAGGGATAGATTAGAAAAACTAGGAAAAACCGGACACCGGGATTCCCTCCAACCGGGGGACCTAACGCAACTCATTGAGCTATGTCTTACAACTTACTTCTCCTTTCAAGGGAATATATATGAACAGGTCAAAGGCACACCGATGGGCTCCCCAATATCCAGCGTGGTGGCAGAAGCGGTTCTACAACAATTAGAACACGAGGCTATGACCCGTCAACAGCCCAAGTTTTGGGCACGGTACGTTGACGACACTTTTGCGGTCATCAAACGAGACCATTTAGCCGGCTTTATGGGAGTATTAAATTCAATATATCCGGACATTAAGTTTACGTTGGAGGAGGAGGTCCGGGGCTCGATAGCCTTCCTGGACGTACTGGTCCAACGTTCCCCAGATGGAACTCTGAACACCAAGGTCTATCGGAAGCCCACTCGTACGGACCGCATCCTCCATTTCCATAGTAATCATCCGGCCTCCCATAAGGCCAGCTGTATTAAGACCTTGTTCAAACGGGTACAGTCGCACTGCAGCACCATGGAAGCTAAGGCAGAAGAAAGAAAACATCTATTCCGCATATGCCGAATGAATGGGTATCCCCTGAGGTTTATTAAGCGACACAGTATGGCACCCGGACTACATAATGGACAATCAAGAGAGGACCTCCAGACACGGGTCATACGCGTGTCACTACCGTACATCAGAAATGTGTCAGAGGCTACAGCCAGGCTTCTGGCACCCCACAACATACAGGTAGCCCACAAACCCACCCAAACCATACGAGCTAAGGTGATGCGCCCCAAAGATCAGCTCCCCACCGCCGAGAGATCAGCCATAGTTTATAAAATCAACTGTGCGGATTGCCAGAGTAATTACATAGGCGAGACCTCGAAAAGACTTAAGACCCGCCTACATGAGCATAGGCTAGCCATCAGACGGGGTGAACAACACTCCCAGATTTGGGCTCATGCAGTAGAATACGGCCATCGTTTTGATTTTGAGAATGCCCAAATCTTGGCTAACGATATCACAAAAAGAGGCCGCTTATTAAAAGAGGCATGGTTCTCAGAAACTGAATCCATCAATAGGCGTGTGGATTTGTGTGCAGCACACCAGGCTCTGAAAATATGGAATGCTGGTAGCCGCATTAACCAGGAGAGGGGACCTAATTCAAAGACTTACTATCCAGAAGACATCGCCCGACCCTCCTCCTCATGTAATCACATTAATGCAGCCCCCACTGATGGCCCCCCCTTCCTGGAACAACTACAGACCAGTCCTGGCAGACAACTGCGGACGGATTCGCCACGATCCGTAGAGAACGGAACAGCATGGAGATGGAATGGAAATGGATGGGGATTCGAGAAACTGGAAGAAAAACGGAATACAACCAGGTCCGGTAGAGATGAGGAGAACGACGATGAACCCCCCCATGAGGAGGCTACCAGACACAGCATGACAACTCGATCGCAATCCAGCAGGAGAATGCACCCCCCTTCGACACCCCCAGCGCAAAGTTATGGGATGAAACAGCGACTACAATTAAAGGGGAAGAGCACCGTATGGAGTGGGAATGGAGAACCAAGGACAGACGGTAACGTTGCCCACCGGCAACGGATGGAACAACGAGCCACTGACAATAGGACAACGACAAAAAACATCTTGACGGTGCTCAAGACAGAGCGTGTGGGAACGAACAGCGGACCGTACAGGGGAACCCAGGGGAAGAAGGAGGGGAGGAGGAACAATATGGGCGGGGGTTATGAATCTAGGGCACAATTCCGGGAGACGGATAAACAAGACCAAAATAGCCGTGAGGCTTGTAAGGATACTGAAAGTGATAATTGCCCACCCCCACTCGTAGAGGGAAGTCGTGTGTGGGATGGTGGTGGGGGGGAGGCTATGAGCAAGGAAGGCAAAAAGATCTGGACTCCCAACTCTGAAACAACTTATGACAGAATGCAGATTAGTAATGTGGGATGTAGGCTGGAGACCCAACCCGATCAGCTGGGGCCTATGACACGCTCCAGGAGCCGGAAGCAGACACTAAACAGCTGTATATAAGACTCTCCCCCGGCACTTACCTTTTAACCCTGACGATGTCAATTGTGTTTGACGAAAGCTCGGTGGATTAAAATTCTATTTTTATAGATACTCTCTTGGTGATCATTACTATTTGACTAACATATATATATATATATATATATATATATATATATATATATATGTGTTTTTTGAGGTTTTCGCGGGTATTTGTATGTAGGTCTTTGGTTGTTCGGGTTTTCTCCCGCGTAAAATTGGAAGTGTCTTGGCGACGTTTCGACGAAGTCCCATTCGTCATCTTCAGGCTGGTGTTTTCAGCTTCGTGCTTTGAGCAGCAATGTGTGGTCTTAGCTGTTTCTTCCTTTTAACTGCCAGTGGGGGTATGAACTGATTGGGTGGGAGCTTGGCTGTGTTCTGATTGGGTGGAGGTGTGTTCTGAATGGTTAGGGGCTTGGCTGTGCTCTGATTGGCTGGGGGAGTGTTCTGTTTGGTTGTACTCAGGTTAGTCTGAGTTGTAGAGGGGTTTGAGATTTTAGGCTGCCTTGCTATTTTTTGGCTTCGCGTTCGTGGTCGTGCTTCCTCTTCATGGAGGGTATCAGTTTGCTTCATGTATGGATTGGAGGGGTTTAAAGTGGCTAATGATGCAGCTGTGGTCTAGCTTCTGGTTTGTGGTCGTGCCTCATCAGAAAACAAATATCAAACCTCTACGGGGAGGAAATCCACCATCTGACCAGGACCTATGAAAAACTTGAAGTCCAAAGAGCTTCCATTTTATGCGACCTCGCATTCCTATGCAACTGCTGAGATCAAAATCTAATCCCCACATGTTTCCAACTGAAATTCCACTCCAACTCTGCAGCCACCAAACGGATCCTGAAAAGAACAGAATTGGTCCTAATCAGAAATGAACTTCACACAAAAAGATTCCTCCTAGACCGAATTAACAAAGATCTCCTCACACTCCACCTCAAACTCAGCAACAAGATCCACCCCGCACTTTGGGACAAATCCAAACAACTCGCCGTCTGGAGAGCCGAAACACAGACCACCCTCAAGACAGATACACACACCAACAAACTCCGAAGACTACAAGAACGCCAGAAACAAACCCCTCCTCCCTCACAGCCACACATGAAACAAACAGTGCATAACATCTCAGATAGGATCCTCACCAAAGCCGAAACCAATGTCCTTTCCAAAGGATTCAACTTTGCAGTCGCTCCCAAACACATCCCCACTGAAACCATTATATGTGGAGTTGAAACCAGCCTGACCAAAATCAACCCCGACGACGCTAACAGAATCAGACTCGAAATCACCAACATCCTCTGCACCAGCAAGCCACCCAAAAGCAACTTATCCAAAGAGGAACAGACAGCACTACGTAACCTGAAAGAAGACACCAGCATAATAATCCTACCAGCAGACAAGGGCAACGCCACGGTGGTTATGAACACATCTGACTACCAAACCAAATTAACCAACCTACTCCAAGACTCCACATACAAACCCCTAAATACAGATCCCACCACCTACCTGGAAAAAACCACCAGATCCAAAATAAAAGCCTCCCCCATTAGCGAAGAGATCCAGCAAAGAATCATTCCCAGAGAGAAATCATCCAGATGCCCCAAACTCTATGGTCTCCCCAAGATACACAAAGAAGGAACCCCACTCAGACCTATAGTCAGCTCCATAGGCTCACCTCTACAAAACCTAGCCAAATTTCTCGCCAAACAACTACAGCCCTATGCAGAATCCATCACCTCACACGTAAAAAACTCATTCCAGTTTATAGAGATCATAAAGAAACAAAACTTACAGCCCAGCGACCTACTAGTGAGCTTCGATGTCATATCCCTCTTCACCCAAGTGCCTATCAAAGAAGCCTTGACAGCTATTCAAAACAAATATAACCCCCCCAAACACATCTTAGATCTGACCAACCACTGCCTATCCAACACATACTTCATCTATAATGGACAAAAATACAAACAAACAGAAGGAGCACCCATGGGATCACCCCTCTCACCTGTCATTGCCAACCTCTACATGGAACACTTTGAAACCCAAGCTCTAGAAAAATCGGATCACAAACCCAAACTCTGGCTCAGATACGTAGACGACACCTTCATAATCTGGCCACATGGGAAAGAAAAACTGGACAACTTCCTCACACACCTCAACAGCCTACACCCCAAAATACAGTTCACCATGGAAACAGAAGCTAACAACCAACTTCCCTTCCTGGATGTCTTAGTCTACAAGAAATCCAATGGCTCCCTAGGACACACCATCTACCAGAAGAAAACACACACAAACCGCTATCTGCACGCTCTCTCACACCACCACCCAGCACAGATCAACTCTGTAGCCAAGACACTCATCTCCAGAACAAAACGCTTAGCTGACGAACAACACCTAAAACCCGAACTACACACTCTCACCAATGTACTAACATCCAATGGATTCCATAGAAATAAGATTACAAACCTAATCCAAAAAGAAACCCCCACTAAAATCCAAGACAAAGAACAAGAAAACGGCAAAGCCCTCCTCCCATACATAAAAGGCACCACAGACAGAATCAGTAAGATCCTCCATAAACACAACATCAAAACAGCATTCTGCACAAACAGAAAAATATCCACCATCCTTAGAAACCCCAAAGATAAAATTGAATTAGAAAATCAAGGAGTATACGAAATCCCATGCACCACTTGTCCCACCACATACATCGGACAAACCAACAGAAGAATAAGTGCACGCATTGAAGAACATAAGAACTCAGTCAAAAAAGAGGAACCAACATCTTCCCTGGTCCAACACCTTAAAGCCACAGGACATGAAATTGACTTTAAAAATACCAGAACCATTGCCAAAAGTGAACATTTTAATAACAGAATAATCAGAGAAGCCATCGAGATAGAAAAACGCCCACACAGCATGAACAAGCGAGATGATACCTCCCGCCTACCAGCCATTTGGAAACCCGCCCTTATTGACAAACGACTCCCTAACACAAAAAATGATACCAGACCCACACTCACAAAAACCACACAGGATGTCACCACCACACATCCACGCAAAAAACAAACCCAAAGCCACACCGATGACGAGGCACGACCACAAACCAGAAGCCAGACCACAGCTGCATCATTAGCCACTTTAAACCCCTCCAATCCATACATGAAGCAAACTGACACCCTCCATGAAGAGGAAGCACGACCACGAACGCGAAGCCAAAAAATAGCAAGGCAGCCCAAAATCTCAAACCCCTCTGCAACTCAGACTAACCTGAGCACAACCAAACAGAACACTCCCCCAGCCAATCAGAGCACAGCCAAGCCCCTAACCATTCAGAACACACCTCCACCCAATCAGAACACAGCCAAGCTCCCACCCAATCAGTTCATACCCCCACTGGCAGTTAAAAGGAAGAAACAGCTAAGACCACACATTGCTGCTCAAGCACGAAGCTGAAAACACCAGCCTGAAGATGACGAATGGGACTTCGTCGAAACGTCGCCAAGACACTTCCAATTTTACGCGGGAGAAAACCCGAACAACCAAAGACCTACATATGTATATGTATGTGTATATATATATATATATATATATATATATATATATATATATATATACATACATACATACATACATACATATACACATACATATATATAGAGAGAGAGTTTAAAATTAAAATTAAAATTTGAAAAAATTCACAAAAAGAGAATCTGGTTTAGATAGTGAT
The DNA here is from genome assembly GCF_016545835.1 of Crotalus tigris. Taxonomy (NCBI): domain Eukaryota; kingdom Metazoa; phylum Chordata; class Lepidosauria; order Squamata; family Viperidae; genus Crotalus; species Crotalus tigris. The sequence continues at coordinate 502,857 of NW_024097068.1, forward strand.
TTAAATTTCGTTCATATAAGGCTCTTCAAGCTGAAATTGATATCATGGGTTCAGTCAGTTATAGAAGAATGCAGATAATATTATTACCAAATCATTGAAACTATTTTCCTTGTTTGCAAAGGCTTGATTTAAATATACTATTTTGGACTAGCAAAATGCCATTGATGTATCTCATACAGGCAATATTGATCACTATTGCCATCTTGGCAATAAAATACAGTTATTTATCTTGTTGCTTTTAAACAGACCTGCCATAATGTCATTGCTATAGCTTTTATTTTTCTTCCCATCTGTGAACCATCCTAACTACAATTAAGTTTCAAGTTTTGATCCATGCACTACTAGACCATAGATCTTTTCCATTAGAACAATGAATAATATCTATTACATTTCTCTTGTTTTTAGAAAGTAGATCCCAATGTCTAAGGACTTGCAATTATATTTCATTATTATTCACTTTTGCTTTTATCATTTGATAAGCACCAGAGATTTGCTGTAGAAAAATTGTGCAATAAAATTAAATTCTATATTTTCTTAAATTTATACAAACATTTTAGCAGTGCTAAAAACCCTTTTAAAGCAACATCTTCACAATAGTGCTTGAATTCCAGACATGTCATCAAGACCTCAGTTCTGTTGTTATGTAGACCAAACAATTCATTTGGAACTATTTCCAGGTGCAGGCAAAAGATAAAATGGGTTGCTGGGAAATAGTCCCACGTAAAAATAACAGATAGTATTATTTCCCCAAAGATCATATATGTGGAAAGAAAAGAAGTAACCTTGATAAAATATTTTAAATATATTACTAAAACAAACACTTAGGGGAAATAAATCATGGGAGGACCTGAATATTCTTCTACATTCTGAAGCTTCTATACCACTCCAAAATCAGTATCTTACTGAGTTCAGCAGTAGAATTAAACACTGGATTGGCTGTGGTATATTTGAAACCTCCATAAAACAAGTTATTATCTGTGGAGCTTGTTGTTGGCCTGTGTTTGTATTGTCTAAGAAAACTATGTTTATTACTGGCTGAAAACCTCTTATAGATTTTTTTTTGTGCATGAAGCAGAAAAAAAATGGACTTATGATTTATGGCTTTTAGGATTAGAAAAAGTAGATAATATAAAACACTTTTTATAATCATAGAGTAAGAATTAATTGTACTTATATTTGTTGCAAAGAAAATCTGAAGCTACTACTTTCTACTTCTTTTTACTTATACTTTTTCTCTTTTTTTCTTTTTCTTTACTTTATAATAATTCTTGCTAGTTTTCAATCTTTTATTTAAAACTCTTCATAAAAATTATAAATAAATAAATATTTGCATAATAAAAAATATGCAAAATTATTTCAGTATTTGTGAGAACTTTTGATTTCCCTTACGTCTTAATCCTGGATATTAGCCATCTGAAGAGAAGGCCTTTCAAGGGAATGATAAATTAGCAGCTCTGCAGCTTCCCAAGATTGAAATCATTTCAATTTTTTTCAATGCATACAATTGAATACGTGGCTATAACATGAAATAAGGACATTAATGGGCTGTATTATGCAAAACAATCCATTTTATAATTTTCTTTGTGATGGAGGATTCTTTGTTACAAGGATTTGCTGCAGCTCAGGGTATGGCAATATTAAATATTAAATCAGTTCAATCTTCAATGTTTGCTATAAGATTTAAGCTGAAGAGTACTCACTTTCGATTTTCAGGATCCATGTCACAAAAGCTGATGGTAGCCAACGGATAATGCCGTCTGAAAAAGATCCTGTAGGGAAGGTGTGTTTGTGTGTGAAGAAAGCAAGGAAGAGATCCAGCAAACATTTCTGTATTCCTACTAATAAGAACTATAATGATATCTAATGGTGAAATGGCCCCAGTCAATGCTTTCCAGGCTAAGGGCTGAGGGTCACTGAATATTATATTGGATGCACATTTTAAAAATGTTTATAGTTAGTTAAGAAAATAAAGAAAAATTACATGTTGACAATGATAAGTCAATGAATAAATTCAATAAAAACAATTCTTAACCTTACTTCAAAGATCCCACTTATATTTAATGTGTAGCATATATGTAGTAATCCAGGTATAGGTTAATAGGACAGCAGCCTTAATTAATGTAATTTAGTTCTAGTGAAATCATTGTGAAATCACTGGGATATAATGCCAATCATTTTAATGTAGCTTTAAGATAAAGGAGATTAAGCTGTACAAAGTGTTTGTTATTTCATAGGAATGCTTTTTCCGTCAGTCAGACTGGGCTGGATCCAGTTTGAGTGACTCATGATTTAATTCATTGAAATACTGTAAATAGTTATGATTTATTTATGACTAATTGTGCCATTGATTTCAATAGAAATAAAATATGACTAATTTCTTTATTCAAGACTGTAGTCTGTATAAATTAAACCAAATCCCAAATGCCATAATAGCATGACACATAAAGTTGGTCACTGACTCAGGCAGACATTGTGTTTAAACATAGTGCCAAGCCAAGATTCTTAAGTTACGAATTGCTAAATAATTCATAGTGGCCAATTTCATATATAATGTGAAAACAGATAATGGCTGGGCTCACATACTGCACTAAAACCAAAGTAAACAAATCACATTTGGGTTAATGTGGGTGTAAACCAGCCCCCCACAACTTGTACTTATATTGGTGATAGGAGCTGGAGTTGCAAGGGAGCAGCTTTCCACCTAATGTTTTGGATGCAACAGACTAACTTGGCCACTTCAAAGGGAAAATAAACAAAAATAAAGGTAAAGGTTTCCCATGTCGTCATGTCTGACTCTTGGGGGCAGTGCTTATCTCCATTTCTTAGCTGAGGGAGCCAGCATTGTCTGGAGACACTTCCATGGTACACAGAATGCTGTTATCTTCCCACCAAAGTGGTACCTATTTATCTACTCGCATTTGCATACTTTTGAACTGTAGGATGGGCAGGAGTTCACCCCATAGTGTGCTGCTTAGGCCTCAGACCCAGGCTATCAGTTTTCCAGCTGACAAGCTCAGGGTCTTTATTATCTGAGCCATCGTGCCCCCACACAAAAGTATATCTATTTCCCCTCCGATAAATTTTGAAAAAAATATGCCATCTTTTCCATTTGAAGCTTTCTTCTGATAGAGATGGCTATAGAAAATGGCTCCCCACCCTCAATGCATCTTTCTTACTTTCTCTGGATGTCAGTCAAAGTTATTCCTAATGCAGTAACTTTGAAGTGGACAATGGTAGGTGCGGGCAGGATCTCTTGTTCAAAAGTGGAAGATACTGCTTTCTGAACTGCTGCTTTGCCAGTGAGGGTTTCCATAGTCATTGAGTGCAGATACAAGAGATTACATACTATAAGACAAAAGGACAAAAAAAGAAGAAAAAGGTTATCTCTGGTGGCTAGTTTTGAGAAATTAAAAAAATGAAGCTGACATTTTCAAAAATATGGAAGGAAACCAAGGATTGTGAGATATTATCAAAAGTCACTTTCTACACTGTGATTGCATAGTATATTTTAAAAATAGTAAAACTTGTGAAAAAAACTGCAGGCTGGCTGGAAAAGTGCTGTTAAATCTCTAATCAAACAAATTCACGTTGGATAGGATGGAGCTTTATTTGGAACTGTGATTGTGATAGCTTTTTTTAAAACAACAATAACAACAACATCCCAAATCATTTTTTTTAACTGAGTGGAGGACAGAACATATTGGATTTCAATGGGCTAATCAAGAAAGAACTAATATGTGCTTTACAGGGGGTGGATTGTTGATGGACATTCTTTGTGATCATATTGTGATACTTTTGGGTTCTCATACAAGTTTTTGCTACATAATCTTACACAGATGAAGTAATGAAAGTACATCATTTGGGCTTGCCTCTGCCATTGTTGTAAGTTTTAGATTTATACAGTGGCACCTCTAGTATTTGTAAGTAAGCAATGACTACAAGATCTCCAGTTCTGTTCTGCTTCATGTTTCCAAACAGACCAACCTATCAAAAATAGTGCCATAAAAAACAGTATAGAAACATAAGTTAAGATAGGTAAGAAAATGGTAAGTGAGCACCTATCCAGCCTAGATGAGTTCAAATCACCAGGACCAGATGGATTACACCCCAAGGTTCTCAAGGAACTGGCAAATATGATCTCAGAACCACTGAACTATATTTTTCAAAGATCTTGGAGCAGAGGGGAACTACCAGAGGACTGGAAAAGAGCTGATATAGTTCCCATCTTCAAAAAAGGAAAAAAAATGGATCCAGGAAATTACAGACCTATCAGCCTGACGTCAATACCTGGGAAGATTCTGGAAAAGATAATCAAACAACGAATCAGCGAACACCTAGAGGCAAACAAAATCACTACTAAAATTCAACATGGATTTGTCAAAAACAGATCATGCCAGACAAACCTTATTGCATTCTTTGACCAAGTGACAAAATTAGTGGATCAGAGGAATGCTGTGGATATAATTTACTTGGACTTCAGTAAGGCATTTGACAAAGTAGATCACAACCTACTACTCAATAAGATAGAAAAAAGTGGGTTAGACAGCATCACCACCAGATGGATTTGTAGCTGGCTGACCGGCCTTACTCAGTGTGTGGTCCTCAGTGGAACTGCATCTACATGGAGGGAAGTGTATAGTGGGGTGCCCCTGGGCCCAGTTCTAGGCCCAGTGCTCTTCAACATCTTAATCAATGATTTGGACGAGGGGATAGATGGGGAACTCATCAAATTTGTGGATGACACCAAGCTGGCAGGAATAGCCAACACTCCAGAAGACAGGCTTAAAATATAGGAGGACCTGGATAGATTTGAACACTGGGCGCTATCTAACAAAATGAAATTCAGTGGTGAAAAAAAGTAAGGTTCTACTTTTAGGTAAGAAAAATCAAATGTACAGGTATAGTCTAGGGGATACCTTGCTCAATAGTAGTAACTGTGAGAGGGATCTTGGAGTCCTAGTGGACAATCACTTAAATATGAGCCAGCAGTGTGCTGCAGCTGCCAAAAAAACCAATTCAGTGCTAGGCTGATTAACAGAGGGATAGAATCAAGATCATGTGAAGTATTAATACCACTTTACAATGCCTTGGTAAGGCCACGCTTGGAATACTGCATCCAGTTTTGGTCACCACAATGTAAAAAAGATGTTGAGACTCTAGAAAGAGTACAGAGAAGAGCAACAAAGATGATTAGGGGACTGGAGGCTAAAACCTATGAGGAACGGTTGCTGGAATTGGGTATGTCTAGTTTAATGAAGAGAAGGACAAGGGGGGACATGATAGTAGTGTTCCAATATTTCAGGGGCTGAGATATTGAAGTGAAGCTATTCTCCAAAGCACCTGAGGGCAGGACAAGAAGCAACGGATGGAAACTAATCAAGGAGAGAAGCAACCTAGAACTAAGGAGAAACTTCCTGACAGTTAGAACAATTAACCAATGGAACAACCTGCCTCCAGAAGTGGTGAATGCTCCAACACTGGAAGTTTTTAAGAAGAGACTGGACAGCCATCTGTCCGAAATGGTGTAGGGTTTCCTGCCTGAGCTTGGACTTGATGACCTCCAAGGTCCCTTCCAACACACACACACACACACACACACACACACACACACACACACACACACACCTTAATTACAATTACAATTAAATATAATTATTGAATTGAAATTATTTGAACATTACTAACAGTGATATGAAAACTTATAATGTAAATAAAACATTTACATATAAACTTAGTGTTCTGTTTCCAAGTAAAAAGCATTGAGACAAGGCAGGAGTAACAACAGTCTTGTCTTTATTCAATTCACAACAGAACCAAAACAAAATGGCGTGGATTGCTCTTATACCCCTTTGCAGGGACAATATCAGCCAATCAATGCAAGGCAGTGCAGTATCAGCCTGTCTGGTCCTGGGCATTCACATGGTCTGCCCGGGCCTCTCTGCAGCCTCCTGCACCTGCTGAGTGACTCAGCAGGCCCAGGACGTAACACCCCTCCCTCTTGGATAAAACAATAAGCTAATACTTATTATTTTAAATTACTACAAACTATTCCAGTTCTTCATCTCCTTTGTTTGGGTGGACCCTTGGCCCGCTCTGACCTTCTTGTAGGAGGTGTGATTGCCTGGTCTGCCAGCTCGCCTGCCAAGCTAGGCAGATCAGGACTTTGATGCCTCCTAGACTCAGGCGACCCTCCATGCTGCTGACTGGCTGGATCCTCTAAACACAGACCAGAGTTCCTTGGTGGGGTGGAATTCCCCAAGTCCATTGGTGGGGTGGAATTCCCCAAATCCACAATGGACCCCTCTTGGGAGCACTGTCCCGTGACCCCAAGACCAGCAGATGGATTGGCCTGAAAAGCCGATTGCGAGCAATGTCCCAATGACCCAGTGCTGGTGCCAGGGTCAGGAGTGCCAGAGTCAGGAGCCCCCTCCATGGCAAGACCCCTACTGTTGCCTGGGAAATTCTGCTTTTGCGGAGAGACTGTGGTCCACAATCGTAATTGTGGTCCTCCCCCCCCGAGAGCGGAGCCAGGAGCGGAAGTGTGGCTGGAAAACCTCCAGCACAGTTGGTCGATGTGTTGACGGATCACCCGACCATCATCCAAGGCCACTCTGTATGACATCAACCCAGAGACTTTGCATACCATTGCTGTCACCCAGAGATGTCCAGGTCCATAGTTCCTTGCCTAGACCGGATCGCCCATCTGAAGTCTCCTAGGTGCCCATGGCTGTGACACCTGTGAAGACACCCAGTCTGGGTGCAACCTGTCCAGTTTTGTAATGAGTCTGCGACCCCAGCGGAGTTCAGTTGGGCTCTTGCCAGTAGCTGTACAAGGTGTGGTGTGGTGGCACAAAAGAAAGTCAGCTAACCTGTAATGCCAACTGCCATGAGTGATTCTCTTTAAAGCATCTTTGGTTGTACGCACCATACGCTCAGCTTGGCCATTGGACGAAGGATGAAATGGTGCTGATGTGGCATGACGGATCATGTTGACCTGTAGAAAAGCCTGAAACTCAGAAGAAGTGAATTGGGGTCCGTTGTCGGAGACAATGACATCTGGAAGCCCATGAGAGGCGAAAATCCCTCTCAACATCTGGATGGTCCTGGCAGTAGTAGTGGAGGAGACTGGAATGACCTCTAGCCACTTGAAATGGCTATCCACAAGGAGAAGGAAGAATTGCCCCTGAAAGGGCCCAGTTCATAGTCGATATGAACCCTTAACCAAAGGGCGTGTTTCACCTCCCACTTATGTACAGGAGCCTGTGGCATTTCAGACTTGGACTGTTGGCAAACAGTACACCCGTGGACCTGGGCCTTGATCTCTTGATCAAGCCCAGGCCATCAAATGTGGCTGTGTGCAATTGCCTTCATCCGGACTATACCCAGATGTCCCTCATGCAGAGAGAGCAAGACTCTAGTCCTCAATGAGGTTGGGATCACTACCCTGCTACCCCAGGGGACACAACCCTTGAAGGTGGATAGTTCGTGCTTCCTCTTCCAGAAACTCTGGAACTCTGTGCCAGGACACGTGTCAGGCCACCCTGACAGCACCCATGTCAGCACGCATGTTTGCGTGTGATCAGTGGCTGTTTCTGCAGCCACATCCCTAGCATTGAGGGGAGACTCAGACAACTCCTGAATGGAAAGTATGTGGTGAGCTGGAGCAGGATCTGACTCCACTAGCTGTAGAGATAATCTGCTGAGGCCATCTGCCTGGCCCATTTCTTTGCCTGGTTTGTGAACCAGAGTATAGTCATATGCAGAAAGGAAAATTGACGATCTCAGCATTCTAGGAGAGATGATGTGTGGGGTTTGCTGGTTGGTTGTAAACAATCCCAGCAGTGGCTTATGGTCTGTAAAGACCGTGAAATGGGGCCATATAAAAAGTCATGGAACTTTTTTATGCCAGCCACTATGGCCAAGGCTTCCCTATTTATCTGTGCGTAATTACGTTGAGCAGATGATAGGGTCCTAGAATAGTAGGCTACAGGGACTTGTGTCCCATCAGCCTTCAAGTGACTCAACACAGCCCCAATCCAATAAGGGGATGCATCACAGACTATGCATACAGGCAATTGCTCATTGAAATGAGCTAGAACCGCATTTGAAGATAGCAAGGCCTTGATCTCTGCAAAACTCCTTTCGTGGACTTTTGTCCACAGCCATGGAGCTTGTTTATCCAAGAGCCGGTGTAACGGCTCAGCCACTGCAGCATTGTGAGGAATGAATGGTAAAAGTTTAACAGACCCAGAAAAGCCTGAAGTTCGCTTTTGGACTTGGGACTTGGGGCCTGCTGAATTGCTTTAAGCTTAGATTCAGTGGGATGGATGCCTCCAACATCAATACGGATGTTGTGTGGAAGTGAGTCCAATCTTACATTTGTCTTGCTTTAGCTTCAGCCCTGCTTGGCGGAAATGCAGCAAAACAGCTCTAAGCCTTTCAGCCAGATTTTCAGATGATTCCCCAGCGATGAGGACATCATCAAAGTATGGGCAAACACCTGGAATATTGCGGAGCATTCGATCCATCACACTCTCGAAGATGCCCAGGGCTACATTAACCTCAAACTGCAGCCTTTTAGCTTTAAATGCTCTCCTGTGCATAACAATTGTTTGTGCCTCTGCCATTGCCTCATCAACTGGTAATTGTTGATAGGCCTGAGCCAAGTCAAGTTGGGCAAAAATGCGGCCTCCTTTGAGGGAGGCCAGAATGTGGCTCACCATGGGTACCAGGTATGAGTGCTGCTGCAATGCTTTGTTAAGTGTACACTTATAGTCTGCACAAATTCGGACTTCTCCATTGGCCTTCAGTGGCGTGACTATGGGGGTTTCCCATGGATTATTGTCCACAGGCTCTAAGATGCCCTGCTGGAGCAGCTTGTCCAGCTCTGCATTAATCTTGTTCTTCAACATGAAGGGCACCCATCGGGGCTTAATCCTAATGGATGTGATGGCTGGATATAAATGTAAAGCAATGAGAGGCCCCTTGTATGAGCCAAGCTCTGAATTGAACACATCAGCAAACTCCTTGCAAACTTCTGCAAGGCCTGTCGTTTGCAAACTGTGAAGTCCAGTCACTTGGATTCCAAGGGCCTCGAATCAATCGAGTCCAATAAGACTCGTGCGATCACCCCCAACTACCACCACATCTAGCAACCCTTCAAAATTCCTATGCTGCACCTTGAGTGTGGTCTCCCCCTTCACGCTGACTCGGGAATTCTGGAAGTCAGTAAGGATTATATTTGATGGCCTGAGTTTAACTCATAGGCCACTTCTACAACAAATCTTTTTGAAAGTTCTTGGGAAATGATCGATAAAGCGGACCCTGTGTCCAACTCCATCAATAAAGGAACCCCTTGCAACTTCACATTAATGTGAAGCTTCTTCCTAAGCGGCCTATGGGCCCCGGTTTTAAAAATGCTTCTACGTGACACACAAAAACCCACCCTGTTCTGGCTGGGGACCCTGGTACCTTTCTGAGGCAATTTTTCCGAAAACCAGTCCTTCTGGTGACCCAAACAGATGGAGGCAATGTGGCCTTGCCTACCATATGCCCGGCAAATGGCAGAGTGGAAATGGCAATTGGAGTGCTTGTGGTGTCCTCCACATCCGAAACAGCAAGGGAATGAGGTTGCCTTGTTTCTGAGCTCTTGAGGCCTTCTCTCCGCTGGCTGCTGTGGATGGTCCACCTCCATCTCTGGCTCCTGTTTGGATTCTTCTCGAGCGACCTCTTGATGGATGGAGATTGAAGTTGAAGGGTTCTTGGAGAGCCTCAAGGCCTTCACAGGTCCGCCTGCCGCTTCTTTGACTACAATTTCTCTCAAGACATCTTGGAAAGAGATGCCTTGCAAAGATCTTCTGCTGCAACTCACGACTTCTCAGTCCACAAACTAAATGATCCCGAAGTCTCTCTTCCAGATCCTTGAATTCACATGGCCTAGCTGCTTGTCGTAATGCAGCAATAAAATCCACAGCAAACTCACCAGGCCTCTGGTCCCTCTGCTCAAATGTGTGTCACCATGCAATCACCGAAAGCTTCGGTTCAAAATGTTCTCGCAACATTCTTTTCAGCTCAGCATAAGCAATTGATTCAAGTGGTGCTGGGGTGACCAGATTCTCTGCAATATCGAAAGTCTCTTGCCCATAGACACACAGTAGCATAGCAGCTTTAAGACCGTCTTCTCGGATTTGGTTTACCCTTAAGTAGTTCTCTACCCAGGCCATGTAAGAGCTCCAGCATTCCGAATGAGCTGTGTCAAATTCAGAGAGATGGCCTAGTTTGGATATCATTACTGCCCTGTAGCCTTGTCAAAGCCTCGTGCTGCAAAGATTGAGAAGGGGACCCTTTTGCTGAGCTGTCCTCCAGTGTTCTCGTACTGGCAGGCAGAGTTGCAGTCTCTGGATGCCGAACTTCCCAGCGCTTCAGGCCTCTCTTAGTGAGTCAGCCTATCTTCTTTCGTTGTTTCCCTTGCAGCAGATACCACCTTCGTCGCCAATGTTCTGTTTCCAAGTAAAAGGTATTGAGACGAGGCAGGAGTAACAACAGTCTTGTCTTTATTTAATTCACAACATATCCAAAACAAAATGGCGTGGATTGCTCTTATACCCCTTTGCAGGGACAGTATCAGCCAATCAATGCAAGGCATTTCTCCCGCCTTGTGAGACAGCCTGTCTGCTCCCGGGCATTCACGTGGTCTGCCCGGGCTCTCTGCAGCCTCCTGCACCTGCTGAGTGACTCAGCAGGCCCAGGACATAACACTTAGCAAGGTTAATTTTTTCATTTTTTACCCTGTTCACAAAAGTAATTATGAGCTTTTGCAAAAAACCTGAAACACTGAAAGATCATCAAAATATGCCCTTGCAACACTCTCTCCATCATTTGAACAAAGAAGCAGCCACAGCAGGCTTCTGTGGCAAGTGAGATTAGATAATAATTTGTATTAATTGCAAACCTGATGTGCTTTGTAGCAGTTGTGAATTCTCACAGGATGCTGAAATGGCACTCAGGGGATGCCCCCATGGCTGCAAGAAGTTTTGATAGATAACAAAACAAGAACATGTGACAGAAATACCAAAAGAAGCAAAACAAGAAATCTAGAACAATTCAAAAGGTTATAGCCATAGAAAGGGAGAGGGAAAAAATACATCAAGAAGAGACAAAATGATATTAAAGTCTATAGGTACATGGGCATGAAGTTTGCAATTATCATTGCTGATTCGTTTCTTGCCTATCTTTGAAAACATTGTTTATTACATTCCTGATTTCTGTACATGTAGTCCTTGGCTTACAACAATTTGTTTAGTGACAATTCAAAATTATAACAGCACTGAAAAAAGTGACTTATGACTGTTTTTCACACTTATGAGTGTTGTAGGTTTGTTGGCTTTCTGTGTGTTTGAGTGACTTAAATCTTGAGCATTCCAGCTGAGAACTCAGAGATTGAATCTTGTTCGTTTCAACAGCTAAAGGACTGGTTGGAGTTTTTGTTCCATAAAGCTGTGTAAAAATAAAAGGGGTTTATTTTAACAAGTCCTGCCTTGTTCAATGCAAAGGGGTTTTTCCTCAAGAGTAAGCGGTTGAGCAGTATTCGCGTAGGCTGGGACAGAACAGTTTGCCTTCAGCCCTTTACCCCCTACTACCATGGAGCAGTTACATGCAGAGAATGCCCAGCTCTCCCAACAGCTGGACTTGCTGGCAGCTCAGGTTGCTCAGCTTCAAGCTCCTGCTGCTCCACAATCCCGGCGGAAATGTCCAATAGCAGTGCCTGATAAATTTGACCGCACTCCGGATATGTTTTTGGGGGACTATGCCAATTCTTTATCAGCCTAAGAGTGACAGACTTCCCCACTGATCAAGATGAAGTGGGGTTTATGATCAGCCTCCTCTCTGGCCCTGTGGCCCATTGGGCCACATCCCTGCTGGTCCAGCCTAGTTCATTGTTGGATAACTTTGGGGGGGGGGTGTTTGTGACTTCATGTGTCTCATGTACAAGGACCCCATTAAGATACATACTGCTGCCAGATGCCGGAAAGCTCTGAAGCAGGGTTGATGCCCTTTACAGAGATATATCAGTGAGTTTAGGCTGCTTAGCCAGGATTTGGCCTGGAACAAAACTCATGGATGCTTTCCAGGATGGCTTTTCAGAAGAGCTGTTGGACAAGCTGGCCTATGTTGATGTTCCCCCAGACCTTAATGAGTTGATCCATCTCTGTTTGCAGATTGATGCTCTGCTGCAGCAGCATAGGAGTCATCATGCTCCCCCAGAGACCCCGGTTATGCGTGAGACTCCAGTTATGCGGGAAGAGCCTATGGAGTTAGATGCTGCCAGGCCTCACCTATCATTGGCAGAAATGAATAGATGACATTTGGGGGGTTTGTGTTTCTACTGTGGGGAACCTGGGCATTTGGCTACATCCTGTCCCAAGAAGCGACGAAGGGGTCAGCTACCAGAACTGCCCTGCAAATGTAACCTCATCTGTTGGGAAATGTCCCAAGCCCAACCTAAAAGGCATTTTGGATCGGGCTTCCCCCAACACCGAGCGGCGTCTATCAGATGCGGCACTCGGATCTCAACAGCACTTGATATTGGCGGCATGCTGGTTCCTCCCCAGTAGGCCCCAGGGGATTCTGGTACATGCCTTGGTCAGTTCTGGGGCCACTACGAACTTTATGGATGCTTCATTTGTGGCCAAATGGTCTGTTCCCCAATGCCTGGTGGACTATTGATAGCCAATTGCTCCTATCTGAGCCCACCATGCATCTGTGGGTATGACCCTCAGCTTCATGAGGAGGCTATTCAGTTTTACATAACTTTCGACCTGCATTTCCCCATGGTCTTGGGCTTGGTGTAGTTCCGGACGCATGATCCACCGATTTATTGGTCCCAGAACTTGGTCACCTTCCAAAATTTACAGTGTATGGACCACACCCACCAAGTCTATGCTGGCCAGGTGATGATTCCCCCAGGGGTTTCCCTGCCCTCCAAACTGGCGAGGGCAGTTCAGTGAGATTGAGGTGGTTCAATTGCCCCTGCACCGGCCACACAACTGCCCCATAGACTTAGTCCCTGACGTGCCTCTCCCAGTGGGGAGTTTGTATTCCATGTCTGATTCCAATGGTATATAATCAATACCCACTGCCCCTCATCCCCGGACTTCTGGATCGGCTCCGGGAGGCCAAAATCTTCACGAAACTGGACTTAAGAGGAACCTACAACCTGGTTAATATCTGGCCCAGTGATGAATGAAAGACAGTGTTTGGCACCTGGTACAGCCACTTTGAATATACAGTGATGCCGTTTGGGCTGACCAATGCCCCTGCAGTCTTCCAACACTTGATGAATGACATATTCCAGGACCTGTTAGATCAGTTTGTCATGATCTATTTGGATGACATTCGGATCTACTCCCCTTCGTGGGAGAGGCATCTGGCCGAGTGCAACTACACCATCTGGGAGCTACTGGCCATTAAGATAGCATTTGGGGCCTGGACACATCATTTGGAAGGACCTCGGCATCAAGTTGAAGTCTGGACAGACCATAAGAATCTGGAAAGTTTGCAGACTACCCAGAAATTGAACAGACATATTCAGTTGTCTCTCTTGTTTGTGAGGTTTAATTTTCACATTACATAAATACCAAATGGTCACAACCAAAGATTGGATGCTCTTTCAAGGAAACCAGAATACTCCTATATGGAAGACAAGCTTCTGCCCAGGACAGTTTTCCCCTTAGAGTCTTTCTCTGCAGTTTGGGAGCCAATAGATTTATGGGATCAGATTCGGGAGGTACAACAACAAGATGTGTGGGTGGATCAATGAAGGGAGGAGTTGGGGCCAGACTCTCCATGGACCATCACAGATGGACTCCTGAAATATTGCGATTGGCTCTATGTTCCGGGAGGGCCGCTCAGAGGGCTCATTCTCAATCAATATCATGATAATCCTGCGGTGGGACTTCTGGCCTTTTCAAGATGCTGAACCTAGTCTCCTATACATTCTGGTGGCCCCGAGTATGACACGATGTCCAGGTCTACATCACGTCTTGTGTATGGTATAGGCAGGCCAAGCCAGCGACGGGGCCCTCACCGGGTCTACCTCAGCCCTTTCTGATGCCCAAGAGACCCTGTGGGTGGTGTCCATGGACTTCTTGACAGACTTGCCCCTGTGTTCTGGCTTTATGATGGTGTTTGTGGTGGTGAACATGCTGACCAAGATGGCACATTTCATTCCTTGCTGTGGCTTGCTGTCAGCCCACACCACCACTCGCATATTCATCCAGCATGTTTTCTGGCTGCATGGCCTCCCTGATAAGGTCGTTTTGGATAGAGGGCCTCAATTTACGGCCCGTTTCTGGGAAGGGTTGATGAAGGCCCTAGACGTACAAATTTGCATGTCGTTGGTGCATCATCTGCAAACGGGTGGTAGGACCGAGAAAATAATCGGAATCCTAGAACAATATTTGCACTGTTTCGTGAATCAGCAAAAGGACAATTGAGCAGACTATCTTGCAGTAGCCGAGTTTGCTTTTAACAACTCACAGCACACCTCCACGTGTATGACACTGTTCCGGGTATCATCCCTGGCTTTTTCCCTCTCGCAGCTTGATGTGCCAATTCCCACAGCTAACGAATATCTGATCAAGTTACAGGCTATCCATCAATTGGTACGGCAGCAATTAGATAAGGCCAAGGCAGATTACCAGAAAGTCACTGATCAGTCATGGTGAGATATGCCTGTGTTAGCTGTGGGAGATTGGGTATGGCTTTCAACCAGGCACCTTCTGTCAGACCGGCCTGCCAAGAAACTGGACCACTGGTACCTAGGCCCTTTCCCTATTGAAGTCATCATTAATCTGGTTGTTTATCGGTTAACATTGCCATGTTCATTACGGGTACATCTGGTCTTTCACCGGTCCCTCTGGTCCCAGAAAAACCAGTGTATCTGCTCCACCAATCAGAACATCCCCCACCAGAACAATGGGATGGAGACAATGCTCCCAAGTATGAGGTCACCAGTATTTGATACTCCCGTTGGTTGAAAGGCCGATTCCAGTATTTGATTGAGTGGAAGGGCTATGGACTGGAGGAGTTCACCTGGGAGGATGTGACCACCGTGCATGCTTTGGTGATGGTGTTCCACAAACAATTCCCTTCATGACCACATCTGACCTATCAGAGCTGGAGGAAGGGTCCCGTGGTGAGGGATAGTGTTGGGAGTCCTTGCCTGCCAGCAGAATCTGGCAGCTGAGTCAGATGAATCGGATGAGGGAGAAGGATTACCTGGGGTCACATCGGAGTCCATGGAAGGCTCAGAGGAGCTTGAAGACTCAGAGCTAGATGTGACACCGGGCCCATCTACTCACACTCAGGCAGAAAGACAGCTGAGTTGAGGGCCTGAACTGAGCAAAGACGAGCAGCTGGGGCCTGTTCCAGATGTGTGGATGTGCAGACGCATGCAGGACAGCGGAGGGCGATGGGGCGGCTCTCCAGGAAAAGTAAAAGACTCTAAGGAGCCTGAGGATTCTTGGATATTTAACCAGGTTTGTCAGCTTTCTGTGTGTTTGAGTGACTTAAACCTGGAGCATTCCAACTGAGAACTCAAGAGACTGAATCTTGTTCGTTTCAACAAGACTGGCTAAAGGACTGGTTGGAGTTTTGTTCCATAAAAGCTGTGTAAAAATAAAAGTCCTGCCTCATTCAATACAAAGTGGTTTTTCCTCACGAGTAAGTGGTTGAGCAGTATTCGCCCCTTTGGTCTTCTAGATTGTCTACCATGTCCCATTGAAAGCTGAGCAGAATGGTGCTTCGTCCTTTGCAAGAAACTTGAAGCTGTGTATGCATGTGTCTTATTCCCAGTTGCAGGCTAAGAAAACGCCTGAACATTGCTACTCTCTACTCAATACTTAGAAAAACAAAACAAAAAACAACAACAAATGATCTGCATAACTGGGTGAAACTAACTTGGTAATAACCTTAGCTGTGCTAGAAGTTGCTACAAGTTGCTAGTGATGAAATAGCATAGACAAAGAAAAGAAAGGAAGGAAGCCTGGAGGGAAAGAAAAAAAAAATCACCCAGAAAGGAAATCAATGTATGCAACAGAAGGAAGCATGAAAGTGAGCATGAAATCACAAAGAAAGCCTGACAATATCCTTCGAACCTAATGAAATAAGTGAATGTTACCTATTAGCTCAACTTTACAGTATCTGATGAAAGCTTCTGTAGCTGATCTTCCTGGAAGTTCTCTCTTTGACCAGCTGTCAGTATGGGCTAAATGGGCTAAATGTATCCCTTAACTCTTCCCCCAAGCCATAGTCAGAAGCAGTCAGACTTGATAAATACTTCTGAAATTCATTTCTTTCTTTCTTTCTTTCTTTCTTTCTTTCTTTCTTTCTTTCTTTCTTTCTTTCTTCCTTCCTTCCTTCCTTCCTTCCTTCCTTCCTTCCTTCCTTCCTTCCTTCCTTCCTTCCTTCCTTCCTTCCTCTGTCTCCCCTCTCTCTGCCTCTCCCCTCTCTCTCACATACACACCCACATACAGAAACCACAAAGGATTAAAATCTATTATGCAATCACCATGCCTCCCCAAAATATATTTGTGTAGATACAGGATATTGTGGTCTGAATGGTAGCAAAAATGTAACATCTTTATAGAAGAGTGACAACAATGAAAAGAGGCAAAACATGTAGACAAAACTGCAGGTCATTATTTATTACTTTAACCTTTAGGATATGAAATGGTCTGGTTAACTGAAGAAAAATGCTTACTCCCATTATACTCACCAGCAGCTTTCTGAGACAAAGGAAGAGCAGCTTCTGAATCAAGGACTGGATTTTCATCATTGAGGAAAGCTAAGATAGGTATAACAGCACACAATTACAGCCACATTACAGAACATATTAAATTAAAATCTTGATGCACAATCATATCCTTTTCTGGAAAGATCTCTCAAAATCTGCAATTCTAATATGACGCAGAGTTCAGTTTAATACATTAATATATATTAACATTCTTTTCATTGAGGTTTTACTTGTTAGCAAATATATTTAGGTTTAAAAAGGAATTGTTGTTAGCTGGTATCTATAAGGTTTGTAAGAATTCATGCTGCAGTATATTATTCTTTTGATCGCTGCAGGAAATCTTGATCCAAGATCCTAAACATACCTTGACTAGAAATGATCAGTTTGCAGGGTAGTGCTAATGGCATAATGGTGTGTTGATATACAAATGCGGAGAGACTCCCTGTAATAAAGAACAAATGAATGAGATTGTACAAAGTGTTCTTAACATCTCTGTAGCCCACATTACTACCTCACATCTCACACTTTATGTCCAAATTATTCATTTTCAGGTAATCAACAACTGGGGTAGCAGTGTTAACAAACTGGAGATTTTATGAAACCAGCAGACCTCTTTGTCTCTTGAAAAGAATGGGGTGAGGAATTTGAGTGACTGGAAGGCAGTTCTTGAGGTGGTGGTGGTTTTCCATTATTAGGATGCTCCCTCCCTTGTTACTTTGAATGGAATGATAGATATGGATGAAAATGGTAAAACATTTGATGCAAATTCACTCGCTAAATCTAATTCCAAACCAGAACGCACTCTGTATAACACTATATATTTATTAAATTTTGCAAAAGCCCATAATTTTTTAAAAGATATCTGTACCAAAATTTATATATAATGGAAAGATTTATACAAAGATTTTTATACGTATTAGGAAAAGATCATTTGCACAGTGTGTGCATTTCTAATCCTTTAGAAAATATCCCCCCAAATAGATACCAATTTTTATGAGGATTTTTAAGAAGCTACATTGATTTGCGAGTAGGCCAATTGAATATCAGAGATTCAGTCTGAAATGGTAAGACTCACTCTTCATGATAAAGGAAGAGATGGAAAAGATTATCTGTTCTTCCCATATAAGACATCACTAGTAAAAGGTTAGCTATCTCTGTTTATTGGTTCTAGGATTGTAGACTATGTGAAAAGTTCCATTGCTTTCCAAGACTGCCCACTTATGACTTTCCATAGACTTTCCACTTTCTACTTAATTGAAATAGAACACTGAATCTATTTCAAAGGGAATGGGCATGATACTGAATGGCTAAAGATGCTGAACTGGCCAGCTGGAAAACTGACACCCCAAGTTCGAGACCCGAATGCTGTGGGATATATGAGCTTCAGTAGCTTCTCCCAGCTCCTGCCCAACTAGCAGTTCGAAAGCATGCACATGCAAGTATATAAATAGGTATCACTTTGGTGAGAAAGTAACAGCGTTCCATACACATGAATGTATAGTCATGCTAGCCACATGACTGCTGGCTCCCTCAGCTAAGAAATGAAGATGAATACTACCCCTTAGAGTTGGACATGACTTTACCTTTACCTTGCTGAATCAGATAGGCATGGCACTTTTTTAGGTGCAAAAAGCAACACAAATGCAACTGCCTGAACCTCAGCTAATCGCAACCCCAGCTAATAACTATATGCATGAATATATGGCAGTCAAAGCTTAAGCATAAGTAGCTGAAACCAACCAAGAATCTTACCAAAATAGGGTTCTTCTTCTGCTCCCTTAAGATGCACTCCTTTGGGAGAGGATTCAATGAGGAAGTGTCTAATGTGGTTACCAGCATCTTCTCCTTTAAAACAAAACAAAGGAATCTGAAATGCAACCTATAAAAAACCAACACCTTATATTGGAAGCTTTCCAAAGAGCTTTAAAAGTGGATTTTTTAGGCTTTATTCAAATCTGGCTTTCTTATTTTAATTTTGGTGCTGTTTATATTTAATATTGACATAATTCCTGAACCCAGTTTTATACACATAAATAGATAACACATTTTTTTTCTGATTTTCTGATGCCATTATCATCATCTTTTGAAAATTCTTTGTTACAAATTTAAACCAGATGAAGGAGCAGAATTGTTCTGACAACAGTTTTAGCTCATGAAACAAAGTGTTTCTGAATATAAATCAGTGATGGACTCATAGTGGAATTCCTCCAGAGATGTGAAAGTTAAATCTTTAAAAAAACCTAAACTCAATATCTCATGAAATGGGTTGTATAGTCTCTCAACAATTCATGTTCCTAAAATCTGGTTTAAAGAAACTTTATGTAACTGCAAATTCAGCAATGTGAGAATTGGATTGAATTTCAAATGCAAGCTAATGAGTTGGAGTCCTAAACATAACAAGATATTTTACCACACATGATAGAATTTGGGACTGGAATGAGACCCCCTGACCTTCTATCACAGTCATGAATGCAACCGTTTAAGGAACTTTTTCAGTATATGACAACAACAGAAAAGGCCTTCTATAAAGTTCATCCATACAAATAATCACAGAGAAAATATTGCTTTTGGCCTGCAAATGCAATATAAACCAAACAAAATTGAGAAGAAGCAAATGAGCAGAGATTCTTTAACCTATGTCTGTCCTCTCTATTTTCATAGGGATATGTGCATTTTTTTGCAGTCTTTTCCAGCACAGAGCCTCAGATGGGTTGGAATACAAATTCCATAATTCCCAATGACCATCCTGGGTAGAACTAATGAGATTTGTAGTTGAATATATTTAGAAGACATCAATGTGGCATGGTACAGTTTTACTCTAGTGATTTCTTTGAGGATAAACTCTTTCCCAACGTTCAAAAACGAAAGGGCAAAGTTTAAATGCTAAAAATAAATATTAATTTTTAACATTAAAACAAAGGTTGCGATATTAGCTAGCATTATTTACAATCTCTCACTGCGCTCTTCTGTTTTAAATAGATTATTTACGCAAGCCGACAAAATTTGCTGTTTGAGCCACATTGGAGAAAATCTTTTACAGTTGTGTAGAATGACATGGAACAGTTGGTTTCCCTCCTGCACTGCTCCTCTTAATGTTCATTAACTTTCATCTCCTCTATGCTTCATAACTCAGCTGGGGCACAGGTAGTTAATTAATAGAGAAGCTTACATTTCCCTTCAGCTGCATTCCCCTCCCTGAAGCTGATCCCTGCTGAAGTCACAGAAAGCTTGCTTGTCCTGGCTTGCAACTATTTTACCCTGAAATTGTTGCATGGACAGGCTCCAGCACATGAAGTTTGCTTTGTTTCTGTTTCATTTCCCCTGCGACATCTTGTAGGTTGCTTCCAATGTGAGAAGCAAAGTTTTCTCTTACTTGAACTTCTCATTGCTCTTGATTCAGAAAGACTCTGAATATAGTCATTTACCAACTTTCTATTGTTTTATTTGTTCACAGTTCCTGTGGACGCCTCATCAGTCATTTCTCCTCTCCTCTTTCATTTACTCTCTGGGGTTTCCCCTACTATTACTTTCCTGTGTGAAAAAACTTGAGATTTGTTTGGTTTTGATTTCTAAAACATGTAACAACAATTGGTTGCTTTTATGGGGATGCTGTGCTCTACCAGTTATAGAGCTCTGTTTTTCATTTTCACAGAATTTCCTTAACTGTATGCCACAAGGCAACTGGGAACATGCAGTGAGCAATATGTTGAATGATTAATTACAGCCATGACTTTGCAGCTTTTGGCCATGCAGGGAACTATCACCTCTCTGCATTAGCTGCAGTTGCATCATCAATCTTTAGAAAAATGAATGTGCTGCCTCTCTGCAAGAGTCACTAGCCTCTCTTGCTTTCCAACACTGTCAGAATTTTGGGAGTCTGCTATCTTTCCCTTCCTTGTCAGACTGGGAACATGCAGGTGGGAGCCTAAATAAAGAATCCCTTAAGTGGGGTTTCTGCACAGTTTGGCACCAGAGCAGCTTTTCTCAGTGCAGTGGCTTCCAAATATGCTGGAGCTGCAACTTCCAGACTTCCCAGCCAACTGGCCCTCTGCTTGGGAATTCTAGAATTTATAGTAAAATACATCTGGAAAGTATCAGATAGGAGAAGGTTGCTGTAGACCTTCTCTATTATCACCTCTTTGCAATTTGAAGCAGAAATTCTGAGTACCTGCTTTGTTGCTGAAAACTTTCAGGGCTAAGCCAAATGAGCCAGGATAAGATGTGCTGTCCCTCATAATAAATGTACCCGGTGGTTCATCCATTAGCAGTTGGATAGCTGTTAAAACATACACCAAAGAACAAAGTGTCACCATATCAAAGAATAAAGAGAGATAATCATTTGTATTTTTTGCAAACAGAATTTCCTGTGTTCAAAGCATTTCACGTGCATTACTTAGCAGGTACCTTTACAGTATCCCCATAGGTAAACCAATATTGTGATCATATGTTGCAGAGAGGGATAATGGCTTACCTAAGACCATTTGGCCATTACACAGAGACCAGATTGGAATCAGGAGTTTTTTGATTTATAGCTTAGTCTCTTTGCTGTTCGTTACCTGAGATAAGACTAGAAAGGCTTTATATTTGAAAGAATTGGGCAGTTTGAAGATCCTAGGAAGAAAATATTGTCTGCATGTCTTTATCTATTTTATTCTCATAAAATGCTTTTATGCTTTCCTTTCCCAGGTATGGTCTGCTATTACTGGCTTTGTATAGAGAGTTATATCCCAAAAGAAAATTGTGGGGAATTATTTGAAAGAACAAACAAAATGCCTTATTTAGCATGGATATATGTAACAAAAGCTTAAATAATAGCTAGGAAAAAATACTAGCTATATAGACAACATCTCTTAAAATGCCAGGACATGGCAGTGTGATTGGATACCAGTCTTTATCAATGGAGTTTTATCTTACAAATAAGAAAGTAAATGACAATTGATGTAATTATTTTGAGTAGCAGTATCAACTCAATTTGAATGTGACAAATATATGTAAGGCTGAAACTTACATCATACTAAAGAAATAAGTTGTCCCAAAGTTTGGAGTTTCAAACATCAGGGAGTAGGTAAATAGGTAAATAAATAGTAAATTGAGGCAGAGAAAAATAACCGAGAGACATTTATTTTGTCTCATCTAATAACTCTATCAAGTTTTTAATGCTCCGAACATTCATTTGTATTTCCAGAAGTTTCCCTGTTCCCAATGAGGAAGGGACGGCAAAGATTAAATCCTTTCACCACTGCATTCTGCAAGTTGATTCTTTCCCAAAATGGACATGTAAATCAATATAAATCTGGTACATTTTCCTTTTTGTATCTATGTGGCATTGCTTCAGGGTTTTTTACAGACTTAATTTTAATAGATCAGTTAAAACCATACTGAATTTTGTTAATAACTTATATGGAGCATTTGGGCATAGCTTTCCTAATGTACCTGTTATTAGCCCAAATAATTGAAGAAATCTCTTTTAAACACATTTCTCTGAAATTATTTTTGTTGCATAACTCTTTCTTATTATCCTTTTCACTATACCCATGTTCTGAGCCAAAGGAAGAAAAAGGCTAGGACAAGTATAAAGTCTAGGAGAGAAAAAGCACAGTGAAGCTGATTTCTATTGGTTGTTTTTTTTTCTCCTACTACTATAATTTCTGCCTCCACTTTCTACATCAGAAGTAAACTTGGAAGTCTCTGCTTCCAGGAGTACCATAGATGGATGTGCTCCTAGAAAGAAGATAAAGGTATGGTTCAGGTACAACACAGAATGTTGTTGCTATCCTTGAACCACACCTATGGTGAAGAAGTCAAAAGATGGCTGTTGGATTTGAAGTTGTTGTGGATTAAGTGCTCCTCAAGGATCCCATGGGCCATCCCAGCAAGGTTTATCATTTAACAACAGCAACAAAAGAATGAAATAGTCGTCCCTTTTTTGTTTCCCCCCAAAAGCATGTTTACTAGGATAGTAGATCCCTCTAGCACTGCTCAGTCCAATACTCTAAAGCGAAGCCTTAGATTAGGGGTCTTCAAACTTGGCCCTTTTATGACTTGTGGACTTCAACTCCCAGAATTCCTCAACCAGTGTGCCTGGCTGAGGAATTCTGGGAGCTGAAGTCCACAAGTCATAAAAGGGCCAAGTTTGAAGACCCCTGCCTTAGATGTAGCTGCCAGCAACTTCTTTTTTCTGAAATGGATCTTGGAAGTAAGTATTTCTAGCCTGCTTTCCAAGGCGAAAAATATGTATTAAAAAGCTGGACAACACCATGAATCCATAAAAAATCAGTAAAACTCCTTCCACAGAGATGGGAAGAGACATCAGCTCATGTAACTAATTCATGTAACAATCATATTTATCTCTGTGTCTGAATCAGGCCACATTCTTAGGTTTTTTAGCTTTCTTGCCTTTCTTTTATTTTATGTATTTGTTGCTTGCTGTTCCTTAGATTACCTTGGTCTCTTGTGATGCTGGGTTTAAACCAATATTTTGAGGTGTCCATCACAAACTTCATAGTTGTCTGGGCTTCTTTGGAATACCCTGTATGAATATATATATATATATACACACACATCTGAGTTAGGAAAAAGTGGTTAAAAAAATCAATCAGATATTTTTCATCATAGAGTTTTTTTAATCTTAGAAAAATTTCTGCGTATAAGGAAGGTTTATAAAATAAATGAAAACAAGGTGAGGGGAAAAAGAGATTGTCCATCCATTTTAATCTATAAATACTGAAATTGATGGACCTCACTGAGATAATGGGAAAGACCCAAATTCTTTCCAAATTCCCAGAGATCCTACTGAAATCCAGAAAGTTAAGTTAGAAATGAAATTTTCTTTTGCAATTAAGGCAAGGGCATAAGGGGAAGGGTTTAAAAATATCAAGATGGTTCAATTAATTTTTAATGAAAGCCATACCCTATGTTTACATATGTGACACATAATATTGCTCCCATCATTTCATTATAGCTTTCATTTTGAGGGGGAGAAGTTTTGATACCCTTTGCAGATGTCCAGAGGACTTTTATAAAGCTTGAAAGAATTTTTCTTTTGCACGGTGATATAACTAATTTTAAAAGAAAACAAAATTTAAAAGAGACTGCTTAGTTGTGACAGCTTAAAACACAACTTTCACATTCAAGGACTTTAATGAATCTCCAAACTGAATCTCCTCAAATCACATGCCGGAATTTTAAGTCAATTTTGCTGTTTTAGACCCAGCCTCTGGATTTTGTACTGCCCTCCTCTACCTCAAAAGTAAATACTGTTTAATTAGATTTCCTAGCAAACATTCAAAACCCCAACATTACATGTCAGGATTTAATATTAACAGAGTGACTAAATTTTACTAGAACATCTAGCTACTGTTAAGCAACAATATGCCATTCTAGATGAATTATTGATTGGATATCCCTGATCAGCCACCTTGTTTTTCTAATAGTCCTACTTTCTAGAAGGAGGATGCAGGGTTAATTTAACTTGCAAGTCTACAATTGCCCCTTCCTCCTTGGTTGAGTGATATTGCTCAGATGGTAGCAGAGAGAAGCATGTATGAGAATGGGAAGGCAAGGGAAGTCCATTTCTGATATTGGTGTTCCCCACTAGCTTCCTTCTCAAGCTGATTGTCAGATGGAAAATATAAGGAAAAAGGTTGCATTGAAAGGAATTTACTTTATCTTGATTTGTGCTTTTTCCTCACTAAGTTTCTTGAAATACTTCAAAAGACCCACAGGGGAAAATGAGGGAAGGTAGTGAATTAACAAATAGGGAATATGTGGTCAATTTAGGAAACTTTACCAGGCTGATTATACAGATTGGCCCTATTCCCTGACTTTTGTATAAGCAGGCACACTGCCATTTTTTACTTTGGATAACTTCCTCGACTTCCTACAGCAGGGAAATTTTATTTCACCCATCCTCTAGATTGGTATTTTTTAGATATTGGACCTCAGCTTCCAGAATTCTTACCAACATCCATGTTGGCTGGGGAAGGAGTGGCAATCCAGACTGGTGAACCACACGTCTGAAAGGTACACGATCTGAGGAAGGTTGTTTATTCCAAAAAGTTGTATTCTCTCCCAATTTTTAAAATAAAAGATTAATTTGCAGTCCAATTGGAAATGAAACAAAGATGTGAGCTTCTAGTCACAGGGATGGAAAAACTTACCATCCAGAGAAGAAGTGGAGGAACTTGAGTTGTCAGAATAGGAGTTGTTTAAACCATTAACTCCTGAAAAACTGCTGGATTTGGTTTTAAGCATCTTATCTTTGAAGGAACTGGAGCAGCCCCTGGAAAGTTGAGTAGCTGTCTCACTCTCTTCTGGGAGACCATTGATGAGTACTATAGGAATTGGGAGTGGGGGATTTGAAGATGAAAGAGAGTGGGTGTGGGTGACGGTTTGTCCCTTCTGGTATGTCTGAGTTAGAGGAGAATTCGCTTTCTGGGAGCATGTGGCTCTGGGGTAGGAAGAACCAGGGCTGTTGGATGCAACATAACACTGTGTCAGGGATTCAGTGGAGGAGGGGCTTCCTACTGACTTGGTTAAAGGTATGTCAGATTTATTGTTGGATAATGATTGGCTGCTGCTGCTGCAAAAGAGAAAAAAAAACATACAAAACTATTAAAGAAGATTAGGGTTGTATTACTGTTAGTTCTAAATATCCATGTGGGAGCAAATGCTAAGTACCCAAGATTTTAGAACTCTCTAATGGTGTCCAGTTTTGCTAAACATGTTTAAAAGACTAATAGAAACTCACCTAGATAAAACCAGTGTGATCAGCTAATTAGTGGTTTGTTCTTGTTTTTTAAACACCCATCTTTTCAAAAGTCTAAGTAGAGGTAAATGATATTTCTTTGGAGAGGGCACATTTTGATGATATTCCTCAACTAATTAATGGGGTATCATCAAGAAAATAGTTTGTTCTGTATTATTCCAGAATGCGAGACTAAATATGGTCTTAAGTTACAGATTCCACTTGGACATTAGGGAAAAAAACCAAACAGTAAAAGAGTTTGGCTATGGAAATAAATTCTTAGAGAAGTGGTATGTGAAACCACACCCCCTCTGATCCATGGAAAAACCTCTCCATGGAACCAGTTCCTGGTGCACAAAAGGTTGGGGGTCACTGCCATAGTCAGTGTAGACAAAGTGGGACTTCTGACCATCAACCTTCTGAAGGAGAAGGCACTTAAACAGAATGAACGGAACTGAATAGGCATTTGGATTCAGTGATTTATGTGGCCCCTCCATCTCTAAGATCTTTCTGCTGGATTCAAGCAGCAGATATTTGGTACATTAGTGGATTTGCTTAGGTGTCTATTGATTTGGCTCCCAGCCTTTCCTAAACTTGATTTTACAGAAGTGATTTGTAGTTATTTTGACATAGTGAGGGATGCAGAGGAGCTAAGTATTTTGGCTATGTCCAAAGAAAATAACATAGCAGCTGCCTTGAAATACATCTTCCCTTACCATGTAGAAGGTACGATACCCAAACAAGTCAGTAGGTGAAACCTACTTTTTTCCTGTCACTTCCCAGTTCCAGTTCATCTTTTCCAGCCACCATCTTTAAATATGCACAATTGCTGCTCGATTAGAGGTAGTGTGACCAGGCCAAGGTATCTTTTGAGGGAACTACTCCACTCTGATTCAGTTTTTTTATCATTGCTACTATTTTCTCCTGCCATTATTGTTGTACATTTTTTCCTCCTCCTTTCATCTTCCTGCCTGATAGTCATCTAGTGAGCCAGCACTGCAAAGTAGCTCAGGCAATGATTTTTCACAGAGAAGTGTGGAGTAATTACACAGGACAACCCCTTTTATAGAATGCATTTACCTTCCGAGAATGTAACTGGTGTCTGACCCAGGACTTGTTGAAAGCATTGATGCCTCACTGCATCGCTGTGCCATCCTCCTGAGCTGCAGGATGCCCGGAGAGGAAGCTAGGGAAGAATTTGAACCATAGGATGCAAAATTCTTCTGATCTCGTTGTGGAATGGAGATACTCTCTGATACTTGGATGCAAGTTGGTGACTGTCTTCCTGTAGGGGAGAAATGCTGTGCACTTCCAGAAATATTACCAACAGCATCATAGTTATAGCCAAGGTTGCCTCCATGAAGAAATAAATGACTGCGGTTTGGGGAAGACACAGAAAGTGGAGTGCTGCAAGGACTTCTTGAGCTCTGCCAAGACTCTTGATACTTGGTTTTGCCTGGTGACATTTCAATATATTTTATGTCTGGTAAAAGCAACAAGAGAAAATAAGACAAACTTCAAGAGTCACAAAATCAATTAGAACCCTTTAGGTTCAACAGTCCTAAATCATTTGTATGCCTCTCCATAGACAGTAGTCAACATCTTTACTGCATTTACATATATATATTTTAAAGACTTGTACTTAATGTATGTCAATACCTTATAATCAGCAGCACATGGGTGGGAAGGGGCAATTGAAATTAATGTATGAACTAACAAGATAGAAATCTTGGGAAAATATACCCTTCATATGAAGAATACAAGAGTGATGGGAGATTTTACTTGTGGAATTGATGAAAAATCCTGTGTGAAAAAGAATGCTAGAAATCTTAATGTCCAAGGAAAAATAGGATATTAGGAGAGAAGTGCCAGGGCCTGATGGAGTACTGGCAAGGATGTGGAAAATAAAGACCAAAGTCATCACAGTGGTGGTAGGAGCACTCAGAGCTGTGTCTTCTAAATTGGGAAAGGGGCTCCAACAGATCCCAGGAAAAACATCAGAGCTTTCTGTCCAGAAGAGAGCAAGAACAGCTAGGATATTGTGCTGAACCCTCAAACTTCCAGACCTCTGGTAGAGCCGCTTGAGATTGAAGAAGATGTATACCACCATAAGGATGAGGAAATTATTATCATATAATATCATATCGTATCATATCACATCATATCATACTATATTATATTAATAGTATCATATAATATCACTAATATATGGTGAGATTAAAAATCTAATCCAAATTAATATTCTGCATTTCAACTATCATCATCCATGACCATACTCCATGAGACGGTGAGAATAGTAGTGGCAGCGGGAGTAGTTTCAAAGGGATACTGGGTTGTCTACTGAAGACAGACAAAGAAATAAGGAAGCTCTAACCTTACAGAGATTTTGGATCATACAGATTATCATTGACAGTTGGTCAGATTGGCAGAGATTAATGGTCCAGTTACATCATCATATAGATCAATCTTCCATATTTCCCAACAAGAAAGAAATATGGCTAAGAATTCTGGGAATTGCAAAACCCCATTACCACTGCCATTAGAACATTTACTATCATTATTTCAAATTACTGTATAACCTGGCTTTTTTCCCCAAAGAACAATCATTAGTGAGGGACTAAAGCTGGTAAATGCAGATACAAATTTGTCTGATTCAGCATGAGGCAATCTTATATGCTCATGATTGATAATTCATTCCAGCACAAGAATACTGGAGTTAAAGACCAGACTATCTAGGTGGATAAACACCATTTTCAAGCACTTCTTTTTTCCAGGTGCAGATAACCTTCTAGTCAGACCTGGAAGTGGAAGAGCCCCCCCAACAATGTGTTTTGTAGAAGCATCCAAGCAAGCTTCATGTCAATGAGTCCATTACTTGTATAAAAGGGTGGGGATGCAAGCTTCAGTTGTTCTCCTTTCCTGCCTGTTCTAACAGCAAATGAGAAACATCTGGTTACTCCCAAAGAACATATCAGATACAAGTAAAAGGAGATTGCACAAGGCCATCTCCTTGTGCTGTTTTGACTCCATTTAAACAATGATCTCATGCTGACCTTTACCAATATGCATATAATTAGTGAATATGCATTCAGTTTCTTTTTCTAACATGGAGCTACATTTCAAAGCAACAAGGTGAGTTTATATTACTACTAGTGCTGCCAATGCTTTCCCTAGCATTTGGTTTTAGAAAAGAAGAACCACCATTTATTTGCAAAAGTCATTTAAAGATTTTTCATTTAAATTTCATATTGCAAGACATACCACTCTAGACACAGTTAGATTTTAAAATGTTTAATATACTAGATGTATATTGTTGTATACTTCGTTCGCGTGCGAATGATGAAGACACATGGCGATTGTTATGTCCTGAGCCTGTGCAAGCAGGCTCGGGGCATTGCAAGCGGTCCCGGGCAGGTGCAAGCTGCCCGGGACTAGACATGCTGTCGCCAGTACTTGTGTGCATGCGCAAGTGCTGGCGCGCCAAAAGTTGCAGATTGACCCGGGAATGGCCTATAAAAGAGGCCGGGAGTTCTGGGCATTGTCGGCGTCTTGTACCTAGTATGCTGAACTGAAATAAAGAAGTTTCCTGAGAACTACAACTGCTTCTCGTGTCTTGCCATTTCGCGAAGGACGCAACACTGGCGACGAAGGTGGGATGCCTTACATCAACAGAAGAAAGGTGTAAGCTTACCCGAGTGAGTCCTGAGCGGCAGGAACGGTGTTGACTCGGCAGCTACCCGCCAATCCAGCGAGCATCGGGGGTAGGCTGGCTGATAGACCCTTCCTTTCTACAAAATGGCAAAAATTGGAAGGCTTTCGGAATTCGACGTCTCACATCCGGAGAGGTGGGAGTCCTACGCAGCCATGGTGGAAAACTATCTCAAGGTAAATCAAGTAAGGGAAGATAGTTTAAAGGCTGCCACCCTGCTGTGCGTTTGCGGTCAAGATGCATTCAAAATCACTGAGAACATTGCAGCACCTGTTCCTCTAGACTCTGTCAGCTACGCAGATCTAAAGAAGTTACTAAAGGAGCACTTCCAGCCCAAGTTGTCCGTCATCGCGTGGCGCCACACCTTCGAACAGAGGGATCAACGACCTGGAGAATCGGCCAAAGAATACATTGCTGCTCTGAGAAAAGCCGCTAAACACTGCGAGTTCAAGGACCTCGAAGAACGATTGAGAGACAGATTTGTATGCGGACTAAGGCAAAGAGAGTTACAGCAGAGACTTTTTGCCACAGAAGACTTATCATTCCAAGATGCCTTGAGAGAGGTCACTGCAGAAGAAGCAGCGGGTGGCGCCATCAAGAACATGCGGCCGATCAGAAGCACTCCAGATACTGCGTCCGTGCACCA
Source organism: Crotalus tigris (assembly GCF_016545835.1). Lineage (NCBI taxonomy): Eukaryota > Metazoa > Chordata > Lepidosauria > Squamata > Viperidae > Crotalus > Crotalus tigris. The sequence continues at coordinate 532,753 of NW_024097068.1, forward strand.
GGAAGGAGTCCAAAGAAACTCTGAGGAGGATCCTGACGATAAAGTGGACCGTCTCTACCCCACGAAGGAAGGGAAACAGAGAGGAAGCTTTTCAGCTCTCCCCAAGTGCCTTGGTTGTGGAGGTCGCCACAAGAGAACCGACTGCAAGTTCCGCTCCGCTATCTGCAGAGCATGCAGAAAACAAGGACACATTGCAGCTGTGTGCCTGGGCCGTCAGAAGCTTTCTTACAGGCTAACATGATTCGTCATGCCACCTCTGCACCTTTCCACCCGTCCACCAATGGTATGGCTGAACGCATGGTTCGCATCACCAAGGACGCCTTGAAGAAAATTACCTACGGAGACTGGCATCACAGGTTGGCTGACTTCCTCCTTTCTTATCGCACTACACCGTCCACTTCTACGGGGAGGAGCCCAGCTGAACTTCGTTGGGGGCGCAAACTGACTACCAAGCTTGACCGGTTGCATCCGGACAGACTGCCTTCTTCTTTCACACACCCCAGGGCACCTAGACAACTACTTGTGGGTGCCCCGGTTTGGACTTGTAATTATGGGCCTGGTCATTCATGGATCCCCGCTGCTATATCCAGGGTCACAGGTCCTCTGTCTTATGAGGTGTCCCTGGACAACGGTCGTGTCCTGCGTCGACACATCGACCAGCTTCGCCCTAGACGGGACCCCGCTGAGACTCCTGGGTCTTCTCCAGGGGGGGAGGGGGACCCCTTTGGGCAAAGGGAAGGATATGGGCTGCTGCCCATCATTAATGAGGAAGCTACAGACAGCTTATCCCAAGATTCCGCGAGTGCTCCAAACAGGAATTCAAGGAGCTCAACTAGATATCAGCATCAACGCCTACTCCAGCCAGGGAGTCACCCCGGGGGCATAATCACTTCTCACCCGCATCACTCAGTACTCCAGTCAGGGAGGATACCCGGGAACATCCCAATAAACCATTCCCTGCAAGATAGCTGGCACACACTCCTTCTAGTTGGCCTGACACTACCCCTGTCCCTAGAAGGGGGCAAACATACAGGGAGGTGGTCGAGGAACCAAATTCCGACTACAACACCTCTGACTTCACTCAAGGGACAACTGAGTTTTGGGACAGCACTGAAAACCCCACAAGCCTGGGGACAGAACGGGAACCAGGGGACAGACGACCTCCTGACAGGTCTTGGACGGACCTTGGAGGTTCTACAGAATCGCCCAACAGTGACAGTCACTTAGAGGGGCCAGAGAGCCTGCAGTTAGGCAGGACAACCAGGTCAAACAAGGAAAGAAGCCCTGGCCTGACGAGCCCGGTGGGCAAGCAAGCAGGCCAGGCATTGGAGCACAGTCCTTGGGAACCACCAGGGTGTAATAAGGGGACAGATACACATCACCCCTCAGTCAAGGGGTACTTGGCAGGTACCCAGAGGTTAGGAGGTCACAGAGAGCCAGAAGATCCCCTAAGTATTTAGAGGATTTTGTAACTCTATTGGCAAAACACAGTTAACAGAGAACATTCCTGTATACAGAGGAAATAGAACACTGAGACTGATGGAAGCAAAAGAAATGTATGGTTTAAGGTAGTATAGCACTACACTCGCAATGGGTTCTGTGTTAGTATAACATGATCAATAGTCTTAACCCGGGGGGAAGGGGTGTTATGTCCTGAGCCTGTGCAAGCAGGCTCGGGGCATTGCAAGCGGTCCTGGGCAGGTGCAAGCTGCCTGGGACCAGACAGGCTGTCGCCAGTACTTGTGCGCATGCGCAAGTGCTGGCGCGCCAAAAGTTGCAGATTGACCCGGGAATGGCCTATAAAAGAGGCTGGGAGTTCTGGGCGTTGTCAGCATCTTGTACCTAGTATGCTGAACTGAAATAAAAAAGTTTCCTGAGAACTACAACTGCTTCTCGTGCCTTGCCATTTCGCGAAGGACGCAACAGCGATGCTTAACAAACGCTTTATTCTCCTTCTACAACAACCAAGCAAAAGCAAAAGGCACGCAGGCCTTTTTATATGGCCAGAAGCCCGGACAGTTTCAACCAATAGGAACAGAGCGTTTTCGCGCCTTGTGCATGCGCACAAGGCCGGCACCACTCTGTCTGGTCCCGGGCAGTTTTTGGAATGCCTGAGACCAATGCAACATCCCAAGCCTGCTTTTGCAGGCTCAGGACAAACACCCCTCCCCCTAGATGGAATATACTTCACGTACATACATGTACGTCGTGCATTGGGAAGAGTGGCATACAGTTGCATTATTCAAATGCAAAGAGTGTGGAATCTCGAGTCTGCCCTCAGGCAAACCCCCTTCAGTATTTATTAATACAAATAAATGTATCCGAAATCAAAAATAATACAAAATAATCTACCCACGAGTTACTTCCCTTATTCAGAGACCTCATGAGCAGGTCCCTCATGATTTGACAGCAACCTCACAAAGTCTCTCAGATGTTTGGTTGGGCACTTGGCCCACTGTGACCTTCTAAGGCCCGGAGAGATTGCCTGGACCACCTGCTCGCCTACACGGCTAGGCAGGCCAGGACATTGCTGCCCTAAATCCCCAAGTGATCCTGGTGAGGGTGCCTGGCCTACCTGCTCGCCTACCAGGCTAGGCAGGCCAGGACTTTGCTGCCCCAAATACCTGGTTGACCCACCCAGCTGCTGGCTGGCTGGACCCTCTAAGTCCAAGCCAGCATACCTTGGAGGGGTGGAAGTCCCTGAGTCCACAATGGACCCCTCTTGGGAACACTGTCCCTCGAGCCCAAGGCCAGCAGATGGAGAGCATATGGGTAGCAGAAGTGCCCCAGTACTCTGTGGCCCCCAAGCATGTGCCCGAGGTGCCAGAGTCAGGAGTCGCCTCCATGGCAACCCCCTTTGCTGGCGATTTCCTTTTGGGAGCAATTGCGGAATTAGGCAAGTGTCCCTGATGGAATTCCTTTTCTCTTGCTGCTTGTGATTTGTGTGGATACCGGGTCAGTCTCCCTGTCTGGAGCACTATCTGACATATGTGAATACTGTGGATACCCCCGGTGTGACTCCCTTTCTGGAGTAATTATGGATGTGTGGGATGACCCCTTATCCAGTGAATTGCTGTTTGGAGTACTTGCGGAACCTTGGGATGAATCCCAAACAGCCTCAGTAGCAGCTAGTGAGGACCTGTTAGGCCTGGGAAACTGTGACCCAGAATGCATATTTTTTTTTAATTGAAAATTTTTTAAAATTTTACAAAAACAAAACAACCCTTCCCCAAAACTCCCCAACCCTCCCATTCCCTCCCCCGACCTTCCCAGAGCTGAATATAGGCTTAATTGAAATTTCTCAAAAAATCTTTAAAAAGATATAAACCATGAATAAATCTAAATACATTAATTGAACAAATTGTAAAATAATTAACAATAATATATATATATAAAAACATAAATACCAAAAGAAAAATACTTGAAAGGAAAAAGAATAAAGAAAAAGAAAAAAGAAAAAGATAAAAGAAAGTATAATAAAAATAAAAGATAAAAATAAAAAAAGAATAAAGTCTATAAAATATTTTAAATTTTAAATATAAGTTATTGAAAAACTAAATAATATTTTTATATCCAACTTATGTTGTATAAAATCTATCCATTTTTCCATACCGCAAAATACTTCTCTTGCGATTGTTCCTTCAAAAAAGCCAAAATCTTTGCCATTTCCGCCAAATAATAAACTTTAAAAAACCACTCTTGCAAAGTAGGCAAAGATTCCTTCTTCCAACATTGCCCTACTAACAACCTTGCGGCTGTAATTAAATTTAACATCAATGTGGTCTCTTTAGTATCACAATCAGTAACAATACCTAACAAAAACAATTGTGGGGTAAATTTTACCCTCCTTCTAAAAATTCTTTGAATATTCCACCATATCTTAATCCAAAAAACTTTTATATTTTTACACGACCACCAGATATGATAGTAAGTAGCATCCAAACATCCGCATCTCCAACATTTAGGCTGTAAGTCAGGATACATGCGAGACATTTTTTGTGGATCAAGGTGCCATCTATAAAACATTTTGTAAAAATTCTCCCTTAAGTTTTGGGCTTGTGTAAATTTGACATTCCTCACCCAAATAATTTCCCAGGTGTCTAGTAGAACTAATTCACCAAAATTTTGTGTCCATTTAATCATACATTCTTTGACTAATTCTGCTTCTGAATCCAATTCTACTAGCACCCCATAAATTCTCTTAATGTGAGTTCGTCTTTGATCTTTTATTTGTTTTAACAAGTTTTCATCTTCTCTAAGCAAACCCACATTACGATCTATCTTCCACCTATCCACTATTTGTCTATACTGGAACCATGAGTAAATAATATTTTTGTTATGTCCCGAGCCTTGCAAACGGGCTCGGGGCGTTTGCAGGCAGTCCCGGGCAGGTGCAAGCTGCCCGGGACCAGACAGGCTGTCGCCAATGCCTGTGCGCATGCGCGGGTGCTGGCGCGGGAAAAGTAACACATTGACCTGGGAAATGCCTATATAAGAGGCTGGGAGCTTTTGGGCGTTGCTGAAGCCTTCATCTGTAAGCTGAACACAGAATAAAAGAAAACCTGAGAACTACAACTGCTTCTCGTGTCTTGCCTTTCGCGAAGGACTCAACACTGGCGACGAGGATGGGATGCCTTGCACCGACGGAAAAGAAAAAGGTGTAAGCTTACCCAAGTGAGTCCTGAGCGGCGGAACGGCGTTGACTCGGCAGCTACCCGCCAATCCAGTGCGCATTCGGGGGTAGGCTGGCTGATAGACCCGTCTCCTGAAGATGGCAAAAATTGGAAGGCTTTCGGAGTTCGACGTCTCACATCCAGAGAGGTGGGAGTCCTACGTAGCCAGGGTGGAAAACTACCTCAAGGTGAACCAAGTGAGGGAAGATAGCTTGAAGGCTGCCACCCTGCTGTGTGTCTGCGGTCAAGACGCCTTCGAAATCGCGGAGAACCTTGCAGCACCTGTCCCATTAGAGTCTGTCAGCTACGCAGATCTAAAGAAGCTACTGAAGGAGCACTTCCAGCCTAAGATGTCCGTCATCGCATGGCGCCACACCGTCGAGCAGAGGGATCAATGATCCGGAGAATCGGCCAAAGAATACATCGCCGCATTAAGGAAGGCCGCCAAGCACTGCGAGTTCAAGGACCTCGAAGAACGACTGAGGGACCGATTCGTGTGCGGCCTAAGGCATCGAGATTTACAACAGAGGCTTTTCGCCAAAGAAGTCTTGTCCTTCCAAGATGCCTTAAGAGAGGTCACCGCAGAAGAAGCAGCAGGCAGCGCCATCAAGAACATGCGGCCGATCAGGAACAGTCCAGATGTTGCATCCGTGCACCAAGAGGACGTCCAAGGGAACTCCGAGGAGGATCCGGACGAGGAAGTCGACCGCCTCCACCCCGCGAAGGAAGGGAATCAGAAAGGAAGCTCTTCAGTTCCCCTTAAGTGCATCGGCCACAGGAGAACCGACTGCAAGTTCCCCTCCGCTATCTGCCGGGCGTGCGGAAAACAAGGACATATTGCAGCTGTGTGTCTGGGCCGACGAAAGGTACAACCTCAGGAAGAACTGCGCCTGAAAGGTACCGGGGTTCCCAGCCAGAATAGGGTAGGTTTTTGCGCTTCGCGAAGAAGCATCTTCAGGACAGGCACACACAAGCCCATCAAGAAAAAGCTGTCACTCAAGGTGAAGCTACAAGGGGTTCCATTAACTATGGAACCAGACACGGGGTCTGCCCTTTCAATCATATCCTTACATATATTTAGGAAGATTTGTTCCGGCAGTGGAACTCAGGCTAAATTAAGGCCTTCTGACATTGTGTTAACAGACTTTCAAAATTCGAGAGTGTGTGTTAAGGGGGAGGCCACCCTTAACGTACAGTATAAGAATTTTGAAGGTCCACTAGACCTATTAGTAGTAGGGGGTGAACGAACGAGTCTCATAGGACTCGATTGGTTTGAAGCCTTGGGGATACACGTCACGGGGCTCAACAGCTTACAAACACTCGACCTGCAGGAAGTCTGCAAAGAATTTGCAGATGTCTTCAGCCCCCAGCTGGGCACATTCAAAGGACCCCCCGTGTCCTTAAAACTAGACCCCACTGTCACTCCTATTAGAATTAAAGCAAGAAGGGTCCCTTTTGCTTTAAAGAGTAAAACTGACACTGAGTTGGACAAACTGATCCAACAAGGAATTCTAGAACCTGTTGACTCCAGTCCTTGGGAGACCCCATTGTCACGCCTCTAAAGGCAAATGGGGACATTCGCATTTGTGCCGATTACAAATGCACCTTGAATAAGGCATTACAGCAGCATGCCTATCCTGTTCCTGTGGTCAGTCATATCCTGGCCTCTCTCAAGGGGGGGCGTGAGTCCCTTCCTGTGTTCATTGCTTGTGATGCTTCCCCTTACAGGGTCGGAGCTGTCCTGAGCCACCTCAGGTCTGATGGAACTCAGGTTCCTGTTGCATATTACTCCAGAACATTGTCTTCTTCTGAGCGCAACTACGCTCAGATAGACAGGGAGGCTTTAGCTGTTGTTGCTGGAATTAAAAAATTCCATGATTTTTTATATGGCAGGCATTTCACGGTCTTCACTGACCATAAGCCTCTGCTGGGACTGTTTACTATATGTAAGCAAACTCCCCAAATCATTTCACCTAGAATGCTCAGGTGGTCTATTTTTTTGTCTGCATATAATTTTTCCTTATTTCACAAGCCTGGGAAAGAGATGGGCCATGCTGATGGCCTCAATAGATTACCCCTGCCAGTAATAGAAGCTGACTCTGTGCCAGCTGTTAACATTCTATCCATCCAAGCCTTGCCAGAGTCCCCTCTGAACGCCAAGGATGTAGCCGCTGAATCGGGAACAGATCACACACTTTCACGTGTCCTTTCTTGGGTTTTGTCTGGATGGCCTGAGCACTGTCCTAGTCCTGAGTTTCAGAGTTTCTGATCTAAAAGGAATGAGTTGTCCACCTCTCAGGGTTGTCTGCTTTGGGGAAACAGAGTTGTCATTCCCACCTCAATGAGGACTAGGATCTTAGGTTCCCTCCACGAGGGTCATCCTGGCATTGTTCGTATGAAGGCCCTTGCGCGCAGCCACTTGTGGTGGCCTGGTCTAGACAAGGACATTGAGGCTAAGGTGCATGCATGCCACCTGTGCCAACGCTCTCGCCCAGAGATGCCCCAAGCTCCTGTGCATAGATGGGAGGAAACACAGTCCCCATGGTCTAGGGTGCACATTGACTACGCTGGGCCCTTTCAGGGCCAATTCTTCTTGGTCCTCGTTGACAGCCATTCAAAATGGCTTGAGGTTGTACCTGTCTCATCCACCACCACTGCAAAGACTATTCAGGTACTGAGGGGGATTTTTGCTGCACACGGGCTCCCAGATGTCATTGTGTCTGACAACGGCCCTCAATTTACTTCCTCCGAATTCCAAGCTTTCTTGCAGGCCAACATGATTCGTCATGCCACTTCTGCACCCTTCCACCCGTCCACCAATGGTATGGCTGAACGCATGGTTCACATCACCAAGGACGCCTTGAAGAAACTCACCTATGGGGACTAGCATCACAGGTTGGCTGACTTTCTCCTTTCTTATCGCACCACACCGTCCACTTCTACAGGGAGAAGCCCAGCTGAACTTCGCTGGGGACGCAAACTGACTACGAAGCTTGACCGGTTGCATCCGGACAGACTACCTTTATCTACATCACACCCTAGGGCACCTAGACAGCTACTTGTGGGTGCCCCGGTTTGGACTCGCAATTACGGGCCTGGTCATACATGGGTCCCCGCTTCTATTTCCAGGGTCACAGGTCCTCTGTCCTACGAGGTCTCCCTGGACAACAGTCGTGTCCTGCGTCGGCACATTGACCAATTCCGCCCTAGGTGGGACCTTCTTACTGAGACTCCTGGGTCTTTTCCAGGGGGGGAGGGGGACCCCCTTGAGCAAAGGGAAGGGCACGAGCTGCTGCCCATCACCAATGATGGAGCCACAAACGGCACATTCCAAGATTCCGCGAGTGCCCCAAACAGGAATTCTAAGAGCCTATCCAACCACCAGGCATTCACGCCTACTCCAGCCAGGGAGTCACCCCGGGGGTACAATCACTATTCACCTGCACAGCACAGTACTCCAGTCAGGGAGGATACCCGGGAGCATCCCAATAAATCATACCCCGCAAGAGAGCTGGCACATAATCCCCAGAGTTGGCCTGACCTTACCCCAAGTCCTACAGGGGGTCAAACATACAGGGAGGTGGTCGAGGAACCAAGTCCAGACCACAACACCTCTAGCCCAAATCAGGGAGTAACTGAGTTTTGGGAAGGTACAGAAACCCACATGAGCCCGGACACAGAATGGGGTTTATGGGACAGACAGCCTCCTGACAGGTCTTGGACGGACCTAGGAGGTTCTACAGAGACGCCCAGCAGTGGCTATCACTTCAAGGGGCCCGAGGGCCTACAGCTAGGTGGGTCAACCAGGTCACAAAGTGACAGAAGCCCTGGCCTGACGAGCCCAGTGGGCAAGCAAGCAGGCCAGGCATTGGGGCACAGTCCTTGGAAGACACCAAGGCATGATAAGGAGAACAGGCTCACGTCACCCCTCAGTCGGGGAACACCTGTCAGAAACCCAGAGCTGAGAAGGTCACAGAGAGCAAGGAAATCGCCTAAGTATTTAGAAGATTACATAACATTGCTGGCTAAACAAAAGCCAGTAAACAGTAGGAGCACTGGGGAGTAGAACATTGCATTAAGAAATGATTGTATGTTGGTAGTAGTTTTAGCCCGGGGGAAAGGGGTGTTATGTCCCGAGCCTTGCAAACGGGCTCGGGGCGTTTGCAGGCAGTCCCGGGCAGGTGCAAGCTGCCCGGGACCAGACAGGCTGTCGCCAGCGCCTGTGCGCATGCGCGGGTGCTGGCGCGGGAAAAGTAACACATTGACCCGGGAAATGCCTATATAAGAGGCTGGGAGCTTTTGGGCGTTGCTGAAGCCTTCATCTGTAACCTGAACACAGAATAAAAGAAAACCTGAGAACTACAACTGCTTCTCGTGTCTTGCCTTTCGCGAAGGACTCAACAATTTTCTTGTGTTAAATCTTCCAAAGATTTTAACTGCCAATTTTTACCATCCCATCTAAGTAATTGTACATAAGAAACACTATCCATCTTAACTCCTCTCCTTATCTCTTCTATCGCATGCCATGGTATAGCCCATAAAATCACTTCTATAATATTTCCTCCAAACCCGAAGTAAAGAAACCCTTATGAGATTTAAAGACCCTATCGACCTTTTTATTAAAAATTAAATAGGCATGCCATCCAAAAAGTAAATCTCAACTCTCCAACAGGAGTATTTCTACATTTGTTAAATTAACCCAATCACTTATTAATGTTAAAACCACAGTCTCATAATACAATTTCAAATTCGGTACCTTGAGTCCGACCCAGAATGCATATTATGGTCCTCCTCTTTCCCCAGAGCAGAGCAAGGAGTGGAAGGGTGAGAGTCCAGTCTCCAACGCAGTTGGTCTATGTGTCTGTGAAGAACGCGGCCATCCCCCAAGGCAACTTCATATGACAACGGCCCAGATTCCTTGCAGACCAGATTCCGATAGTTTCTTGCCCAAACCGGATCGCCCACCTGGAGTCTCCTAGGTGCCCGCGGTTGTGACACCTGTGAAGCCACCCGGTCAGGATGCAGCCTGCCCAGTTTAGTGATGAGGCAGCGACCCCAGTGGAGTTCAGCAGGGCTCTTTCCTGTGGCTGTGCATGGTGTGGTGCGGTGTGCAAGAAGGAAATCAGCTAACCTGTGATGCCAGTTACCATAAGTCAGTTTCTTGAGAGCATCTTTGGTGGTGCACACCATTCTCTCTGCCAGTCCATTGGAGGATGGATGGAAGGGAGCCAATGTTGCATGCTGGTTCAGGTTGGCCTGAAGAAAAGCCTGGAACTCAGAAGAGGTAAACTGAGGGCCATTATCTGAAACCAGAACATCTGGAAGACTGTGTGATGCAAAAATTCCTCTCAACACCTGGATAGTCCTGGCAGTAGTAGTGGAGGAAACAGGAACAAACTCTAGCCAATTGGAAAGGCTATCAACAAGAACCAGGAAGAATTGCCCCTGAAAGGGCCCAGCGTAATCTATATGCACCCTAAACCATGGGGTTTGAGTTTCCTCCCACCTATGTACTGGGGCCTGAGGCATTTCAGGCTGTGACTGTTGGCCCAATTGGCACCTATGCACCTGGGCCTCGATAGCTTTATCGAGCCCAGGCCACCAAAGATGGCTGCACGCAAGCGCTTTCATCCTGACTATACCAGAATGTCCCTCATGCAGAGAGATCAAGATTCTAGACCTTAATGAGGCTGGGATCACTATCCTGCTACCCTATAACAGGCATCCCTTGAAAGTGGAAAACTCATGCTTCTTGTGCCAGAAGCTTTGGAACTCAGTATCTGGGCACTTGTCAGGCCATCCTGACAACACCCATGTCAGCATGCGTGTAAGCGTGTGATCAGTGGCAGTTTCTGCAGCCACATCCCTAGCATTGAGGGGAGACTCAGGCAACGCCTGAATGGAAAGAATATTAATGACCCATTTCTTTTCCTGGTTTGTGAACTAATGTGTAGTCATATGCTGACAGGAAAATGGACCATCTCAGCATACGAGGAGAAATGATATGTGGGGTCTGTTTGTTAGTGGTAAACAAACCCAGTAGAGGCTTATGGTCAGTATAGATCGTGAAATGGCGGCCATATAAGAAATCATGAAATTTCTTAATGCCAGCCACTATGGCCAAGGCTTCTCTGTCAATTTGAGCGTAATTCCGTTCTGCAGAAGACAGAGTCCTTGAGTAATAGGCCACAGGGACCTGTGTCCCATCAGCCTTCAAATGGCTCCCACCCCATAAGGAGATGCATCGCATGCGATGCAAACAGGCAGTTGCTCATTGAAATGCACTAAAACAGCATTAAAAGTGAGCAAGACCTTAACCTCATTGAAGCTCTTGTCATGGACTTTAGTCCACTGCCAAGGAACCTGCTTGTCTAAGAGCCTGTGTAATGGCTCTGCCACTGCAGCTTTATGTGGGAGAAATGCATGGTAAAAATTTAATAGCCCCAAGAAGGCTTGCAGCTCAATCTTAGACTTAGGGCTTGGGGCCTGCTGGATAGCTGCAAATTTAGTTTCAGCAGGGTGAATGTCTTAAGCATCAATCCTGAATCCTAAGAAGTCAGTAGAAGTGACTCCTATCTTACATTTATCCTTCTTTAGTTTAAGGCCTTCGTTTTGAAAATGAAGCAAGATAGCCCTTAATCTTTCTGCTAAATTTTGAGATGACTCCCCAGCAATGAGGATGTCATTGAAGTAGGGACAGACCCCAGGAATACCTCAAAGTGTGCTCTCCATGACACTTTGGAATATGCCAGGGGCTACATTTACCCCAAATTGCAGTCTCTTGACCTGTGAGTTACAATAGTCTGGGCCTCTGCAGCTGCCTCATCAACAGGTAGCTGTTGATAGGCCTGTGCCAGGTCAAGCTTCGCAAAAATGTGCCCCCCCCCTTGAGGGAGGCCAGAATGTGACTTACCACAGGCACTGGATAAGTGTGCTGTTGCAGTGCCTTATTCAGTGTGCACTTATAGTCTGCACATATTTGTATGTCCCATTAGCCTTTAGAGGCGTTACTATGGGGGTTTCCCATGGACTAGAATCCACAGGTTCTAGAATGCCCTGCTGGAGCAATTTGTCCAGCTCAGCATCAATCTTACCTTTGAGGGCAAAAGGTACCCTCCTAGGCTTTACCCTGATGGGCGTGATGGTTGGGTCTAACCGTAGCGAAATGGGAGGCCCCTTGTAGGATCCTAGCTCTGAACTAAACACATTTGCAAACTCCTTGCAAACCTCTGCAAGGCCCAGCGTTTGCAAGCTGTGCAGCCCAGTTACCTGGATTCCCAGAGCCTCGAACCAATCGAGTCCAATAAGACTCGTATGTTCACCCCCAACAACCACCACATCTAGGGAACCTTCAAAATCCTTATACTGTACCCTAAGGGTGGCCTTCCCCTTAACACACACCACAGAATTTTGAAAATCAGTGAGTATTAGATTCAATGGCCTGAGTTTAACTCAAAGGCCACTACTGCTGCAAATCCTTTTAAAGGTATTATTGAAATAATGGAAAGAGCGGACCCTGTGTCCAACTCCATCAGTAAGGGAACCCCTTGCAACCTTACATTAATGGAAAGTTTCTTCTTAAGGGGCTTGTGTGTCCCTGTTCTTAGAATGCTCCTGAGTGATGTGCAGAAACCCACCCTGTTTTGGCTGGGGACCCTGGTACCTTTCTGAAGCAATTCTTCCCAAGGTTGAACCTTCTGGCGACCCAAACAGATGGATGCAATGTTGCCCTGCCTGTCACATGCCCTGCAAATGGCGGAGCGAAACCTGCAGTCAGCTCACTTGTGGCATCCTCCGCACCCGAAGCATTGAAGAGATGGTGAGGCCTTGACCGGATGTCCCTTCTGCCTCCTCTCAGCTGGCTGGTGAAGTCTGTCAACCTCCTTTTCAGGATCCGCTTCTGATCCTTCTTGAGTGTCCTCTTGATGGACGGTAGCTGTGTCTGGAGGATTCCTGGCGAGGCGCAAGGCCTTCACAGCCCCGCCTGCTGCTTCCTCAGCTGCCACCTCTCGCAACATATCTTGGAAGGAGACATCTTCTTTTGCAAAAATCTTTTGTTGTAAATCTCTGCTCCTTAAGCCACAGACAAAACGATCTCGCAGCCTCTCTTCCAGATCCTTGAACTCACAAGGTCTGGCTGCTTGCCTTAAGGCTGCAATAAAGTCCGCAGCAGATTCACCCAGCCTCTGGTCTCTCTACTCGAACGCATGCCTCCAAGCAATGACGGATAACTTTGGCTGGAAATGTTCCTTCAACATTTTCTTCAAGTCAGCATATGTTACTGACTCCAGAGGTGCAGGGGCCACCAGATTTTCTGCGATGTCAAAAGCTTCTTGTCCACAGGCACACAAAAGAGTTGCTGCCTTCAGGCCGTGTTCTCTAATCTGATTTACTCTGAAGTAGTTCTCCACCCGTGCTACGTAGGAATTCCATCTCTCTGGGTGGGAGACATCAAAATCAGTCAAGCAGCCAATCTTCAACATTGTAAACTTTACGATCTTCACCACTTGCTTCCTCTGCAAGCTGCTGTTTGGGGAAAGGGTCCTTTAGCTAAGCTCATCCTCCAGCGATGCTGTACTGACAGACTGGGATGCTGATTCAGACGCCGTCTTCCCCTCTTCAGGACTTCCTGGGTAAGTCCTTAAATGTTTTGTTTCAGCTTGCAAAGTATCCCACCTTCGTCGCCAGTGTTGTATACTTTGTTCGCGTACGAATGATGAAGACACATGGCGATGCTGAACAAACACTTTATTCTCCTTCTACAACAACCAAGCAAAAGCAAAAGGCACTCAGGCCTTTTTATATGGCCAGAAGCCTGGACAGTGTCAACCAATAGGAACAGAGCGTTTTCGTGCCTTGCACATGCGCACAAGGCCGGCACCGCTCTGTCTGGTTCCGGGCAGCTTTTGGAATGCAATGCAAGCTTTTGCAGGCTCAGGACACAACATATATAGTACACATATAAGAAACTTTTATATGGATATGATTTTGAAGAAAGAATACAAAGAAAAATAAGAGACATGCAATTTTCCTAATGGTTTGCTCTTCTGTTCAAAATGCCTCAAAGTGGGTTTTACATTTTAGTTTACAAAGAATTACAAAGAATTATTATTGATTTTTTCTCCTCAAGGGACATATGATCTCTAGTTCAGTTAGAACACATAAACTTGTCAACCTCCTTTTTTTCTTTTCTTACATAGCACCCACATTAAAAAAGCTCAACAGTAGTTCACATTCTGTACATGCAAAAGATCAAGGCTAATCCCTAACAGCTGCCATTCTAGATGAATTATTGATTGGATGTAGCTGATCAGCCACCTTGTTTTTCTGATAGTCCTCCTTTCTAGAAGGAGGATGCAGGGTTAATTTAACTTGCAAGTCTGCAACTGGATTGGCAAAAGTTGCTGTTGGAAATCTGCTCAATTGCTATCACTCTATGTCAATACTGACCCAGAAGGATCAATAATTCAGTTTGGAATTGGGCAGTTTTAAAACATACTGATTTCAAAAACCTGCAAAGACATATCAGTTAAACTTGATCTTGATCTGTTTCATATATTAGCCAGGATTCTCAAGAACAGAGTCTTAAGTTGAAAATATAAATGTGTTTCATCTTTTATAAAAATGTATGTACATATATATTGTCTGAAGCACCTATAAAGAAGTGCTTCAGTGTCGGCTTCTGGTTTGCGATCGTGGTGCAGGTGGATTTACATTTTTGGGAGGGAATCTGGGGACCCAAAAAGTTCCTACTCTTAATGGGACCTGCTATTTTATTTACTTGTAAAAAAGAAGAAAAAAAACTGTACGGTTTCCTGCTTGAGCAGGGGGTTGGACTTGATGACCTCCAAGGTCCCTTCCAACTTTATTATTATTATTATTATTATTATTATTATTATTATTATTATTATTATTGCTGCTGCTGCTGCTGCTACTACTACTACTACTACTACTACTACTACTACTACTACTACTACTACAAGATGGAGGGCTTTGAAGATCAACAAGTACAGCTTACTGAAAACTTAAGACAATCAAATAACAACTACAAAATTGGACATGACTTTCTACCTAAACCAGAAGAAACCTGAGGAAGAAGACCAGATCAAATTGAAGACAACTATACTAGAGCAAATATAGGGATCTGAGCCACTAGGGCAACAACTTAATGATTATAAATGGGCCAGTCCCTCCAGAAAATTGAGAATTAGATAATAATAATAATAATAAAGTTGGAAGGGACCTTGGAGGTCATCAAGTCCAACCCCCTGTTCAGGCAGGTAACCCTATACCATTTCGGACAAATGGCTGTCCAGTTTCTTCTTAAAAACTTCCACTGTTGGAGCATTCACCATTTCTGGAGGCAGGTTGTTCCACTGGTTAATTGTTCTAACTGTCAGGACGTTTCTCCTTAGTTCTAGGTTGCTTCTCTCCTTGATTAGTTTCCATTCGTTGCTTCTTGTCCTGCCTTCAGGTGCTTTGGAGAATAGCTTGACTCCCTCTTCTCTGTGGCCGCTCCTGAGCTATTGGAACATTGCTATCATGTCCCCCCTCGTCCTTCTCTTTATTAAACTAGACATTCCCAATTCCATCAACCTTTCCTTATATGTTTTAATCTCCAGTCCCCTAATCATCTTTGTTGTTCTTCTCTGTACTCTTTCTAGAGTCTCAACATCTTTTTTACATCGTGGTGACCAAAACTGGATGCAGTATTCCAAGTGTGGCCTTACCAAGGCATTGTAGAGTGGTATTAATACTTCACGTGATCTTGATTCTATCTCTCTGTTAATGCAGCCTAGCACTGTGTTGGCTTTTTTGGCAGCTGCAGCATACTGCTGGCTCATATTTAAATGATTGTCCAGTAGGGCTCTGAGATACCTCTCACAGTTACTACTATTGAGCAAGGTACCCCCTATACTATACCTATACATTTGGTTTTTCTTGCCTAAATGTAAAATCTTACTTTTTTCACCATTGAATTTCATTTTGTTAGATAGCGTCCAGTGTTCAAGTCTGTCCAGATCCTCCTGTATCCTAAGCCTGTCTTCTGGAGTGTTGGCTATTCCTGCCAGCTTGGTGTTGTCTGCAAATTTGATCACCTCGTCCAAATCATTGATGAAGATGTTGAAGAGCGCTGGGCCTAGAACAGAACCCCGGGGGCACCCCACTACACACTTCCCTCCATGTAGATGTGGTTCCATTGAGGACCACATGCTGAGTACGGCTGGTCAGCCAGCTATGGATCCATATGGTGGTGATGCTGTCTAACCTGCATTTTTCTATCTTATGAAGTAGTAGGTTGTGATCTACTAGATGGTCTCCTTTAATTCAAGTTACATGTACAAGAATGAAGGGAGATCTATCTGACAATCTAAAAGCATTGGTATGGAAGCCGGGTTGGCATAAAAAGAAAGCCAAAGTTAGGTTTAAAAAATGAGGTCATTTGATTTATTTGAGAGGATCCTAAATTCTTAACTAATGGGCAAAAGGGAGATTTTAAGATGAGGGGAAATTTGATTATTAGATTTAAAAATTGTTGGAAAATAATAAAAAAATAAGGGAATAATTGGTGTAATATTGAGGACTTAGACTTACAAGGGAAATGAAAACTAACTATTAGGAAATAATTTTGAGTTATTGTTTAGCCCAGACAATATAGATGATGAATTGAGATAATAAAGGATACTCCATTATTAAGTAGTGATGTACTAGGATGAGAAATAGAAAATGTTTGTGAATAAAATAAAAATATATTTAAGTAAGTAATATGTGTATTTTAGATATTATAACTTTTATATAGTGAGATAAAGGAGATTTGAGTTACCCGAAACTTAAATACCATGGATATTAAAGGTTAAATTGGAGTATTATAATTAAAAATTAAAAATTAGGTAAAAGTTAAAAACAGGATATGGATATGTATAAGCAAAAAATGTATTGATAAATGTGATAATGAAGTTTTAACTGAGTTTGATATAATTAGAAATTCATTAGCTTAAATAGGATATAGCAAATGTTAAGGGAAATAGAGAAGAAATATTTGATGATGTAACCTGAGATATGTACTAAAGATTTTGTTATGAATTATTGACCAACCCAATCACCACGTTGCTTTCCAAATACTTAAATGTAAAACTGGAAAACTAATAAAATATTATTAAAAAAAAGTGCTTTAGTGTCCATAATCTTTTTTCTTGGTATTTTCTGCATATATTTGCAGTGCAGGTCAACGCAGCTGTTCATAAGAAGAGCACACCCAAGCAAATGATGCCATCCATTGGCATTCTACATTCCAAAATCTATGCCAAAGTACCAACTCTAATATGCCATTATGAGTCATGCTTATCTTCCTGCCTTGCCTTAAGGATTTGGTTACTGGTGCGGATTGATAGGCTGAAAATGACTACCTGGTCTATGCAACTGGAATGAGAACTGTAGTCATCTGCAGCCTGAATTCTAGCATTAAAAACTAATTTTGCTGAGTGAAAGCAGATGAAGAAACTTTAAGTTATTGGAGATTTGATTGCTCCATATGACAATGACTTTTTAAGTACTGTATGTGCAACAATAATTTCTTATGCTGGTCAAACCAAAATACAAATTATAGCATCTTGCCATTTGATAAATAATAACCAGTACTGTAATTATCTTACTAACAATCTGTAGTGTGTTCTTGAGCTGGAGCTGTATTGCTTTCATATCCTGATAGTGGCTGCTTGGATGGTACCTGGCACGCTGTTACTGACAAATGGATAATAGGCATTGCATATCTGGACAAAAGTTGGATCTTTTGTCTTATCCAGAATAAGTATTATTATGATCTACAACAATGGTAAAATTTAACTGATTAGAAGAAAGTCACACTTGCTATAATTTCATTGAAATCAATAAGGTTTATTTGTGAAAACCAACTTATTGTTTTCAGTGAGTTTACTTTAAGGATGACCAAACTTGGATAAAATTCTAATAGTACAATCATGAGCCATAGAATATGTGACATTTTCTGAATCCCTGCTTTTTATGTTGCCTTGCAAATTCCATTCTAGAATAATTACAGGAAATTTGCATAGGCTGAAACATTTATTAGCTAAATTGTTTTTTAAAAAAGTAAACTAATGCAATATCTATATCAGCAAAGCCAGAAATCTTGATTGAGTCATATACAAGAGATGTAATGTGTCAGCATGATAAGTGAACTGTTTAACCTGTAAAAAAAAAAAAAACCCTCTGCTTAGCCAACCCAGAGGAGATTAAATTTAACAGGAGGAGGAAGGTGTGTTGGATATAATTGCCTTGAGTTGTTTATGAAAATAATATAAGTGGGATACAAACAAAAAAAATAAATATTAAATTTGGTCCCAAATTGTCCTGGGTTAATTTGGTTTTAATTAATTTCCTGGTAAACCACTCAAATTTGCCTTGAACCTTGAGATGGGCAGCAAATAAATTTGATAAATAAAAATAAATACATTAACTCCTTCCCTGTTGAGTCAAGTCCTTTACTGAGATTAAGCTGACTTTTCTTATTTCCAAAACAGATAGCCAAAAAAGAAACTCTTGTCTTTGTTTCCTTAGTAGATTTCACCCCCCTCCCACTATCAGGGACATCTGCTGGGAAAGAAAAAAACGTCAAGTGAATTGAGCCTTTTCATCTCCTTCATAGACAGGACACCCATAGAAAGGGTTGGGGTTTCACAGCATTGTGAAATGTTGACCCACCTATGGATACCCTGCTCTCTTTTTATGGTGACATGATATGGGAGAGTGAAAAGGGAACAAAGAGATCCCTTCCCTATGCCTGTCTAATATAATTTTGGCAACCCTAAAAACACCATTGCCGATCTCCATTTTCATGGTAAAATAATAAAAAAGGCAGGAAGTAGGCAGAGATAGCATCCAGACAGCTTTGTGGCAGCTAATGGGTTAAAAGATTGCTAGCATATGACTGAATAGTCATTCTATGTCTCATTAAATGACTAGAGGAAGGATAACAGAGTTTGAGTTCTTCCTGTATAGTCTTTGATAGAATAATGTTTACTAGATGATCGCCAGACGTTAGCTATAGAATTCAATGGGTTGCCAAAGCCACAAAGTCTCAACTTGTAATCCCCCCCATCTATCTGCCATAATTTTCCTTTTCAGACAAAATCCATTAAGAGTGAAAAAACATATATGTTTTGATGTCTTTTTATTAGTGGCATCTAAGAGCCCCCGAATCACCCTTTCTTGCAGGGTCATTTCTACACACATTTTTAAATGCAAGAAATGGCACATTCATGGCAGTGTTTTTGAGAGGCTTCCACTCCACCCTCTAGGAACTGGTCTTGATTGTTTATATAAATTTTCAGAGCTTAAGAACAAGTAG
Organism: Crotalus tigris; assembly: GCF_016545835.1. Taxonomy (NCBI): domain Eukaryota; kingdom Metazoa; phylum Chordata; class Lepidosauria; order Squamata; family Viperidae; genus Crotalus; species Crotalus tigris. Next base: position 551,791 of record NW_024097068.1, read on the forward strand.
TGCAGCTTTCTGAATTTTCTGCACTCAATTTCAATTCTCCAGGTCTAAAATCTCTACATGATGGGAAAAGGAATTACTTTTAGAGGAATCTCTTTTGGTTTGAGGGATTTCATACCTTACCTGATGTATCAGGTTCATGCTTTGCTACTGCACTGGTGTTGCTTTGTGGAACAATTTGGGAGGGACTGTCTGCCTGGTTCGGCTGTTGGAGTGGCTTGAAAGTTGGATCAATTTCCAAGATTAAGCGGTTCAAATTCTCAATAGATATATCCAAAGTAGGAGAGGCTGGATAGCTGTCTTCATTTGACCCCTTTGGCTGTTCCTGCTGTTTGTCCTCACAATCTTGAGAGGGCATGGGTGTGACTATTACAGTAGATTTAACAGATTTATTAGGTAGTGAACATTCTTGGGTTTGAGCCAACAAGTTCTCCCTGTCCCAGCCTTCCACTGTATAATAAAAACACTGCATTGGCAATGTGTGACAGGACAAACCATCGTTTGGGTGCTGCAAGCAGGCATGTTCCTCTTTGGGTGAAATACACACTGTCTGCCCAACCCGTACCACATGATTTGGGATGACTTTTGACATCCTGAAGCTATTAAATCTTCCTGTCTTTATGTTGTGTTTGATTCCAATTTTGCCAATACCTGTAAACTTTAGTTGGATCCTGATTCATTTATCGAGAAGTCCCATATGCATAGGACCTTAAAAAAGAAAGAAAGAAGTGCACTTTAGTTTCAGAGAAGGGAGGGGGAAGAGGGAAAGACACATTTTAGCACTAGGTGAACAACTTCCTAAAATTAGGATTGTCTCTGGGAATTGGTATGCAATTTGACAGATAAGTCTGTTCACTATGGAATTACACTTCATTTTATGGAATAGAGCTGATACTGGACAGCCACATACTTTCAAAGGTAAAGCCTTTTACCAGCTTTCAGATTTCTTTACCTGACAGACAGAAACCTCACTCTAGGAACTCATGCACTGCTATTTGTAGGGTAGATCTATGGAAATACACGCTTCATAGGGTGGCACTTGAAGATACTCTGGAAATGGCAATCAGCCAGGAATACTGCATTACATTTGATAAATAGTGTTTTTTGGGGGTCCTACATTGCCCCTGTATTGAAACAGCTTCATAATTGGTTGCCTTCCAGTCCAATTCAGGATGCTCACAATACTGTATGAACTCTTATATGGCTTAGGTCCAAGTTATGTAGGGGACTCTCTGTTCCCTACAATCCACTCCCTGCTGTTAGGTGAGGCATCTCATTGCTTGCAAGTCCTGCCATGGATCCACTGATCATTAACGAAAATTTTTACTTTATTTTACTTTATTCCTATCATGGCTAGTATTATGGAATAAACTACTATTGGAATTCTATCTTATGGTCACTTACTAAAAGTATATGCCTGAGAGAAGTTACAAGATTTAGGAGGATTTTTTTTTTCAATTCTCAAAATAAGATAAATGCTCAAAATTTATTTACTTTGGCTTTTAAACACTGCTGTTTTATGTTTTATATTGCTTTTGTTTTTATAGTTATTTCATCTCTATAAGTTCCTAAGAAAAATGGAAATAAGGAAACAAGCAGCTGTTTTCTTTTATTATAGACAAAAAAATCTCTTAATTATTATATCATGACTTCAAGGGGGAATTGTCTGTAGTCAATAGAACAGCTGTATCTCAAAGACATTAAGTAACATTGATAATCAAAACTCAAGGAAATCCCAAAGGGCAAAAGTTAGGTGCTAGAGAAATTAGGATAGGCCTGGACATAACAAAATTTAAACTTTAAACCTCAGAGATTGTATAATAGTCATGTAATCAAAAAATAGATATGGAAAGCTAATAAAATAATACTCATAGAAGGAAAAATATTTTTAGAAATGCAGAAGCAGCACAGAAAAAATAAGGCTGAGGCATCAATATACAAAATTGGTCATAATTACCATAATCAATTTCCATACTATGCATTATTTCTTTATTGCTTTGCCCCTTGGTCTTTGTCATATCTCCATTATAATGTCAGAGAAATCTAATGATGATATTTAGGTTTTTAAAAATCAAATACTTAAGCATATTCTTCAGAAGCAGACAAATTGGTGATGGACTGGGTATCATTCCTCTATGGTGGAAAAGCTCTTGATAGACATGTTATGACTAGTAATAGTTGACTAACTGCTTTGAGGGCTGATGGATGAGGTAAATGTAAAGTTTTGAGAAATAGCCAGAACATGATGTTCTAAGAATTATATAACAATTGGCCATGAACAAACAATTCCTTTTTGTTCTCTTCCTCTGAAAAGCTAGTCTGTACATTTTCAGGGCCATCCATAATCCTCATGCCTTTTTACATATGTAGTGATAAACAGGGAAGAGTTCAGGTGATGGTGGGAAAGGACCAAACTTTTAAACTTGCTCCTTACCAATTTATTCATTCTTGCCCCCTCCCACAAGCCCCTCAACAATTGATCATCTGCTTTATGTATAGAGTTGCATGCAATAGCTTGCTACAGACTACACTGCCTGAGAATTTTGATCATATCCTAGCAATAGAATAGAGATGGCAGCATTTAACTGTCCTTGGCTGTTCTTGAAAAAGCTAAGCAGATCTAGATGTAGTTTGTATTTAGCCAGTAGATCACCCCAAGACTCTAGGCTAGACTGGGAAGTAAAAAATATTCCAGAAGAAGACTGAATGAGAGCCAAAACACTGTATTGATCTGTCCAAGCTTGATTTTGGAAAAAGATTACATTTATTAGTTAACATGTTATAAATTCCAGGTTAATGTTTTTTATATAGAAGGGTCAAGAGGAATGAGCAAAAATTATTATTACTTGGAAACTCTTGTATTATTTTTCACAGCAAATAAAGCTTAAGGAAGTCAATGGTTATTTAAAGGAGGGGGAAGAATGATATTGATGGGAAATGGCTCTTTTGCAACTTCACAAAATTGTGGTCCAGCCCCATGCTAAATGCATAATGAAACATTCTGAGCTAGCTATCAACTCTCATTAAAATACCACTAATAAATCTTTATATTTTATATCTTGAGAAAAAAATAAAACTTATAAAAATACCTCTAATAAAGAAAACCACCATTCTTCAAAAGTATGGATAATTCTTGTCCTTGGGAAATGTTTCCTCCCTGCGTGGGAGAAGGAGCTATGCAGGGAAAACACTAATTGTAGGTTATCTCATTTTGGGACTACTGAGTTTGTTTCTGAAGTTTTTATAAGTGAGCACAATTAATTAGGCATTCGGTCCATTCAGATATGGCTTCTGAGAAAGGAAGGCCTCACAACCTTTGGGGCAATGGATAAGTTATTGGACTGGAATCAAGAAGAATGTGGCCTTCCGCGTGAAAAAGAAGCAAATATATTGTGCCAAATGATCAAGCATACCCAGTTTTCAAAGTCACGATACCTGGTTTAGGCATTATGAAGGAAGGCCAAATTCTGATCACCTTTGGGATGAATGTGCTTGTTCTGCCTCCCACACACAGAAGGCAAGAGCAGCTGGAAAGAGAGCAGAAATGACTTTTTTCTAGTTAAGAATTTACCAGGCCTTTACCCTTTCAGACAAGCTCCACAGTAAGAAGTCTGGGCCATGGTGGGAATGGGTTGGATCAGTTTCCATAATGCAAGCAAGGAGCTTATATTACACAGATATCTCCACAATCTCCACAATAGGACAATATTGTCTCTATATTGCAATGGGGGGACTGAGTTGGGAGAGCAGACTTTTTCTTGTTCATATTCTTACATATTACCTTAAACTTGTAATGTTTGACTATCTGGCTTTTAGTGATTCATGTGGAGAAAATGGAGTAATTTCAGTGAAGATACTGTGATATTTATTGTCATGCTTCTAGTGACATGTTCTTCATTTAATTGCACAATGAAACCTACTAGATAGACACACATAGGCAGCCAGCATCCCTAACTTTCATACGCTTCATGTGTATTTTCAGATGCAAGGGCTTTTTGTTCATATTCATACTAGTTGAGGTCCAGCAAATGATACTTCCTCTAAGTACATCATCTAAGGGTGCCAAATAAATGAAATAATAATAATTTGATACCTTGCTACGCCACCCAAATTATCCCAGTGAGGCAGAACTGTTTTTAATGGCAGGACTATCTTAATCTAGCTCAATATCTTTTTATCTGCAGGCAGGCAGACAGACAGGCAGGAAGGCTGGTATTCAATTACACAAACACACACATATACTTCAATATTCTTTGAATTCCCAAATATATGAAAGTCTAAGGCTTATATAATTAAACTACACCCTTGATAATATACGTCGTTATTATTTCTATTAAAACATAAACAAGTTTTGGTAGCTGTGGTAACTAACATTCTTGAATTTCACTGCCACACCTCTCCAGCAAGATGAGCCACACAGGAATCTGATAGTCATCCCCCCCCCCCCCGGAAATCCAGCTTCCTTTTATGCTATCTGAGAAATAAGGGAAAGTTGGAACCACCAATACAAATTTCTTTAAATGGTCCCTCCAGACGGGCTTCATTTCTCAGCATCTCCTGGTGCCGAATGCATATGCTAATGTATTTGGAAAATCACCCGGTTTGAAAAGGTTGGACTAGAATTAGAACCTGAACAAATGTTCTCCTCAATTGAATTGTATGTTAAATAGAGATAGGTACAAACATAGAGAAACTTTGTTTAGTATCATCAAAAGTTTGTATAAATTCTGCCCTCTAACTAACTAGTCTTCTGCTGTTGATGCATGATGAGGGAAAGGGAAGGGTATAATTCACCGGTGTGACCATTTATTGATTGGTATCTGTTCACCAATGTCTTTGCAGAGCATCATTTATCACTTTTTTAACTGATCTTTTAACTGGTGCTAAAATATTTTGAAGTTATGATTAAAGAAAAAATCATTCGCCACTGTAATGAATTGGACTGATTACATTCTAATAATAAAATGCTTTAAAACAAACAAAAGATAAACTCCAATTTCTACCTTTGTTACTTTAGTAAGGGAATCAGTGACTATATGGTAAAATCAAACTGGGCAAGTGTCATCTAAGACTTTACGTTATCCTGTGAAAGAACAATATATATAATTTATATTATTCATTAGAACTGATAGTATAGAGTATCACTAATGGCTTTGCAATACTACAGTGATGGCTGGATGACACTACAAATTGCTAAACACTCACTAAATGATGTTAAAGGAACCCACATTGCAAGAGATAGAACTGATATGAAGATTTCACTTGTCCATTAGCAAGGTTCCTCTTTGCATATTCAACATACACATTGAAACCCACTTAACTTTTTTATGCCTATGAATCAGTGTTATCCAGATGTTTTACAAGCACTGTCCAGAAAAAAAATGATTCCTCTGACCCCAGGTGAATGGCACCTGCATATTCAGGAAATGTCTAGGTCTAATAAATGTAAAAGCAGTGTTTATGTACTGCTTTTGTTCAATATAGATGTAATGCAGGATCTTTTTCAAGAAGAAACATAATAAGCTTTATTTTAGTGTGCTTTTTAAATCTCTGAATTTAGAGAAGATATCATATGATTTCCCCTACCAAACAACAAAAGCAAACACTTTAAATAAGGGATATAGCAGATTACAATTAATTTAACCTGATTTTATATCATTACTGGACAGAAATGGTGTGCAGTCTATTAAATGCAAAAGTGAAGTGTGACAAACCATTATGAAGCATAGGAGAAAGCAGATTGCAAGCAGAAAGAAAAGAAAAAGAAAATTATTTTCTCCATTACCTGCTGCTCTTTTCTCTGATGAATTCAGCCTTCAAAGTGTGGCAAAAAGAAAGTGTGAACAAATCTCAGTGCCTCAAGGCTGCTATTCCTTTAATGATAGCCCTGTCCCGCCTATGTCAGGTGAACTCATGGCAACCACACCTGGATTTTGTTAGGTGTGTCTCTAGGCTTATATCCAGGAGTGATGGAAAAACTGAAAGTGTTGATTGTGGAGTTGGCTATTAGCCAGGCAGATTCTGTCCTTCATAGCTCATACCTTAAGCAGGCAGGAAAGCATAAATCTTTTCACACAAAGAAAAATGAACAAACAGAAATATAGCAATGAATTTGAAATATGAAAGAAGAGTGAGAATCTTATCTAAATTTCTGATGAAGGAAGAAGGAAAGAAAACAATTTTCTGTTCATTTCCCTCACAAGCATAAATTTCTCATTATCTGTAGAGAGTTTTTTGTTTATTATATCACACTTGGAATTTCTAGAAGACCAAATGCAACAATAAAGCAGTGTGTTACCTTTTATTTTTCAGACGTGCCCCCCTCCTGCCAAATATGCTATCCAGTATATATCACTCTTCTACCTAATGTGCTCAGAACTAAAACCAGTATGACAATAAAGTAAAGTAACATATTCATAATTGTAATTACAACTATAAAAATAAAATAAGACACTAGAATGTTTATAATTTCAGAAGATTATACTGAGGAAAAATATTGTGTTTATATGTTATCCTTGACTTATAATCATTTATTTAGTGACCATTCAAAGTTAAAATAGCACTGAAAAAAAATAATTTATGACCAGTTTTCACACTAAGACCCTTGCAGCATCGGCATGGTCATGTAATCAAATTTGGGTACTTGACAATTGGTATGTATTTATGATGGTTGCAGTGTCCCGGGGTCATAAAGTCATTTTTTGAGACCTTCTGACAGTCAATAGGGAAGCCAGATTCACTTAACAACCATGTCACTAATTTTAACAATTGCAGTGATTCACAAATCTTGCTTAGCAACAGAAATTTTGGGCTCAATTGTGGTAATGAGTGGAGGACTATCTATATTATCTGCCCAAAGTGCAGTAAAATGAGGGCTTTTATAACTTCAGTGCTATAATACAAACGTTGTAAGAAAAACGTCCTTGTAAATTTATCTGGATGATGGGACATACATAGTGAATTTCCACTCACAAGTGCAAATTATATTAGTATTTCTGTTATCTTGGCCCTGACCTATTTAGGCTCTGTCAGTAAAAATAGGCCCCTTCAGCTGGAAACAAGTTAAAAGCAGCATATGTGATAAAAAAATATTAAATGGTCTTAAAGTAAACATCATGTGAAAGTACATTTTATATTAATTCTGAATAATTAGAGCTCTATATGGAGTTCATTATTGTAAATCAGATGCTACATAATTACAGCATGACTTAGTACAATCTGATCTTTTACCTCAGGAAGGATATTGACATACCAACCAAACTAGACAAACTCCCTTCCCCCATCATCTACACTTCAAAGAGCAATCCCATATTTCATATGACCATTCTCTCACCCCAGTCTATATACCTACTTCTTCAGCTGAACTGCTATCCCATCCAGATGACATTGTATTCACCATCACAGGCTAGCTTGTCTACTGATCAATAGGGCCTCTGTCTTATCTCAATTCAGTTGCAATTTATTTTTCCTCAGATTCATTTTAATGTTGTATTCAACAGTGGTTTAGGACCTTCAGTATCTCAAATATAGATATACACCTAGAATAGAATAAGAACAGAATAATAACTTTATTGTCGCTTTAAATGTACATTAATTGGCTTGCATTAAAATAAAATTTTGTTGCATTCAGCTCTCAAAGGGTCATCACTTCCGATATACACTACATAAATATGACAAAAATAAATAAATACAGAATAATGCACATATCCACATATATTATATGACACAGAGAAATAGCAGTCTAGTTTGGGTTATGTATACATGTGCATGGCAAGAAAAACAAATCTTGTGAGTTTACCAGACGGATGGCCTAGGAAACAAAGCTATTACAGAATCAGGTAGTCCTAATAAAAATACTTTGAAACCTCATCTTAGATGGGAGCAACAGAAACAGACCGTAAAGTGGATGTGTGAGGTCTCTAACAATGCTTTGAGCTCTAAGCAATACCACTTATAAGCAGCATCCTGAATACCAGGAAGCGAGCTTCCTATGATCTTTTCAGCTGTCCTTACCATTCTTTGTGTGGACTTTCTAGCTGAGACAGTGCTGCCACCAAACCAGACAATGATGCAGTTTGTTAAAATGCTTTCAATCGTGCCTCTGTAAAAAGTGGCCAGGACAGAAGAAGAAAGAGGTGCTTTCCTCAACCGGCACAGGAAATGCAGATACTGGTTTGCATTCTTAACTAAGGATGGCATATGGAGAGACCAATACCAGATTGTTAGTTAGTGATATAACTGAACCCAAAAATTGTGGATGAATTCTTCATTGAATCTATGTAGATGAACCCATATGTATTAGAAGAGATAGTTCTGAGTAATATATACCCAGCAATCCTATTCTGGAAACATTCTCTGAATATGATTGAAACCACCATAAAATGTTGCCTCCATCTAAGTTCAGCATCTGGGTTACGCAACATCACCACCAGATAGATTCGTAACTGGATGACCAACTGCATTCAATGGGTACTCCTCAATGGAACTGCATATACATGGAGACAAATATACAGCAGGGTATCCTAAGGCTCTGTCTTAGCCCAGTACTACTACTACTACTACTACTACTACTACTACTAATAATAATAATAATAATAATAATAATAATAATAATAGTAAAGTTGGAAGGGACCTTGGAGGTCATCTAGTCCAACCCCCTGCTCAGGCAGGAAACCCTATTACCATTTCGGACAAATGGCTGTTCAGTCTCTTCTTAAAAACTTCCAGTGTTGGAGCATTCACCGCTTCTGGAGGCAGGTTGTTCCACTGGTTAATTGTTCTAACTGTCAGGAAGTTTCTCCTTAGTTCTAGGTTGCTTCTTTCCTTACTTAATTTCCACCCGTTGCTTCTTGTCCTATCTTCAGGCACCTTGGAAAATAGCTTGACCTCCTCTTCTTTGTGGCAGCCCCTGAGATATTGGAACACTGCTATCATGTCCCCCCTCGTCCTTCTCTTCATTAAACTAGACATACCCAATTCCAGCAGCCATTCCTTATATGCTTTAGCCTCCAGTCCCCTAATCATCTTTGTTGCTCTTCTCTGTACTCTTTCTAGAGTCTCAACATCTTTTTTACATCGCGGTGACCAAAACTGGATGCAGTATTTCAAGTGTGGCCTTACCAAGGCATTGTAAAGTGGTATTAACACTTCACGTGATCTTGATTTTATCCCTCTGTTAATGCAGCCTAGCACTTTGTTGGCCTTTTTGGTAGCTGCAGTACACTGCTAGCTCATATTTAGGTGATTGTCCACTAGGACTCCAAGGTCCCTCTCACAGTTACTATTATTGAGCAAGGTATCCCCTAGACTATACCTGTGCGTTTGGTTTTTCTTGCCTAAATGTAGAACCTTGCTTTTTTCACCATTGAATTTCATTTTGTTAGATAGCGTCCAGTGTTCAAGTCTGTCCAGGTCCTCTTGTATCTTAAGCCTGTCTTCTGGAGTGTTGGCTATTCCTGCAAGCTTGGTGTCATCCGCAAATTTGATGAGTTCCCTATCTATCCCCTCGTCCAAATTGTTGATATAGATGTTGAAGAGCACTGGGCCCAGAACAGAGCCCTGGGGCACCCCATTACACACTTCCCTCCATTTAGGTGCAGTTCCATTGAAGACCACAGGCTGAGTATGGCCGGTCAGCCAGCTACGGATCCATCTGGTGGTAGTGCTTTCTACCCCACATTTTTCTATCTTGTCAAGTAGTAGGTTGTGATCTACTTTATCAAATGCCTTACTGAAGTTCAAGTAAATTATGTCCACAGCATTCCTCTGATCCACTAATTTTATCACTTGGTCAAAGAATGCAATAAGATTTGTCTGGCATGATCTATTTTTGACAAACCCATGTTGGCTTTTAGTAATGACTTTGTTTGTCTCTAGGTGTTCGTTGATTCGTTGTTTGATTTCCAGGATCTTCCCAGGTATTGAGGTCAGGCCAATAAGTCTGTAATTTCCTGGTCCATTTTTTCTCCCTTTTTTATAGATGGGAACTATATCAGCTCTTTTCCAGTCCTCTGGTAGTTCACCTGTGCTCCAGGATCTTTGAAAAATATAGTTCAGTATCTTCATCAATTATTTGCATGAGGGGTTAGATGGGGAACTCATCAAATTTGCAGACGAGACCAAGCTGGTAGGAATAGCCAATACTCAAGAAGACAGGCTCAAGAACAGAAGGATCTTGATAAACTTGAACACTGGTCCCTATCTGACAAAATGAAATTCAATGGTGAGAAAAATAAGATTCTACATTTAGACAAGAAAAACTAAATGCACAGATACAGAATATTATAAATAGTAGTAACTGTGAGAGGGATCTTGGAATCCTAGTGGACAATTACTTAAATATGAACCAGCATTGTGCTGCAGCTATCAAAAAAGCCAACACAGTCCTAGGATGTATTAATAAAGAGATATAATCAAGATCATGTGAAGTGTTAATACCACTTTATAGTGCCATGGTTAGAACACACCTGGAATATTGTATCCAGTTTTGGTCTCCATGATATAAAAAAGACGTTGAGACTCTAGAAAGAGTACAGAGAAGAACAAGATGATTAGAGGAGTGGAATCTAAAACATGTGAAGAACAATTGAGGAAATTGGGTATGTCTAGTTTAATGACAAAAAGGACTAGGGGAGACATAAGCACTGTTCTAATAGCTAAGGAGCTGCCATCAAGAGGAGGAGGTCAACCTATTTACTAAAGCACTTGAAGGCAGGACAAGAAGAATGGATGAAAACTAATCAAGGAGAGAACCAACCTAGAACTAAGGAGAAATTTCCTGATAGAACAACTAATCAGTGGAATGACTTACCTCCAGAGATTGTTGGTGCTCCATCATTGGAGGTTTTAAAGAAGAGATTGGACAACCATTTGTCTGAAATGGTATAGGGTTTCCTGACTGAGCAGGGGGTTGGACTAGAATATCTCCAAGGTCCCCTTCAACTCTGTTTTTCTGTTATTCTATTATTCTCTAGCTGATGTTATAAATACAGTTGAGAAGCATATATCTAATCACAATGTAGGTTATCTGCAAAGAAAGCCAAAACTGACTGATAATTAATGTAAATTTAGATTGATAAAGATTCAAATAATCAGCCTCATCCAATAAATCTGGAGTTTCAAGAACCATTCAGGAAAAGGAAATTTGAAGCCATCTTGAGAATTCATTTCAATAGAAAGGTGGGCCATAGACAAATAAATAAGTGGTTCAATAGTTGTCTAGTCATCAGGAGACAGTGAAAGGTTTTAAAATAAAGAATTTATAATTACTTCCTTCAGTGGAAATGAAATATAATCCTCCTTCAAAGAATGAATTATAATCTCTGCAATTTAATCACCTTTTATAAACTAAGATAATTACAGGTCTAAAAACATGAGACTAAACAAAAAGAAACATCCATTAAAATTGGATGCATGCCAGTCTCAATATTCTCAACATATTTGACTCTCAGTGTGGAGTCCAGCTTGGCCAGATATGAGCAATCTGAAGAGCAAAATGTATTTCTGTATAACTTATAGGCGTCTTCTCAGTATACGTGTCCAGAGCAGTTGTTGTTGGACTTCCAGAAATATTGGTTGCATTTGTAGAACATTTCTGAGCATTTCTGAAAGCAGGAAATGTTCTGGAATTTGTTTATTTATAAGATTTATATATGTACTGTCTGGTTATTAAGCAAATGCTATGATTGTTAAGTGAACCCATTGTTCAGTATGGGGGCATTTTGTTGAAAACTGGAAGTAGTGCTGGTTTTCACCAAAACCATTGCAAAATGAGGGCATGTGCTGCAGGATGCTGCAAACATCCATAATGCATCTAAAAGTGGTCATGTGACCATAGGGGGAGGAACCAACACAGCAACCATTTACCAATGCAATATTAATAAAAAATAGTATATTCAATGCATAATACATAAATAAGAGTTTATATAAAATAACCCATAAAATTTCCTTTGAAATATCTAAGTCTTAACAAATCTTCAGGAGGCTGTATGAATTGAAGCAAGCTATCCTAGCTTCAGCAAGGATCCTGAGACTTTTTCAAACAAACAGGCCTTATCAAGTCTTCAAAAAGCCACAAGAATGGTATTGCAGAAAAATTCTTGGCCCAAGTTAAACCCCCTTAACCCACACTTACTCAGGGAAACTAAGCCCTGGCTCAGCTATATGATTTTCCATTGGGCAATGCCCCTGTTTCTTTGTCTTTGAGTCAGTATTGACTTCAGAGACCTGGACCATTGGACTGCAGATTTTTATCATACTATGTACATTTGGTTGGGGTAGGGAGAATCTATCTGGGAAAGACAGTCTTGCAAATATCCAGATCTTCAATCATTATAGTTAAAGGGCAGTACCTTGCCAACTGGTCCAGTTCCTATAGCAGAGATACCATATGTCAGTAACAACACTATCCCTAAGAATGCAGGCTGGTGGTTGGATAGTCTTCAAGGGCAGCTTTACATAAAGCAAATTATAATAATCTAGATGAAAGATGCAAGGGCATGAATGATCTTCCTGGGTACCTTCAGCTCAAGATAAGCTTGCTAGTGCATTTGCCAGAGTTAAGTAAAGGGCCTCCTGAACATGTTTTTCTTCCAGCAACAGTTGTGAATCCAGAGAGACCCAAACTGTAAGTCCACATTTGATACTGAGAACCCAAGTTGCTACTTATCCAGAATCAGGAGGCTTTTGAATGAAAAGCCACTCCAAATTAATAATTGAGTCTGAGCCTCACTTGCAAACCAATACAGATCCACTTGCAGTCCTCACACACCACTTGAGAAGTTCTGCCTGTAAAAAAAATATAGACTTGGGGAAAGGTACGAAAGAGCCATTAAAATGGGTAGAAAGTAATGGGCTATTCAGGAGGGATGTGGAGAAGCAATTATGCAATCCAGAGATGGAAACAAGAAACTCCAAACAAACCTGCCTTGACTTGTTTGGTATAAGATGGAACAAAAAGAAACTCTGCCAGGCTCTTAAGATGACATCAGCCCTTCAAGCTTGGCCAGATCAAGAAACAGATACCACAGGGATTCCAGTTTATTTTTCTAGGGTATAATAACAGGATCTGGAAAGCATGTCCAAATTTCTCTCTGTTCTATCTTATACTAGACAAATCAAGGCAGAGTTATTTGGAGTTTCTTGGCCAGTGGTAGAGATATACAATTGGGTATTATCTGGATATTAATGATACCACATCCTGAACTGGCAGATGACTTCTTTCAATATCTATGGAGATTCTCAATCATCCAGGTCATGGTTGTCCCAAAGGTCCTTTTTTCAAAAGACAGCTGGACTTTTTTGGTTTTTTTCTTTGAAAACGTTTTACTTCTGAAGAACTAAAGAAACTTCTTGGATGAGAAGCAAAACATTTTCAAAGAACAAACCAAGAAATTCCAGTTGTCTTTTGGAAAAGGACCTTGGCGGCTTCTTCCAATAATTTCATGTAGATAATAAACAGGATATGGCATCCCATTACAGAGTTCCCCATTAAGCACTATTGAAGAAATGATAACATCAAGTCTGCCCTTCTTTGCTTTAAGGAAAGGATTGGAGGCAGTTTCTTCAAGTGACATTGGATGGATGCAGAAACAAGCAGGAAAATCTTGCAATGGATAAAAGGAGAAATTGAAAGAAAGAAGGGGAGAGTGATATCTTCTATCACCTTTGCTGGCTTAGGAAATAGTAGAAAGAGAGAAAGAGAATGGCTCCTTTGATGCTACTTCACTTATGATCTCTCCATGTATGACTGTTCACCATCCTACCTCTTTCCTTCCTCTCAGTTCTTTTCAGGACATAACTTTACATTCAGTGCTGGGATTCAGCTGGTTTGCATCAGTTTAGCAGAACTGGTAGCTAATTTTTTGTTGCCCAGGCCCAGAATGGACTTCCAGAAGCAGCATCCACATAGAGAACCGGTTGTTCATATATTTGAATCCCACCACTGCCTACATTACTTGATCGCTGTAGTTGGTTCAGTCTTTTTTTAAGAAACCATATTTTAAGCCAGCCCCTTCATTGAATAGCAGCATTGTACACAAGATACAAACTCTGGTCCTGTGATACATACACAGAAACACTGCATGCACATATGTAAGGAGTGGACAGAGCACCCTGCAAGGGGACTTAGCAGGAACATGTAACAAAAGCAACCTTGTATTCTCGGTTGTGTTTTGCAGTATATCTAGTGTATTCTGTCCAGACATTCTTAGTCTTTGTCTTGTTTTTACACTTTTAAAAGCTACCTAAAATTATTCTGGAGTTGGAGCATCACTCTGTCCCTTTTTAATATCCATCATACAAAAGGGGGAGAGTTTGCTTTGGAAGGATCCTGCAGATGCTTCTGTGGAGTTGCATTGTGATATCAGGAAACTCAATTTGTGCTTCTGATGAAATCCTGATATTCAATGCCTCATCCCAGGACACAGTCTTTTTATACTGGCACTGAATTAACTGTTCCAAAAACCGGATGCTAGACTAGATAGACTTCTGTTAGATCTTGCAGGTCCCTCTTATACACTAACTTCTTTTTGTGATAAATTAGCAAATGGTGTTCCTAGGAAATTTGTTAATCTCTTTCTTCCTTCTTTTCTTCAAGTGAGTCACATCACCTTGGATAATTAAAAGAAAAACCCATGTTGACTCAGAGTGGGTGGAACACTCTGCCCCAACGGTATTTGTTCCTCTGACTTTTTTTCTCCTGCCAAAGTTTAACATATCAGTGAGTTAATTCCATATTTAAAAAACAAAACAAAACTGGAAGCTGCCTCCAATTTCTGCCCATTTCTCTGCCCCCAGGTGGCTACATTCTATTCCATGAAAATCTAGACTGATAAAGAAAGTAAAATGTATTTTACGGGAACACAAAGGCAGTTATTTTAATCTTTCACAAAGAAAAAGGGGGTCAGTTTGATACTGCAAGATTCATTAGCTGCTCATTCCTGCCTGTTTGATGCAACCAACCATAACTGTGTTTAAAAATAAAACTTATTTTATAAGGGATCTAAAACCCATTGTGAAGTATGATTATGTATCTGAATAAGTCAGCCTGGCAATCTGTTGTCCTCAGATTTGCTAAGACTGTAACTCCCAGTCCTCTTGGCCACAAAGAGGACATTTTCTTGGGGATGAAAATAATTATTCTTAAAGGAAAACACTTTGATGCAGCACTTTAAAGCCATCAGGCTAGAAAGTAAGAAACTGTGAGTTCTACTCCCACTTCAGGCACAAACACAATTGCATCAATGCTTCTCAGCTCTAGGATGTCAATTTTTCTCAGTTCTAAGAAGGGAAGGCCTAACCACTTCCAAAATCTTGCCCAAACTGCAAGTAGTAGCCTGGGTAAGGTGACCAACCGTCCTCCTTTTGGGAGGACAGTCCTCCTTTTTTGAGTTCTATCCTCCCTCAAAAAGTGTCCTCCTAAATGTCCTCCTTTTCCATATACCATCCTCCTTTTGTGAGTTCTGTCCTCCCTCGAAAATGTCCTCCTAAATGTCCTCTTTTTCTATATTTGAAGACTTATCTGCAGAGGTTTTTTTTCCTTGTAGAATGCTCAGAAGGCGTTCTGGGACCTTTTTTTTTGATGTTTTTTTTCAACTTTTGCCTGAGCTGTGCTACTCCCCCTTTAGAAAGCCAATAGGAATTGCTGCTGAGTGCGCCAAAACACCCGGGCGGCAAACTTTGCACGTGCAAGTTGCAGGAACTTTGCACCTCTCACTGCTACCCAACTACACAATCTCCTACTTAGTTCCACAGATAGCTGGAGGAGACTGGAGCGGTAAGTTTCTCTTGATCTTCCCTGTTCGGTTCTATACAGGGATGCAGAGGGTAGGCGGTGGTGCTGGGGGGCAGTTGCAGGGCCAGAGCTGGCTCGGCTGGTGCTTTGAAAGCTGCAGGGCTGTCTCTCCACAGCAGGGCAGCGGTGCTGGCGGGGCAGCTGTGGGTGGGGGCGTGGCAGGCAATTGACCTTCCATGGGCTGCGCCAGCTGATGGTCTACGCAGTGCTGACCTGCGCTGCCACCACCTCACCCTGCGCACCTACGTGGCTGTCCTGGAGCACCTGGCTTACAACACCTGCCTCCACTGCCCACCCCTGCACAATCCAGCCGTGTAGATTTTTGGACAAGTGAGAAATCGAGATTGAATGTTGATACTCTAGCTGCAGCACTTGCCGTAAAATTCAATATGAAGGATATTTCTTGTTCAGATATTTCCAATATATTGTTAGAAGATAATACATTGACAAAAAATATTCATTCAATGGAAAAGTACTCATTTAAATAATTAATAGGCATGTAAGCATAATTACAATATAAAATGTTATTGTTACGAATGGTTTTTATTATGCATTTATCATATTATAGTGTATTCTGTATTATTGTTGTAATAAATACAATGTTTCTTTTATTTACGATATTTTTTCTTCAATTTATTTGTGTCCTCCTTTTTGTTGTAAAAAAGTTGGTCACCTTAAGCCTGGGCAATCTTCAAGAATCAACATATGGCTCAGATACACATTCAAATAGTGAGAGAGTAGTGGAGTGGTTGTATTGATGGGTATAAGTTCATTGTTTGGGAACTTTAAGTTGTATGGCCTTCAGCTGCCAGAATTCCCCAGCCAGCCATGTCAGTTGGAGAATTCTGGGAGTTGAAGTCCTCATATCTTAAAAGTGCCCAAGGTTGTGAAATACTGTTGTAGAGGATGAAATGGAACTGTTCTCCCTTGAGCAAGATAAGAACCAATCAGTGGAAATTGCCAGAAACAGATTTGAGTTAACATCATGAGAATGTTTCTAGGCATATGAAATATTAAATTGTGTGCCAGAAATTTTGGGGGAAATGGGTGTATTCTCCATTGCAAATATTTACTTAATCTGGATAGCCATTTTCTAGGGATGCTATGGAGGAGGGTTTGAATGATTTACAGAGGTTCAAAGTCCTTGAACAAAAGCAGTAGTGCCTTTTTCTAAAATTGATGGCTAAACAACAATGGTTGGAAGAAAACCAGTAATGGGTTTTTAATTGAGTCACTTGCAGTGGTGGGATTCAAATATGTGAGCAACCGGTTCTCTGTGTGGATGCCGCTTCCGGAAGTCCATTCTGGGCCTGGGAAATAAAAAATTAGCCACCAAAGTGGTGTGAACTGCCGAAGTGGTGTGAACTGGCTGAATCCCACCACTGGTCACTTGTGATCTTGATTCCAGCTACTGGCATGAATTTCTCACTTTTTAGTTAGTCTTAATTAACTTTAGCAACATGCATGTGTCTTTTTTTTAAAATGCCTGGTGCCATTTGGTGGACTTTGGGACAAGTAAAAACAAAACAGAACTTTATGCTTGAAAAGCCTGTTCTGACTGGTGATCTAGACTGCAGGACCTCCAGAATAATTTTCTGTACAATTCCACCCAGAAACAGTCAGACAGCCAACATTTATTTAAACGTATGATTTGGAGGCCAAACACAGAAAATGAATCTGCTGTCTTATAACTACTGCTATCTTTCTTAAACTGTCCAATCTGATATAACTAACTGAAGATAGGACGACTGAGATACCAAGGACAGGCCTTGGAGACCCAGATTGTGCCTAATAAATAAATGGGAGTACATGGAATTATATATCTTCAAGGAGCCATTTGAAAAAAGTCTGGCATGAGAAAGTAATCTTTCATTGCCTATTCTGACGTTTTGGGATCAAGTTGAATAAAATGTCCTGTCCTTAAGATGTCTATTCATATTAGGATAACAATGCTGGAACTTTTCGCAGCCTTTGAATGATTATGTTGATGAGATGAGGCAGGGTTGAAGTAAGCTGACTTGGAGACAAAACTATTCAGCAATTCCAACTGACAATGGAGATATCTTATCTGGAGGCTTGCCATTGGCAAATAATTTGGACTGTAATTCTACATAATAGTTCACTTGAATTCATGTGCCAAGTAGGTCTGAAAGCAAAAGTAGTAAATCCTGGATATAGTTGCTCTCTGCACAATAGAAAGTAAATATGTTGCACTGGTTTATTGGCTGAATCATAATAACAACTTGTGATGCTGATAAATATAACACATGGCCTTTTGTACCATATTGCTCATCTCAAAACTCAGTTGTAACATATACAACACAAGACCAGCAGAATTCAAACTATTTGATGCAGGATAATCAATTCACTTTTAAAAAACCAGAGTTCAACATAATGTGATATGATTGTTTAAATATTTCATATTAAATGCTCACTTATGTTCAAAATAAAATACTATTTTCAAAAATCCTATTAAAGATATTTTTAAAAATAATTTTTACAAATAAATTGAATGTAACAAAAAGCATGACTTTATATGTAGGCATGTTTTGTAATTGGCCATAATGATTTGTCTCGATAGCCAAATAGTATATAAGAACTCATAATGGGGTCTCTAAATTCCAGTGATCCCAAAATATTTGGATCTGTTTTATGACATTTTGCAGCATAATCTGAAGCATGCTGACTTTGAAGGAACTCCCACTAAATTCAAGCTACCGAGCAATCTGATCAGCCAGAATAGGGAAATCTGGAGATTTCTCATATCATGTCTGTATTATGAAGAAACTTTAGGATGAAAACTGGGGAGGACAGAGCCTTCTTCCTGCACCTACTCTCAGTAGAACAAGACTATCAGAACCATGAAAGAGCTATGGTTGGCAGTGGTTAGAATGCAATATTGCAGGCTACTTCTGCTGACTGCCAGCAGTTCGATTCTTACCAGCTCAATGTTGACTTAGCCTTCCATCCTTCTGAGATTGGGGACAATATGCTGACTCTGTAAATCGCTTAGAGAGACTGAAAACCACTGTGAAGTGGTTATACCATACCATTTGCTGGCTGAGGAATTCTGGGAGTTGAAGTCCACAAGTCTTAAAGTTGCCAAGGTTGAGAACCCCTGGTCTAAGTGCTATTGCTATCATGCTTTCTGATCCTGGAGAATTAGAAATGGGCAAGACAGATAGTCAGATAGTTTACTCTGTAGTATGCCAGTTTGAAAGGAACCATTTGGGCTACTAAGTTTATTCTTCACCCCATTATGTGCAGGAATTCAATAGGAATCCAGTACCTCTCCAGGTAATAGATCTCTTACCTGTTTTTACCATTAGCAGATTTTCCCTAAAGTTTAGCATGGTCATGTGGTTTTTGGTTGCACTATCATTTTTTTCTTCTTCTTTGATTAGGACTACCAGTTTTAGACTGCATCTTCATCTATCTTCAATAATTGATCTTCAAAGCTGGGAAACATTTTTTTTCCTGTTAGAGGAATATTTGGAAGATGGCAATGCTTTGGATCTAATCCTTCTTTGATCTCACTCCCTCCACCATCCTTTTGACTCTACCAACATCAGAATTCTGATGTTAAAGATATAAGATTATCTGTGGTTTCCATTGGAGTGGCAGGGATGTCCCCAGGGAGAGGTGTCCATGATACATATACAAAAGAGGTGGACCTTTGATTGCATGGCCATGGCGGTCATCTTGACATGTTGTATCCCCCCCCATCCTTGCAAGTATCCATGGGGCAGATGGGGCTTTTCCCCTCCTTTTTCCTCTCTTTGTCTCTGTCTCTCTCTCTCTCTCTCATTGGCAAATGTAAATGTTAATACTTATATTAGTTTTTTATGAGTTTTTCACAGGTAATTTAAATGTTAACACCTATGTATGAAAACATTTACAAGATGTATCTCTGGGTCTATATATATATGATAAAGACTCCCTGAGTTGAGCTTGATTTCAGAAAATTATCCTCCATGTAATCTTTGGCAGCAGTATGGAAGTGATGTGTCACTGCCTTCTTCTGTAGTCTGTTTGTCCCTGCTTCTTTCTCTGTATTTAGCCTTAACTCTAAGGCATAACTCTGTCTTTAAAGGTTTGCTTTTGTTTAAATTGCCACTGTTTTTCTCTGAATTCATGCTTGCACATTTTCTTACTTTACAGCATCAAATATGGAACTTATGAACACAGACAGAATCCCACTGTTACCTCGAATAAACTCAAAGGCAAATGCCTTACAAGGCAAGCAACGGACACTTTCATCTGTAAATAATCAAATGCTGAGTCACAGAGGGAAGAGAGATATGAAGTCCATGGAATGTTTCAACAATTGGCCTTCCAATGGCATGTCGATTGGGCTGCTGACCAAGACTCTTCTACTTCTGTTGTCCTTCTAGAGACCATGAAAAAGAGCATGGATATCATTATATGTAAAGCTTCTGCTACAATTCCCAACATGTCCCCAGTTTATGTAACAAGCTAGGGAGATGAGTCACGAAACCAGGTTATGCATTGTCTAGATCCCCCAGGGGATAAGTTATTTTATTCAATGAGAGAGCTGACTGAACTGCATCATTGCTTCTAGTGAGTCTCACAAAAGCAGGAGACTATATATGGCCCTAGGATAGCTAGCTAGCTATTATGTAAAAGGGAAGGGGATACAAGCTGAGCCTAGACTAAGGCATGTGGAAAAGGGCTTGCCTTTCCAGTAAGGAAAGTGATTCAACAGACCTGAGGCTGTATGCGCTCGAGACAAGCGTTAGCAACATTTTGGACCTGAGCTGTGCTGGCAGAATGCTTTAATGATTCCACAGTTTTGCCCTCAAGTGCAACAGAAAGAAGTGAACATTAAGTAAATTAGGATCCTCAGTTGAGTAATAGAGGATTTGCAATTGATCAGCAAATGTTTCAAATGATAAGATGTACCTACAGAGGCAACAACCAAGAAGTTCCATCTTGTAAAATGGATTGCTAAAATCAAGTAATTGGAGGAATGCCAGCACTGTATTTTTTTATGTGTGTGAAGGGCTTTGTGAATTTCTTTCTGGTACCATTCACAAGTTTTTGAGCTAAGTCAAACAAGCATTTCCCTCCCCAATAAGAAATTATTTCCCTAAGAAGCTGCTGCTTGGGTATTTCAACCTGCAGTTGAGACCAGGAATCCTTACCCTTCTGTATTCCCAGATGGCCTGTCTCCTTTCCTACTAGATATGGGAACACAGTGGGACTTTTCTCATGACACTGACTGTATCTTCTTGTGGGAAAAGCTGGGAATGGCACATTTTATAAGAATGGGATGATTTGCATTTGATGTTTCTGTATATGCAAATAAATGGTCACTGAGCATGGGAAACTCATGTGCCCCAGATTTTTACTGTTTTATGAGAGAAACCTTGTCCTGTCATTCCCATACAAATAGATGGGGTTCTTCCCATGAATGATGGAAAAGATCTTACTAAAATAGCAAAGCAAAACTCAGGAGGGACTATGATGTAAAATGATCAGGAAATGGTTGCAAGGAGAGTTGCACGGAGATGTATTTCAAGTCTAAACATTAGAGTATTTAATGTTTTGGTCCTTTTGGTTATTCTGTGTCAGCGGTCTCCAGACTTGGCAAGGAGATAGCTGAGGAATCCTGGGAATTAAAGTCCACAAGTCTTAAAGTTGCCAAGTTTGGAGACCTTTGTTCTGTGTAATCAAAGTAACAAAATCAACAAAGTTGCAATCGGTAGTTGCTGGGATCCCATCTCTGGGATCAGTTCTGCCTGGAGCTCTACCTTGGAGGTGGAAGAAAGCTCTCTTCAAAGAGAGAGGGGAAAATCTGACAGTGGAAATCTCTAACCTGCAGGAGTTTTTGGGACTGAGTCTTCATAGTGAAGGGTCTACAAAACAGCATGGGGGAGTGAGATAGTGAAGCCACTGGATTCAGTATTCAATGTTCCTTGAGTTCCTGCCTGATGATGCCATCAACCTTAGGGCTGCATATTTGGGAGAAGCACCAGTTTGAAGAGAAATTCCCTCCCCTGGTATAGAAGGAGAAGGAAATGGATGAATTAAAATACCAACTATGTTGGAACTTCCAAGACTATACATAGTATTGGCTTGCTTATGAATGATCAGAATGAGGTAATAAATTATGTTGTCCAATGGCAATTCTGGCAGTTCAGCTCACAATATGATGCTGAGGTAATATAAAAGTTGGTAAGAGAAGATTCTTGGAAAGAAAACACTAAGAATGGATTCAGAGAGTTTGGGAAGGAGAAAAAGATAATTCAGAAATTGTGGCACTAATTGAGCTATGGACATATATATGTGTGTTTGTGTGTGTGTTAATTGCCACTGCCTCCTGTCAGACAGTCATAGAAAATAGAACCTAAGTAAGATTTGAGGGTACATGCTCTTTTTTTTCTTTGTCAATAATTTGGTTTAGATCTAATGCTTGTTCCATGAAATACAAATCCTGAAATTGCACAGATGTTTGATATACTGAGAAATTTAGCCAGCCTGTAGAGGCAGAGAGGTTGGACTTTCCAACAATCAACCAGGCAAAATTGCTGCTAGGGAACCATAAACTTAATTTCCTGTTCTTCTCCTTACTAGCACTTTTACTGCTAATAAAAACAGCCCTGTGAGGAAACTAAATTCTAGATCCTTGGTCTGGCGTTTTCTTTTTAATAATCAAAAACATATGATGGGATATTTAGGCAATAGTTCTTTGCTTACTGTTTGTTCCAATACCTGGGACTCTGAAATCCACAGAATGTACTGCAGTAGCAGCAATATTTAATTATACTTGACCACCTGGTGCATTTGAATATTACTAAAAAATACTGAAATAAGTATGAAAAATATAAACATTTAAAAGGTAGTAAATAGATAAATTTTGTCACAGTAAAAGAAACATAATGATCAATGATCTAACAAGGATATCTCAAAGATGTGACAAGTGAATTGAGAGCCAGTACGGTGTAGTGGTTAAAATGTTATATGTAGTGGTTAAGACAGGGATCAGGAACTCAGAATAAGTTCACCTTCTGTCATGGGAGCCTATAGAACAGTGGTTCTCAACCTGTGGGTCGGGACCCCATTTGGGGTCGAACGACCATTTCACGGGGGTCGCCAAACAAGGCTGTCCGCCATTTTTCCCCCTTTTCTTTGGCCACGCCCCTGGCACCCGGTGATATATAAGTGGTTGGGGGTCACCACAACATGGGGAACTGTATTATGGGGTCGCGGCATTAGAAAGGTTGAGAACCACTGCTATAGAATGACTTTCGGCCTGTCACTTTTCCTCAACTCAACTACACCACAGGGTTGTAGTTATACAAAAAAAAAAACCAGGACAATAATTGGCAGCTGGGAGTTTGAGCAGTATTTCTTTGCATGCTAATCTTTGATTCTCTAATACAAGTGTGTCTACTTCTAGCTTATAAATCTGGAAGCATTAAGTACTTTGTCATGGCAGGCAGGCAGTCATGAGTCCTAAAATCCAGACTTAAGGTTCATGTTAAAACTGTCCACAGAATAGAGGCAGCAAGTGAAACCCCAGTGTTTCAGGTTACCATCTGATCATTTCTGGACAAGCAAAAACTCATTAAAATATTGTGGGAGAGCAGCAGGCAAGAAGAACATTTTTAGTTTACATCTCTGCATGATAAAATTGACAAAGCTCCAGTAGCTGTGATCAATGCTTATCTCCTCACTAAAAACATCATATCATAAAAGCTTTCAATAACTTGGATATTTAAACAGCTGCAATCAATATATAAATAACACGATTGCTTGACTATATCCTGAAGAAATTTGTTTCTCTCTTTTTAAGCCAATGTGGGCTTTGTTTGAACCCAGCTATACAGTCACTAGCTCAAACTCTCAGTCCCTGTTTGGCAACATTTTGAATTACTGAGCAAATCTTTTTGTTGGAATCTTTGCTGCATCTCAGCTACCCAACTGAGGAGCCCCCCAAAATAACCATCCTGCCCCCCATCTTATGGTCATTCTTCCAATACTGTATTTATTTTTTATGATAATGGAGAAAAAATGATTAACTTCTCGAAAAGTCCTTGTGTGGGTGGCCAGAAATGATGGGGAATGGGAACAAGGAAGGAAAGACAAGTCGACAGTGGAAATCAATTAACAAGAGTTTGGTTCAACTGTTAATGCACCAGGCATGTCTTAGCCATGAAAGCTAGTTGCTCTCTTGCTCTCTCTCAGCCTCACAGGGTTGCTGTTGTGGAGAAAATAGGAGAATGAAGGTGTATTGGATATGTTCGCTTCCTTGAGTTATTTGTAACAAATAATAAAGGTCGGGTACCAGTAAATAAATAAATACCTGCATGGTAGCTCAAGAAAAAACATTACTGATGTATATTTACAGTACTTCCCCTGGAAATAGCAGTTGGGACAGATGTCTACAAGATCCTTGGGTATAATGCCAATTGGAGACTGAAACAGTCCTTGTGTTACAAGGAGCCTTGGCTTCTAGAAAAGTCATTGCAGACTGTTACTGTCAGCTATGTTCAAATGTCCAATTGATGTTCTAAGGATAGATTTCCACACACAGTTTAAAAAACAGTATCACACTATGAAAAGGAGACTTTGAACTGCAGAAAATAAAGACTATATTATGTTGCCCTCTACTGTTCAATAAATTCCTAGGCTGGAATTGATTAATTTATATGATATACTTTCATGTTTACCTGAGTCTTTATAGTTTAACAACATGTGGAAGTCCACAAGTTCTTCAACCTTGCCTGAAAGTAAGTTATTGTCATTGCTACCACCACCACATGCAAGTATTTTGGCAAAATAATAAGCTGTTTATTTGTTGTCATCATGTGAACATTAAAGGGTTTCTTTCCATAGTGATCCCTTCTCACATGAGCAAAAATTGAGTTTTGTAATTCAGTGGAATTAGGAGATAATGTCAGCTATTTTGGTTGGTGGGAACAGTGTTGAAGTTTAAGACAAAGTTTATTAGTACTTTTTTTGATGCTCTCTGCAATGTTTAAATCTTTGTAAGGTCCCAAATGACAATATATAACACTATAACATCACTTCAAGGGGCAACAGGAGAAGGAGAACATTTTCCCATCCCCAAATATTATTCTTTTGAAAATCCATTGGAATAATTCTCTGTCGACAAGGGCTGGGCTTATTAGCCCAAGCTATGGCTTGCTTAACTCTGACTTACTGAAGAACAGATAAACAACAGATAAACCAAAACTAAGCAAGCCACATTATTGCTTAATACGATATGCAAAAGCAGTCATAATGGAGTTCTGAGGCATTCTGGGGATGAAAAATGTTATGTCCAGAGCCTTGCAAACGGGCTCAGAGTGTTTGCAGGCAGTCCCGGGCAGGTGCAAGCTGCCCGGGACCAGACAGGCTGTCGCCAGCGCCTGTGCGCATGCGCGGGTGCTGGCGCGGGAAAAGTAACACATTGACCCGGGAATTGCCTATATACGAGGCTGGGAGCTTTTGGGCGTTGCTGAAGCCTTCACCTGTAAGCTGAACACAGAATAAAAGGAAACCTGAGAACTACAACTGCTTCTCATGTCTGCTTTTCGCCAAGGACTCAACACTGGCGACGAAGGTGGGATGCCTTACATCGTCTGGAAAGGAAGAGGTGTAAGCTTACCCAAGTGAGTCCTGAGCGGTGGAACGGAGTTGACTCGGCAGCTACCCGCCAATCCAGTGCACATTCGGGGGTAGGCTGGCTGATAGACCCATCTCCTGAAGATGGCAAAGGTTGGAAGGCTTTCGGAGTTCGACATCTCACATCCAGAGCGGTGGGACTCCTACGTAGCCAGGGTGGAAAATTACCTCAAGGCGAACCAAGTGTGGGAAGATAGCTTGAAGGCTGCCACCCTGCTTTGTGTCTGCGGCCAAGACGCCTTCGAAATCGCAGAGAACCTTGCAGCACCTGTTTCATTAGAGTCTGCCAGCTACGCAGATCTAAAGAAGCTATTGAAGGAGCACTTCCAGCCCAAGATATCCGTCATCGCATGGCGCCACACCTTCGAGCAGAGGGATCAACGATCCGGAGAGTTGGCCAAAGAGTACATCGCCGCATTGAGGAAGGCCGCCAAGCACTGCGAGTTCAAGGACCTCGAAGAACGACTGAGGGACCGATTCGTGTGCGGCTTAAGGCATCGAGATTTACAACAGAGGCTTTTCGCCAAAGAAGTCTTGTCCTTCCAAGATGCCTTAAGAGAGGTCACCGCAGAAGAAGAAGCAGGCGGCGCCATCAAGAACATGCGGCCGATCAGGAACAGTCCAGATGTTGCATCCGTGCACCAAGAGGACATCCAAGGGAACTCCGAGGAGGATCCGGATGAGGAAGTCGACCGCCTCCACCCCGCGAAGGAAGGGAATCAGAAAGGAAGCTCTTCAGTTCCCCTTAAGTGCATCGGCTGTGGAGGTCGCCACAGGAGAACCGACTGCAAGTTCCGCTCCGCTATCTGCCGGGCGTGCGGAAAACAAGGACATATTGCAGCTGTGTGTCTGGGCCGACAAAAGGTACAACCTCAGGAAGAACTGCGCCTGAAAGGTACCAGGGTCCCCAGCCAGAATAGGGTAGGTTTTTGCGCTTCGCGAAGAAGCATCTTCAGGACAGGCACACACAAGCCCATCAAGAAAAAGCTGTCACTCAAGGTGAAGCTACAAGGGGTTCCATTAACTATGGAACTAGACACGGGGTCTGCCCTTTCAATCATATCCTTACATACATTTAGGAAGATTTGTTCCGGCAGTGGAACTCAGGCTAAATTAAGGCCTTCTGACATTGTGTTAACAGACTTTCAAAATTCGAGAGTATGTGTTAAGGGGGAGGCCACCCTTAACATACAGTATAAGAATTTTGAAGGTCCACTAGACCTATTAGTAGTAGGGAGTGAACGAACGAGTCTCATAGGACTCGATTGGTTTGAAGCCTTGGGGATACACGTCACAGGGCTCAACAGCTTACAAACACTCGACCTACAGGAAGTCTGCAAAGAATTTGCAGATGTCTTCAGCCCCCAGCTGGGCACATTCAAGGGACCCCCTGTGTCCTTAAAACTAGACCCCACTGTCACTCCCATTAGAATTAAAGCAAGAAGGGTCCCTTTTGCTTTAAAGAGTAAAATTGACACTGAGTTAGACAAACTGATCCAACAGGGAATTCTAGAACCTGTTGATTCCAGCCCTTGGGAGACCCCCATTGTCACGCCTCTAAAGGCAAATGGGGACATTCGCATTTGTGCTGACTACAAATGCACTCTTAATAAGGCATTGCAGCAACATGCCTATCCTGTTCCTGTGGTCAGTCATATTCTGGCCTCCCTCAAGGGGGGGCGCGTTTTTGCAAAGCTTGACCTAGCTCAAGCGTATCAACAGCTGCCTGTTGATGATGATGCTGCTATAGCTCAGACTATTGTGACCCACAGGGGAGCCTTTAAGGTAAAAAGGCTACAGTTTGGAGTGAATGTCGCTCCTGGGATTTTCCAAAGCGTAATGGAAAACACACTACGGGGCATACCGGGGGTTTGCCCCTACTTTGATGATGTCTTAATTGCAGGAGACTCCACACACATTCTAGCTGAAAGGCTAAGGGCTGTTCTGTTAAGGTTCAGGAAAACAGGCCTCAAGCTCAAAAAAGACAAATGCAAAATTGGGGTGCCTTCTACTGAATTTCTGGGGTTCAAAATTGATGCTGCTGGGATTCACCCTGCTGAATCCAAACTAACTGCCATTTTAGAAGCACCTAGGCCAAAGTCTAAGGCCGAACTTCAGGCCTTTCTGGGCCTCCTGAATTTCTACAATTCCTTTCTTCCACATAAAGCTAGTGTAGCTGAGCCTCTTCACAGGCTATTAGACAAACAAGCAGTGTGGCAGTGGTCACAAACACATGAGGCTAGTTTCAATGAGATCAAGGCCTTTGTTGTTGTTAATTGCGAAGTCGTGTCTGACCCTCGCGACCCCATGGACAACGTTCCTCCAGGTCTTCCTGTCCTCTACCATCTTCTGGAGTCCATTTAAGTTCACACCTACTGCTTCAGTGACTCCATCCAGCCATCTCATTCTCTGTCGTCCCCTTCTTCTATTGCCCTCAATCTTTCCCAGCATTAGGCCCTTTTCCAGTGAGTCCTTCCTTCTCATTAGGTGGCCAAAGTATTTGAGTTTCAACTTCAGGATCTGGCCTTCTAAAGAGCAGTCGGGTTGATCTCTTCTAGGACTGACCGGTTTGAACGCCTTGCAATCCAAGGGACTCGCAGGAGTCTTCTCCAGCACCATAGTTCAAAGGCCTCAATTCTTTTGCGCTCAGCCTTTCTTATGGTCCAACTTTCACAGCCATACATTGCAACTGGGAAAACCATGGCCTGGACTATACGCACTTTTGTTGGCAGGGTGATGTCTCTGCTTTTTAGTATGCTGTCTAGATTTGCCATAGCTTTCCTCCCCAGGAGCAAGCGTCTTTTAATTTCTTGGCTGCAGTCCCCATCTGAGGTGATCTTTGAGCCCAGAAAAATAAAATCTGTCACTACCTCCATTTCTTCCCCATCTATTTGCCAGGAATTGAGAGGGCCGGATGCCATGATTTTGGTTTTCTTAATGTTGAGTTTCAAGCCAACTTTTGCACTCTCCTTCTTCACCCGCATCAAGAGGCTCTTTAGTTCCTCTTCATTTTCTGCCATTAGAGTGGTATCATCTGCATATCTTAGGTTGTTGATATTTCTCCCGGCAATCTTAATTCCAACGTTTGATTCATCTAGCCCTGCCTTTCTCATGATGTGCTCTGCATATAAGTTAAATAGGCGGGGCGCAGTATACAGCCTTGCTGGACTCCTTTTCCAATTTTGAACCAATCAGTGGTTCCGTGTCCAGTTCTCACTGTTGCTTCTTGACCCGCATATAAGTTTCTCAAGAGACAAATGAGATGGTCTGGTACTCCCATCTCTTTAAGAACTTGCCACAATTTGTTGTGATCCACACAATCAAAGGCTTTTGCATAGTCAATGAAGCAGAAGTAGATGTTTTTCTGGAACTCCCTAGCTTTCTCCATGATCCAGCGTATGTTGGCAATTTGATCTCTAGTTCCTCTGCCTCTTCGAAATCCTGCCTGTACTTCTGGTAGTTCTCGATCCACATACTGCTGGAGTCTAGCTTGTAGGATTTTAAGCATAACTTTACTAGCATGTGAAATGAGTGCAATGGTGCGATAGTTTGAACATTCTTTGGCATTGCCTTTCTTTGGAATTGGAATGTAAACTGACCTTTTCCAATCCTGTGGCCACTGTTGAGTTTTCCAAATTTGCTGGCAAATTGAGTGTAGCACTTTTACTGCATCGTCTTTTAAGATTTTGAATAGCTCAGCTGGAATACTGTCACCTCCACTAGCTTTGTTGTTGCTCAGATTTTCTAAGGCCCATTTCACTTCACATTCTAGGATGTCTGGTTCGAGGTCAGTGACCATCTCATTATGGTTATCTGGGATGTTAAGCTCATTCTTGTAGTCAAGGCCTTACTCACTTCTAACAGTGTACTTGCACACTTCAATGAGTCCCTTCCTGTGTGCATCGCTTGTGATGCTTCCCCTTACGGGGTAGGAGCCGTCCTGAGCCACCTCAGGTCTGATGGAACTCAGGTTCCTGTTGCATATTACTCCAGAACACTGTTTTCTGCTGAGTGCAACTACGCTCAGATAGACAGGGAGGCTCTGGCTGTTGTTGCTGGAATTAAAAAATTCCATGATTTCTTGTATGGCAGGCATTTCACGGTCTTCACTGACCATAAGCCTCTGCTGGGACTGTTTACCACACGTAAACAAACTCCCCAAATCATTTCCCCTAGAATGCTTAGGTGGTCTATTTTTCTGTCTGCATATGATTTTTCCTTACTCCACAAGCCTGGGAAAGAAATGGGCCATGCTGATGGCCTCAGTAGATTGCCCCTGCCAGTAGTAGAAGCTGACTCTGCGCCAGCTGTCAACATTCTATCCATCCAAGCCTTGCCCGAGTCCCCTCTGAATGCCAGGGATGTTGCCGCTGAAACAGGCACAGATCACACACTTTCACGTGTCCTTTCTTGGGTTTTGTCTGGATGGCCTGAGCACTGCCCTAGTCCTGAGTTTCAGAGTTTCTGGTCCAAAAGGAACGAGTTGTCCACTTCTCAGGGTTGTCTGCTTTGGGGAAACAGAGTTGTCATTCCCACCTCAATGAGGACTAGGATCTTAGAGTCCCTCCACGAGGGTCATCCTGGCATTGTTCGCATGAAGGCCCTTGCGCGCAGCCACTTGTGGTGACCTGGTTTAGATAAGGACATTGAGGCTAAGGTGCATGCATGCCACCTGTGCCAGTGCTCTCGCCCAGAGATGCCCCAAGCTCCTGTGCATAGATGGGAGGATACACAGTCCCCATGGTCTAGGGTGCACATTGACTACGCTGGGCCCTTTCAGGGCCAGTTCTTCTTGGTCCTCGTTGACAGTCATTCAAAATGGCTTGAGGTTGTACCTGTCTCATCCACCACCACTGCAAAGACTATTCAGGTACTGAGGGGGATTTTTGCTGCACACGGGCTCCCAGATGTCATCGTGTCTGACAACGGCCCTCAATTTGCTTCCTCTGAATTCCAAGCTTTCTTACAGGCTAACATGATTCGTCATGTCACGTCTGCACCCTTCCACCCGTCCACCAATGATATGGCTGAACGCATGGTCCGCATCACAAAGGACGCCTTGAAAAGACTCACCTATGGGGACTGGCATCACAGGTTGGCTGACTTTCTCCTTTCTTACCACACCACACTGTCCACTTCTACAGGGAGAAGCCCAGCTGAACTTCGCTGGGGGTGCAAACTTACTACGAAGCTTGACCGGTTGCATCCGGACAGACTGCCTTCATCTACCTCACATCCTAGGGCACCTAGACAACTACTTGTGGGTGCCCCGGTTTGGACTCGCAATTACGGGCCTGGTCATACATGGGTCCCTGCTTCTATTTCCAGGGTCACAGGTCCTCTATCCTACGAGGTAGCCCTGGACAACGGTCGTGTCCTGCGTCGGCACATCGACCAACTCCGCCCTAGGCGGGATCTTCCAGATGAGACTCCTGGGTCTTTTCCAGGGGGGAGGGGGACCCTTTAGAGCAAAGGGAGGGGCACAAGCTGCTGCCCACCTCCAATGATGGAGCCACAAACGGCCCATTCCAAGATTCCGCGAGTGCCCCAAACAGGAATTCTAAGAGCCTATCCAACTACCAGGCATTCACGCCTACTCCAGCCAGGGAGTCACCCCGGGGGTACAATCACTATTCACCTGCACAGCACAGTACTCCAGTCAGGGAGGATACCCGGGAGCATCCCAATAAATCATACCCCGCAAGAGAGCTGGCACATAATCCCCAGAGTTGGCCTGACCTTACCCCAAGTCCTACAGGGGGTCAAACATATAGGGAGGTGGTCAAGGAACCAAGTCCCAACCGCAACACCTCTAGCCCAAATCAGGGAGTAACTGAGTTTTGGGAAGGTACAGAAACCCACACGAGCCCGGACACAGAACGGGGTTTAGGGAATGGACAGCTTCCTGACAGGTCTTGGACGGACCTAGGAGGTTCTACAGAGACACCCAGCAGTGGCTATCACTTCAAGGGGCCCGAGGGCCTACAGCTAGGCAGGTCAACCAGGCCACAAAGTGACAGAAGCCCTGGCCTGACGAGCCCGGTGGGCGAGCAAGCAGGCCAGGCATTGGGGCACAGTCCTTGGAAGGCACCAAGGCAAGATAAGGAGAACAGGCTCACGTCTCCCTTCAGTCAGGGAACACCTGTCAGAAACCCAGAGCTGAGAAGATCACAGAGAGCAAGGAAATCTCCTAAGTACTTAGAGGATTACATAACATTGCTGGCTAAACAAAAGCCAGTAAACAGTAGGAGCACTGGGGAGTAGAACACTGCATCAAGAAATAATTGTATGTTGGTAGTAGTCTTAGCCCGGGGGAAAGGGGTGTTATGTCCCGAGCCTTGCAAACGGGCTCGGGGCGTTTGCAGGCAGTCCCGGGCAGGTGCAAGCTGCCCGGGACCAGACAAGCTGTCGCCAGCGCCTGTGTGCATGCGCGGGTGCTGGTGCGGGAAAAGTAACACATTGACCTGGGAATTGCCTATATACGAGGCTGGGAGCTTATGGGCGTTGCTGAAGCCTTCACCTGTAAGCTGAACACAGAATAAAAGGAAACCTGAGAACTACAACTGCTTCTCGTGTCTGCTTTTCGCCAAGGACTCAACAAAAAATATAATTAAGAATAGGTTAGGGAGTGTCTTGAGTAGCTAGGGGAGCACTAGTTCATTTTTTTAATCTGGAGCCTGAAATGTGTTTTTCTAAATTATAAAATGGACAATTTTATTTTCCACATTCAGTGTACTCATTCCTACACCCTTACATCAAATGCTTGCCTTTTGAGACAGCATGACTCATGATTTTTTTTTTTTTACTTCAATACTGTTGGGCCAGGTCCCCTCTGAAGGATTTAATTTAATTAATTTAATTAACTAATTCAGATCTGACTTCGGCCAAAAAGGGAGAAGGATTGGATATGCAAGCTGTGTTTTGTGCTTTCATTCCTAGCTGAAACAAGGGAGGAAATGCTGAAAAAGTATTAGGTGATATTAGCCTTAATGTGCCACTTTATCTTTAAACTCTCTTGCAAACAAGTCTCAAAATACAGATCTAATACAACACTGCATTACTGTAAATCTCATTTATATATATATAAATTTGGCTTGCTGAATAAACCACAGAAGAGTGAATTTGTCTCTCAAGCAAAGCTGAGGTAATGATATGTGGGAAAAACCTTGAGAGACTGGGCAAAGAGATACTGCTAAGGGAACAGTCAGATATGAGATAGTATAACCTGCAGAGTTAGAGGCTCAGATAAGGCCTCCCTAATTTCTCAGGCTGTAACGGAGGGCAAGGGAGAGGACTGTAATTTCAAATTTTCAAGACTGTCAGTGAAATAGAATTAGCTTATCTGGTTGTGGTTCCTATCTAATTTATCCCAAGAGGCCAGATAGCCATAAATAATACATGACATATCACCAAGTAAACACATATTATTAGGTAAGCTATGCCATTGTTTAATGGATTTTGGCCTAGTTTGAATATAGGCATTAAAAAATGTCCTGCTTCATAATAGTTCTGGAAAAAAAACAGTGGCTTGGTTCACACATATGTGTGGTTTATTTAACCATGGTTTTAAAAGTAACTTCAGTTACTTTGGTTGGATTAGTGTAACTCACTAAATCACATATCACTATTAATCACCATTAATCCACCCCAATATCTGAGTTCATGTAATATGTAGTAAGATACAGCCAAACAAACCACACTGTCATGATGTGAAGCCACTCTGTGTATCTTCAATTTAATTCAAAGCTGTTCATTTCTGTGATTTTGGTTCTTGGCACTTGAGTCCCTAACCCCCAAACATTTCAAATAAAAAAGTGATCCTTAAAATGTTCATGTTCATAAAGCAAATCACTGGACATTTTCACTTTTTGTTTCCATCTGCACAATGCAAACCGGTCACAAAAAATTCCTCTATAATGCATCTGGATGGCCTTGATAGTTTTCACATTTTTTTCCTGTTTTTTAAAATACATAGTCTATTTTTTCATAGCCAGCAAATTTCATTTCTCATTTTCTCATCAGCCAATATTTGGATATAACTGAGTCTAAAAGTGATTTCTATTTATGTTTTAAAGTGCTTCATATTCTGAACCTTGTTTGATCACATGACTGGAAAGCAGAATAAGCAAGCAAGATGTGAAGTGAGGATGGAAACTCATATCATTATAACAGTTAATGAAGAGTTTCACTTCACCTTTTCTTCAGTGGTTAATACATCTGCAAGACAAAGGACTAGAACAATTCTTCTGCTTCTTAGCAACGTTTGGTCTAGTAATTAAGGCATCAGGCTAGAAATCAGGAGATTGTGAGTTATAGTTCTGCCTTCGGCATGAAAGCCAGATGATTCGCTTACAGCCAGTTACTTTCTGTCAGCCCAACTCACCTCACAGGGTTGAGGTTATGCGAAAAATACGAGTAAGTATTGTGTGTGCTTGCCACCTTTAGTTATTTATAAAAATAATAAAGATGAAAATTTAAAAATATCTAAAAATAAATAAAAGTATTTCACTAACATTGTTAGTACTCTTTCTGGGAATTGGCATAATACACTCATTTAGCATTTGAACAGAATGGTCTCCCTAATCCAATAGCTGACATTGTGCATTATTTCAAATATAGTAAGCACTAGTCCTGCCATGTTGGGATCTTCTCTTAGTTTTTGCCCCAAAGTCTTGTCCTGGTGTCACTCCTGCTTTTCTGGAAATCTTTTTCAAACTTGGACTATTGTCAATCTCAATCAACTTTCTGTTGAACACTAAATATAAGAGAAAAAGGCTGATAATGCTACTGCTTCTATTGTATCTGGACTTGTACCACTGAGATGCAGCTGATAGTTTGTAATAGAACTAGTCCAATTACTGGGCAGGCTGGTAGTGTGTCTCAAATTCTAGATGATAGGGTACCACTAAAAACGAACCAACAGGGTATTGATTCATTTTATTTTATTATGATGAGGAGTTTAACAATTGGAGAGAAGTCTAGGATCATCTCTGCTTTGTAATTACTCATATAATTTAGTTCATAGATTCATAATTTTGATTTAATCGTTACCCTGTTTTTATGCAATATTACACAATCATAATACTGTTTGATGCCATTTTTGGTACCCTATTTTGTCTGCTGTGTAGCCTTGTACTGTTACATTTTTTTTTTTTTTTGCTGGCTACAATATTCCAGTTATAAGATGGATCACTTGTGATGTTTTACTCACAGTGATATCAAGATAAACACAACCACGGCACTTATCAATCTATCTCAAAACATCAAAACTCTCTGCCACCTGATGACAACAAAGTGAGAAAACCTTTTGAAAAGGGATAGAAGAAAAACATAAGATTCTTTCTCCAGGAGAAAATAAACCCAAAATTTTAAGGAAATTGGAAGATTTTAGGAAGCATTATTTAAGGAGCAATGTCATATTTGGAGGGTAATCATTATAGATGGAGGTGCAAATTGGGGTTCTGTTGCTTCAGAGAAAGATCAAATCTCTCTCTCTTTTTTTTTCTCTCTCTCTCTCCCCCTCCCCTCCCCCTCCCCCTCCCCCTTTCCCTCTGTGTGTGTATATTTGTGGGGTGCAATGATCTTCCAAATCAAAAGATTGAGTAAGGCTTGAGCTGTGGCGTCCTTTTTTCTAGAAATGAAAATCTGAAACCTTGATTACATGTGATCTTATCTTCTTTTTAATATGCATACAGATCAGATCAGAAGAATAAGTTGTATAATAGGCATTCATGAATGTACATCCTCCTGCATTGTGTCTGATATAGAAAAACACATTTACAAGTAATTCTAAAATGCAGCAAATGAGGAAGGTTTGAGAAAAGATTCATACATATATATGTGTATGTATGTATGTATGTATGTATGAATGTATGTATATATATATATATATATATATGTATATATATATATATATATATATATATATATATATATATATATATATGTAGGTCTTTGGTTATTCGGGTTTTCTCCCATGTAAAATTGGAAGTGTCTTGGCGATGTTTCGACGAAGTCTCATTCGTCATCTTCAGGCTGGTGCTTTCGGCTTCGTGCTTCTAGGAGCAATGTGTGATTGTAGCTGTTTCCTCCTTTTAACTGCCAGTGGGGGTATGAACTGATTGGATGAGAGCTTGGCTGTGTTCTGATTGGATGGAGGTGTGTTCTGATTGGTTAGGAGCTTGGCTGTGCTCTGGTTGGCTGGGGGGTTGGCTGTGCTCTGATTGGCTGGGGGGTTGGCTGTGCTCTGATTGGCTGGGGGAGTGTTCTGTTTGGGTGGGGGCTTTGTTGTGCTCAGGTTAGTCTGAGTTGCAGGAGGGTTTAAAATGGTGAACTGCATTGCTATTTTTTGGCTTTGCCAATCAGAGCACAGCCAATCAGAGCACAGCCAACCCTCCAGCCAATCAGAGCACAGCCAAGCTCCTAACCAATCAGAACACACGTCCATCGAATCAGAACACAGCCAAGCTCTCATCCAATCAGTTCATATCCCCACTGGCAGTTAAAAGGAGGAAACAGCTACAATCACACATTGCTCCTAGAAGCACGAAGCCGAAAGCACCAGCCTGAAGATGACGAATGAGACTTTATCGAAACGTCGCCAAGACACTTCCAATTTTACGTGGGAGAAAACCCGAATAACCAAAGACCTACATACAAACGCCTGCGAAAACCTCAGTAAATATATACATATGTATGTATGTATGTATGTATGTATATATCATACATCATTTGTGTACAATCAAGCTTTAAAAGATAGACTGTCCCTCTTGGTTTAAGAATTATAAGTAGTTTTGAAAAAATGTAATATTCTGCTGTAATTGGGGTTAGTACAGTGGTTCTCAACCTGTGGATCGGGACCCCATTTGGGGTCGAACGACCATTTCACGGGGGTCGCCAAACAACGCAGTCCGCCATTTTTTCCCCCTTTTCCTTAGCTGTGCTACTCCCTTTTATTCTATTGGCTTTTGAAAGCCAATAGAATAGACTCTCTTGAATAGAGTCTAATTCTATTGGCTTTCAAAAGCCAATAGGAATTGTCCAGGCTATCTCTGCCCTGCTGAGCCCACCAAAAGTCCCATTCTGCAAACGGTGCTGCACCAGTTGAGTAGTCCTCGACTTAAGACCGGTTGAGTAGTCTTCGACTTATGACCGGTTGGGGGTCACGGCATTAAAAAGGTTGAGAACCACTGGGTTAGTAGGATATATTTACAAAACATTACAATTTGAGAATATAGAGATTGATGTTCTCTATGGGGAAAATTTTCAGTTTTTGAAAAGGCCTACTTTTTCCCCTCAAACTATTGGATATCTTTAGTCCTTGGTTTGTGGTGTTTCTTCTATTGCTGTAACTTTATGATGGAAAGCAGGGCATAAAATATTTTCAATATTTGAGCTTTTCCCTATCTGTCATTTGTCTGAAAACTCAAAATCTTTCCAAAATTGTTTTATGGTCATCTAGATTATCGAAGCCAGCTTTGATAGTTCTCATCAATACAATTTCTGAAAGAACTAGTATTGGGAACTAGTAATTCATATAGGAGGGGAGTTTTTCAGTGATCCCAGCTTGATAAATGGAAATGACCATTGACTTGTAATTGAAGATTGAAGTCTCATTATTGGCTTTATTCTTTTCCAATCTCTGTCCCTCTGTCTCTGCTTCCAGAAGAAAGGAAAGAAAATAATATTTCTTATTAGTTTTTCAGTTAATAAGTTCTATAACTGAGGGACAAAAAAACCCCAGACAAAAATAGGAATGAAAATAACCTCTGCAATTTTATGTAAATATGAGCCAGAAGCATGCCTCATCAGTGGCAGGTGTTGTTGCTGTGTTTTTGTTGTTGTTGTTGTTGTTATGGGATTGTAATTCTTTCTTTCCTGCCTCTCTGCAAAACTAATATTTGCATGTCAAGAAAAACTCCTGCATCTATGGAGGTTCCCTCTAAACGTAAATAGCAGCTTTGGAGAAACCATTGTTGGAAAGTTCATGGTGTGTAACATAAAAGTAGAGGACTCTTCTGGATTTTACCTTTCCCATTCCTCCCTTCTCTGGATGCTAGTGCTCAGGTTTTCACATAGTTATCCCCATAACAAAATAAAATAAAATGTACATGGAGGATATTGCTACAATTAATTTCATATTGGATTACTTGAGAAATCGCTTTTGTATGCTCATAAGGGACTTTTGTCTAGGCCCTGATAGCATGGAAGGTGCAAGAATGTGATTATTCTTCTATTAGGAGCAATTGAGATAACATCTAGTGACAATCCTTCTATATAGTATTAAAATGATGCATCCTTCTTTCTTCCCCTCAATACATATGAAGCATATTCTTTTTTTTAATAAATATTTTTATTGAGTTTTATAAAGGTAATAAAGGGATAGGGTCAAAAAGGATAAGACAACGGGAAGCATACAAAAAGTTTAGACCAGGGAAAAGGGGCAACACAAAAGTGAGATTAATCCCACAAAATAACATCGCTTCAGCAAGTCTATCGGGTTTACATATTAAATCTTAATAATTACTCTACTATTAAACAACTTTCCATATAATCATGTAAATAACAAATTAGTCAATAAATCTCATTCATTTCACTATTTAACAATGCTTAATATTAATTAATTATAATCACTTTAAAATAATAATATATTACATATCAATTATAGTTTACCATATTATTTAAGATCACAAATATACAAAAAGGAAAAAGAAGAAGAAGAAATAAGAACAAGTTCATACAAATAATTATGGAATATAAATACAAATCATCAATTATCTCTTTAAATTTCATAACCTTTTCTCACTCTAGCGTGTTTCTAACCAATAATAAAAATTTCCCCATGTTTTAAAGTAAATTGTGTCTTCTTTCTCTTTCATTTCTAAAGTCAGTCTATTCATTTCTGCACATTTGAGTATTTTTGTTATTATAGCCTGGTAAGATGGTAAATTTTCATTTTTCCAAAATTGGGCAAATATTATTCTTGCTGCTGTCAGCACATGCAATATACTCATTCTCTTTTCCATAATTCAAACCTAATATCCCTAACAAACAGAATTTTGGTTTAAATTCTATCTGTATTTTAATCATCTCTTCTAGATATGGATCTTAAACCAAAGCTTTTTAACATTAGGATGTATCCACAAGAGATGGTAATAAGTGCCTGGTTGTTGTTTACATTTCCAACACATATTTGATACATTTTTAAACATTTTCTCTAATCTAAATGGTGTCATGTGCCATCTATAAAACATTCTATATAGGTTTTCCTTATAGAAGCATATCCTAATGTATACCAGTCAGTATAGGAACCTAAGCTTAAGATTTATTATTTATTAATTTTAAAATGAGAAAAAGAAAAAAGTCAAAAATTACGAATTACAAAATACAAACATTACACAGAAAAGTTTGTGGAATAATACAAGGTAAAATTAAAAGGAAATATGAATCATTCTACATAAAGAAATAACTCACTTTTATTCTTATATATCAACTTGTACTGAACAAATATAAAGATAGCTTTATGGAAAGTTAACATTTTAGCATTTTCATTCTACTTTTTGGTAAAAATGGATTGAACCTGGTAGTCATTTGTGTTTTTTTTTCCCCGTTGCAACAACAACATGTAAATGCCAGAGATGTGGGAAAGAAGGAAGGAAAGAAGGGAGGGAGGGAGGGAGGGAGGGAGGGAGGAAGGAAGGAAGGAAGGAAGGAAAAATCAACTGCTTGCTTGTTTCTCAGTTTTGTGAAGATACTAAATAATTTTCACCATTTTATGTCTGTAAGATTTTTTAATTAGGCCTCCTGAATGTCAACTTTCTTCAGCTTCAGAAGAACATACTTTGCCTTTCCTGTAGCTATGGCATGGTTCTCCTATTTAAGATCTGCAGACAGCTTTCTGCAGTTCTCCCTTTTGCTTTTTAGCAAATTTTATCTAGATAAATTGAGTTGACCAGTGGGAGAAGAGAAAGAAGAGTCGGGTCTCTTCAGGTTCTGTGAAAATACTCCCAATAAGTGAGATCTAAAGGATCTCCTGGTTCCATCTCTGATGATGGATGGTGAAACCCATATGATATTAATATCTGTGATACTGATTATGCAGAGTTCCAGCATCTCATGGGGAGAAAGAAGTTGTGGTATCAGTTTCTGTGGGAACAGAACTTCTACTGTTCTTCTGGTTTGTTGACCATTGCCAGAGCTGCTTTTGATTGATGCAGCCCAAATCTTTAAGAAGGCGGAGGACATCATTGCGGAACTTAATTCCTATGAAAGCATACAGGAAAGGATTGAGACAGCAGCGGAAGCAAGCCAAGCTGTAAGTCACATCATTAGCCACATCTAGGGTCTTGATGGCATCGCACTGGCCAGTGGTTCGGTTGTATTTTGAAATGGTCCTGAGGACTATGATGCAATTGTAGGGGAGCTGAAGGAGAACAAAAGCTATCATGACTACAACAAGGATTTTGATTACATGTTTTCTTTCAAAGCTATGGGGTTGCAGCAAATTTCTGATGATGACACAATAGCAGAAAGTCATTACAAATAGAGGTAAGCAAAACCCAAAGACCATCTGAGATACTCTTATACTGATAGTTAAGGCTATATGATCACCTGTGGTGATGAAACATTGTGGTGGGTATGAAGGATGTTCATAAACACTGGTATGGATCACTTCTGGGACAGAAAAAATAAAAGCCAATGTCCAAATCAAGAAACAGGTAACTTTGCTGGCAAACATTCTCTGGGACCGAAGGCGGTGGGCTGAAGTTGCCTGAACAATGGCAAAATATCTATCAATGCTGATGGAGAGAAGCAGCAGCATGCCACTGAAGAAACTCATCTGGCAGATGAGGTAAATTGCTTTGCATGCAAAGTCCCCAAAAATCCAGTGCTTGGCTGCACTGACAGCCCAAAATGGGAGAGTCAAAAGAAAGAAGATGTCTGATAAGGCCAGATTGAATAGATAGATATCAGTCATTGTCTTGAGCCTCTTGAAATAGATGTAGGTTGCCATAACCAAACCATTGCCTGCCAGTCCCACAAAGCATATCAAGGAATATGCAACAGGGAGAAAAATAGCACGGAATTTCCGGATCTCATCCTTCTTGCACATCTCTTCAAACTGACTGTAGTCAAGATTGGAAAAATCTTCAGTGATGTAATCCAGTGTTACTTGGCTCTTTTTAGTAACATCTTCATCAAAGCTGGAGTTGCTATTAATCACAATGTCACCTTTGCAGAACTGGAAGGGAGATACAACATGGGTTATTTTTATCTCCCTGTATTCTTTTAGTTGTGATTTTTTATTTTGTATTGCAAAGGAAATGATCAGGTAAGAATGGCCTGTTCTTTGAGTGTCCTTCTTTAGGGACCATAAACATGACTAATATTAGTTTTGTTTCAGTTGAATTATGATTTAATGAGGCTACTGTTAGAAGTTTTTAGTCTATACTTTCCAAAATTCCTAAGATGAAGGAGTAATGTTTCATCACATACTTGGAAAGTAAGTAAACTCTTTTGAACTGAGTTTTATTCCTGATGACAATAGGCAAGCTCATGCAATATTCTCCGCAACAATGCAAAAATGCTTTGTAACTGACTTTGGAGGTGTTTTTATCTACCCCAAAAGCTTTGTATTTCCTGGAGTTTCCCCATTCAAGTAGTAATCAAAACTAACCCTGCAGAAGAACTTATTCAAACATATAAAGTGGGGGAGGGGGAAACTATGTGGAATAATATTTATGCAATAGCATGCATACACTTATCCATCATATTGTTCCCTATTGTTCCCTGGAGTAAGTAGCTTTATGCAAGGTACAGAAAAATATTGAGGAGCAGGAGCAAAAGAAATTAGAAGCAACAGATAAAAGAATCAAACTAAACCTAGTTAAACCCAACACTATTCATTATACTACTTTTCACT
The DNA here is from genome assembly GCF_016545835.1 of Crotalus tigris. Taxonomy (NCBI): domain Eukaryota; kingdom Metazoa; phylum Chordata; class Lepidosauria; order Squamata; family Viperidae; genus Crotalus; species Crotalus tigris. The sequence continues at coordinate 593,157 of NW_024097068.1, forward strand.
CTTCTGTTCTTGCCAATCACCCATGTTACATCAAATTGCCTTTTGTTCTTTAAGCTTCCTGTCTTCCTTTTTTTTGTTTTTTGGGGGCTTTTTTGTGTGTGGATCTCATCTACTGTAGCCAGTCAAGGTTTTCTGAGTCTTCCCCTTCCTTTCTATCTTCACTCTACCTTCTTACATTTACTTATGTTCAATATTTTTTAATTTTAGTGTACGTTTTTGGTACTTTTCATTCATTCATTCATTCATTCATTTATTCACTCATCACTTATTTTTAAAGTTTTTAAAAATCATACATAGTTCTTAAGAAAACCATTCTTACTGCATTCAATTTCCCGTACTTAGCCAATTCTCAGTTCCCAATAATGAAGAAGGTAAAAGCACCTTTTTATGCACAGGTCATTAATTTTTTTACAAACCTTATAGGCCACATAATATTCATTATTTTTCTACCACTATTTGCAGAATTTTAATATTTGTCCATCCATTTTCTGACCTTTAGTAACCTTTTATCATGGCATACAAATACATCTACTTACAGTATTTTCTCACCATTTATGTATTCCTTGAAATCATTTTCCCTATCAAACAGTAGAGTTTCTGGAACATTAATATTCAAATTCATATCCTGTGATGAATTTGATACAGTTTAAAATTTGCTGCAAATTGTTTGGGTTGTAGTGCTGTATTATCTGGTTGCAATGTACATATACATGTGCATTATTATCCATCATCCATCTCAAATGTCATCACAAGCACTAAACTTTCAAGGGCATATCCTCAGTCATAGTCTTATTATATTTTCTGTTTATTGTTCAATCATTAGCTAAGCATTCTATTTATACTCACATAAACTTTTATTTTAATCATATATGGGTCATTGTGTTCAGCAACCAATTTTCAACTCCATATTCACACTAAACGTAATTCAGATACTTTCTCTAAATCAACAAATATTCCTTTTTGCAAAGTTATTTATCTCTCTGTAAAAGAGAGCAATAATCACATTCTTCCAAATATCTGGCATGGAAGTAGCCTTCAAACTGATGTTAAAATATTTCACAACTACTATATAATTAAACCACACCCATATTTTAACATTTTTTTCCAGATGGATCATCTATACCTGCTGCTATAATATTTTTTAAATGTTGTCATAGCAATTTTCACTTTTTTCCATTATTTTTTCCAGGACATTAATACTTACAACTTTGATATCAATTCCATTTTTTGTCATATCATTACCATTTCCACAGACATCTCCACAATGCTCTCTCCTGCTTTGTTGCACTTCAGTTTCATTCCAAATTATTTCATCACTTTTATTCTTAATCCCATTTACTTGTCAAAGGTTATGTTTTCAGCTCTTCTCATCCACTTTCAGGTTCTAGCTCAACCAGATTATATTAAGGGTTAAATATGAAAAATCTCTCTTAGAGTGGAACTTAGAAGCTTTCATTCCAATGCAAATATTATATCTAGATGACAAAAGAAGTACTGAGAAGATAGAGTCAATTGGATTGAGATGGATGGCTAAGGAAATTAAATAAACAAATAAATAACTCCCTCAGATTCCCGATTTACCTGCACATGAACACCTATTATTTTTTAAAAAAAAATATGTAAGGGAAAAAAAAGTATGCAAGTAATATTTTGTCTGTCTGAACCCTTAGATTTCATTTTCAGTGAAAGCTTTTATAAAAGAGCTTTCTCAAATCGTTACAAGTTGATGTGTTGATAGCAATTCCCAAAATTTAGAATCTTCTGGCTGGAAATTGTTAGCGTTTCTATTCAATTATACATAGAGTGGGGAAGAATGTAATAGAACAGGAAAAATATTTATTCAAGATGGGAGGATGGTAGCCATATGAAAAATATTTGTTTCAGAAGCAAAGTCCCCCTGAATTGAAACGGTATTATTACTACAATGTAAATAGACACTGGACTGTAGTTTATGGAACTTTTCCCTGCTCATATTTAACCATAGTACAAACAAGTCCTGACAACTCTTTTTTTTTTTTTTTTACTGTCACCACAACATTTCCTTTGTTATGGTTTTCTCATAAAACTTTGAAATGTTTTTCTCATTTCTCATCCATATCTGGGGAATGAGAAAGATTTAAATCATCTTTAGCTATGCCTGTACTAAAATACTCTTCCACTCATTAATCAGACATTATCTAAGGCAGTCTTTCTCAACTGTGATCACTTGAAGATGTGTGGAATTCAACTCTTAGAATTGTCCCAACCAATGTGATGGTTTGGGAATTCTGGGAGGTGAAGCCCATACATGTTCAAGCAGCCAAGGAACAATGGTCTAAAGATAATCTCATGGTGTAAAATCTATTAGGTTTGAAAAGAAGTCAAATGACTGCTATGATTGAGAGACTGGGATCATCAATGAAGAGAGCTAATATGAGGCTGTTATTCTGAATCAGGCTGAATCAAAAATGAGTAAGTAGCACTTCATTTCAGCAGTGGGGTAAAAATTGAGAGCCGTGAGATGAGCTGCCGTATAAAAATAAATAAATAAATAAATAAATACTCAAAACACGTTACTTTTGGGCAAGAATTAGAATACTTAAAAAGAAGAATGCTGTTTATGTAGCAAGGACACATAAAGGATCAGTATGTAAAGCTGGGATTTTGTTAGTGAAGATTTTATGTTAAATTACAAACAATACTTATTTATGGTCTCTTGCAAGGTAGTTTATAAATGTTCCCCCAAATGTTCCAGAAACAGCTTATTGAAACCATAAATGGCATTAGATATTAACAACAGTAGAAACTGTTCTTGATTTGTTTCTGAGATAACAACAACTAATATTATAGAAAATGTTAATATTCCTCACAAAAGTTATGAAGGGCAAAGCCAGATGATCCCATTTAAGTGCTGACCATTGGGCTTTAAAATGAGATAAAACATGGCAATATAACACTTGATTTTTCTATCACTGAGCCCTGTTCTGTCACAGTAATGAGTCCAACAAGTGATACTGTCCTTGTTTTAATGCAGGATAAATTAAGGAAAGTGACTGGCGCTGCAATAGAATAGGGATGTTGGTAGTGAATTCAATGTTGTCCTTATGGCAGCAGTGCCTCAAAATATTGTGTGGATAGCCATGAAGCCAAAATAAGTGAGCAAAATTGTGCCCCCACCCCAATACTGTAATTGAAAGAGTAAAAAGCACTGTCATGTGAAAGCCCTTTTTGGCAAAAGCAGTTAAGACTTGCATTACATTCAATGGTAACACAACCTGTAATACTTAACTGACAGAAACCAGCTTTTAGCAAGTATTTTGTCAAATGTGAAGCTAGATACCAGTGTGAGAACCAGGTATCAGATTTACCCTAAAGCCTAACTAAAGGGACCCCGGAAAGCCACTCAATGACCTGGAGAGAAGGAAGCATTCTTACAGTAATCTGAAGTGACTATAGGAACTGAGCAGATCCCATAATTAACAGCACCATCAGCTACATTATTGTCATAGTGCATTAAATTCGATCTATGAAGAAAACATGTGTCAGGGAAAAAAGACAAACAATGTTTGAGAATAGAATATTTACAGTTGACTTTAACACCCTTTAAATTAAACTAGAGATAAGGCTAAAGTAATATGGCATAACATTAAAAAAATGTTACCAGAACATGTTTCAGCTATGAGTAATGAAACTTAGTTATGCTTGGGTAGCAGCACTAAAATAAATTAGATTTGGGTTGGCCAAAGCAAAGAAAACTGATTTTTTGTGACATTCATTTTGAAAAATTCCAAAACGTCATCTAAGATTCAGTTTCACTGGAAGTTTAAAACAAGTAGAAGAGTTGGCTCTATGAAGAAGTTCACAGAATGATGGATAATTTCTAATCAAATGGTGAGAAAAATAAGAATGACATTGACCCAATTTTTGATTGAAGATGGAATAAGGATGGAGCAATTAAGGGAAGAAATAATGGGAGCAGAACAGGATAAAGTATCAGAAAACTGGAAGTAGAAGAGATGCAAAAGTAGGGGCTAAAATAGTGGTGTGATGGAGGAAAAAAGAAGGGGACTTAGGAAGAGCAAACAGAGAGATGTAGAAAGAGGACATCACAGGGACAGGTGGAGGAGGTGGAGGAGAATGAAAAAAATGATGTATTCGAGGAGGCACCTGCCTTATGTTTGAACTGCTTCTTCTTCATCATCATCCAGGTTTTGTATGAATCCATATGTTGGGTACAAGACACAGATTTAGTGGAACAAAACAGCATGACATTGGTGCAAATCTGGAAGGCTGGTTGGGGTCAGTGTTGGTATTATTCTTACCTCCTTACAAAAGGCACAAGACAATGTGATTTATCCATTGTATACAGATGCATAAATTTCAGACTTGGTAGAATAAAATGGCACAAAACTGGTACAAAGCATAGGTTTTTACTGCTCATAGCAATATATATATAAATATTAGCCTTTTTCTTTTGAACTCCAGATTGAAATATTTGTACTCCCTTAATGATGGGGGTACAAAATCCATCCCTGATAGAAAAAAAAGCAGTTCAAATTTTTGTCTTGGTTTTAGCTTTGGTTTGCAAAGCTAAAGATCTGATTTGCAGTTACTGAACTATGCTGTACTGGGTTGAGTGAAAGAACCACATCCTGTGGGTTTACTTGAAGCAACATTGCCTAAAAAGGAAAGAGGACAAGGCAACTATCCTTGGGCTCTCTCTACCTGTGTGAAAGTGAGCGTGCCAAGAGAAAGAAGAAGAATTAATTCACAGCTTTTAAGTGAAACTTTGCCACTAACCTAACCACATAGCTTTCATTAAGATTAGCCTGTGAGGTTGCTTTGTTGTTTAGCAATTACGTTTATGCTTAGCAATCTTCACCCCATGAATTCAACTGCAAACCCATCAGCTCTAGTCTATACCATGCAGGGTAGGTCAAGGGGAAGACGTCATAGTGAAATACATTTGAGAAGTAACATGTCATTGTTGGCAATTTCAAAACAAGAAGTTCCATGCTTTGTCAGGTCAAAAGTCTACTAATCTCATCTTTTATTTTTTAAATGATGAAAAAAGATACTTTTGCAAAGTATAAAAGCTAGTTTTGAGAAAAAAGAATCACCCCCTCTGACAGTGATTAGCTGTGCAAAGCCTTCTTTTCATTAACATTTATGTACAAAAAGCACAAAAAAAAAACAAGTTAAAACGGCTTCAAAGCAACTTGTAAAAACAGTGAGCCAGTGGCCATAACCTGATTTATCCATGGTTCAGTGGCTGAGCTCAACTTTATTGTTAAATCATAATCCATGGTTTACAGATAGTGGTGACTTAATTCATATGACATATTAAGTTATGATGACTGAGGACCTCTCATCTACATTCCCCAATCTATTCAACAATGTCACATTTATAATATTTATAACATGGCACCCAAAGAAAAGGATGGGCAAGGAACATAGACAGTTGAAGGAGGTGGTTTAGCCCTGCTTCTCTCCCAACAGCAACAGCAGTGAGCAAAGAAAGGCTGGAGTTAGAAGGTGCATAGTGTTTTCATCAGCTTTATGATGTACCTGGAAAAGTAGAGGAAGCTTCCAAAATAAGGCAGCTTTCAGCTGTTGATCTAGAGGAGGAGACAATACAACAGATGAATACAACGTTAGAAGCCCTCTTGTGAGAAAGAAAGAGAACCATCATTGCATTACTTGCTGAGCAAACTAGACCCAAATCGAAGACAGATTGGATTGCCAAGATTTCCACAGCTTGGTGCCTTCTTGATAGACTGGGCTACAATTCTCAAAATCTTGCCCAGTCCAGCTGGAGGGTATCAGGAAGTGAAGGGTACCCTAGGTTATTTTGTATTGCCATTTCTTAATGGGGGTGGAAAAGTCCATGAAGGATCATGTCCAAAATAACAGCAATCATTTAGGTATGGTTGGAGATTCCTACTTTCTTAGATAATTGACTCTAAGGTGTTGGCCAGCAAATTAATTCACTAGATTGTTCTTTTGACAAGGTGTTGAAAAGTGATGGATAGGGGGCTTGCACCCCTACCAAGTACATTCCTGGCTTACACACCCATAAGGACAGTTATCCCACTCCTGCATGACTCTTGCCTCCAACTTTTCTTCTGAAAAGCCAAAATTGGTTCAAAATTGGACCTGACTGTTATCTACTTTAGATTCAAAAAAGCAGCTTTGTTTGTCCAAAGCAACCCAACTGAAAGGGTTCAAAAACCAAAATAAAGTAAACTGAAATAGAAAACTCTCTAAATTGGCTTTTTAGGCACATTTCAGCTTTGGAGCTATTTTCCTAAAACATCTTGTCTGAATTTGTTATTTTTCAATTTAATACATTTATTTTGATTTTTGCTAGTATAAGGTTAAGAAAGGATCCAGGTTAAGATCTGGCTCTTCCCTCAAGCATTGGACTAGTATAGGAATTTCACCGAATGCATTTATATTTGGAATAAGAATACTATGGAACATTGGTTGGACAATTTCATTTTCTTCTCTGTTTTGTCATTTTTGTATGTTGTGAGCTGCCCAGAATTATACTGGATAAAATGATCAGCCGTATACCCCCTTTAAATAAGTAAACAATTACATCAATAATAATATAACTAATGTAACATAAGAAGCAAGTTATGCCCAAAAGCTATACAAATGAAATATACAATTATAAATGATTAATTTGGGAATTATAAGATAACTACAAATGAACATTTTCAACTAGCAATAACAATAAATGTAATCAAGTTAAAAATGTAATTAGAATTAAACAGCTCTCATCCATATAATTTATTACTTATTTATTTATTAAATGTTGAAACCTCCCAGCTCCCTCTCAGAGAAACTCTGGGTGGTGTACAAATGAAATATTAAAGCATAAAAACAAATATAAAATGTTAAGAAAAGCAAGAACGATTAAAATTCAATGTTAAAAGTTAATTAAAGGGGGGGAGATCTTTCAGGATGCTAGCCAGACTCACGGCTGCATGCTCCTCTGTGATTCCCCAGATAAGACATATAATATATATGATCCAAATAATAAAATATCAAGTGTATTACAGTATAATAAGGTAATATATGAAGGAACTGGAAAACAGCAAAATAAAACCATAAAAGCTAATATACTCAATGTCTTAATATATAGATAGCAGTGCAGTCATAATGTAGATTGGTAGATATTTTTTAAAAATCTGTTTTGCAATTTGCCATTTTTTTCTAATTGATAATGACATAACATGTAATGTGTATGTGAATGTATTTAAATATATGTATATAAATATATGTATAAATATAAATGTATATAATAAAATATTTCAGTCATTAGAGAACAACCATGTCATCTTGATACTCTTTAAAAGAGAACAACATTTGATTATAACATGTAAACCTTATATAGATGGAAATCTGTTTCTCTGTTTTATCATTTGAAACGGTCAGTTCTCCTAATCTTAAGGAAGCTAAGAGAAGTAGTATGAGACTTTGTCTATCTTTCTGATTTATGTGAGCAGAAATAAGCAGTTATTCTAAGGTGAGAGGATTTCACTCTGCACATGATCAGAGTCACTTGTTGTTCCTTTGACATCAAGAACTTATGCAGGAATTGAACTCTCAGAAAAGGTAACTTTCATACTCACCCCTGTCCATGGTCTTTTGCAAGCAGATGCAGAGAGGAAGTGTGAGTGCCGGTTTGTCAGGGAAAAGAAGCTCTGAATGAGCATTGAAGAAAACTTGTATATAAGGACCGCCTTTTTATTCTTGTTGACAACATGCTTGCATGTAAAACATATATGATTTATTGCCCTCGATGCCAAAGATTTAACCCTGGTTTCTCCACCTGTACAGTCAGTATTGAAGCAGAACTTGGAAGAGAGATTTAAATATCCTCAGATGTTTTCTGCTCTACTGGAGAAAGTATTCTGGTGCAACTGATAAGAAGAATTTACTCCCTTGAAGGCTGAACAGATTGTTGGAAGTTATATTTTTATGGTGATGTCTATTAGAGAAATAGCCTTCATGATATATGGCAACGGGATGTATTTACTTTTAAATTCAAGTACACCTTGTGTTTGTGGAGCTTTTTTTAATCTAGAAAAAATCCTGAAGACATATAAAAAGGAAGGAGACCAAGAGGGATAAGTAGATTATCCCCACAATGACCTTTTTTTTTTCTCTTAATAAAGTATATAGGACAAAACTAATCCACTCTGGAATGTTCCTTCTGAATCCTCCATCCTCTTACATTCTTAAAACAATTTTAGATGCTCTTGCCACAAAATGATTTCGAGCAGAATGACAAAAATATTTCTTAGAAGGCATAACTTCCCTTCTGTAAACAATGCATTTCAAAACAAGCAAGATCCGAGAATTAAGTTCTCTGAAGACCCGCCTAAACCAAGGGTATCTGATTGGGCAATTCTGGGAGCTGAAGTCTACAAATCTTAAACCTGTCAAGGTTGGATACCCATGCCCTAAACTATAATCAGTCCCAAATGAAGGGCCTGGGTCTCAGCATACCATCTCCAAGGTGGGTTGGTTCACTGGACAGAGCAACTGCAGCTACCCTGTGGGTAAGGCTGATTGACTTAATCTTGGGTATTGGTGGGACATTCATGCGTGGTGTCTTCCCAGCCTTTCTGAATAATTTGTGTATTATAAATGTGAGAAAAGGGGTACTTTGGGAGGCAGCAGTTCTCCAGAAAAAAATCCAACAGTTATTTATTCAGTTACTAGTTTTATATCACACCCATTTTTCCCCACAACAACCCTATGAAGTAGGTTGCTTTGAGAGCAAGTGACTGGTTTAGTCACCTTACAGGCATCCATGGCTGGAGATGGACTTGAACCCTAGTTTCCAAGACAATAGGCAACAAAAGCCACAAGGTATGTAAAATCTGTTGCATCATTGTTATGCCATCTATTTGCCATTATGCTGAAGGTGACCAATAAGGCAGCATTTATTGATCAATTCAGAGATCAGGAAAGCATTTATTGGTCAATTCAATCTGATGTAGAGACTCCTTCCATTCACTCTTTGGCTGGTTTTTTCTGCCACTATTGTCTCCTGAAAGAATCAAACAGAACTGTGCTGTGCTTCAAATTTGTCCAAAACCAGCATATTATGTTTTTAAAGTTTACAGGGATTCTCTTTGTCTTCCTTGGGAAATCCTATACAAATGGTTCCCTGACATAAGGGCATGCTGGCTTGTATCCCCACTCATGGGGATCTTCATGTTAGTGACCATTCAAAATGTGATGGTAATAAATAATTCATTTTCTTACCGATAAGCATATTTATGACCAGGTTTCATATACATGACAACCACATGCATTGGAGTGAGAGTAATGCTAGCTAAGCTTTATGAGAACTTTATCCATATAAGACAGATCAGACAGATGCAAGCAGAGATCTTTGCAGTCTCTTTCTCTCTCTTTATCAGTCGTAGTCATATATCCTAACAATCTGATTCTTATAACAGAAGTCAGTCACTAAATGAGAAGTGGGTGTATAGAATAACAGAATAACAGAGTTGGAAGGAACCTGGAAATCTTTAGTCCAACCCCCTGTTCAAGCAGGAAACCCTATACTATTTCAGAAAAATGGTTGTTCAATTTTTTCTTAAAAACGTCCAATGCTGAAGCACCCATAAGCACTGGAGGCGAGTCATTCTGCTGATTAATTGTTCTCACTGTTAGACCATTTCTCCTTAGTTCTAGATTAGTTCTTTCCTTGATTAATACAATATGATACTTGGATGTTTCCATTTTTTAGAAATTGATGGGAGCAATCAACTTGATGATCCTTGCCATTCCAGTATAATCCTGAAATAATATTAGAGTGGAAATGGAGGGAAATGCTTATAGAGAAATTGTGCTTATGACTCAGCTGCCTTTGTGACACTGCTTTTTTAAAACTTTATTTGTTTTGGATTATGATCAAACAGGATATAGGGTCATGCAACTAGACCTGTTGAACTCCTGCAGTGCCAATGATGGGCAAAAGATTTTCCCACTAGCTTGAAAAAGATAGAGGACAGCAAAGCCAAAGGAATCAATCCATTCCTTGGCCTCTCATGAGCTCTAGTCACTCTAAATCAGAACAACACTATTCAGTTATGAGTCAGAATGTTGGCAAATAGAAGAGGAATAGAGATTAGCAACATAATCAACATTAGGCCAATGTAGCTGTGTGCTGAGAAAAGGATATGGGGACAGTGCTTTAACTCAGGGACTGGGAAAGACCCTGTGTGGCAAAAGAAACTGCATATCCCCAAGTGAGGCTGAAAATCACAGTGTGGGAGAAGAGGGGGTGGAAGAAGAAAGCTTTGAGGTTTGAAGTAATCAAAGAAAGAGAAAGGTAAAAATATTTATGCTAAGGACTATGATCCTGTAACTGGTTGCTGCTGTGGCTTGCTTTTTAGAAAGAAGGGGGGGATTTGAAGCATTGATAAATTGCTTGCTTAGCTTATTCTTTATAGGCAGAAGCCAAAAGCAGTAAAAGTAGTCCTCATTTAACAACCACAATTGGGACTGGCAACTCCATTGTTAAGTGACATGGTAATTAAGTAAAACATCCAGTAACTGCACTATATCTAAGTTCCACTTGCTTGTTAAGTGAATTGCCGTGTGTTGTTAAGTGAGATATCACATGACCACAATTTGCAATTTTAGTGCCAGCTTCTCCAATGATTTTAGTTGTTGAAAGTGGATTGTGAAGCTCACAAATGACAGCCTTGTAATTGCTGGTCACTGCAATGGATATAAGTCTGAGGATAGGTATAAAGATACTTTTTTCAGTTCTGTAGTAATTTGAAGAACAATTATTAACCAATGGACTTGTAAATATAAACTTGTAAACACATACACAAAAATGATGGAGATAGCAGAAGGAGATTAGAGCTAATATTCTAACAATCATAATAGGACAAATCATTGCCAGTGTCTTTTTCCATGTGGATGTAAAGTTACCTGCCAAAATCAAGCTGGGATACACCTAAAAAGGTCAAATGAGATAATCATTTGAGCTGCTATAGAAGAATATCCAAGTTCTACCTGAAGAAGTACATTGGAATGGTTTCAAAATGTGAATCATCAGAATAGGCACAAAACAGGATCCTGAACAACAGTGCATTGGACACAGTATAGGCATTAATAGCAATTGTGAGTTTGTGGATCAGTGGTGTTAAACACAATCGTTACATTGATTTTGGCTAGTTTATTTGTGAATTTTCTTCTTATAGGTGCATAGATATATTTAAGTGAATTTTATGAAATCATTAGTTATTAACAGTACTTTTATTAGATTTCATAGGCATTCTTAGCATAATGAACTGTTTAAGCAATGTTACTTCAGGGACGTAAGCAGCTGGGAATTTATTACAGTACTCACTATGGACTGCCTTTGTTGTTTTGTGCATGTGTATACCCTATCAAATCATTCTGAGATTGTTTAATTGGGGGAGGGGGAAGAGAAAGTACATGTACTCCTCAGGTTACAACTGTTTGTTTAGTGACTGTTCAAAGTTATAACAGCACTGAAAGATGTGATTTATGACTGTTTTTCACACTTACAATTGTTGCAGCATCCTTATGGTCACATGATCAAAATTTAGACATTGGCAACTGGCATGTATTTGTGTCAATTACCGTGCCCCCTTCTGACACGCAAAGTCAATTGAGAAGCCAGATTCAGTTAACAAATGTGCTACTAACTTAACAACTGCAATAATTCACTTAACAACTGTGGCAAGAAAGGTTGTAAAATTGGGCAAAACACCCTATTTTATGCAAAACATAAACTAAACAACCATCTTGCTTAGCAACAGAAATTTTAGGCTCAATTGTGTTCATAAATTAAGGACTATTTATAACTCATGTAGTAGGAAGTGATCATTGTTGGGATGGAGAACTATTTCAAAGTCAATTCTGCCAAAGGATTTTGGCAGGTAACTTTACCTCCACATGGAAAAAGACCACTGGCAATGATTTGTCCCATTATGATTGTTAGAGTATTATCTCTAATCTTCCTCTGTGATTTCCATCTTTTTTGTGTATGTGTATGGCATATTAAATTATAGTCAATGATACTGATTTTTCTAGAGTCTCAAAAACTGAATTCTCATTTTGGGTCCTGAGGAATAGTTCTTTAATTCATATCTGATGGCTAAAAAGATTGGATCTCTAATTTCCTATTGTATAATGCCATTGTGGAAGAAATGCTGAAGGCCAAGTTGAAGAAGCTTATCATATTTAATACATTAAAGGTAGGAATAGGATTTTGTCGTCTGGCATTAAAATCACCAACTAACATTCCTGATGTTTTCTGCACTAATTAAATGTGCAGATAACTGTGGCCTCCTTCAGGGTGACCCAATTCCTTCTGAGTAATGAGAATTCAAATATCTATCTTCAGGGGCATGCTGGGGACTCTGCTTATATGGCAGATAAAATCACTCAGATTCATTCAGAGTTGAATTTGGGGAGGACACTGGGCCAATGGAGATGCCCAGGATACATTCATGCTCAGTTATTTGGGATTGGCTTGAGCATGTAGCTTCTCACAGGTAGCTAGGAAATGTGAACTTAATCACTTATCTTTTAGATCCATGCCTCCCACAGCTGGTAAAAGCCTCTCAGGAGATGTGCCTGGGTAAGTACTAGTGGTGATTAATGCTTGAAAGGGACTGTAGTTTACCCCTTTCTTAAGAGCCATCACTAGCTTTTATCCTGAGGGTTAGTTTTCACCCTGACTCCAAGTTCCCTTTTTGGGAAAGGGTGTTCAGAAGAGGGTGGCTAAGTGAAATGAAATAGAACCTTCTCATTCAGGATTTAGATCTGGATATGGAACAGAATGACATTAGTAACATTTTTTATGATCTCTGGTGGGAGTGACAGGGGACAGTACCTCTGTCCTTGCTCTATTTGACCTCTCAGTGGTTTTTAATACCATTAATCATGGTATTCTGAAATGGCTTCAGGGGTTAGGAATGTGAGGTTCTGTGTTATCCTGGTTCACTTCATACCTTTGAAGCTGTTTTAGTCAGTGTTGATTAGGAATGAGAGATCTGACCCACAGCCCTTGCTTTGGGGGTTCTGCAAGATTCAGTACTGTCTTTGCTTCTGTTAAAGATCTACATGAAACTGCTGGGGAAGATCATCTGTCATGGGTGAGATACTATAAGTATGCTGATGATACTCAATTGTACATTTCTGCCTATGGTGAATTAAATAATGTCATAACCATTCTCTCTCAGTGTTCCAAAGGTAGGAGTCCTATTGAGGTCTGGGTGGGGAGCAACAGGCTAAAACTGAACTAGCAAGACAGAGCAGCTTTGGAGAATTGCCATTTTTGGTTATAGATTGGGTTGCACTGCACAAATCAGATAAAAATGAAGTCTGAGGATTTCTAATTTGCTGCCATTTCCTCTGTTGATGAGGATATTCAGGAAGGGTGGTGTTGGTATTTCTTTTTTCCTTGTGAATTTATTCCTTTGAAGATGTTATTATTTCCTGTGTCTTCTCTAGTTGTTTTTTTTTTTATTATGACAATCCTGACAAAGTATACTGGATCCATACTTTTGGTTGTATGAGTGGAAGTACTATAATTTCTAGATGTTGCTTAAAGTCTCTGCTATGAGTCCTCAAAGTGATGATCCCATGGATGTTCTTCTGATTTGTTGGTATATTTGTCTATCGAACTGAAAGTAGGTGGTAAGACAAGACGGACGAGGTTAATGATTTCAATTTTCAATTTTAGTCTTAGTGTATTTGATTAGGTTGGGTGTGTTAGGCAGCAATGCTGTCATGGATTATTTCACTAATTCTAGGTCCATAGGTACAAAACGTCCTTTGACATTGTATGAAACTATGATCTCATCTTCTTTTATCAGTTTTTTTATTTTCTGGAGACATTTTAGTAAGGAGTTGATAGAATATTTGTTCCCCTCTGTGAGATGTCCAAGCTTTTTTTTTAGTTCTGTAACTATGTTGTAGATTGGAGTCCCTGTTAATGATATAATTGTATGGAGAGGTATTCATTATTCATTCATTCATTCGCTATCTGCTGTTAGAATGATGATGGTGTGGTCCTTTAGGTCAGTGGTTCTCAATCTTTTTAGACCGGTGACCCCGGTCATAAGCAGGCGGCGTGCATGCGTGGCGCCGCCCTCTGCGCAGCATGCATGCGCGGTGCCGCTCCCTGCGCTGGCTGAGAAAAAAAATGGCAGATCGCGTTGTTTGGCGACCCCCGTGAAATGGTCGTTCGACCCCAAATGGGGTCGCGACCCACAGGTTGAGAACCGCTGCTTTAGGTTTTTGAGGGCTGACTTTTGCTTTCAGTTGGTTCTGTTTCCATAATCTTCTGGTCTGTGGTATTATTGTCTACCTTACATTTTCTTAGGTTTCTGAGTTATCTCAGAAACCCAAACTTATCTCTTACCTGCTGAGCACCAATTCAGAGTAGCTGCAAGAGGAAAGTCAGCACATTATGTGCTTTCCATAGGGGCTCTTTGTGGAAAGATGGTTCCTGTAGTTCAGTATAGTGAGAGATGTAGGATAAAACAAAGTTGGCAAAGTCATTACTCAGCAAGGATTGCAGAAACTGAGAATATGTGATCGTAAGACCTGTTTCATAGAAGAGATGTACGAGATAGACCAGATTAGGTAACTGCACAGAAAGACCAGAACTATACTTTACTGAAATAGGCTATAGTAACAGAAACTTGCAAGTCTGCTTGTATTTTCCTTCCTCTCACTCATACCCCATTGCAGTGTTTCCTAAACTTGACAATTTTAAGGCATGAGGACTTCAACTCCCAGAATTCCACAGCCAGCAACGCTGGCTGTGGAATTCTGGGAGTTGAAGTCCACATGCCTTAAAATTGTCAAGTTTGGGAAACACTGCCCCATTGAATTAGGAAGAAATTTGTCTGAGTCTCTTCTTGACAGGCATAAACAGTGGTCTTGACAAATAGAGCTATTTAAGCAAAGCAGTACCAGACTGTAGTTTTAACAGATCTTCTTTTAGGTCCTCTAACCTCTAAAGGGTAATTGCTTGTGCCATGTTTAATAGTTGCATAAAGGAGTTATTTACCAAAGTTCTTAGGGTGAATACCTGATTTGAGAAAATTAAATGGTCTTAGATCATGTCTTCATTATCTGTGCTTCAGTTTATTGTCTGAGTTGATGTGAAATGTAGAATAATTTTAGGCAGTGAAATGACTTGGCAGAGAAACCTATATTTTATACAGGCAGTCCTTATTTAATGGGTGCCTCATATAGTGACCGTTCATACTTCTAACAGACATAAAAAAATAATTTTGCAACCAATCCTCCCATTTATGACCTTTGCAGGTTTGTAAAGCAAAGGAAAGCTAAAAATAAGCATAGTAGCATTCTCACTTAGCAACCAATTTGCTTAACAACTAAGTTGCCAGTCACAATTGTGATAGCTAAAGAAGGGCTATCCATATAAGGGAGCAAAAGTTTAATGTTCAGGTACTATAACAACAACAACAAAAAAAAACTAGTTTGAATAAATTTGAAAGACTTCCAAATATTTTTCATTTGAAGCAGCAGGAGTGGAATAGTTGGAGTTTTGAATTTAATTAAGATTCAGCAGCTGATGGAGTTAGGGCAGGGGTCTTCAAACTTGGCCCTTTTGTGACTTGTGGACTTCAACTCCCAGAATTCCTCAGCCAGGCATGCTGGCTGAGGAATTCTGGGAGTTGAAGTCCACAAGTCATAAAATGGCCAAGTTTGAAGACCCCTGAGTTAGGGAGTCAGTCTTCTGGATCCATGTGGGAGATTTTAGCAACTGGCACAAATTAGAATGGCTGAATTGCAATAAGTACATTTGTTTTTATCAGTAATACTGTTACTCATATAAGCATTATTTGACTTTGTTATAGAGCATAATTACATGGAGTATCAGAGATGAGGCATCAAGGGGGCTTCGGGTTGCCATCTGAGCAATAAATTGGTCTGCTCCCATCTATGGAATATAAGCTTTCAACTATTCTGCAGTCAGAGGATTTATAAGGTTGTACAGAGCATCAATTCTTTTAATGGCTGTTAAAAAAATTACTGTTCTAAAAAAATTACTGTTTTGCCATCAGTTCAGATTGAGAGAGCAGCTGCTTGTGCAGATCTTCTGTGCCTGAGTGGTTTAATAGATTATCTGACAGTGAGGTTGTTCTCAAGAAATGGGAAGATTCGTTTTATTATTGCTCTGTAAATCTTCAAGTTCACTTCCTATTAAATTTAAGGATCACCTTAAAGTGAATAAATCTTTTCTGTTTACTGAGATTTGGTCCACAGTTAATATTAACTTGTCAATCTTCATTTGTTCTGAGGCTTTCTTAGGACTTGGGTAGCCATGCTTCTTCAAGATCTTCTTTTTCTCTATCAAAATTATTTAGATGTTAGTTTCCTAGGAGCAAGCTTCTCAGAACTAATTCTGAGAAAAAGAGGTGAAATAAGTGAAATAAAATGGATAAAGCCAATTGTTGAGAATAGGAAATACCTCCAAATATATAGGCATCCACTTAGACTGACAAAGGCTGAGTTGGCCACAAGAACATATAGTTCCTCCAAGTTGGAAGGAGGTTAGTATACAGTTTTTTCACAAAACCTCTTCGATGAATTACGTAAGTAGCATAATCTTGCTATTTTCCAGAGCTGGAAGCCATGAGTCCATCGAAAATATAGATTATTAGGTAATGTGAGTCCTGCATCATTAAAAGGAATTGTGGGGTTTGCCAGGGCTTTCTGGTGGCTATGTAGAGTAAGAAAAGAGTTCACACAGACTCTCCCTCCCTCTTTTGAGATGGAGTTTGTTAGGATGAGAAAAACAGAATAGCTACTCAAATGGTTTATATATTTTTCATATAAGCATTATTTGACATTATTGTAGGGGGAAGCAGGATATATTATGGATCCCCTCTCTTAAGGAGGTCCATCTAGTGGAACCAAAAAGAAGGGCCTTCTTTCTATTGGCTCCCTCTTTGAGGAATATCATTCCTGCAGAGGTAAGATTGGCCCCAATCTTGATACTGTTCCATGATTTTGCCAGTGGGCCTAGGGACCCCAGGGTGATATAGAACCCATCAAGTTGTTTATTTGTTGTTACCAGAGGAATTGTTTTGTATTTGGGATTTTGTTTCTGTAAACCCCTCAGAGTCACCTTGAGCAAGTTGGATAGCCATATAAATTTGATAAATAAATAAATACAAATTCAGACATGCATACATATTATTATTTTGGTAGGTGATTCCTCAAAAAAATGAAATCTTTGTCATCTGCCTGCAGGTCTATCTTCAACTTAAAGCCTCCAGCAGTAGATGCTCTCAACACACTACCAGTCTGTGGTTTCGGCCCGTTACTGATCCTTTAAAAAACAGACCCTAAATGTAGGTGCTATAAAATAGATCAAAAGCAGGCAATGTAGGTAATTTAATAAACAATATTTTTGAACAAATAGTGTGGCAACTTCATTAAAAGAATTAAACTTCTGATAATGTGACCAAATGCAAGAAGGAATTTGTTTTGAGGAATTCTGTGCACAGAAACTACAATATTTTTTGGGGGAAAATCCTGCATGAGATGTGAGGCAATATTTTTGCACCTTATTGTTGCTCCTATAAAAAGCATAACTGTAATGATGTATATGTGCACAAATGATTTTATCATCTCACCATGGAATGACACAGAAAGATTTATATTGTATTCTGCAATCTCTATGCACCAATGTGGTTTTGTTTGCCCTTTTCTTTATCTGTCACAGTTAAAAAAATTATTCAGAGTGTTTAGCAGTTTATTGCTGCAGAATTTGCTTTTCCCTTTAACCACAGTACACCTGCGTTTGCAAAATATGCCTTTCTATTATCTTCTAGTTTTTTTTCTGAAAAAAACAAGAAAAAAGGAAAACCACATGCAGGAAGTAGATTTATCAACATGCACCAAAGGTTTTATCAGGAAACTATAAAAATATCTAATCTACAAGCATACTTTTCTATCCAGGTTTTATGATTCTTAATCAGTGACAACCTAACCAATTTGATATAGTGATTAAAAGGCACCAGAATAGAAACCAGGAGACTGTGAATTCTAGCTCTGCCTTCAGCAGAAAGGCATGGATGGAGCCCAACTGAATGACTTTAGGCCAGTCACTCTTTCTTAGCCTTAGGAAGAAAGCAGTGGCAAACCTTGTCTGAAAACATTGCCAGGAAAACTGCAGAGACTGACTGAAAAGCATAACAAATGCTTTCTTTATATTTCCATTAAATAAGATATATTTTTAAAAATATATTTCATTAGAATTTTTCAATATAGTAAAAATATACAAAACAAAAATGAGAAAGAAAGTAAGATAAGGAGAAAAAGGAAGGAAATAATAAAAAAGAAAACATACAATTATGCTTTCTCTCCTCTCTATCGAGTAATTATCATCTTAAACTTTTCCCCTAACCTCTTCATCCTTTTAAAACCCTTGAATCCCTAATTTATCAGTTCAATCTTTTCTTCTTTCCAAAAAAAAAAAAAAAAATCCCATGTGAGAATTCCAATCTTTCACAAGAAAAAAAAAAAAACATTTTATTTTTTTTCCTCTGTCCAAACTGGTCAGCTTTGCCATTTCCACAAGTTCATAATCAACTTTATAATCTACCCTATTGGTCTGACCTACATTATATTAATTCAATTTAAATACTTCTATGTGGAAATCAAAGGTCCAAATTAATTTTCTGTAAACTCCATTGATTTCAGTGAGAATTTATTAAGTTAATTAATTAACAGTCTGAATCCACGTTCAGTAACTATAAAATGGATTTTAGTAGAGAAAAAATCAGTGTGGTTCAAAGTGGCCTTGCCCACAATCTAGTGTCTTCTGGGTCCATTTTCCACTAGTACAAGTGTAGGACATGTTGGTCTGCGGTTATACAGCTCACAAATTGAGAATAAGGCTGACCTGGTGATCAGATGTTTGTTTGTTTGTTTACTTATTTACTTACTTATTTATTTATTTTCTATACTGCCTATCTTACTGATAAAGTAAGGCATCTGGGCATCTGGGTACAAGCCCTATCTCTACTGTGGACCAATCATTCAAATTAAGAGAATTATTCCTATTGAAGGCTGAAGGCTAATATTACCAGGGATATGGCAAAACATCATACATATCAGTGTTTGGATTTCACTTAATATACTGTGGAATCCAGCCAGTAGATTTTAACATGCTATCATAACATGTTATGATAACCATATGTTATAAACTTTATTTCCTAAGACATATCCCCCCCAGAAAACATATTTTAGTGAATAACTATGTGACCAAGACAGATTTGTTCATGATAACAAGAGTAAACTTCTTATTGTACATAGCAGTGTACAATTAACTGCAGTGAATACTTTGTAAAATTCTTATAAAATTAATAAATTGGTTACATGTGATTCTGATATTAGTACTATCTATGTTTAATGTTATTGATTGTAATGAAATTCATTCAGCTTTTCTGCAGTAAAATTTTAACTCTTCATTTTTCCAAGGAGCTAGCAAGCTATACTAAGCACCTTGCACAAACCATACTTTTGTTTTTTTCTTTTCATCTGGCTTTGGGGGAGTCCCTGCTGCAACTCAATAACACCTCCGAAAGTGATAAAACATCTGGAGACTCTCCCTCCCTTCACCTGAGAATGTGACTTAGTTGAGAAATACAACTCAGATACGAGCCATATTTTTTTCTTCCCAATCCCTTTTAGGTTTCACTTCTAAACTTCTTACCCAAGGAAGCCAAAAATAATTAGTTATTCTGGGATGAAAGGAAAAAAAATAACCTTATCAACATTCATTTTCTATTTTCCAAATCACACGGAATTAAGGAGTAAAATCAGTGTCTTAAGACTGACAATGATTAAAGGCCCTGGAATATGTCTGATAGATTCTGGCCCTACTCACTTTATAATTTGGCTCTTCAAACACAGAACAACATTGTGTAGCCCTTTAACAAGGGAAGTCATACATTCCCTTGTGTAAAATCTCACTTGGACTAAAAGATTTAGTCTTTTTTGTCTTATAGTAAACACAAAATACTATGGCCTTCATGAACGCTATTGTTAATCACTATAGGTTTAGAGTCAGCAAAATGCCCTAAGAGAAATAAAACAATACATTACTTTTTGTGTGACAATTAAAATTCAGCACTTCATTAAGTAGTAATGCACACTGGGGCATTTAGGCAATGTTAATTCCAAAACCCAAACCAAGATTCTCAGTGAGTCTTTCTTCACTTCCATCTAACTTCAGCATATTCTCCAGCAATATTTTTTTCAGATATATCTGGAAAAATGGAGGTATTATTCCCTTTAACCTTTATTTCAAACAATGTTAAGTCATCCATTGTTGTTTTCAATTGTAAAATAGTTTTTTCTCTAATCGCCATGTAAAATTTACAATCTGGTTACAATCTGACCTGCTTTATTGACTGTCTATCCATGGTATAATCAGATGTGAGAATACCTTAAACCCTATGGATCACTGTAGTCTGGGGCAGGCATGGCAATCTCCCCTTCAAGAACTAACTTTCACAGACTTCCGGTTCGGGTTTGCAGCATTTCTAGTTGCACGAGGAGACTTGTCTCCTCGTCGGCTAGCTTTCCCTCTGCCAGTCAACCCTTATACAGGTCGAAAGTTGCCCTGGAGGGTGCGACTTCCATTGAGGAGGCTTCAGCTCAGCTATGGAGGAGCGGCAGCTCCACCAGCTGTCCGGGCAATCTCTGAGGGCTGACGGAGAAGAAGATCACCCAGTAAAATGGCCGATCACCCTGCTGCTTCAAACCACAAGTCAAGAACATCTAAGCTGTAAGAGCCCCCGTGGTGAACCCGGGTGAGACTTTTCCTTGCTACTCTCTCTATTTGACTTTGTTTTTTACCTGGAAGAGCTTCGTTGGAATTATTTCTCTGGCTAAAGAAAGCAGCCTTTATGTCTTTGGGAAGGAAGATGTTTTACAAGATTAAATTTTACTTTCATAATTTTTGGGATACAGAAAACTCTCTCTCTTTTTTTCCCCTAAGAACTGTATTATCACCTGGTGTTGGAAGATTATTTCTTCTTTCACACTATACTTTTAAAGATAGAAATAAGGAAATGGTGCCTGGAAAAGATTCTTTCTTAACTTACTGAGGACATCTAGTGGCGAAAATTTAACATTGTATTCTCTGGCTACTTTTTGAAACTAGACCAGATTTGACCCTCAAATTATTTCTGAAAAAAGATAAGCTGAGCTGTGGGAACTGTGGGGGTGGATATAGACCAATTTTCATCAAATACAGTCTCCCCCCAAAATATATTTTTTTAACTACTATCAAAATGGAGAAACCGCATTTACAATTAAACTATAATCTTATACTGGAAAAGATACATGAGGCCACTGCAAAAATTTGTGCCATATCGAAAGAACCTATTACAGAACTAAGATCCAGAAATTTCACTTCAAACATTCAAACAGATGCTCAGACTACATCTGACTATTTTACAAACCAAGATATACTAGAAGAGGAATTAACAGAGATAAAAGAGGAACTCATCTTACCTTACAAATCTCTCATTTGTAACTTTGAGGAACAGAAAAAGCAAAGATACTTTAAGGAGGAGAGAAACAGACGTTTGATGCAGAGGATGGGACTCCTACTTCTTCAAAGGCCATTCCAAGCAACAAAAATAGACCTACTGACTGAAAGGGAAGCGTGTTTATGGAAACCTGCTTGATGCAGGAAAAAACCCAGAATTAGACTGAAAAGAGAAATTTAAAATTGTGTAATGGATTAAAAGGCAATGCTGGATTTATGGACTGTTTTAAGGATTAAGATTTAGAGTTAGAAGCAAGAAATATATATATATATATATATATATATATATATATATATATATATATATATATATAATGTCAAAATAATGATCACCAAGAGAATATCTATCCGAAAATAGAATTTAATCCATCAAGCTTTCGTCAAATACATTTGACATTGTCAGGGTTAAAAGGCAAACGCTGGGAGAAGTCTTATATACAGTTGTTTAATGCCTGTTTCTGGCTCCTGGAGCGTGTCATCGGCCCCAGATGATCGCATTGACTCCCAAGCACACCCCCCACATCAGCATATGTATATAAGACTTCTCCCGGCATTTGCCTTTTAACCCTGACGATGTCATATGTATTTGACGAAAGCTTGGTGGGTTAAATTCTATTTTCGGATAGATATTCTCTTGGTGATCATTATTTTGACATTATGAATACTCCCAAGAGTTGCATTTTTGTTTTTATTTCTAATCATATATCCTTCAGTAGCTGGCCTCCCTGGAATAGAAGTGGCTCAGAAACCTAATCAAACCTTACGATCCAAAGTCATGCGCCCGAAAGACCCCCTGCCTGTCATGGAAAAATCAGCTGTTGTCTACAAGATCAACTGTAAAAACTGCCAGGACAACTATGTGGGGGAAACGGCCAAATGCCTGAAGACTCGTCTTCACGAACACCAACTGGCCATAAAATGAGGCGAGCAGCATTCATAACTTTGGATGCATATGGCGCAGCAGGGCCACCAGTTTGACTTTGTTAACACCCGTATCGTAGCTAGTGATGCCATGAAGGGAGGCCGGCTACTGAAGGAGGCTTGGTTTTCGAATGACAACTCAATTAATCGCCATATCGACCTGCATCCAGCGCAACAGGCGCTGCAGAAATGGGACTCAAATCACCATCCATTATGTCATAAACGATGAAATCAACATCCACAACACTACAGACAATGAACCGTACCCCCTCCCTGCCAGGAGCGATCGCATGGGGATGTGAATGACCACCGGCATCCCATCAATATCTCTCCACCACGTGACCAGTGCCGGCTCGTGCGGCGAGGGAATTCTCCACCGCAGTACGTAGATGCAGGCACACTGACTGTGAGCCCCCCACCGATGGAGGGGGGGAGAGCTCACCGTACAGATGACCCAGGCACCTCCCAACAACATCGAGGAAAGCTTACATCCCCTCGGGGGAGAAGAAGTAATAATAGTAGGGTCGGAACATCTAAAAGATTCAATGGAAAAATCCCCAAGTTTGACATCGCCCATAACGACGAGGAGGAACATCTCGTATGGAGAGGGGAGAGGAGACATAGAATGACAACCCGTTCAATTGGTAAAAGGGAAAGTAATAGGGGCGGAAAACATGCCCAAATACCATCAAACTCTTACTGGCAGGAATGGGAGGGATCCAGTTTGAATATTAGTCAACGAAAGGAGACGGACATAAGAAACATCGTGGTGGAGGATGGAAACATGAATGTTGAAACATGTCATACCCAGATAGAGGTTATTCATATGGTTAAAGAGGAGGGGAGCATATAACAAGAAGGGAGTATTGGCTTGCAACTAGTGAAGCCCCACCCCTACAATAGGACACAGGGAAACATTAGATTAAATCCCCCCCCTAACATGACAAGAACGAATACCATCAAAGGAGAGGGGGATGTAAGATTACTAACGATTCCAGAAATCAACAACAGAAGGATAGAGAAGGGAACCCGAAGGAACAATGAGAAAGAACACAACGTCAGGGATGCATTCCGATCATCAGCTGATCAATTGGGGCCAGTGACGTGGTCCAAGAGCTGTGCACAGATGTCGACTAAACCCATTTAAACCACCTTTGTTAGAACGGCCTTTTAGCCCTGATGATGTTGGGGAGTTCCCCCAATGAAGGCTTGGCAATCTTTTTAGCAAAGTAAAGTATTTTTAGGAAAGTATTTTTACTTAAAATTCTCCCAGTGATCGTGTATTATATTTTAAACAGATTAAGAATGTACTGGATTTGTGTATTTATGTAACGTTTGGGAGTAAAATGAAAATCATTATGTATTGGAATTGAAAAAATGATGACTGTTTAGATTGGATGCTGCCAATAATTAATGGAGTATTTTAAATTACTAGGATGACTTTTCTGTATGACAACAAAGATGTGATAAGGCATGATAAGTAATTGGAGAAAATTTGGATTTTGTTTGATGAATCTGAATGAATTAAGGTTTAATATTATCTTGTTATTTTAAAGAAATGGATTGATTCCGGGATTACATATGTATAGGGCTGATTAATATTTTATTGTTATTAGGATAACTATTGTGTAGTGGAAGAAGAAATAAATGAGATTGGTGATAAAATGAGGAATGTGAGAGATTAAGAATTAGAATTGATATTTTGTGGTTTTAAACTTAAACTATGGTAATTGTAAACTGAGAAAGTTATAAAACAGGTTTAGTAGTAATAGAAATTTAAAGTAGAAATGGAATATTTAAATGTATTATGTTAATCGAGGGAAATAGAGAGGGGATAGTGAAATGTATTGAGTTGACTTGTTTATATATATTTTTACTTTTGAATGTTGGACCACCCAACCACCACGGTGGGTCCTGAGTACTTTTTCTTAAGAAATTAAAAAAAACAATAAAATGTGTTTAAAAAAAGAACTAACTTTCACAGCCATTGTCTTTTAAACAAAAGGTCCAGTTCTTTTCAAACTAGTTTTTATACCTACCAGGTCTCCAAGCTAATTATCAGCGCAAATATCTGAATTGGCTTAAAAGTCACTAAATAAAAGTGGTGCGGATGAAATGGAAAAGAAAGAGCCAACTTTCTCTCCCACTGCTTCATAATACAATTCTTCCTATGTCTGTCAATTATTGTTTGAAATGGGGGTTAATGCTAAACCCCTATCTCAAAACAACTGAACTATCTATTTGTAACAGCTGATAGGTTGCCTTTGAACTCATCAGTGCAAAATATTGGCAACAAATCAAAGAGAAATTTTACTGGTGGTTAAACCTGTCATTCTAGCTATCTGTCAAAACTCTGCTCCTCCCCTTCCTCACTCCATATCAAGGAGATTGATTGATGGATATTTTCTGGCTAGTGAGGCTGATAGAGAAATCTGAGGGAATCCATAATCCTTATCCTTCATGTGTCTTCTACAATGTAAATAAAGGGCAGCACAATTGCTTGGGTTGTGCTTGTGGTAAATTATCAATTGGGGGGATTTTTTTTATTGGTATAGTTTTCTGCCATTTTAAGAACTGCTGGATAGTACATTAACTTAGATATGAGAAAAAATAACAGAATAACAGTAACAGAGTTGGAAAGGAACTTGGAGGTTTCTAGTTCAACCCCCTGCCCAGGCAGGAAATTCTATACCATTTCAGTCCAATCTTCTCTTAAAAACCTCCAGTGTTATAGCACCCACAACTTCATTCCACTGATTAATTGTTCAAACTGTCAGGAAGTTTCTCCTTAGTTCTAGGTTGGTTCTCTCTTTGATCCAGTTTCCGCCCATTGCTTCTTGTCCTGCCTTCAGGTGCCTTGGAGAATAGGTTGACCCCCCCCCTTCTTTGTGGCAGCCCCTGAGATATTGGAACCCAGAACCCAATATAGTCTTCAGATGATGGGACAGGTCGGGTGGGGAATCTGTATTTTTCACAGGTCATGAACAGAAGACCTCTTGGAACTAAAGTGCTGTGAAAAGGTGAAAGAAGCTGCTGTCAGAATGAAAACAGAGGAAGAGGGGAGGAGAGAGGAAACATGTATGTAGATGACTGTTGGCCCTATTTTCTTTATTTTTGCCAGGTGTAAGGAGTGGCAAACCAATAAACCCTTCCTACTTAATTGACTTCCTCTTGTCTCTGGTTTCTGTCATTACAGCAGTTAGAGGTTATTATTATTTTTTACCTCTTTTCTAACTTAGCACTGACTTGGTTTCTTGAGGTTGCAACTCCATTGGCCACCTAGGCTTGGAATTGCGGTTGCCATCTCATTCTATCGAATGGAGTAGGTTAGAGAAAGCTGGACTAGGAAATGATATTTTAAAAATAAATTATGTCCTTTTGGGGGAGTACAGCTATAATAGCTGTCTGCAGAAAACTTTAGATAACATCAACATTACTTGTGCATAGTGACATCCTCAATGTTCCAGCTTGAAGGACACATATGGTCCTTTAGTGTCTGACAAAACTATAAGTCATGGTTTTGGTATAACCATGTGTAACTTCCTCCCTTGTCTCTTATTGATATATCTTCACCTTATACTTTTGGGTAAAGCAGTAACTAATTTGAGGCCATAAGAAAAAGGAAAATCCAAAAAAGCAACCCCTTTATTGAACTTTTTTCTAAAAAAAAATAATTCATGGTGTCTGCCCCTGCTTTAAATCTCTTATTTCCTCCCAAAGGAAAGGTTCTTATATAATCATTGTCAACAGAAACAATTTTGCATAGGATCTTTTATGGTAGGGTTTGTGGTTACTGCATAGTACAAGGTGTTCGCTGTGGCAGTGTGACATGCAGAAATCATTCAGTCAAGTGTGATGAGCTGAAGCTCCTTTTTCTGTTCCTTCTCTTCTGTGGACCAAATCTACCACCTGTTAAATGTGTTGATTTGCAAAACTTGTAAAAGGCTTGGTCAGCAGCTGTATGGTTGAATAATTGCTCAATCATAATCAATTATGAAATCATGTTGAAAAGTTTGGAATTAACTTTTATTCCCTTATTAACCCACCCCCCCCCAATATGTCAATGTGCTAAAGCTTAATGTAATGTACTTTAGTTATTAGGTATGAATTGAGGTATAATGATTTATGGTGTATCATATAGATAGTCCTTGACTTACGACCAGAACTGAGCCCAAAGTTTATGTTGCTAAGTAAGAAATTTGTTAAGTGAATTTCGCCCCATTTTACAACTTTTCTTGCCAGGTGATCACTGCAGATGTTAAATTAGTAACACAGTTGTTAAGTGAATCTGGTTTTCCCATTGACTTTGCTTGTCAGAAGGCCGCAAAAGGGATCACATGACCTTGGGACACTGCAACTGTCATAAATATGAACCACTTGTCAAGTATCCAAATGTAAATCATGTGACCATGGGGATGCTGCAATGGTCGTAAATGTGAAAAATGGTCATAAGTCACTTTTTTGGTTCCATTGTAACTTTGAATGATCGCTAAATGAACTGTTGTAAATTGAGGACATATATATATCATATCATAAATATGGATGAACAGGCTGCTTTAAACACAAACCATGACTTAGTGAAATATGAGAATCTACTCACTATGTTAATGTGGCCCAGAACAGCATGGTCTGGTTTCAATTTAACATACTATGAATACAGCTATTTGGGCATATTTATTAAATCAGGGCCATGGACACCATGTGAGAAACTGAGAAGGTTGAGAAAGAAAGGGAAGAACTCTAGGCAGAAATCACAAATAGATGGGAGATGAATTTGTTATTAGCTGATCTCATAAATGGCAGTTCAAGATGAAGAAATACAAAATATGCAAAGAGACACTGCCTTAAGAAAATCAGTAATAAAAAGACAGCTGGAGGTTCTGATTTGGTACTGAACTTGTGTGATTCTAACTTCCTTGATGAAGCCTTGCTTGAGATGAAACAAGATTTAGCAGAACATGTGATTTCAGCTAAAATCTGCTATGAAGAGTGGCCCAAGGTACTGTGACATTCACCTGTTAAGCCTTCTCTATCTCCCAATTCAGTTCAATGACTCTTTCCTATATACAAACCAGTCAAGAGATTTGTTTTTATCCTACCTTTCCTTCAAGAACTCAGAGTGGCATACCTAGCACTCTTTCCTCCCATTTTCCCATGACAACAATGCTGGGATACAAATTGGACTAAAACCTAAAAACTGTTGGATTAAGAAAGATGACCCTTTCTTAAGCCAACAGTTTAATTTTGTGTTTCTCAATCTTGGCAACTTTAAGATATATGGACTTCAACTCCCAGAATTCCCCAGCTAGGCCTGCTCACTGGGGAACTCTGGTCCACACTTCTTAAACATGTCAAGGTTGAAAATACTGCTTTAACCCCTGGACTGTGTACTGGCTTTCCTAGATTAGCTCCATGACAAAAGTGAGTAGGCTAGAAATATTTCTAAACATACAAATTTGAGGAGGGGGGTATTTTAGAAAATGAAATAGAACCAGTTTTTTGGTATGGAATTATATCAACGATCTTTTGTCTGCAAAAATAAATGTCCCAGCAATAAATTCACAGCATTATGCCGCTAGATGGGGATGAAGCTGTTTTAATGATGTAAAGCATCCTCCAGAGTATTGCACTAGTGCCATCTAGCAGGCTTCTTGGGAAAAAGTAAAGTTTTGCTGCTGCTTTTAGCAATGATGCTAAATGATGGACTGGCCCAACTGACTAAATGCCTACTTTTAGGTGGTGGATTGAGATGACAGCAGAATGGGACCAAGAGGCCACCTGTTATTCTTCTGATTTATCTTTCAGAGCAGCTCTTTCATTGGATTGAAGTGCACAATAATCTGCCTGTTGCCTACATGTATTGCTCTGAAGAAGTCCATGGAGTGATGCTTTGTTAAGAAACAACATCATCTGCTAATACTGGCAGCCCATGAAGTCAGCACATCATGAATCCCCTGTGATACAGGTAGGGGACCTGGTTGAAGGTGAGTGGCAATGCTGCTGCCGCCACCAATAGGTGAGGAATGGGGAGGGATTGTGGAGAAAGCCCATCCATTCTCCTCCTGCTTCTGGAGGTAATATTTTTGGGTCATCCCTATTTAAAAACAACTGCTCTCAGCTCATAATGTTGCAAGTTTATTAACAATGTTGCTAGCTCTACTTTCTCAGGCCTGTCATTGATCATGCAGAAATGGAACAATTTTGCCCATGAAAACTAGTTTATAATACATGTCTCAGCAGTCAGCCTGCCCAAAAACAAAGAGCCTGACATGACTCTCTCTACCAACCTGCCTACAAAGCCACCAAGAGAGTGACACATTGTTCTGGCTCAGACACCATCTTGGTAAGATATCTAACAATCAAATCAAATCAAATCAATCAATCCTGGCCAGGAAGAGGATTAAAAAATAAGAAAATTATTTTTTACCAGTTAAAATGGAACCTGGATTTCAAATATTGTCAATGCTATAGAGCACAGGTGTCAAAAACTCACTGTGTCATGTGACAGGTCACAACGCATCGCGACTTTTTTTACATTGCTGGAGCTGGGGTGGGTGTGGCCTCCGCATGATGCAACTGGCCCACGGGCCGGCAGTTTGACACCTCTGCTATAGAGCAACACAAATTGCAGAAAAGAGTATCTAAAACAGGGATTCTCAACCTTGGCAACTTTAAGACTTGTGGACTTCAACTCTGGGAGTTGAAGTCCACAAGTCTTAAATTTGCCAAGGTTGAGAATCCCTGAAAAGGGAGGATGTGTACAGGATGGAGCATATTCTTTTCCACAAACTTTACCATCTAAATATTTAAAAGTTTAGAAAAAAAATCTGATTATAAAATGGGGGCATGAGCATAGCTTTCTTTTCTTTCTACTATAACATTCATAAACATAAAAGAGTCTTCTCTAATCTTTGTTGTTGTTGTTGTTGTTAATTGCGAAGTCATGTCCGACCCATCGCGACCCCAGGGACAATGTTCCTCCAGGTCTTCCTGTCCTCTACCATCTTCTGGAGTCCATTTAAACTCACGCTACTGCTCCAGTGACTCCATCCAGCCACCTCATTCTGTCGTCCCCTTCTTCTATTGCCCTCCATCTTTCCCAGCATTAGGCTCTTCTCCAGTGAGTCCTTCCTTCCCTAATCTATTGCTTTCCAAATGTGATAGCCTCCATGTCTGCATTCCCTAACCAACAGGTGGATGAGTTATCTGAGATTTATGGGAATTGTAATCCAACATAGCTGGAAAAGCACTTTATTGGAAAAGGCTGACTTGCAGGGAACACTGGTGAAACTGATAAGATTCAGGATAGGAAAGTAGATTCACGACAGAACCAGCAAAACAGTCGTTTATACAATGTCTAGTTAATTATTTGTTGTACAAATAAGTCCTCAGCTTATGACCAAATTTCTCTTGCTAAGGGTAACAGTTAGTAACCGGGTTTTGCTCCATTTTATGGCTTTTCTTGCCACAGTTGTTAAATGATCACTGTGACTGTTAAGTTAGTAACACAGTTGTTAAGTGAATCTGATTTCCCCGTTGACTTTGCTTGTCAGAGGATTGCAAAATCAACATGGCTCTGGGACACTACAACTGTCATAAATATGAGTCAGTTGCTAATCATCTGAATTTTGATCACATAACCATAGGGATGCTGCAATGGTCGTAAGTGTGAAAAACAGTCATATTTACTTTTTTTCAGAGCTGTTGTAACTTTGAATGGTCACTAAATGAATGGTTGTAAGTCAAAGACTATCGGTATTTATATTCTTCAGAGGAACTTTATAGTGTACATAGTTCTTTTCCTTCCTCTTTTAACCGTATCACAACCCTGTGAAGTAGGTGAGGCTGGAAGAGCTTCTTCAGAGTCAGCCATTGAACTACGCTTGACTTGAAACATTACTAACCTGCTCCAGTCAAAATAATACTCACTATACTTCACTGGTTCTGCTTTTTGCAATTGATTATATTGAATTTGGAAAGGATTAATCATGGTGACTTAATTTACTTTGGGGGCTGATATTGAGAGACTATTTGATTCCCAATACCAGTCATTGATGGACTAAAACATGGCTATTATTTTCATGTCTTGTTTTTTAATTTTCCAGAGAGTCTGGCTGGCTACTGGGGGAATTAAACCAGCCTGAAATTTCAATCCTTATATTTCCTTGTTTGGGCACTAATGCTTGGAACTGTATCGCCTGCATGCCTTTAAACCTACCTGGTGTAGGTGTGCCTTACAAAATACCAGACTATTGATGTGGGACAGGCACCAAGGTTGCATGCCAGGCCTTACAGAGTTTGTCTGTGTTTATGATAATCTTAACCATAGCTATGATAACATCAGCCCATTATCACATGAACACTATTATGACTCATTTGACAGGTTGATCTTCTGTTACTAAAGTTTGGCGACTAGCGGCTTAACCACTCACTTGATAATTTCATTCAGGCAGTTTTTAGGAGGTATGGGACACTTTATTTCATCACTTCTATTGTGGGAAAATGAAAAAAATGTGTTATTTTCTCTCCTTTTCTTACACACCCTTTTCAGTGAAACATTTCATCTCTGCCAGTAATTGCAGTTAATTAACATTTGTTGTAAATAAAGGTATTGGTTGAAAATGAAAGTTGGTGTTGCCAAATTCTTGGGTTTCATGGAGAATTGATAAAGTGAAGAATCAGTAGGTTTGGAAGAAAGCTTCTTCTTGTATAATCTGCATATTGCAGATTATATAGGATAAGAAAAAAAAGGCAAACTAGAGCATTTATAAGGGGTAAGTAATACTAAGCACTTATCTGTAACTCCAGTCACTTGTAAATTTATAAAATTGGATTCAGTGGGCAGAGCTCCATTCAGAATATTCTATACCTTAGAGAATTCACTGTGGAAATTCTGTCTAGCATGTATACTATAAAACTAAGTACACTGTTGACCCCTTTCAGTTTCTGACTGGAACAAACAATGGGGATACTTGAAATCGAGCAGGGTAGAAGGCACAGGTTATGTGACTTCATAGATGACTGATTGGAGAATTGCAATTACATGTTATAACTCTTCATTGTAGTGATTCAGGCACCTGCTGAGAGGATTTGATTGTTAGGTGATTAAAAAGAGGATAGCTCTGCTGAAGGCTGGATATTTTCAGGGGCACAGTCCCAATTTAAAATGCTTGATGAAGCATAGTTGCATAGTTGATGCAATGTAGCTGATGGGCACAACTCTAGTAGTAGAATATCCAGAAGATAGGCTGCTGATGTTGCTGCCACTCTTGTGGAGGTAGCTTGCATTGGAAGGGGAGTTTTTCCATCTAGAAGCAAAGCTTAAAAGGTTTACAGTATCCTTTTGGAGTAACACTAAGGTAAGGGGAAGGCCATATTGTTTAAATCAGACATGTCAAATTTGCGACGTCACGTGATGTCATACAACATATTGGCATGGTTTTGCTGGATGTTGGCCTAGGTGAAATACTGCTATGGAGTCCAGATAAAGTGCAACAATCTGATCTCCATCTAAACAATGAAGTAATGTTCCCAAGGCATTAGGAGAAATAAGCAGGGCAATATAAAGTCTTTAAGTGGAACACCAATGTTGCCTTTGGAATGAAGGAAATTTCTGAGTATATAACTAATTTGTCCCTATAAAAAAGTGAGGAAAACTCTTTTTGCAAAGTACGTCCTTCTTCACCTCAGCAAACTCCTATCGTGGCCATCAGAAAATCCACTTTCCCGAAGATAAGATGCACCAGGGCTCAAAACATTTTGATATGAATAAAAGAATAAGAGAAAGGTCCCAAGCTGGTAGCGTGGAAGGGAGAGATGTAATAGGACTTTCATGGAGTATTTTGCTAGTGAGTTAGAGAAATAAAGCTGAACAATCATCTGATAAAGAAAAAAAGCAGCAAATAGCTGCAAGATATCTCTTTATTGAGCCAAAACCCAGTTTTTTAAAGTTATATTTTTGAGAACTTTACAGATCTAAAAAAGAAAAAGTGCAAAAGAAAAGAAAAGAAGAAATTAAAGTTATGAAATATGACTTCTGACATCCTTTTTAACAGATAATTTCAATCCTTCCTCCCTGGTGGATATTCTGTAAATCCCTCCTGCCCCTAATCCACATTTTTAAAGTATCATCAAACCCATAAATCATATATTTTTTTCTTCCTTTAGCAAAAAGTCTATATAAGGCAGTGGTTCTCAACCTTTTTAATGCCGCGACCCTCAACCGGTCGTAAGTCGAGGATTACTCAACCGGTCGTAAGTCGAGGACTACTCAACTGGTGCAGCACCGTTTGCAGAATGGGACTTTTGGTGGGCTCAGCAGGGCAGAGACAGTCTGGACAATTCCTATTGGCTTTTGAAAGCCAATAGAATTAGACTCTCTTGAATAGAGTCTATTCTATTGGCTTTCAAAAACCAATAGAATAAAAGGGAATAGCACAGCTAAGGAAAAGGGGGAAAAAATGGCGGACTGCGTTGTTTGGCGACCCCCGTGAAATGGTCGTTCGACCCCAAATGGGGTCACGACCCACAGGTTGAGAACCACTGATATAAGGCATCCAGTCTTCCAAAATAGTTTTAGTTGTTTTCTTCCTTGACCAAGTAGGTCAGAAGCTTTGCCAGCACAAAAACCTCACAATTTCAAATGTAGGAGAAAGCCCACTATGGGATTTTTTAAGAGGAGAACTGTGTTAACCTATGATAGAAAAACTAAGAAATCTGGTACCTTCTTGTTATTTAGAAGGTTATTCACCTTTCACAAGCTGCAGGTCATTTCATCAGATGTTTAGAGGACCTAGACTGATGTGGGTTTGAAATTGATGGTAATCGTACAGAATGGTGAGGGAAAGAAAGTTTGATTAAGCAGATGCAGGTTATAGATCATTGTTAGATCACAAGTACATAGTCAATGAACAATTGTGCTAAAAACTTGCTTGTTGAGGCCTTCTAACATACCTTGAAACAATTTAAAATTTGTAAATTTAACAATTTCTTGTTTAATGGTGCCTTGATGCCCTATTTTTCTAAAACAGACACTTTGAGATCTGCTACAGAGTGTTCTGGGGTATTGAAATGCTATGATAATTGTCCTTGTTTTGAGTCCCAATGTCAGACTTGTGTCCATTATTTTTTTGCAGTTCGTTTCATTTGTCCTATGAAGACTCTAGCGGTGCTGTTGGGGTAAATGTGAGAGCAAAATAAATATGTGAGTTCATTGTAAAGTCTGGTTCCCATATTGCCCAGTGTGATGCTCCTGATTTTTTCTTCTTCTGTTCAATTGTATTTGATAGACTGCCTGGACAAGTCCCTGCAGGGGTTTTTCTGACAAGACTTTTCAGAAATTGTTTTCCATTGCCTCCTTTCTAGAGCTGAAAGGATGTGACTGGCCGAGATCACCCAACTGGCTTCATACCCAAGAAGGCAGTTGGATTAGAACTCACTGTTGCCTTCTAGCCTGAAGCCTTAACCACTAATGCCAAACTGACTCTTGATGAATATGATATTGTATGGGATTAAATTACTGTATAGATTCATAACAGACATTTAACCAAGTTTAAGCAGGAATGGTTTCTCTATAGATGACACATTACACTACAAGACAGATTCAGGCATTTGAACTATGGCTTCTAGGAAAAGAGTCAAGCGACTAATTAAAAACAACAGATGAAATTATTTAAACTTATATAAACAAAAACCCCATGTTTATATTAAACATTAAGAGCATAACATTAATATTACAGTGGTTAGCAAATGAGAGAGAAAAAATTGCAGGGAAGGGGAGAATACGTCCTCAAATTCACCTTCAAAATGTTACTTATGTTTTATTTTTTATTTTGCATTCTGAACTTTTTTCTTCATTCTTGCATTCTTTTAAGTTTATACAATATAATAAATTAAGAGGCCAAGGAGTATAATTTCCCAGGAATGCTGCTGCTTGTTAAATGAGACCCTTAAAACTCCACTGCACTGTAAGGCTGTTTAAGGTCATATTCATATGATAGGCAGCCAAGGTGTTCTGGTAAATAATGAGATTAAAGGGGAAGGGAAAAATAATTTAAATTATGCAGGATAATAATCTCAAGGATGAATGTGCTGCATGTAGGTGGGAGCTGCTTTTAGTCATATGGCAGTGATGGCGAACCTTTTAGAGACTGAGTGCCCCAAAACTGGCCCTGCCCCCATTCCACCCTCTGCCCCGCCCCGACTCCACCCATCTCCCACCCCGCTTGCCCGCAGGGCCACTCACCTCCTCCAGGGCCCACTGCAGATTGGCCAGGCAGCCCAGCAGCGCTATGGTGGTCCTGTCCTGTGCCCATGCCCTGCAGCATCAACCATCCACGACGGGGTATGAGGGCAGTCTTGTCTTCGCTGCCTGGCTGCCATGTCCTTGGCTGTGCTGCTCCGTGTGGGCCATACTCAGGGGAGACTCTCCTTCAGGGGGGCTGCTGGAGAGGAGGGGGTCGCGGGGGAAGGCAAGGCTGGGGCAATGGCATGTGTGCCCACAGGGAGGGCTCCGAGTGCCACCTCTGGCACCCGTGCCATAGATTCGTCACCACTGTTATATGGTATCCTTGATAGTAGGAGAAGTTCTTATCCAGCAATTCTGTAAAAGGTTGATGAACATTAAAGTTTGGCTGCTCTTGTCTTCACAGAATTTTTTTTTTGTTTCAAACAAAATTTATCTGGGTTTTAACCCTAGATTTCCCCCAAAGAAATTATGCAAATGATGATTGTAATCTATGGAAGAATACTTCAAAGAAGCATCTCAAAAATTTTGCTGTTATGACACTACAGACTTACTCACCTAATTTACAGTATAAGAAATGTAGTCCTCAACATTTCCATTCCTTTTCCTTCGAATCAGAAGAAAGATGAATGTAATATTCCTCGTTTGTTGGAAATTATATTTGACTAAATTTGAGCTTAGCTGGAGAACTTGGTTGTAAATATTTAAAGTAAATAAAATGTTTTACAAGGTATCTGTCTTTACTACTAAGCAATCCCTACAATATGTTATAACAGTTTAGAACTAAGACTAAATCTTTCAAATGGGATGACATAATTTTTAAGATGGCTTAGGACTAGCACTTCTCTTCTTAAAAGTCATCAAATCATTAAAAACAAATGACTGAATTGGAAATGACTTCAATCATTTTTTTTGCTAATTAGTCATCACCTTTTGAGCAAAATTTATTATTTTTCAAGTATTTGTTAAACTTTAATAATCAAGCCGAAACTAAATATTGGTTTCATTTAGAATATATATGTAAATATCCAATGAGTAAATCACAACTGCTCATAGTTATGATATTAACTGATTTATTAACTATGGAGCTTTTTTGTAACCAGCTATACTGTAAAGATTTAGCAGCTTTTACTCTTAAGTTTGAAATTTGCACTTTCAATGTTTATTTACTTAAAAGACAGAATTTTCTAAATCTGAAAACAGAGTAAATTTAAGAAACCATAACCTTTTTGGTCCTCTGTCTGATTTCTTTTGCAATCAAGCTATTGCTGGTGGTAAAAGTATGCTTAGGTGAGTACAATAACTTTTGAGGTTTTCAAGTTTCTAGTTCTTGCCCTTGTCCAAAAGTATTAATTGTATATTTGGCTGAGTATTCCATGTAAGTTATGTCATAACAGAATCAATGGGAAAGAAAACAGTTAAAGCAAAAAAAAAGGGTATTTCATGATTTTTTTCCCTAAGCCTCATATATTGAATTCTCTCTTCCTCTTTCAACAATTAATCTCAAAAGAAAATGATTTTTTTTTTAATTTAAACATTGAGAATCACAATTGGCTTTTGAGGGAAATATCAAAAATTCTTGAGTGCAGTAGGTTGCCTATCATGAAGATGATGGCAAATGGTTCCACAATATAAAACTGGCTCAAGACATAAATTATTGAGCCAAGCAACTAAGTCAACCTAGGCATAAAAAACAGCATTTCTCTAAAACAGCCATATTACTTTGGCATGAAGAGGGAAAAATCAGCTTTAAATAAGCAAGATTTATTCTTGCATTCCAGAATTATTTGGAAACCTATAGAAGCGGAAAGCCATGCAAGAATCACGGATACCTGTTTGTATTCAATGGAGGATGCACTTTCAAAAATAGGTATATTGATACATGCAAAGGAAAAATTAACACCCTGTTTTGAAACTATCAAAAGCTTCATACTGACCATTTATCCATTCCCTTGATCTTGTTCTTCTACAATCTAAATCTCCTAAATAATGTCAAGGAAATTCTAGGTCATCATAAAGTTACTAATTTGATAAGCATATTTAATTCTGAACATTAAGCACAGGAAGAAAATCAATGGATTACAACCATTTCCCATTGTCATTTACATTTACGTATATAAGATTCCACAGAGCTTCCCATGTAAATCTTCACTTTGATCTTGGACAATTTAACATAACCAGTTTCAACCCTTACAGCAAAACCACAAATGTCCTAAATTACTCTTAATTTTATCATTTGTTCTTAATTCCTTCTATACAATTTGATACTCCAGACTAGTTTGATGTTACTACAAAACTTCATCTGGCTCCTATATGACAGTGGGTGGCAGGGAGGGGGAGGAGGGGAGGAGAGAAGCAGGAACAGAAACCCATGTTGAGTATACCTGAAGTTGGTGAAGTCAAGATAAAACAGGAACATGCTGGAACGAGACTACCAGAGCTTTGGGTGGAGAGAATGTTAATGAAATTTTGATAGCATGGATTTAAACTGTCTTCAGGAGCCAATTCCTCCTGGGGTTTTACATAAGAACACATACACTCTGAAAGTTGCCTCAGGTGCTTACAAAAAACCATTTACTCCACACCCAGGTTTCAAGGAGCAATTATAAAAAAATGATACAACTACTTCATAGGCTCTTACAGAACAGAAAGTATTATAAATATCTCCAAAAATAAATCTATATCAGAATTGGGAGAATAGCATGATGCAATGATTACAGTATCTTTCACTGATCTGCATCCCTCCAATTATTTTGGGCTAAAGTTTCCATCATCAGCAGCCATGATGACCAATGATAGGAGTTACAGACCAAAACATTTGGAAGAATTTTGTTTAAGGAAGACTGAGTTATTGTATCAAGCTATGACTATGGGTGACAAAATTTTAGATTCTTAATCAACCATGAAAGTTACTGAGTGATCTTGGGCCAAGTTATTTATTCTTTCTCACAGTCTTAACCTACTTTACACAATTGTTTAGAAGTGAAGAAACTGTGTACATTGCCTTGAGGTTCTTGGGAAAAGAAGTGAGGCAAGAAAGTTAGTGTAGGTGGAGGGACACAAATTACCCTGGTACTTGTTTTTGGTAAGTCAAAAAGGAATGTAATCTGGGTTGGGCATCATGACACAATCTTTTACTAAACAAATTGAAGTCATCATTAAAAAATATGTATCTTGCAGCTGAGAGTCTCAAGCTTTTCAGGGTTACTGCACCAAGGGGGTTTGCCTGCCACTTGAAGAATTTAAGAGTAAAGATACACAAGATCTTTAATGAGAATTTTAGAAATGTGAATGAATCCTGCCTCCATGATACAGAATTCAACTGTAAGATCAAAGCCCTCATTTGCAGGTTTAGAGTTACTATTGTCCTCTGTGCTCATTCTGTAAGTAGTTTCACATTCCTTTACTCAGCATTTAGCTGTAGTGAATACATTCAAAAAACAGTATAAGCTTTCTCAGTCTTAATTGTAATCAGGTTCTTTTGTGATTTGACCTGTTGGTCTGTTTGGTTATGATTCAATATGTTGTGCAAACCAAGAAAATGGGCACATTAATAATCATTTGAAGTGTGTTACGCAAATCCAATCCATACTTCTTCCAAGCCATATATCTTATTGCCAAGACACTGTGTCAAAGTTAGGAAGCATTTGCATCCAAGGTGCTTATTTTAATACCTCAATCCAACAAATTTATTTTATACACTGATGCAGGTTTTTGCTGGTCTAAATGGTTGTCTTGACATCAAAAATATATTGTTTTGATCTGGGGAGTATAATATGGGCACAAATATGATCCTAACATTTTCCTTTGAGAATATTTAGAGTTTTGCTTAGTGTTTTTTTTTAACAGCCCCAAGCCCCCCTCCCAGCAGAGACAAATCTCTTCCCTCCCGCTAGAATGGCAGAGCCCCGAAAAGAAAGTTTGAAGGGGTTTCTGACACATATTATGGACACAGGGAAACCACTTACTAGACAACTCAGGACCACTCAGTAATTGGGATAAAAGAAGTTGTTTTTGCTGAGCACATCAGATTTGGCTGACAGTATCCTCAACAGCAAATCAGCTGGGAACAGATGTGAGAGAAAATTATGGAAATATATACAAGCCTTTTTCTGCAAGGAACAACTTTTTAAAAATGCAAAACAAATAAGGAGAAAGGCATGTACTTGTTAGAAATATTGAAAATATTTCAAATATTGTGAATAGTTCTGGCTCAACCACAACTATGAGACTCAGTAGTTTCTCACTGAACTGAATGGACATATTTTAAATATATTCTCCCCTACCATTATGTCCCAAGACTGGACTGGCATCAATGAAAGTTGGTTTACTGCAAGGAGTTCTGTTTTTTTAAATCTCTCTAGTTTGGTGTTACTTCTCTCTTTGCAAGAAAACAGCACTTTACTATCAGCAGATCCAAGACAAGAACAGACTACTACAGTTATTTCACTGTCTTAAAACAAGTATTGGTTTATTATATCAAAAAACAGAGTAAACAGAGTAAAAAAGAAAGAATCTAAACAAAAGCCACTACAAATCTATAAACCAACAATGGATTAGGAACCTAGTGCCTTTCTTTAGTTAAAGTTACCATCTTTTACTTAAATTCCTTGGAGATTTTAACCCTAAATCAAAACTTTAATGGCTCATGCTTAAAAAAAACCCCCAAAACTACATGAAGATGCAAGAAATATTTCAGGCTTCAATTGTCAGAGAATTGTTTGGTGAAAACTAACATCTATAGTACAGATGTGAAAACGTGATAAGCTTTAAGCAACTCCCAGGAATTATGTTCTACCACACCCTTGCATCAAATCATTGTCAACCCAGGCATCAAAGAGTATTGTTGGGAAAGTGGAAGAGAGCCCTCCAAAAAGAATCCCACATTACTCTGAACATAATGAAAGTGAATAATGCAATCATATTTTGGACAAGAATGGCTAAAGAGTGATGTGCCTTGAGAGAATATGTGTTCTGCTTGCACAAGAAACTATATTGCTACAAGGGAGAAAAAATAATATAAAGCAAACAAGCAAGGTATGCAGTGAAAGACAGATGAAAGCCTTTGGGGTGTAGAAGTATAGAAATTAGAGGTATTATTTTATCAATGTTGGCTTTTAGTGCTGAAAGTCTTTAGCATATGCAATAGTGCAGGTGTTTTTCTTTTATAGATCCCAAAACAAGCAACTATCAGGAGAATAAGGCATCGTATGATTTTTATGTACTTGTCTTGATGCATTTTTTCTTTTGTGAAGTTGCATATACTATTTTTATTATAGATTTAAAATTAGTATTTTAAAAATATACGGAGAGCCAGAAAAATCTGATTTTGAATGAACTGCATGGTGCAATATAGCATTTGTTTTGTATGTAACAGAAATGGGAGATTTTTGTTGAAAATGAGCAAGTTATTTAAATTCTACAGTTTCCATAAGTAAGAATCTTGATCAGGTCCGAAAGCAGCTATAATTTGGACTAGTTAAATCTCACCCTAAGCAGTCCACTTCTAACTGAGAACAAAGTAACTTTTCAAAGGCTTAGATATAGGAAAATAACAAAATCAATCAAAGCTAAATTGTTTTCTTAAGAAATATGATGCTGTTCTTGTAAATCATATTGTTGGGCAACTATTCAGTTTTTATCATAGCATATAGATTAAAAAATGCATGGACTATATTGTGAAACAAACATCCTACAACAATACTAATGACAGTTTACATATCAACTCCACTACAACTCACGAATCTTTTTAAAAAGTGAAGACATATATGGAAGGAAGTGATTTTGTTTTTGTTT
Source organism: Crotalus tigris (assembly GCF_016545835.1). NCBI lineage: Eukaryota > Metazoa > Chordata > Lepidosauria > Squamata > Viperidae > Crotalus > Crotalus tigris. Next base: position 633,722 of record NW_024097068.1, read on the forward strand.
ACTCTTTCTTTTCACCATCTTCTGAAATTGCTGGATCAGCTGGGGGTTCTTCAGCTAGGGCACTATTGCTTTCTGAACCAGTATTGCTATCACTTGTTCCTTCCTCTGCCATGCTTTCAACACCTTCTTGCCCACTCTCTTTGTCTTCAGGAGTGGACGTCCCTTCGCCATTCTGCTGATTCTCAATAGCTTCTTCTGCAGGAGGTTCTTCTGTCATACACACACACACAAAAGCAGTGATATTCTTAATTTGAATTACTAAAATATTTTTCAACAACAAGAGAACAAGCAAATAAATAACTAGTAGGCAGAGAAAAAAAGGTATACATATTGTTAGCTCAATGATCAATGTTTTGCAGAATATTCTTTTTTTAAAAAAAAAAAACAAATTATTCATTTTTTAAAATCAATTTACACTTTATAAGTACCTCATAAACAATGCGCTGTCTGGGTCTTATCTTAATAACATGTAGTAAAATCCTGATCTCCACCCTATCTTTCCAGCCATTAATAAAATACATCCCATATTTGAAAATACTCTGTATCTTCTTTTTCTTTAATCTTCAATATGAGCCTGTCCATTTCTGCACACTGCAGTATTTTCTTGATTATATCATCTTCAGAAGACATTTCTTCATTTTTCCAATTCTGCGCATAAACAATTCTTGCTACTGTTAGTACATGTACCATTAAATATACATTTTCTTTCTCATATTTTCCTGTAATTATACCTAATTCTGGTTTAAAATCTATATGCTTTCTTAACATTTTTTCAACCAAGTATGAGTTTTTGTCCAAATTTTTTTGCTTTAGGGCACGTCCACCAAAGATGATAGTACGTGCCTGGTTTTTGCCTACATTTCCAACAATTGCTAGACATATTTTTAAATATTTTTGCTAGTCTGGCCGATGGTAGGTGCCATCTATAAAACATTTTGTACAGATTTTCTTTATATGCAGCTGCCATTGTTATTTTATAATTTCTTTCCCAAACATTTTGCCAGTTTTCTAACTCTATAAAGTTTTTAGCCCGTGTTATCATTTCTTTTACTTGTTCATCTTCCATCTTTAAGTTTAACAAAAATTTATATAATTTCTTAATCAGTTTTTTGCCTGATGTTAATAGTACCTGTTCAAACATTGTCTGCTCTTTATAGAAACCATATATTTTATCTTTCTCATATCTTGTTTATATTTATAAATGAGGCCACCATGATAAGTTGATGCCCTGTTTTTCCAGCTCTTGTTTGGTTCCCTTCAATATTCAAAATATATTTGTACGTTAAGGTTTTCTCAGGATTAATTAAATTAGGGTGCGTGAACGCTTCCATTGTTGAAAACCACCCTGGAATTTTCATATATATTTTCACTTTTATCTTTTCCCATGTTAAAAATAAAGCATTTCTTACATAGTGGTTTTGAAAGTATCTATGAAAAAGCATGAAAGTATCTATAAAAAGGCATGCCATCACAACTGCAAATCATGTCCTTCTAAGTATAGTAGTCTTTTGTGTCCAAGAATAATCCATTCCTTTAACCATGCTTGGCACATGCTTGGTAGTATAAAGTCCAGTCCGGGAATCCAAAGCCTCCATTTTCTTTAGATTCTTGTAACAATTTCAATCTGATTCTAGCTTTTTTCCTTTGCCAGACGAATTTCAAAGTCAATGTGTTTAACTCATCAAATAATTTTTTTCTCTCTAATTTTATAGGTATTGTTTGAAACAGAAACAATATTTGGCTAAGATATTCATCTTGACCGTAGCTATTCTTCTTAAGACTGACAATTGTAATTTTTTATTTTTCCAGGTCTAGTTTTATTTGTTTTAATAATTTTGTATAACTGTCTTCTTTTATTGCTGTTAGATATATTCCCAAGTATTTAACTTTCTTGACTATCTGGAGATCTATTTTTCCTGACAATTGACTTTTCTGTTTATCTGTGAAGTTCTTAACTATAACCTTGGTCTTTTCTCTATTTATTTTCAGTCCTGCTACTTCTCCAAATTCTTCTATCTTTTTCAGTAATTTAGAGCTTGTCTCCAAGGGCTCTACAAGTATGACTACCAAGTCGTCCACAAATGTTTGTAGTTTATATTGTTCATTTTTTATCCCCATTCCCTTGATTTCTGGGTCTTGTCTAATATTTCTATTCAACACTTCCAAAGTTAATATAAATAGCAATGGAGATAATGGACACTCTTGTTTTGTACCCTTTTTTATGTTAACATTCTTGTTTTGCAGACCATTCTGTTCCTCTTAAACACACACACACACACACACACACACACACAGAGTCCTCAACTTACAACCACATTTGGAACCAGAATTTCCCTTGTTAACCAAGATGGTTGTTAAGTGAGACAATTTTATGACCCTTTTTGTCATAGTTGTTAAACAAATCACTGCAGTTGTTAAGTTAATCATGTTGTTGTTAAATGGATCCACCTTTCCCCTTGACTTTGCCTGTGGGCTGAGAAGACAGCAAATGGCAATCACATCATCCAGGGACACTGCAATCATTGCACACATATGCTGGTTGCCAAGCACCTGAATTTTGATTATGTGACTTTGGGGATGTAGTGATGACTGTAAGCGTGAGGACTTTTTCCAGTGCTGTTGTAACTTCGAATGGTTGCTAAATGAATGGTTGTAAGTTGAGGACTACCTGCATACTAAAATACAGTCAAATTCAATGATATGGTAAATTGAAAAGAGCTCTAACTGGAGAGATCAGAGATATGAATGAGATGTTAAGCAGATACAAGACACACCCATTCATGAAGAGTGGTTTTCTCCCTTGTCCCAAATTGCCCATCTGAATTAAGACAAATTCCACCTTCAGTACTTAAAATAAATATAATCCTCCATCTTGGAAATGCATGACCTATGATTTCATTTTCCGGAAATGAACTTCTGGCTTCCTAGGCATTGAGAGAGGACTATGATGTCAGGGAACGCTTCATAAATTGTCTACTTTTATTGAAAATACATTATAAAGGTTTTAAAAAGTATCATCTCTGAAAAAGATTAGCACAATTATTTGATATCTATGGAAGGAAGAGAACAATTTCTGCACATGGCTGAAAAATGAGTCTACTTTATAAACTAGTCCTCTATTAAATTAATTTTCCTCAAAGATCATTTTTAAAAGCACTATTTTCTCTTCATCTCTGATATGTGATTGATGGTCACCCTCCACTCCAATCACCTGTTTCCATGGGAGGAGTTCCCTCTTCTTTTTTCTCCTCTGTCTTGCTGGGTGCCTGCTCCTCCTCAGTGCCCATGCTGGTCTGACTGCGTTCAGCTTGCTCTGCAGCCTCTTTCTCTCTTTCTTCCTGCCGCTTACGGGCTTGTTCTTCAGCCTGTGCAATTTCTGCTGCAATTTTCTCCATGTCCACTTCTACCTTCAGACTGCACAGCTAGCAAGAGAAGGGAAAGAAACAAGACAGTTTTCAGTCCAGGGCTCCTATCAGAATATTTTCCTATCCTACTACAGGCAGTCCTCAATTTACGACTGCAATGGAGTCCAAAATGTCTGTTGCTAAGCAAGACGGCTGTTAAAGGAATTTTGCCCCATTTTACCTTTCTTGCCACAGTTAAGTGAACCACTGCAGTTGTTAAGTTACTAATATGGTTGTTAAATGAATCTAGCTTCCCTATTGACGTTGCTTGTCAGAAGGTCGCAAAAGGTGATCACATGACCCCGGAACTCTGCAACTGTCATAAACACATGCCAGTTGCCAAGTGTTTGAATTTTAATCACATGACCATGTGAACACTGCTATAATTATGTGAAAAACAGTCATAAGTCACTTTTTCAGTGCCGCTGTAATTTCGAACAGTGAATGGTGAATGGTTTTAAGTTGTGGACTACCAAGACTACTATTCAAAATGTATTCTACCAAAACTTCACAAAGTGGCTTTATAACAACCCATCTACTCCATAGGCCAGTGGTTCTCAACCTGTGGGTCGGGACCCCATTTGGGGTCAAACGACCATTTCACGGGAGTCACCAAACAACACAGTCCGCCATTTTTTCCCCCTTTTCCTTAGCTGTGCTACTCCCTTTTATTCTATTGGCTTTTGAAAGCCAATAGAATAGACTCTCTTGAATAGAGTCTAATTCTATTGGCTTTCAAAAGCCAATAGGAATTGTCCAGGCTGTCTCTGCCCTGCTGAGCCTGCCAAAAGTCCCATTCTGCAAACGGTGCTTCACCAGTTGAGTAGTCCTCGACTTACGACCGGTTGGGGGTCGCGGCATTAAAAAGGTTGAGAACCACTGCCATAGGCAGTATGGCAACTTTGCCAATAAAATACTTCTTGCATAAGCTGGGTTTAAACTCCTATTAACTCAAGAAAAACAAGTTCATTAGAAAATGATATTATAGTACCCTATACTAAAATCCCAGAAGAGGTTGAAAACACAAGTATAAGTTTCTAGCCTGACTCTCTATAACATTTACTGTCCAATATATTGTAATTCCAAAACAACAAATGCATCATTTTTATTATAAGCAATACAACTGTGCCAAATATATCATGGCAAAATGGAAAAGCCAAGTACCAAAAGAACACAGAATTTGGAGAAGGAACAAAGGAGGCTAATCCACATGCCAGACAATGAAGAAACCTATTTGGCAATAGTGAAATTTCTAACCAGACAGGTCTAAACCTGCTGAAAAATTCTGTAGTGATTCAGTTATAAATCTGAAGGTAATCTATTTGGTGGTCATGTAAAAGTATTAAAGCTTTTTGGATTAAGATATGGTGGAATATTCAAAGAATTTTAAAAAGAAGGATAAAATTTACTCCACAATTGTTTTTGTTGGGTATTGTTTCTGATTGTGATGAAAAAGAGATTATTTTAATGTTAAATTTAATTACTGCGGCTAGGTTGTTAATAGGGCAATATTGGAAGAAGGAATTTTTGCCTACTTTGCAAGAATGGTTTTTTAAAGTTTCTTATTTAGCGTAAATGGCAAAAATTTCGGCTTTCTTGAAAGATCAATCGCAAGAGAAGTATCTTTTGGTGTGGAAAAGATGGATAAATTTTATACAATATAAGTATGATATAAGAAAATATTATCTAGCTTTTGAATAATTTATATAAGTTTAAGATATTATTCAGAAGTGTAATTGTTATTATTCTTTAATTTTTTTATTATTTCTTTTTTATTTTCTCTCTTTTTGTTTTTTACATATGATGGAGTTAAAGTATTTTACAATTTGTTTATTGAGTGTAAATTATATTTGCTTAAGGTTTATTTGGGTTTAAAACTTTTTTTCTTTTAAGATCTAGTTAAGCCTGTATTCAGCTCTGGGAAGAACGGGGGGAGGGTTTTGGGGTGGGTTGGGAGGGATTGGGGAAGGGGTTTTTATTGTAAAATTTTAAAAACTTTTAATAAAAAATAAATAAATAATAAAAAAATCTGAAGGTAATCTGTAATTCCTTGTCAACACTATTCATTTTACAATAGGTTTTGCACTTATATAGCTTTACTGAGTGCAATGAATTGACCTATTCAATTCACTAACAATTTAGACCTGTTTTTGACAGTTTATACAATGTTATAATATCTACAGATAAACTTTTTATCATCACTTTGCGAAGATCTTTCTTTGAAGGAAAAATGAGCAACTTTACAAGTAGGAAATCTAAGGAGAATTCAACAGTTTGCTTACAATGTAATCTCAGACATGTCTAACTGGAAGTATCACAGTGTTCTAAAAATAGGCTAAAATACATATTTATAAGAGTATCCACAGGAAACTTCACCAAGTATAATAAATGAACTATCTTTGGTCATGTATCACTTAATACATAAACTGTATCCAGGTCTCAGATGAAGGATGTAAATACACAGAATGCAATATTACCCTACTGAAGGGAAGAGGCGGGTAAAGAGAAAGAAAATATAAACTATTAAATGAGACCAGAAAGTTAATTTGAAATTGTTTTCCTGATAATTTTCTACTTGAAGGTATATTCAATCATTTGAATTTGCTAGTCAGACAGCAGGTGAAATAGTTATACCCAAATATAAAGTATAGTGAAAATGTAGTGCATTTTCAGATTTTTAAATTTCTTCCTTAGGCAAGGAATTCTAGTTCAAAAATCTGGAAAGCCATCTACTTCCAACTTAATGCTTTGGTTAGAAAAGCTGTGAACTTTTTGCTCTATATTTCTTTTATTTTGAAATTAGCATTGGTGCAGACGGTGGCATTTTTGCATCCCCCCCCCAAATTATCCAATAGGACATAGGAAAAATGTTTACAAAAGGCATCAGGAATCCTCTTCAAATAAAACTAATCCTAGATGCAGGTAGATCCAGGTTATCATGTATAAATTTTTTTGAACTCAGGCTTCATTTGTACTGATGTCCAATAAAACATTAGGCATAAGGATCCAAGCACAAAACACATTAAAAAGTGAAAGTATTATTTTGCCCCTAGGCAACTTACAGGTTTGGGGCACACAATATTAGATTTAACATGCATATCTTCTTTCCATTTGAACTGAAAAAAGACCAGGGATTTCTACATATGTTTAGTGAAACAGAGATGTTCTAGAGGACCCTACCCGTTTAAGCTCACTGTTAAAGGATTCCGTGCTTTCCAAAAACTTCCTCTTCTTTTCTTGATGACGTTCTTCTATTTGAAGGAGTTCAGCTTCAAGTTTACGCTGTGTAGATGGGAAAATGAAAGTATTCAGTGGAAAAAACAAATACACATTTGAAATGTACTTCAGAAGAAGGCAAATATCCATGCCTGATTATATGAACACTTGAATCATCCTTTTCACATCTTTCTAAAACATGTGGCAAATGGCATATCTCTCTTATGCCAAAACCTGCCCTGCATTGAGAAATCCTACTTTCTCACAAATTAGTTGTTTTATGATTAATCCGAATTTATCTGAAGTCTACAAAAAAGTGCTCAAAATGTCCTTATGGGCTTTTATAAGAACTGTGCAAGTATATATTTATTTATCTGGTGTAGGTTTCAGCATTGTAGAATAAGAGTTTCAAGAGTAGACAATTCAGAATAAGACACCTGCTTTCTGTTCTAAACATTAGCAGCTAGAACATTAAACCAAAAAATCTATCAATATCTGAAATTTAACACATATGTAGGAAACTAGGTTCTGCTCTTTCCATGTTAATGAAAAAGTCTGACAGTATCTTTAAAAGCAATAGCTTCTTGTTTCATTTAATTCAATAGTTGCATTTTTGTGATAGAGCACAGTATGTACAGAAATGTTTGAATAATCCACACCTTTTTGTTTGTTATACCTCATTTTCCAAAAGTTATCATCTAAAACAGTGGCCCCAATTTTTCTGGCACCAGGCACTGGTTTCAGAAGAAAAATTGTTTTCTGTAGACAGGGGGAGGGGGATGGTTTTGCATGCAACCTAGATCCTGCACATGTGCAAATGAAGCTTTGCTCGCTCACCTGACGCTTGTGGGCCCAATTCCTAATAGGCCACAGACAGTAAAGGGCATGGCCTAGGGGTTGAGGACCCCCTATTTAAGGTACTTAGGTTAGATCTCATTCTTTATCTCTCCTAAAGGCAAGTAAGAGAGGTAAGCTCTATGAGCAGAAATATTCATGATCTTAGCACGTGTTTTCAGATATAAGAAATAATTTGAAGGATAATTCAAATCTGCTTCATTAAAACCACACTCACACTGATAGAATCTTGCCTATTTGAAAAGAATAGGACAATATAAAAATGTTAATCCTGGGCAAGAGGTACAATCTTTTATGCTGAGGATAAAGAAAATTTGAAACAAATTATTAATGAACATCCTCCCCCCCCCAGGAACTCCCTAGTTATTTTCTAAGAAGGAAAAGAGGTCTGCTGCTTCTTCAGCTTGCATAGTATGATCCCTGACCATACTATCAAAGTAACAGATTGAATTTTTATAAAAGATGGGAGGAAGTGCTATTGCATACATATATCTATTGGATATAATAATCAATTTCAGTTGGAAAGTTACTTATGTTGAATTCATACTGGCTTGAGTTACCTCTCCATAAGCATTTTTGTGGTTTACCAGCTCTCAATTTGTACATCAGGCTGATTAAGAAGCAGCAGCAAAGATATTGCTGAAAAAAATATTTTGTCTCATAATGATGACTAAACGTTCTTTCGGTTCTTGTTAAATCTATGTACAATACCGCAGATCAATTACAAATCTGGTTTATGTAACTGCAACATTTACAGTAAAGCAAATTTGGAATAGCAAAGCAGTGAGATTTCTCAAGTAAAAGGCCTACAGAGCTAAAAGTTTCAAAGGTTGGAGGAAGAAATTATAAAAAAAATCTGAACTTAGTTAAAATCAATCATGGAGATCTATCCAATGGTCTTGCAGTTATTATCACACAATAGATGAACTACCATATGAGCATTTATAATTCTGGATCCACTGCCTTAAATAAACTCTTCCTAAACCCCACCTCACCTTATCCCACCCATTTGGGTTCATACTTTACCTGATGAACCATTAATGACTGGACTTGGCGTTTGAGGACTTGCATTCTTGCTGTAGTAACCACAGATCTAACATCAGGAACTACACTTTCACTCAGGATCTCACTAATTAAGCGATGGTTTCTCTGGAAACGGGCAGTAGCAGTATGTTTCATAGAAAATCCATCATCATAATCTGAAACAAAATCATGCACAGTGATATCCCTGGCATAAACTTTATTCTACTCTCTTATTCCTTTCTATCAATTTAATATCCTTGATAAAAACATTTCAGTTTTTTTTCCTGAATGCTTGATGGCTCAAAAGCTGACATATGCAAACTAAAAATACATGTACTGTGTTTTCTTGAAAATAAGACCCGGTTTTATTTTATTTTTTATTTTTTGCTTCCAAAAGAGGCACCAGGTCTTATTTTTGGGTGTGTGTGTCTTTTCCACTCACCTCGCAGCAGCGGCACTGACAGCCCCACCCAGCCGGCCCACTTCTTCTGCAGCTGAAGGAGCAGCTTCATTCTGCAGCTGAGAATAGAGTTGGCCTGCATTTCGCAGTCAGAGATCTTTCCAGAAGACATCTGCAGCTGAGAAGTGAGCTATGGATTCAATCCATAGCTCGGTTCTCAGTTACACAGGCCTTCCAGAAAGGGCTCTGAGTATGAAATATAGGCCGAGCTCCATTCTCAGCTACAGAATGATGCTGCTCCTTCCGGCCAGGCAAGTGTTGATTTATGGGAGGGCTGGCTGCAATGGTAAGCTCCACCTCCTCCACCCGTGCCCTAGCTTGATTTTTAGACATGCGCCTCACCCCAGAACTAGGGATTACTTTTTTTTGGGGGGGGGTAGGGCTTATATTAGGTCCACTCCCAAAAATCAAGCTAGGGCTTATTTTCAGGGTAGGTCATACTTTCTGGGAAACAAGGTAAAATATACTCACATAAGTTACTAAATTGTGATTATGAAATTTAATTTTCCTTAGCAAAGAATGATTTAGTCCTGCAAAGGTAAAGTAGTTGGTTTTCATGTAATAGAGGAGTCAAGTGAATACCTTTGCTAGGTTAAGGATGCATCCCGAATGTATATTTCTACATTTATTATTTTTATATTATTATTTCATATGCTGAAGGCTTGCAGACATTAATATGTTGGTTTGCAAAGTAATGTTTAATTAGAAATAGTATAGGATAGCATAAGTATACCTGGAGTAAAACCAGGCTTTGGCTACACATATAAATTAAACTGTGCAATTTTAACTAAAACTGTATAATATAATCCATACTATTATCAAGCAATGCTTTAATCAGCATAAAAACGACCAAGGGTGAATAACCTGGTCTAGACTTCTACATTTTATTAAAAACAGCAATATTTGGTCAAAATCTTGATTGACCAAAGAGATGATGAATAGTGAAGATCAATATATGGGATTATTTGATAATGACCCTACCAAATGGAAGATTGCAATTTGGTATGTAAGATAAATACATGAAAAAGAATATGAATTACCAAATGAAGCAAACAAATGAAATATATATTAGCTGTTTATGCAAACAAAAGAAAGAAGAGATATAATAGATCGGAATGAGGATAATCTGATTCAGTGGGACTGATGAACATAATGTGGAGAAATGAAAGTGTAAATTCAATTAAAGATAGTCCTGGGTTAGTGAATGCAATTGAGATAGGCAACTCCATTATTAGAATTATTTTCAATAAAAAATTATCAGGAAATAATTACTACTATTCAAACACATATTTTGTGGCATAATGGATGAAAAAAATCTGCAAAAAGGGACTCCAGTCTTAGCAACTTATAAGTTTCTAATCTTAGATTGAATCTATCCAGCAAATTCATACAATAGTTGGGACATGGAGGCAAACGATCAAACTTATTTCTCAGGTGCTAAGCATAGATAATAGAAGTTTTGAATTTGTATTTGTATTAGCCTTGACCAGCATGAACCATAGTGAAGACTGTGAAAATGATAGTCCAAAACATATTGCATCAAAAAGGGACAGTCACAATTATACTAAGTTTTAAATCTAATATTTCTTATTCCTAATTATAATTAAGAATTATAATTATCATTATACACAACTGTCTTTTTCATATGTAATGATAGATGCTTTTTAATTAGATGAAATGCATCTCATATAAGTTTAATTTGGAAGCAAACTCTTCTCTGTTCATTGAAGTCTATTCCTGGGTTAGCACGCAGTTTGGCCTGGTATATAAGTTTAGAAAATGTACAATCCAGCCAATATATATATATACATCCTCACCAAGTCTGATTAAAAAAAAAAAATTTCTATGTGATGCTCAACAGGTTTTTCTTTCTCTTCATCAGCCCATTTGCTTACTTATAATAACTTGCTATTATCAGTTGCAAGGTAATTTTAAATTACCATATATTCCGGCGTATAAGACGACTTTTGAGAGCGATGAAACAGCCTCCGAACTCGGGGGTCGTCTTATACGCCGAGTCATAACGTTTATTTATTTATTTATTATTTCCGGCGTATAAGATGACGTTCTAGGCATACGACTCGGTGTCGATCATCTTATACGCCGGAAATGACGTCATTTCCGGTGTATAAGATGATCGACACCGAGTCGCATGCCTAGAAAGTCATCTTATACGCCGGAAATAACGTTATAAACTACGTTTATTTCCGGCGTATAAGATGACTTTCTAGGCATGCGACTCGGTGTCGATCATCTTATACGCCGGAAATGACGTTATTTCCGGCGTATAAGATGATCGACACCGAGTCGCATGCCTAGAAAGTCATCTTATACGCCGGAAATGACGTCATTTCCGGTGTATAAGATGATCGACGCCGAGTCGCATGCCTAGAAAGTCGTCTTATATGCGACTCGGCGTCGATCGTCTTGCGACCCGGCGTCGAACTCGGGGGTCGTCTTATACGCCGGGTCGCCTAATACGCCGGCATATACGGTAAAGATGATTTATTGCAATATTAGAAATTTGCAAAAATGAGCACTGGGAGAAATGAACTATATTTTATATAAAACAAAATATATTTTGTGAACTATTTACTATATACACAAGTTCCTTATATAATTAATATTTTGATTTGATATTTTAAACAGAAAAAAGATCAGTCACCATTTTAAAGATAAACAGAGCAGGTTAAAGGAATCCAACACAACAAGTTCTCACTCTTTCTTTGACATCAGTCTCTCTGAAAATAGCTACTTAATGAACAATTGTGAATTCATAGCCACCCATTTTCCTCCTATCAAAACCAGAAGATCAGAGTCAAGTCAGAGAATCTCTCCAAAGTGCTTTTCAAAAGGCAGAATGACGAATAGTAGATATGGGCTTGGTCTTTTCCAAAACTATTTTTGGAAAAGTGCTTCAAAGCAGCAATCTTGAATTTCTAGTTTATCCCCTCCAACCAATGAATCCCATGTTTTTTAAAAAAGGATTGAAAAGCTAACTATGCTAGAGGTATTTATATATGGGGCCAATAGGTCTGTTCATCCATATTATATTTTACTTAAGTAATTTTTAAAATGATAGATGGGAGTTCAAATCATATTTATATACCCTCACAACCCATCCTAATAATTTCAAGTGAACATACAATTCAGAGATTCTCTCGTCCATGTGCTGGAGTTCTGAATCATGAAAGCAAGGTTATAGGTTTTAGAATTAAGATATCCATGAAGCATATCATAAATTGGAAGGTGGAGTGGTTCTTTCTCAAAATAATAATTTATTTCTAAGACAAGATTTGAAGCAGTAACTGGAACAAAATGCATGATTTAAAAATCTTCAATAAAAAGGATTTTTCATGGAGGCTATAATGAACTCTTGGTAGGGTCAGAATATAGTATTATTCTCCAGCACTGGAGATGGAGAATCCATCAATGGGTTTAGACTGTATTCCTGCCCAATCAGATCAAGTCAGCCAAAGTTGCCACGTCCGTTCTGGACCATAGAGATCCCAGTCTTTGACTTGATCTCGCCCAGGACAGACGTGCAAGTTTGGCTCTTAGGCAGGTACAATCTCCATTGGTGGATTTTTTTTTACCAGTTGCTGAACTGTGTTTTGATCAGTAATAGAATTTGGCTTCCCTATTATAAATTTAATCCATTCAGAATCATCATAAAATTCCAAATTTCCAACAAATTACTTAAAAAAAAAGGGGGGGGGGAAGAGAAACTGAAAGTATAGGAGAGATCTCCATATTTTCTTTCTCCTCTGCTTCCAACCCTTTAATTTCCCTCACCAGAGTCCCTAGATTAATTGAGACACAGGTAAAATAACGGCTGCTATTTTCCCAACCGGTCTCAGCTCAGTGTTCCTCTTTTTCGGAGTTTGCGGCTGCAGCTCCGGTGATTCGTCGACCAGTAGGTGGGGGGGAGACTCCTCGTTTCTTCCGACGCGGTTGGAAACCTTTACAAATTTTGGGAGGTTGCGGCTGCAACTCCGAAGATTCCTTCTGCTGGTTTTTCCCCTCTGTTTGCCTTTAGAGCTCAGGCTTGCTCCACTGGTTTCCAGGCGGTAGGCGCGCTTGTGCGCTAAATCGCTACCGCCGATCAGCTGATAGGCGGCATAGGAGGGGGAAATTTAAAACACTTGGCTGAGGTTTTTTGTAATTCAGGAGACAGATTTAAAGCAAAAGGGAGCTTTTTCAGCAATCTTCTCTCTCGGAGCCCCTTGAAACAAGGCAGAGGCAGCTTTCGTTTTCGCGGCGGCCGTCATCTTGGACCACGTGGTCCCAGACTTCGGAAAGTTCCATTTACTGTGTTTGGAGGAAGGGGCTCCTTCCTCCTCAACACATTGTCTACTTCCCAAGAAGGGGACTATCTCAGGACAGGAGAAATTGGATGGGCAGTCTTCTAGGACGTACTGCAGATCCACTGTCACTAAGCAGGCAGTCATTTAGGGGGACGGCCATCTTGTTTATGCTGTTGAGCTCTAATTGATTTCCATTACAATTGCTTGCTTTTAAGATCTAATAGGTTGTTGTTATAGAGAATCTACAACAACCCAGATTCATTCCTTGGTTCACTACCTCTATTAGCTTTTTGCACACTTGGTGTCTCCCGGCTCTATTCTGTTAGCACTGACCTATTGGATTTGTAATATCTAATTCACTAACAAGTTTTTCTTGGGTTCCAGGCGTACCCCATCGTGTGCCTGTTCTTACCCACAACAGCCTTTCCCGGATCCCAAGTGTCCCCCATCGTAAGTCTGTTCTTATCTGTGCACAGATATAGCATCCCCTATCGTGCGCCTGTTCTTATCCACGCTGCTGACTTACCTGGATTCCAGGCATCCCCATTAGTGCGCCTGTCCTTATCCGGTGTTTAATTCTCTCTGCATCTCAGGGGCCCCCTATCATGTCCTTGCAGTATCAGAGAATGGAGGAGTCTATATCAACCACAAAGGGCACTTTACCATCCTCAGTGACTCCTTTAAATCCTAATCCTACTGGCCTGGTGAGTGCTGATAAGCCTGCGGCTAAAAGCAAGGACAAAACTACCACCAAGGCTTCAAAGAGGTCAGAAAAGCAGGCCAGCCGGAGACACCAAGCTCTGGAAAAAGAGTTTTCCAAGGCACAGAAGAGGGCCAGGACAGAGGCCTCCCAGGTGGAGGAGTTAGCCTTGGACCTACCATTAGGTCCCCCCCCCCCGGACATATGGTCAACAGGGGATTCATTCCATTCCCCAGTGCAGAGTGGAAGTGGCAGAATTCTGCCGGTTTCCCAAACCACGGCTTCATGGGCTCCTCACGGAATCCCAAAGGCGACATACACTCCTACTGCGGCCGGTCTCCGGCCAAACGAGCCCGTTCTCCTCCCTACGGAGGACCATCTCGCTGCATTGATAGCACAAGCGGTAGACCACGCTCTTGATGCCAGGGCGCAAGCTTCTGGTTCAGGTACTGTCCTCCTCCTACTACACATCACTCGGTCCCTCAGACCTATTATGCCCCATCTTCCCCATCTGAGTCTACCTGCTCTGAGGTTTCTTCCCTGCAGGCACATGACACTGAACAGGGGATTCCAATGTCTGAGGAGGGGGATCCTACCCCAGAAGCCCCCTTGTTCAGTGGTCTCTTCAATACTTCTTTCTTTGTCACCTTGCTTTGCAAGGTCACATCCACAGCCCACCTAGGCCCTGAGCCTTCCACATTGACTACCACCGTTTTCTCAGAATCAGAGGCGGATCCAAATTTCATTGAACTGGTGGCTGTCCAGCACTGCATCCTTTGTCCCTCCATGTTCTTGACTGCAATAAAGAAACAATGGACATCTCCCGCCTCCTTCTCTCTTCCAGGTAATACTGATAAAAAGTTATATAATGTGGCTAAGGAATTGGAGGAGGCACTGGAAGTGCCTGTGGTGGACAATCCATTCGGTCCCCTTGTATCCCCCACTGCAATTCCCGGGGATGTCTCTGAAGCCCTCAAAGCAGAAGACCGTAAGTGCGAACTAACTTATCGCAGAACGCATCAGACTGCTGCATGGGCTGTTAGGGCAGCCACCTCAGCATCTTTTTTCAATAGATCTGCTCTCCGCTGGCTCAGGCAACTTCAGGCCCGCGTACCAGCGGAGGATATCCATACACATAAGGATCTCAGCAAACTGGTGGCTGCCACAGAGTATGCGTCAGATGCCACCCTCCAGGCTGCCAGGTTTTCTTTCAGAGCTATGGTGTCTAACGTGACTGGTCGCCGGATGCTGTGGCTGAAGCACTGGCAGACAGTTGCCAAGTCTAAATGGCGCCTCTCGGCTACTCCATATCAAGGGGGTAAGTTGTTTGGGGATGCGTTAAATCCTTACTTAACTGAGAACAAGGATAAGCGCAAGGTCCTTAATCACCTCATCAAGAGACCAGACAAGCGGCAAAATTATTACAAAAGGCAACAGTCATTTTGCGCAGGAGCTAGGTATGGTTACTCCCAACCTATGCATTCCTTTCCGCCCAGACAGGATAGACAGGAGAGACAACCTGACAACCAGGCCTAGACAGCAATCTCAGGGCAAGTGGCCCTTTTGCGGGAACAGCCGACCTTTTCACCCATCCAGGTGACTCTCTGGCAAGTCCTCCCATAGGGGGCAGACTCTCCCTCTTCGCCCACCAGTGGGAGGCCATCAACACAGACACGTGGGTACTAAACACCATACGTCACGGTCTGTTCCTAGAATTCATTTCCAACCCTCCAGCTCGTTTTCTCTCTTCCCCCTACCCGTGAAACCGAACAAAAAAGAAACTAATGAGGGAGGCCATTCAACATCTGTTAAACATACGGGCCATAGAACCGGTACCGGGGATTTTACTCTATCCTCTTTGTCGTTCAAAAGGCGTCAGGGGGATGGAGAGCCATTTTACATCTCAAAGGTCTGAATTTTCATCTGGCTTACTGTAAATTCAAAATGCAAACACTCCGCTCCATCTTGGGAAGCATGAGAAAATGCTTGAGAACATCTATCAACCTTACGGAAGCCTATCTTCATATTCCCATCTCTCTCGCCCACCGCAGGTTTCTAAGGTTTGCATACAAGGGGCGCCATTTCCAATACAGGGCGCTCCCATATGGCCTCTCTTCGGCTCCCAGGGTCTTTACCAAGATCCTGGCGGTACTAGCAGCTCATTTACGAATGATACCAGTCAGAGTGCAGTGTTACTTGGACGACATATTAACCCAGTCATCGTCCATCCAGTCAGCAAAGGCGGACCTCAAACTGGTGGTAACACTACTCTAAGACCATGGGTTCTCCATAAATTTTCCAAAAAGTCACATGGTCCCCACAAACAGACTGTTGCATCTCGGGGCCATCATAGACACAGTGGAGTGTCAGGTGTACTTGTCTCAGGAACGCCGGAATAGCATAAGAGATTCCATCCTGAAATTACACGGGGGGAGGTCAGTAACATTGGTCAGTCTTTCCCAACTGTTAGGCAAAATGATCTCGACCAGAGCAATTGTCCCCTGGTCCAGGCTTCACTCCAGGGAACTACAGTGGTTCATGCTCCCATTTCAGAGACAGAACCTCAGTTCCTCCCAACGATGGACAAGTCTCCCACCATAGGTGGTGCGTTCTTTCAGGTGGTGAGGATCAACCACCATGCTCAGAGGGTTAGGTTTCAGGGAACCAGATCGGATAGTGATAACTACAGATGCCAGTCTATTCGGCTGGGGAGCACACCTGCGCTCGCAGTGGGCTCAGGGCCGCTGGTCTTGCTCAGACCTGCGCCACAACATAAATTGGCTGGAACTAAATGCTATACATCTAGCCCTACGCCACTTCCACAGTCTGGTGAAAGGGCGCCATGTACTGGTCCTCACGGATATGGCCGCCAAGGCCCATGTGAACTGCCAAGGGGGCACCAAATCTTGGATCTTACTGACCGAGTCGCTCTTACTGGGTTCTTGGGCAGAACACAATCTGGCCTCCATCAGGGCTGATCACATTTCAGGGGAGGCGAACACTCAGGCCGACCTCCTGAGCAGAGCCATGGTGGATCACTCGGAGTGGTGCCTTCACCCGAGACTCTTCAGAGAGATCTGTCATCGTTTCGGCCTTTCACTTGTGGACCTCTCAGCAATGCTCAGCTGGCTCGGTTCTTCTCCCGGTTCCCGTCTCCAGGGGCAGAGCAGACGGATTCTTTTCGGAGCCCTTGGCCTCAGGGTCTGCTTATGCATTCGCTCCTCTACCTCTTATACCGACAGTAATCCGCAAGCTTCTTTGGGAGAGAGCGGAGATACTCCTAGTG
This sequence comes from Crotalus tigris, assembly GCF_016545835.1. Classification (NCBI taxonomy): domain Eukaryota; kingdom Metazoa; phylum Chordata; class Lepidosauria; order Squamata; family Viperidae; genus Crotalus; species Crotalus tigris. The sequence continues at coordinate 650,973 of NW_024097068.1, forward strand.
GCCCCTTATTGGCCAAGGAGGCATTAGTTCGCCAATCTGATGAATCTCTCCCTGGCAGACCCTTGGCGGATTCCTCCGGAACGGGTCTCCCTCAGTCAAAAGACCATCCTTCATCCGGACCCCAATGGCTCCAGTTAGCTGTCTGGCACTTGAGCGTTCGCTCTTAACGTAGGAGCTCTGCTCGCCAGGGGTCATTATTGTCATCCAGGCTTCCCGTTGTCCTTCCACAAACTGGATATACGAGGCCACGTGGAAGAATTTCCAATCATGGTGCTCTGGCCGTCACTTATCACTCTCGGAACTCACGGTTCCGCATATTCTGGACTATCTGTTACAGGGCCTAGAGAAGGGCCTGGCCACAAACACGCTGCGCAGACAGGTCGCTGCTCTTTCCACGGTCCACATCTGTGACTCGGGGGGGGGGTGTCCTTGGGATATCATCCCTTAATCCGCTCCTTCCTTAAAGGGCTTCCAATTTCAGGCCTCCTACGGTACAAAGGTACCCTTCATGGGAACTGCCACGGGTCCTTAGAGCCCTTACCAAGCTCCCCTTTGAGCCCCTGAGGACGTGCGACGTCCGATACCTGTCCCACAAGGTGGCATTCCTGGTGGCAATCACGTCGGCACGCCGTATTTCAGAATTGGCAGCACTTTCTAAAAGGGACGACCTGTGCATGTTTCACCAGGATAGGGTGGTCCTTCGACTCGATCCTACTTTCATCCCAAAGGTTAACTCTCTGTTCCATAGGTCCCAGGAAATAGTGCTGCCAGATTTCTGCCCCAACCCATCGCATGAGCTGGAATGGCAGTGGCATTGCCTGGATGTCCGCAGGGCACTTAAGTACTATATTTCACGGACAGCAACATTCTGCAAATAGGAAGCTCTCTTTGTATCCTTCCATTCTTCCTCCGGGGGTGGAAGGTTTCCTCTTCCACGATTGGCAGGTGGATCAGGGAGTGCATTGCGGAGGCATATCAAGCTGAGTCATTGCCGGCTCCACGAGGGGTCACGGCCCACTCTACACAGAGTGCGGCCACTTCTGCAGCATGGGCCACCCAGGCGTCCATTGAGGACGTCTGCAGGGCGGCTATATGGACCTCGCCATCTCCATTTATACAACACTACAAAATCGATCGGTTTGCCTTGGCTGGAGAACTCTTCGGTAGGAGAGTTCTCCAACAAGTTTTACATCAAAGTGCCACACCGGACCAGTAGGCTTTGGTATGTCCCATTGGTGGATTCTCCTTCTCCAGTGCTGGAGAAGGGGCACTGTCTTACCTGAATGCCTTTTCTCAGCACGGAGATGGAGAATCCACTCCCACCCTTGTAGGTTCTCAGACCTAGGGTTAGTCAGTTAATTTTTGTGAACCACAATGTCTTGCTGTCAGTCAATGGCTACACTCGCGTCAAAGACTGGGATCTCTATGATCCAGGACGGGCGTGGCAACTTTGGCTGACTTGATCTGATTGGGCAGGAACACAGTCTAAAGCCATTGGTGGATTCTCCATTTCCGTGCTGAGAAAAGGCGTTCAGGTAAGACAACGCCCCTTCTACTGATAGTAAAAGCCTAATGAAATATACAGGGGAAGAGCTTTAAGAAAAGATACCAAGCAGCTCCACTAATTCAATGGTGAAAGCAAGTAGGCCTATTCATAGTAATAATAATAAAGCTCAATGGCTCAATGAAAGACACAGTTGCTGATCAATAATTAAAGATTAGGAGAAATTAACGTTAAGAGATGAATCTTTCAAGCGAATCATTTCTGTTGGTCATTGTACTGATTCCTCTGTCAATAATACAGAACAAGTCAGGCCATGACTATCAAATACCAAAAACATCTGCTAGGCTATTCCACTAGTTTACATGGACAATCTGAAGTTATATGAAAAAACACACCTGAAATGGAATTGCTCTCAACCCATTCCAAGCCAGGATATTCCAGTGGAGTTTGGACTGGGCAAATGTGCCACTCTTACCATCAACAGGGGAACACTACAGAAAACTGAAGGAATCAAGATGCCCTACCGAAATAACATCAAAAGTCTGGATGAAAATGATCACTACAAATATCTGGGCATCCCTCACGCTGATAACATCAAGCATAATAGTCAAGAAGAAGGTTAGTATTGAAAACATCAGAAGAGTGAAGATTCTAAGTCCAAACTCAGGGGAAGAAATACCATCAAGGCAATTCACACCTAGGCAATTCCAGTCATTTAGATCAGGGCTTTTCAACCTTTTCACTGACTGTACCACTTTTAGAATATGGCAACAGTACCAACAGTCGCCTAGCAAGGTGTCAAAAACTTGATGACAAAAAAAAGCGATAAAGTACAGGTAGTCCTTGACTTACAAGGACTTTGCTTAGTGACTGTTCAAAGTTACAATGGCACTGAAAAAAGTGACTTATGACCATTTTTCACACTTATGACTGTTGCAGCATCCCCAGGGTCATGTGATTTACATTCAGATGCTTGGCAACCAATTGATATTTATCATGGTCACATTGTCCCAGGGTCATGTGATCCCCTTTTGCAACCTTCTGACAAGCAATGGGAAAACCAGATTTACTTAACAACCATGTTACTAATTTAACAACTGCAGTGATTCACTTAACAAATGTGGCAAGAAAAGTCATAAAATGAGGCAAAACCCATTTAACTAATTTCTTTTATATCCTCTTCTCTCCCTCCTTTTTATATCCTCTCTTCTCTCTCCCTTTATATCCTCTTTTCTCCCTTTTATAACCTCTTCTCTCCCCTTTATATAATCTCTTCTCTCCCCTTTATATCCTCTTCTCTCCCCTTTTATATCCTCTTCTCTCTCCCTTGATATCCTCTTCTTTCCCTTTTATATTCTCTCTTATCTTCACCCCTTCTTTTATATCTTCTCCTTTCCTCCCCCCTTTTCTCTTAGGTGCACCTCCAACTGATTGTTCTCCTCTCTGTCTCTCTTTCGCCATTGCCTTCCCTTCTCCCCCCCCCCGGTCCGTCGTCTCCCTCTCCCGCCAAAACCTCCTTTTACAGCCTCTCCTCTTTCTTTCCCGCCTCCTTTTCTTTCCTGGATGCCTGGAAGTGCCGATCAGCTATAACTGTGTGTACTGATGCTGAGCTCTCAGCTGACAATGCATCGTGCAGCTCCAGCTGAATCTCTGCCTGAAGACTGCATGGGACTGCCTGCCACCTCCAAGGCTGCCGCCAGTCAGCTGGAACTGTGCATGCTGATCCTGGATTTTCAGCAGGACCCAGGCAACTCTTTGCACAGCTGCAGCTGAATCTCTGCCTGAAGGCTGCATGAGGCTGCCACCAATCAGCTGCAGCTGTGTGCGCTGATCCTGGGCTCTCAGCAGGACCCAGGCAGTGCCTCGCGCAGCTCCAGTTGAATCTCCGCTTGAAGACTCTGTGGGACTGCCTGCCACCCAAGTCTGTCACCAATCAGCTGGAGCTACACATGCTGATCCTGAACTCTCAGCGGGACCCAAGCAACACCTTGTGCAGCTCCTTCTGACTTTCCTACAAGCCTGTGTGGCGCTGCCACCACTTCACCTCATCCACTTTTACACTTTTTTTACAGTGCTTTTCAACCCATTATATGCGTACCACCTGCCAGGTGCTGACATGCCACCAGTGATATGCGTACCACCAGTTGAAAAGCCCTGATTTAGATGCACAGTTGGAATAGTGGACTGGATTCTAGCGGAACTAAAACTTTGGATAGGAAGACTAGAAAAAAAAATTGCAATGAATCATGTCCTTCATCCATGCAGCAATGTTGACAGACTCTACTTACCAAGGAAAATAGGTAGATATGGAAAATTGCAACTACATCAGCCAGTTGAAAAACAAAGGGCATTTAAAGAATATCTGAAGGATAATGAAGATGCACCGAAGCTAGTATACTAAGAAGGCTTATTATCAAGCAAAGCTGCAAGAGAGACTAAGTGAAAATAAAAAAGGGACATGGCTAAGCAAAGTATAATATGGCCAATACATTAAAGAAAACAGGCAAAGAAGATAACAACAAGACCTGGTAATGACTAAGAGAAATAAAATTGAAAAGAGGGGCTAATTCTTGGTTATGCAAGACCGCACCTTTAGAACACATTCATACACATACAGAAGACAGAAACAGAAAGCAAATGCCACCTCTGCAAAGAAGCAGAAGAAACACTGGACCATCTAGTTAGCTGCTGCAAGAAAATCACATATATTAACTACAATCGCATGACCAAATAGCCAAAATAATGTATTGGAATATTTGCAATAATACCATTTGCCTGAAAGCAAGAACTGATCACAAAATAATAAAAAATAAAGTAACTAAAGTGCTCTGGGGCTTTAGAATTCAACATAATCAAACAGACAAATATCTGCTACACAACATCTGAAACAGAAAAATTGTTGGTAACAAAGACAAAAAAATCTGGATAGTGGATGTTGCAGTACAGCAGAAGAGAAGAGAAAGAACTAGAGAAAATTGCAAAATACAAAGACCTGAAAACAGAAATGGAATGACTTTGGTAAAAGAAAGCAAAGATAATACCAACAGCAATAGGCACCTTGGGTGCAATTCCAAAACAGCTGGAGCATGAACGCCATCAGCATTGTCAAAATTACCATCAGTCAATTGCAAATGGTAACTTTACTTTGACAGATGTATATTTATCTGTGATGTTATCTTTATTAAAAACAGTATTTGCTTACCCGGGTTTTTTGAAAGTACTTGATTTTGTAGTTAATTTATGTGTATAAAAGTGCTAAATCCTATCTAAACATCTGGCTGATTGTGTGACTAACCATAATAAATGTTGAAAACTAGCAGCTTCTGGGAGTCACACAATAAATACTTGGGGCAGAGATGTGCAGTCTTTGAACATCTGGTAATGCACAGCATAAGATGGACTCAATGAAAGACTGGAAAATGTAAGGAAATGTATGATCATTGTATTACTGAATGACTGTTTATAATATCTCTCATAAATTATGTATGGTTGCTTATTTTTATGATGAATCTGCTACTTTAGAAAGGAATATGCCATGATTATATGACTCATCTGTATCCCTGATTTTTTATCCTCAGCCTTGAACTTATTCCAAAATGAGGTTGGATTGTCTTAAAAAAAGAAGAAAATGATCCTATCCTTGTCTAACAGAAAAGGAAAGGTGGGGTAAAGATTCATATATTTTCAGATGAACAGTTCCCCTTTCAGCCAGGTGTTGTTTTTTTAAGCAAAGACTTCTGGGAGAAATAAGTCAACTTCCTTTTGTGAGACATTAAGATGAGATAAAAGCTACTAAAATGACATCTATAAGCAGAAGCTGCTGTATCTACCAAAGCAAACTTTAAAAAGCAATTCTACTCAAATATTTTGGATGATTGATCCAGGATAAATCTGAGTATCTTATTTCAAATATATCTTAAAATATAAGTGAAGAACTTCCATATCATCATATTTAGGGTAAGAGCTGTAATTTGAAAAGCTTGCCAGTCAACTGTGAGAACTCAGTGGGTGGTTTAGGTAAGCTATACTGTGTCAGTTTCAACCTTCACCCCATCTGAAACAGGGAAATAAAAATGGTTAAAGTTTCTCTAATAATTCATCTGACCTTAATTGACTTGGGCAAGCAGTCTAGAGGACTGGAATATTTAATAAAAAAAATACTTCACATTTCAATTGTTTTTTCCCTACTTGGAATATTCTGACTTCTTGATCTGATCTTGCAATTTCTGTGGTGCTTTTCAATTCTCATATTCCTGTGAAAAAGACTCAAGGTCTTTAAATAAGACCTTGTACAATCCCTTGAGACAATTTTACAGATCTCTGGCCAATAGGCAACTTTCTTTGTATCAATCCAAGTAACTGCCAGTGAAAAACCTGGTTTATTTTTCAAAACTATCAACTGAACAACTAAACCCAATCTGCAAAAAACTGCAGATGCTAGAATGCATTTTTCTAAGCAATATATTAATTAAACCCAACTGAGTGCAATTATTTATGCAAGAGGACATCTTGAATTTTCTATCTTTGATGATAGAGCTGTGCTAGTTCATGTAAGAAATATTTAGTCTCATAGTACCAGGTTAGAAAGCAGATTGTGAATTCTGGTCCTGTCTTAGGCATGAAAGTGGGCTATAGTTTTATGAACCTTAGCTGCCTTGAGTTATTCACAGCAATAATAAAGATGGGATAAAAATAAATCTGTTATATTGATAAACAATACTTGATGGAAGTTTAATACTGTTGCTTTTGTTTTATGCAGCTTCATACTATTTATGTGCATATCCCAAGCTAAGAATTGTAACATTTATAGAAATTTTTCCAAACCACAAAGGGTTCCCCAGCAAGTTGTTTTAAGACAGACATGTCAAACTCGTGATGTCACGTGACATCACACAACGTATCAGAACGGTTTTGCCATTGCCGGTAATTGGGTGGGTGCAGCTTTTGGATGATTCATGCGGCCCGCAGGCTGGCAGTTTGACACCCCTGTTTTAAGAAGATAATCAGAGATTGATTTCTGAATCCTGAAAAATTCCACTGTCAAGTAAAAAAAGCTATAACTAAAACATTGTGGCATTTTTTGTTGCCAGCAACACTATTTCTTCTGCTCTTGCTTACCGTCTGGATCCTCAGCAGGCTGGATGCTCATATAAGGTTCACCTTTCTCCATTCGAGATTGCCTTTGCCGGCTTTCCTCCTCCAGTGCAGCTTCAGCACGACTTTTGGCATTGATATAGGCAAGGTAAGCAGGTGAATTATGATAAGCCTTCATTGATTCGTTGTACTCTATCTACAGGTTGATAGATACAATTTTTTAAACAAAAAAAAAATTACAAGAAATCCCATCTTCCATACCCTTAGGAATTTCTTCCAATTAAGAAATCCTTGCAGTACACAAGGACTTCACATGAAGCAAGAAACGGATACCTCAGGGCTGATTACTGATACTCAATTGCGCTCTTCTGGAAGGGTCTCACAGCCAGAAGCAGGATAGGGTTGCATTTAAACATTTTGGAATGTGTCCATATTTAATGAACAAGAAAGGGAAATACAGGGAAATATGATGTTGGGAGGAACTGAAAGAGGGGAGACTCATTAACTGTGCTTTGTTTCCAGGTGCCTTTATGCTTAGATGTTTAGTTGGGGGCAGAGAGGGAGGATAGGCAACCTTGACTCAAGCTGGGCTCTTTTCAAGTCATCCAAGGTATCGTGTTTCTATCATACTCTCCTTAAAGTTCTTTAGTGCATCTGGCCTTGCACAGCAAAAGTTGATTCAGATTTTCTTTCCTCAATAATGCTCCTATACATGAGCCCATAAGTGACCTTCTCCAGAACCAGTCTTTTTAAATTTTATTTTACTTTAGCTTTGTGTGTATGAAAGAGAAAGACAGACTTCCAGCATTATTTGGGAGTGAGAGGGAGATTTCTTCTGTGTACCTTTTCTGCTTCATATTCATTTAAGTATTCTTGCTTCTCTTCATCAGTGAGGTCACGCCACATCCCTCCAATGATCTTCCCAATTTCCCATAACTTCAAGTCAGGGTTGGACGCCTTCACTTGGTCCCAGACCTTAATAAAAACATCTGTAGTAAAGCTCCAGCTAACTAAATACTTACAAAATAAAACATATTTTGTTAATATTACCACCAAGACTTTGGTCCTTTCAGAGAACTATCACCACAAAGCAAGGCTACACTAAGACAGTTATTTTGGGCTATGCTATATCCACTGATTATTTCTCTGGGGTGGGAAGACAGAGGTATGTTTATCCACTGCCTGGTTTTATTGTCAGTTGCACAGCATCCTTTTCATAGCAGCCTCTTCCTTAAATCCTGCACGATTCTTCTCTTTTGTCTTAAGAGAGGCCGATGGATGGAACTTTTTTTTTTTTTTTAAAAGAATCAGAGATAGAAAAGCAGGTAACACCACAGTCCTCCTTTTGACTTAGTCACTCCTTGACACTGGACTGAATGAAGTGCTGTCCATAAGACCTCGGCTCTCATTTTATCAGAAAAAAAGTCAGTGAATTAAAAACAAGAAAAGGAAAAAGGGGTGTGACACTACACCCTCATTCCCTCTCCGTGAAGTAAGAGGAGAAGAGAGTTTCAAAACAAAAATATCTTTTAAAAAGCAAAGTAGATCCTACTGTCACTACTGTGAAGTCCAGTTATGGAGTTGCACCAATCCTGCTTTGCCACAGAAAGCGGATTCTTTTAATATAGAAAATTCTGTCAGTAAGGCACCTGATGCATCCTTGTTAGCAGAGGAAGCAGTAGTACACTTTAAGCATTTTAAAATAATCAATAAAAAGGGTCTTCATTTCTCCCCGACAGTATGGTGGCCATGTTTCATTCTGTGGTGAAACTTATTCCCCCCCCCCCAAATTTGGGTAGTTTACTATTGCCTTCATTGTGAAAGGAGGAAACCACTGACTTTTTAATTTTTCCTTAAAGAGAGAGAGAAAAAAAACATAAGCAAAACTATAGTAACAGGTTTGCTTTTTGAAATCAAACACATTCTAGAATAACCATGAAATAAATTAAGATGAGGCAGACCTTTAAACAGGACCAAGTATTTTGTACCCACCTTCCTGCTGTACCTCATGTAAGGCATGAGTGGCTTATCTGGAGGCTTTGGGGGTTTGGGGATTGTAATACCCGATGATGCCTAAGGAACAACCAAATAAAATGCACAGATTATATTATTTCAAACATTTAAGTAATGCAAAAGAGGCATTTACTAATATAATATATTGATAGCAGGGGTCCAGGTTAACATTTACTAACTCTCATGAGAACAAGTATATTTTCATATATTCAAAAATGATGTAATATTTCTCTTTGTATTTTCAATACATCTATGCATAGCAATGTCCAATCAATTCCAAGCTCAATTGTTGTGGCCCTGTCTCCTGATATGAAACAAAAAGACATCCCGCAACCCTCTAGAAAATGTAAGCATATTTTCTAGTAGGAGCTTTTCAGATAATCATTATTGTCTTGGCAAATGGCTGCAACTGATATGGATTTCCGACTTGTCAAATTTTGCCCCTTCTATTCCACCTTCTGAAAACACCTGGAACTGCTGCTAGACAATATGGTACGGATTTTCCAGTAAATACAGGAAAAGAAAAAGATCTTGAGTACAGTGTGAAATCTACGACCTCCATACGTTGCTAAACTACAACTCATAGCAGCTTTCGATATTGAAATTACTGTGGCCCTGTAACATCCTGAAGCCATCTAAGTTGCCATTCTTATTTTAGAATATTAAAAGTATTTTTTGGAATAGGTAAGATAGCACAATAAAAGGTCATGGGTGAATGCAACCTCAGGGTAAAGAAAATAGATAGATTAAGGACAGTAAAACAGACTGAAGTGGAATTATAAAGACTAAGGGGAAATGTCCTTGACAGAAATATGCAAGAACTACTATCTAGAGGACTGAAATATTCTTTACATTATGGGAAAGAAGATAATATCAGGAAGGAAACCAAGTAAATGCTTTCTGGTTTACATAGACATAAGAAGAGTGGAGGGGAAGTAAGGAGGAATCTTACAATTCTGTTAATTATATAACCCACTGGATTTGGAAGAAGTTTGCCTTAGCTTCTTCTGAATATTATCTTGCTTCCCAGGCCTTAAATAATATTTTGGCCCTCTATGCCTAATGATTCTTAGTATTTCTGAATACCAATTCACTTAACAAATGTTTGCAGTTACAATGGCACAGAAAAAAAGTGATTTACAACTGGTTCTCACACTTACGACCATCATAGCATCTCACAGTCACATGATCAAAATTTGGGCACTTGACAACTGGCGTGGATTTAAAGTGATTCAGCATACTGAGATCTCATAATTGCCATCTAAAACCTAAAGCCAGGGGGCTTTCAAAAAGCAAAATCAATGGGGAAGTCAGATTCTCTTAACAACTATGCTGATTTGCTAAATCGTGGCAAGAAAGATGATAAAACTCATTTAATGATGGCATTGCTTACTGACAGAAGTCCTGGTCCCAATTACAGTTGTAAGTCGAGAACTACCCACACTACTCTCTCACCCAAGGTAATCTCAATTATCCTTATTCCATTATGGAGAATCCATTATCCTTATTCTATTACTGAAGAAACCCTTAAAATATTTAGCAGAGCAAGATATTTCTCGAAGCTTGCTCCCTTGAATATCTTATTAGCCCAAATTATATTATCCAAGTGGAAATTACAGAGTGAGTTTCTGGAGCAACTTTTGTTTTCCTGAAAAATTTGTAGAAACACCAAGCTTTTTCACTGTACTTAGTAAGCTAAAAGAAATATGTCTTATTGGGTAACATGTAAAGTCCCTATTCTTCTACAAAAACATTCTGGGTTCAAAATACATTTTCATATATACATAATTTATCTTTTTCAAATATGTGCCCATCCTTCATTTGAATCAACTTTACTAGAAGGACCAACTTTTATTCTCATGGAACTTATTAAACCTCACATACCTAATATGTAAATTAATGCATCTGCAGGCATTAGTTGTGATACAATTATTTGTTTATATATGGGAATGATGAATGGATCCCTAGGAGATTGGGGTTCACTTTTTCAAATTTTTTTGATAGTTATGGAATACCTCTACTCTGGAGAATGTAATCACTAACATTTATCAGTAACAGTAAAATAAGTCAAGGATTCTTATTCAGTTTAATAAAGGAGAGAGATACATGTCTGCATTTTTAGACTCAATGTGACCTTCCATGTAGAATTTAATGAGGTAAAATATATGCAAAAAATTCTACCCGTGCCCCAAAACATAACTATTTTGGGAGGAGGCTATAGAGATTAAGATCACAATTTAAACACGCAGACAGAGGTCACTGCATAGATCTCAGATTTTGAATAATGTAGTCCTTTTATGGCCCCATTGAGATAATACATATATAAAAATATTTTGCATGAACAGGCCTACTACATTTGAGAAACTCATTTTTAAAATAAAAGGACAAGCTTTTCTCCATGCCATATTTATGAAATGCCATGAACTAAGCAGTGGTGCATAGATTATATATAATGAAATACAAAAATGTTTATGAGATGTATGCATTAGCAAATGTACAGTTACACACACAAATATATAAAGATGGACTTGAAAGCATTCAAGTAAATCAATTAATGCTTAAACACCAATAAGAATATATAAAGTATAAACCCAAATTGAAACACATATTGTAGAGAAAGCTCAGAATGTTTATTATAAGTATATACAATGGAAATTTGTGAAAGAAACTAAAACTTCTTCCAATATGAATCTGATATAAAAATAATTGGGGATCAGAATTTATTTCAAATCCAGATTCATTCATATTTAAAGTAAAGAACTAGGTACAAACATATGAGTTTACAGTTAATACATGAAGGGTGAGTACTCATGATTATCATGTGTAACTTCTCAATCTGTTATTTCTTTGCAATATAAATGTCTTTTTGCTGGTCATGAAAAATACAAAGAAGGCTCTTCCATATTAGCAAATTAGTGTGTTTTTCTGTTTCCTTAAACATACCTACCAGAGAAGGTCTGGCTTATAGGTCTAAACTGGATCTTTTTGTCATTCATTTATTGAAAATGAGCTATTAAGATTTGAAGTGGAGTCTTTTATTTTGAAAAATGGTTAATGGACTATCACAATTCATTATTTTTGGACAGGAATCGTTTGAAAGTATTATCCTTTACAGATAAAATATAAGAATTAGAGCTAAAGTCTCACCTCAGGTAATGAACATAACATATATAATGGCATCAATAATGATTTGTAGACGTTTTCCAACGGACACAGCCAAATAATGTCTAAGTTACTTTACTACAGATGCTAACAATCTTGACCACACCTTTTCTATCCTAGTACAAACTAGAACTAATGAATGAGGTGAAAACTTTCTTATAATCTATTATACTATCAATACTATATGATCAAATAAACGTCCTGAAATTATAAAGGAGATTGGCACAGACTAAAACAAGAGCTATGTACTTTTTTCTCTAAGCACCTAACATAGTGACATACTTAATATACTTACTAGTTTTTAGTTAAATCCAAATGCATATACTGTATTTTCCGGCGTATAAGACGACTTTCTAAAGCATGCAAATCGGCTCCGAAGTTGGGGGTTGTCTTATACGCCCAGTTGTCTTATATACTGGAAATTACAGTAGTTTCTGGTGTGTAAGACGACTTTCTAAGCATGCAAATTGGCTCCAAAGTCGGGGGTCGTCTTATACGCCGAGTCATCTTATACATCGGAAAACACAGAAATTTTCATGAGGAGGTATGTAGTAACTGCATGAATGCAGGTGTTAAGAAGATTCTATTTTCTGTGTTTGGTGCCTATAGGTAGCACCATAAAGAGTTCTGAAGCATCTTAAAGATTAGTACCTTTGTTACTGTCATAAATCACAGCTCATTTTATTAACAATCTATATGTATTTGGCAATGGACTTTGATCCATAGAAGTTTACACAATTTTATTTTGTTTTCCCCTCTTCTATTTTTTGTTATTTTTGTCATTTATTAAAAGTCTTTACCATTTAAATTGTTGCTTTAATTGATTTTGTTTTTATTTTTGTATTTTTGTAAAATTTTGTAATTTTATTGTTTTGCTGCAAAAACAATAAAAAGGAGGGGGAATGATTTATGCAATAATAAATTTGTTAATTGCTGAAGTGCAACAATACTTTTTTTTTTTTTGCAAAACACTAATCTAACTACCCTTCTAGACATTAATTACAGTGGGAAGCACCCAGTAATTAAACCAGCCACTATGTCTCAAACTGAAGCAATAACTAAGGAAAGGTAGTAATGTGCTTCAAGTATTGTTTGAGTGCTAAAACACTTCACAGAATACCTGGCAGAATGGATCACACTACGATGAATTTAGAACACTCTATCAGTAAGACATATTGCAGAGTACCTTATCAGTATTGACTGAACTGATAACAGGAAAACTCCCAACTCATTTTTCATGCCAAAAGGAGAAGGTTTCCCTCTGGCCATTCTAGAACACAGTCAACTTTCACACTCTTTGGAGAAGGAAGACATCAACTTCAGCAAACTTAATCTTGGACAAAATTTTGCAATATTCTAGTTTCAAAAATTCTTCCTCTAAATATTGAGAAAGAACGCTTCTCTTTAGTTCTAGATTTGCTTCTTTCGTTAATCTTTGTGTGTGCTTTCCTTATATATTTATATACACAGCTCCTATTTCATCTAAAGATTTACACAGGTCTTCACATCATGTTACTTATCCCTCCCCCCATTTAATTACTCAGTGGTTGGTGCATAAGCTGCTTTCATGATCAGAGGGAAAAATTCTTGTCAGTGGTACCTGGTCACTGAAAACAGTTTAAAAAAAAGTTGTCTGTATTCCTGTTGGCAAGTGAACTGACTCGAAGCCCATTCCAACTGATTAATAAAAAAGGCTGTTATCAAAAAGTTAGTGAAAAGAAAAAGATTGGGGAGAAATGGAAAGAAATCACAAGTTATTTTTTCACTTTTTAAATAAAAAGTGTTAGCAGCAGCTAAGATTTAGAAGAACCTAATTCTAAAGCCATTTCTGGTCACTTCCTGCTGTTTGCCGGATGATGTAATAGTTGATTCTCCTACCGTGGCCCGGCTGTTGGTGCCCGGGTTCCCTCCCAGCCTGTAGTTGTTGTACGCCAGATGGCTGTATGGATTGTATCCCACAAACCCTGGTGTGCTGGGCATTTGCTGATGGAAACAAATGAGACAAAAACACGAATGAGAAATGAGTCCCAACGAGGAGAACACAGAAAAATGAAAATGGTTTGCAATACAGCATGCAAAAACAACCAGAAATTTAAACACGCAAAATGAGGTGTTGCAGCAACTAGATCCCTCTTCAGAGACAGTAAATTTTCATGAAACCTGCCGAAAAAATAGGAATTTTTCTCTTTATATCTTGCCACTGCAGATTCTAGAGTCATAACTTTGAAGCTTCCAACACGAATATGGTGTTTTATCTCTAGCAATTAAAAGTTAAACAATGTATAACCAATTTTAGAGGAAGCTAGTTTGTTCAGCTCATACACACAATTACAAATAATATGATCTTAACATTTACTATGCAGGAAGGAAGATGGGAGGTTCCCTTCCCCAGTAGTTAGAAAATAATTCTTTCCATGAATATGTTTTTCTCCCTCTAAGAGTAAGGGTCTCATCAAAGGAACACTCATCTTAAAAAAATCTCAAAAAGGGAGAGATCTAACATAGAATAATCAATCAGACAATGACTTCAACAGACACATTAATTAGTATATGAAATCTCTAAGGCAGTATACTGTGCCACCAAATATCACATAGCACACAGGCAGGTAAATATTTCAGTTTCCCTTGCATCTAAAAGCCAATGTAGAACAATATTTGATACTGGCCTCAGGGTTAGAAAACTGTCCAATGAGGGAGTTTCAAAGACTATGTTCAGAAAAAAAATTAACCAGGGTTCTAGTTTTGTCAATGGGAAATTAATGTCAATTTGAAATGTAAAGTTTTGTGGATCATTCATGGAGAATCTGTGCCCAAATTGGTATTTACATGTGTATCAGGCTCATGACAGTAGGGATTGTTCCAGTCCCATTAACAACTAAAAGTATGTCTACAGTTTCTACTATTTCAAAAGTTCATGACTACATTGCATTGTCTCTTAATATCCTAAACTCTCAGAACTTAAATGAAAGGAATTTCCTATCACGTACTGTAATAACGGCAATCCCATTTATTCTGAAAAACAAAATTAAAGATGCTTAAATGGCAATACTTTTTGCCATTACAAGAGAGGAAAGTAGGCAAAGATGACTTTAAAACTTTACTATAATTCTCCCACTTACCACCCATCCCACAGGACCTTTGTGCCCATGTTTTGTAGAACACCTCTGGAGATCACAACATCAGAGGTACATTTTTTTAAAAAATATCTTCTTTACGAATGTTGGCAAAATTTATAAATTAACCTGTAGCCTTAAAATGGAATAAAGATAAAAGTGGAGCTTGTGAATTGATGAATATGTAATGGGACACTCAGCATCATTATAAAATTTAATGCCTACAACCTTTAAACTGAGTAAACTGTGAAAATGGGGCTTTGATTGCTTAGTTATGCACTCCATTTTCACAGTTGTATTCCCCCTCTCAAAGATGTCCTTCATAAAACATACATAGTTCTTTTCAATGGTTCATATTCATAACAGGAATTATGTCTCACTTAATTTGCATTCCATTCTCCTCCTATTTTCCCCACAACAGCTCTGTAAGGTAGATTGGGCTGAGAGAGAGGGACTGATCCAATCAATGAGTGATGAAATGCAAAGGTGTTTTTTTTCAAAAAGCAAATGGACTTTGTTCTTCCTTGAAGACATTTCACTTTTCATCTAAGACAAGGCATGTGGACTTCAACTCCCAGAATTCCACAGCCAGCATTTCTGGCTGTGGAATTATGGGAGTTGAAGTCCACATGCCTTAAAATTGTCAAGGTTGAGAAACACTGATCTAAGAAGCTTCTTCAGTTCTGTTCTTCAGAACTGAAGAAGATTCTTGAATGAGAAGTGAAATATCTTCAAGGAAAAACAAATCCAGCTGCCATTTGAAAAAAGCACCTGGATGACTTAGATGACTGAGAATCCCCATAAACAACGAGTGATGTCCATGGTTGAGAGTAGACTTTAAACCAGGTCTCCCCAGTACCAGTTCAACACCTTAACCCCATGGTGGCGAACCTATGGCACGCGTGCCACAGGTGTCACACAGAGCCCTCTCTGTGGGCACGTGCGCCGTCGCCCCAGTTCTAAGCCTTTAGCTGGGTTTTATAAAACCTTTTCGCTTTAGGCCTCCACCGCCGTGTGCAAAAAAACAACAACGGTTCAATCAATTAATTTCAACTTCTCATGGGAAAAAAAAAAGATCTCACAAAGTTGGAATTGATTGATTGAACTTTTTAGTCCCATCCAGTCTGCCATTACCACCAAAGCCACACCCACCCAATGGGCCACACCCACTCAATGGGCCACGCCCACCCGGCACCCAACAATACATAAGTGGGTTTTGGGTTGCAGTTTGGGCACTCGGTCTCTAAAAGGTTCACCATCACTGCAGCTTAACCACTATGTCACACTGATTCTTTCTGTTATGTTAAGGAAATTTCAGCAATGAACTTTAATATTTAATATATACTTAATGAAAAATTCTTCCCAATTGATATTTGACTAAAGCAAAAAAGACATATCTGTCTTTTTTGCTTTAGTCAAATATAATTGGGAAGATCTCTCTCTCTCTCTCTCTCTCTCTCTCTCTCTCTCTCTCTCTCAAACCTGAACAGTTTCTTCTGCTCTACTAATCCTTATGTTAGGATTTATAGATGGGGATGCTGAGCAATCATCTTTGACTGTTGAAAACTAGGAATCTTCCATTTGGTATACGTGGTAGCTTACTTTGAGACCATTTGGCCATGATAGTCCAAGGAATCAATATTTCCACTGCAAAAGGCTATTATTTCTGTTCTTGAATTCTATGAAGGTGCCATACAAATATGAGGCTGGCTCCTCTTGAACTTAGCTTCATTTAATTATATATTAAATGGAATAATCAAACTTATTCTCCTGATTCTAGATGTCTGGTACTTTGTTTTGTTGATGGTGCCAGTGGGCATGTTGTCTATGTACAGAAAACATGCACAGAAAACCAGGAACAGCTTTCAAAGCAGCTATGTGAACAGTGCAAAAATATAGCTACTTTTAACAATTTTTTTGCTAACACAGGTGACAAAACATCTCTGTAATCATCCTAGCATTTATGTTTATTTAAACTGAATCCATTTGTTTTGCATTTAGTCAGACCTTTTGACTTTCTATATAGCCTGTGGCATCCGTATTGTATTCCACAAATATGAACAACACAATTATTACCAAGATCAAAAAGGCCACATTTTTAAATTTACCAAAAAATACAAATAATTACTGAAAGTTATGCCATGAGTATTTTACCTGTTCCCTTTATTTTGTAATGGTTATATTTTATATTTGTAGTGATCAGCATAATACTGAATGTTCCAAAATCTGCAGTTATGGTTAAGGCTTGTTTCCGTACCTAAATATTTAGTTTCACCTCTTATTATTTCCTATTCTGCTACAGCTTTTTATCCTTATATATGCCACCCTGCCTTGCCCTAAACCAGATATGTAAAAACTATGAAAGAAGCTATGAATTCGCAAATAAGGGTAAATAGTCCCATATGCTATGTGGATAGCAAACTGTTAACAATAGAGCAATCAGTTGATACAAATATGGTACTGATATGTGAGCAAAGAAAGAGAGGAGAATGAAGATTCACTGGATCAAGGAGAAAAATATTTATAAAAAGAATCGTTGATACTGAGCTTTTTCTCAGGGCCACCTAATTCGTTAACACATTATTGAGCTAAGTTATTTGAAGCCTCGTAACTCAATATTTATTAAAAAAAAAAAGAAGCATGGGAAATAGGAATTATACAAAATAGAGCTGAGTCAAACAGAGGACAAAATCAAGAAGATTTTGGTTTAGAATACTAATCTATGTTTTGGGGTCACGAAAATGAGTCTTGGCAATAAACATTCTCTCCTCTTTGCTTTTAATAATTAATAATTTATTACTATAACTGAATCTAAATAAATAGTTTCTTTAAAAAAGGAAGACAATTTAAAGCTAATTTGTTCATAAGCAGTTAGGACTAACCAAGATTAGTTTGGTTTCAGATTTAATTAATGTCAAAATAAAAACCTTCGATTTTCTCCAAAGATCAGGCTAGGGAATCAGTAGAAGCACACAGATCTAAGATATAGTTCAATATTATGTTCAGGTCAGATCTCTGTGTAACATGCTATCCGGTTTAGAAAGTTCAACTAATTCAAGAATATCTACATTAAAAAGAAAACCCTCTATAAAATACACCTATATTTAAAATATTAATTGCTATATCATACTGTAACATCCAATGTTCGTTAAAAATGGAAATAATTTGTAGATATTAAACATACAATGTAGTAAAAATACTGAATTTTGCAGGTGTGTGTATATTTGTATACATATACATACATGCATGCATGCATGCATGCATGTATGTATGAAAATAGCTAAAGGACAGAAGGTAGGGGCAGTTTCAAATACAGGTCAAATATAGCTTGTTTTCTTTACAATACAATACAAAACAATACAGTACATAGTACAACATTGCAGGAAAGATGAATGCGTGGTTAGCTAACAGTTTTTATGGTAAATAAGTTAATAACCTTGGAATCACCTGCTTTTTCTTGTGTCTACAATTTCCTTCTACAGGCTGGATTTACAGCCCACGGGTTTGGACAAATTTTTTTCCTCCCAATTGAATAGGAGGAAATATACCAAGGAACAAAGAATACCAAATTACTTTGTCTGTAAGTCAAATAATGTGTTAGGTCATATAAAGTTTCATGAGCAACTACTCTAATGGCTGCCCTTCTCTCTGGCTGAGTGGAAAATTTTACATTTAGTAATATAATACATTAAAATTATTACTCTAATCTTAAAGCCATATCTATTAAACTCCTAGAAGATCTTCAGCTAATCCAAATGAAAATGTTTTCAATACACTTGAAAATCATGAAACTTAATCTTTGATCCATATATTTCAAATCTATAATGTAACTTCTAGGAACTCCTGTACAAGAGTCCCTACAGCACATATCCACATACCTAAAGGATTGAAATGCTCAGAGAGCGTTCTCATATTTAAAAATGTGATATGTCATGAGAAATAAAGAGGTTAAGCACAAAGAATTTTTCATTTTATTTCTTCAACTTTTCATGTTTGATATCTATTTTATGCTTTTAAACAAACTTTTGAGGACATATATTATCCTTTTTAAAACACAAAATACAGCAACAAAGTCAAATCTTTATTCAGTAATAGACCTGCAAATAAAACACAAGAGTTACAATTATGATAAAAAGAAAAATATATTTATTTTAAAGTATCTTAAAAGGGTTAGAGTTAATACTATGGATACTGTGCAGACTATAGACCAGAACATGGCTGAGATCAAGGAAATAAAATCAGATTGATCAAATAATAATTTCTTTTGTCTTTTGGGGATATCTTTGGACGGAATAGGATAAGTATTCAGAAAGAGGGCAACGAAGAGCTTTAGAAGCAACATACTGGGACAATGTTCACTCAGGACAGCTGTCAATATGAAATAAGAGAATTGAGGAAGATCAATTTCTTGATATTAGTTTAATCAAACAAGGGCTTTGTTCCTGCCAATGCAAGCGCTCTGCCAGTAGTCAGTAACAGCGCTATTCAAAATTTGCAGGTACAGCTTATAAAATGTCTACAGTATCTGGAAACCCCTGAAGTCTTTGCTGTAATTTTTGGATTCTTTAATTAGACTGGGGGGGGGAGGTGATCTGGAAATTAAGTGGAATTTAGGAGAATTTGGCAAACAAATAATTGTCATTTGGGCCTAGTCTGTCATTGAAGTCCTCTGAAATGATGATATGGGCAGTGGAAAAGTGTAATTGAATATCCCTATTGTAATTTTCCACTTTTCCCCAAATTTCAAAAATGCATGATCAAGGGATGTTGGGAAATATATAGAAGTTAAAATGAGAAGCAATTTCTCTTCAGTAAAGTTGAGAATAGTTGTTTGTTGTAAGAATACGGTTGTAAGATAGGTCTATTGACATAATCCTAGCATTTGGAGTGGTTGAAATATAGATGTTCATGCCAACATGATGTCTCCCTCAACCAATGCTAGGAACTGCTGAGAGGGATAATGATTTATATCACAAATAAAGAGATCATTTACTGACCGAACAAAATCAATTAGAGATCTGGTTATTTTATGTGTTGCTACTAGAGGTTCTCTCAAATTGTCCAGTCTTCAATAATATCAGCTTGTTCTGAATTTGTCAGAGAAGTGAAAGAGTTAATTAGATTCCCCCCCCCCCAAATATAATCTGCGCACTGTCTTGCTGTAGGTAGAATAGAGTAATCTCTTTTGGAGAGGAGGGGGAAGAGCTGGTAAAGTGTCCTTGAGGTTATCTGAAGTGGAGTTGTCGCATTTATTCTTTAAAGTGGCAATACTCCCTCAGACAGATTGGTTCAGGAGTGGCCAGGTTCCTTTGAGCACAACACGTGTTTTAGAAAGACTGAAAAAGCATGAAGAAAGGGCCTCATTTTAAACAACATATTGGAAATTGTGACTGGCTTAAAAGTAAGTAAAATTTGCTCTCAGCTTCTGCTAGATGGAAACCCCTCAGCCTGCTATAAATCAATCAGTTATTTTTCGCAGCATGTAACTGGCTTAAAGATAAGATAATTACTCTCTTTGTTCCCCATCAAACTTTTTATTGTATTATTTAATATTTGTAAGGTGATTTGTTTAGGCTGTGGTGGTATTACAATTTAAATTTTTCTTTTAGTTATATGCCCACAGGAGACTTGTTTCTCACTCTTTCCCACAGGAGTAATCAGCTCTCTGATAGTTGTTTTTTCTTTTCCTTGGTGTAGGAGTAAGGTTGCCCATGTTTTCCCTGCTGGCTGCTTTTTGGCACAAGTGAGACTGAAAAATCTGTGCTTTAACAGGGTTGTTTTACAAAGATGTCTTTTAAGGAGTCCACTTTGATTTTAACTGTGAGCAACAAGTCAGAGACAGAAAGCACTGTTTTCTCTGTTTAGAAAGTTAATTACCCTTTCATTATTTAAGTTTATCAGGTTAATATTCACACCCTCATCCTGTAATAACTGCAGCTGCACAGCAGATTGCAGCATGTGTTCAGAGGGGGGAGAGTTCATTTCCATTGAGGAGGAGAGATCTTTAAGCTGTTGACTTTCGAACTCTGCTTGTAAATCCCACTCTAAAACATCATATCCAATGGAGGGGTTTGAGGGAGTAAGAATACTTACACGAGTTGGCTTCCTTTTCTTTTTGGCTTTCTGTTTTTTGTGCTTGTACGCAGCTTGTGTAGGATGTTTCTTCTTACTTTTCCCCATGATGGTTAGGAATGTCCTGGAGCTTTCTCAGCTCTTTCTAAGTTCTGAGGCTTCCAATAAGGCAACGGAAGATGGTATTTAAAACAATAGTTTTAAAATACCATGATAAAATGAAACAGAGTGATAAGAAATAAAAATACGGTGATAAAGAAATACTTTTCCGGAGGAGCTATTTACAGGGGTTGCTGCCTCTCCGCCATCTTAGCTCCTCCTCCTCCTCCTCCAATTGTCTCTCTATATTTGGGGTGGAAACCAAATTAAAATCCCACAGCATAGAAAAATATTTGAGCTGAGCAACAAAATAAGGCAAAAGGCAAAGGAGAATTAATTTTATTTATTTGCTGGTAAAAATCTCTAAAGTATTTAGTTAAGCTTATCTGGGAAAGATTCTGTAAAGAATCTGTAAAGAAAACTTACTACTTTTGTAACAGTAGTATGGTAAGAACTCAAATAGACAGCAAGCTAATAGAATCTATATCCAGAAAAAAATATTGTGTGGGTTAGTTTGTTAAACTATTCAATAGGGGCAGCAATAATTATATATTTTAATACCTCTTAAATAATATCTCTCCCACTGGTTTCTTATGACTAATCAATTGTTGTTTATTATGATCTACGACCTATTATTTGCTATTTATATGTAGACTGTGAGCTTATGCACCAGAGACAAATTCCTTGTGTCCAATCACACTTGGCCAATAAAAAATTCTATGATAATTTATCTCTAGAGACAGATAGATCACATGGGACCTGCAGATTTTCTTATTAAAAATAAATAAAATCAAAATCTCTCTTTTACATGAGTGCCTGTACAATTCAAGACCATCAAAGAGATCAATCTGGGTGCTTCTCAAAAAACCAAACAGAAAGTGAAAGAGGAAGATCACAGAGATCTTTTTCTGAGATATTCTTAAAGTCTGCAAATGTTACAGGATTAGAATCTTCAGCATTAGAATATTTCGACTACTGGGTCACTATTCTTGATCCAAAGCATGGAATCATGCAAGCAATAGAAAATTTTGAATAATAAACCATTAGCAAGATGCTAAATTTTCTGGGGTTGCAGCACTAGTAAAATGATACAGGTAGTCCTCAATTCATGACCACAATTGAGCCCAAAATTTATACTGCTAAGTGAGACATTTGTTAAGTGAATTTTGCTCCATTTTACGACCTTTCTTGCCAAAGTTGTTAAGTGAATCACTGCAGTTGCTAAATTAGTAACACGGTTGTTAAGTAAATCTGGCTTCCCCATTGAGTTTGCTTGTAAAAGGTCACAAAATGGGATCACATGACCCTGGGGCACTGTCATAAATATGAGTGAATTGCCACTGTCAGATGCCAAGCATCTGAATTTTGATCAAGTGACCATGGGGATGATGCAATAGTTGTAAGGGTGAAAAATGGGCATGTCATTTTTTTCAGTGCCTTTGTGACTTCAAATGATCACTAAGTGAACTGTTATGAGTTGAGGACTACCTGTACTTAGATGAACTATAGTTTTAACAAAGCAGCAGAAAGAATACATTGCATAAAATATTATTATCACTGACAATTTAAAAATAATCTATAGTATGGGGAAGTGATATATATCTTATCTCAATATATTTCAAATTTCATTAATTTCAAAAACAAATTTCTTGGGTAAAGACAAAGTGAAATATTTTTAAATGGGCAAATTTAAGATTCTTGTCCTAATATCTGGTATCAAGTATATGCTTCTGTTCTAGTGAGTTTTTTTAAACCATTCTATAATGATGCAGAAAAACAATCATGTGACAAATGCATAAATCATTACTCAAGACTGCTTTAGAAATACAGGTGAAAATCAAATCTGCAAACATCATTTACATATATCTCACAATTACTCCATCCCAAAGATAGTTACGAACAATAAAGCCTAGATTTAATTGTAGCTTTTTATTTTCCAGGTTATTTTTTTTAACATTTATTCTTCAGTCTGTACGCCACAAATCTCAATATTTTTACTCAAAAATTTTATCTTATATTGTTTAGAACAGAACTGTCACATTTCACTAAGGATGAAAACTTTATATACCATTTTGTACAGGTTTTTTTGCTTTTATCTCATAGTTACAAAACAATTTTTTCTTTACAAAGCCTCTACTTCTCAGCCTTTAAAAATAAATACAAGATGAAAATAACATATTAGAAAAAACTACCCCATTATTAACAATACACGTTTTCGCTTAGCACAGGCATGTCAAACTTGTGACATCACGTGATGTTGTGCGATGTATTGCAACTTCTTCCCCATTGTCGGCAATGGGGTGAGCGCGGTTTCGGTATGATGCATCCGGCCCGTGAGCCGGCAGCCTGACATGGCTGGCTTAAAATATTATAAAGACAATATCTGCTTTCTGGTTTCTAATGATGTGTAGCCATAGCCTTTTACAATATATTTAGATATAAGGTTTTTTTTAGAGATATATTAACACTGAATTCACATAAATTAGAAATGTAACCTTTGTAAACACTAAAAATAAAAATATTTCTAAAATTAAACTTTAATCGTCAGATCAAATAGAATGATGTCATAAGATAGAGACTGAATTCTGTACAGATGGAAACTTCAAAACTTTATTTTTTAAATAAATCCTGCAAATGACAGGATTCCAAAAACATCTTGGTGTTGATTTCAGGCAGAGTTTACTGGGTGACAGGATACATAAAACTTGTCCCTTGCATTGTCTCTGTGGGGCTAAAATGAAATCAGGGATCAAAGTTTGCAAAATTAAAAAAAAAAATACTTCCATACTTACGGTTGTGGGGGCTGGGGTGGGTGGTGGAGCATAAGATGGCCTTTCTGTTTTAAAAAGAAGGGGGAAAATGGCTATGTAGAGGTACTGTAAAACAGGGACTTCAAATTAAATTTTGAACAGCAAATCAAAATATGAATGAATTAAAAAAAAACTATGCAACTCTACAACATAGTTCACACGTTACAGGAATGCCCAAGCTGTGGATTTCAAGTTCATATACAATTCTTGAAAGTTAAGAGAAGTGAATGAAATAAACAAGTTCAAGAATATAAAAAAAATACAGGACCCTTATTCTATGTCCTATTAGTCTCCTAGCTAGACCCTAGACTTATCCGCTTGTTCCTTTTCTCAGTAATTGGACATGGGGTATGATTATTTTGCTTTGCCTGGTAAAGGACATTCTATGCATATGAGACAGAATAGTTCTAAATCTCTATTCTTATTCTTCATTTAACAGGTAACAAAATTTTAATGTGAAAAGATTTTTGCATAAGTGCCGATCCCCGGCAACCAAAGTAATGCCCGAACTTTTATTTTGCAAAAGTACTCATAGTATTCTAGGATTAATTCAATGGTGGTCAACATCAAGGTCCATATAAAGGGATCCTGATACAATATAGGGATTGCAGAGAAAGGATAGCATGGATGTAACAATGTTTAGAGATGACTAAATCTGAGATCTATTTTAATGTCAAGAGTCAACTCATTGTAATGGGTTGAATCCAGACTTTAATATGCATACAATAGAGCAAATGAAAATTAATGATTGAAATAATTATTTTATGTTTGATTTCTTAACAGTTATTTACTGCTGTTACTTATTATTATTAATCAGCTCATTTTTTTGTACTTTCTTAAAGTTACTAAACTTGCCATCAGCATTATGACCTTCCTTATCCATGTGGAGAATTACAAAGTGAACTCTGTATCTGACATATAAGATTGAACTACATACATTTATCTTATTTAGAAATAATAGGTTCAGGTAGTCCTCAACTTATGACCATGACTGAGTCCAAAATTTATGTTGTTAAGTGAAACATTTATTAAGTGAGTTTTGCCCCACCCATTTTGTGACTTTTCTTGCCACAGTTGTTAAATTAGTAACCCAGTTGTTATGTAAACCTGGCTTCCCCATTGACTTTGCTTGTGAAAGGTTGTAAAAGGTGATCACATGAGCCTGAGACATAGCAACTATCATAAATATGAACTGTTGCCAAGCATCCAAATTTTGACCACATGACCATGGGGATGCTGCAATGATCATCAGTGTGAAAAATGCTCCTAATTCATTTTTTTTCAGTTCAGTTGTAACTTTGAAAAGTCACTAAATGAACTATTATAAGTTGACGACTACTTGTATAGCCTTAAACAATGGCTTATTGAAACTTGGTTTGCTGAATAGTCCATAAAAAATAATTTCAATACTAATTACCATTGGCAAGATGGGTGGCATACAAGTTCGATAAAAATAAAAATAGTCCCAAAATATAATTCTTGATGTCCCAGAATATATAGGTAGTCCTTGACTTTCAACCATAATTAAACCCAAAAATTCCATTGTTAAATAATACAATTGTTAAGTGGATTTTGCCCCATTTTATGACCTTTCTTGCCAAAGTTAAGTAAATCATTGCAGTTGTTAAATGAATCTGGCTTCCCCATTGACTTGACTAGTCAGAAGGGAATCTTGTGATCCCAGAACACTGCTACCATGATAAATATACACTAGTTGCCAAATGTTTGAATTTTTATCACATGACCATGGGAATGCTGCAATGGTCATGTGAAAAATGATCATAAATTGCTTTTTTCAGTGCTGTTGTTAACTTTGAACAGTCACTAAATGAATGGTTGTAAGTTAAGAATTACCTTTACTAATACAAAACCAAAGAAGCCATATTACAGTGTATTGTGATATTTGAACACATATGTGTTAAATGGAGCTTGTTCTCAACCAAGTTTGTCCACAGGTATAAGCTATGCTAGGGGTGTCAAACTTGCAATGTCAAGTGATGTGTTGTGACGTATCATGACTTTTTTGCCATTGATGGCAATGGGGTAGGTGCAGTTTCGCTATGATGCATCTGGCCCGCAGGCCGGCAGTTTGATACCCCTGACCTATGCTGACCTACCAAATAATAACTTCTATGTAGATTAAATTAAGAACAAAATACAACTTAACTTACTTGACATTTTGATAGATAAAAGTTTCAACCAGAGGAAATTAGATCTGAAAAACAATAACAAAATGCTGTAAAATAAAGTCTATCTTCGTCTGTTATACTGGCTGGTCCAGTGCAGTTCATTAATAACTCCTATAGTTAAAACATACAAATGGAAGAGAATATATAAAGACACAAATACTCCTTAGTGAGTTATATTTTTAAACAATGATAAACTTATTTGTAGTTCCTGAGCTCTGAAGTATATGAATAATTTACAACCAAGAGTTATTATTAAAGAAATATATAAAAATCCTATTTCTTAGAAAAATTAGAAGCATCTTATAAAAATTAATATGGTGAGACACTATTATTGATGTTCAAGTCCTGCTTGTAGTCTACAATTCAATTTTTTTATTACTAGTGTGATATGACCTATTTGGACCACAGAAGTATTATTCTATTAGGTATTTTTAGTCATTTTGTATATATCAAGAGATGGAGATATGAAAATATACAAGTAGCAACAAGGGGCAAAATCAATTGTTATATTTTACAGTTATAATTATCCATACTTCATACTTGTGCAACTTCTTTAGAAACTTTGTAAAGACTGCATTAATATCTGATTATGGGAAGAATGAAATGATAACAAGAATAAATATGAAATCTAATGTTAATACTTTGATGAATATGCCTGGGTAGATTGTCAGAATTCATTTGGTGACATTTGGTGACAGCAGGTATCAATGTCAGAAAGGAGCATATGCTTGCAATTTTTTTAAAAAAGTATATGATAAAGTAAATACATTTGAATTATGGAATAATGTCCAGTTTTCATTAATAGATTTGAAGGTTGGTTGTTGAATGTGACAGAAATGGATAGCAAATTGTACAACACTAAACAGAGAGAAAGGATTTGTGATGTCTTCTTGCTTGTTTAATATGTTTATGGATATAATAATGCTTATGATGATATTAGAAGTTTTATTATTTATTTAATTTGAATGCTGCCCAATTCTAACCAACTCTATTGGACATAAGCACAAATGTGTATATACTTTTCTATAAACTGCAGCAAAAAAATTTAAGGAACACAAGTATGAAAATCTATATTCTACTAAAACTCTTGCTCTTATCTTAACTGGCAAAACAGTACAGCATAGCCAACAATTTTTGAATCTAGATATTTTAAATGAACTAATAACAGAAAATGTCCAAAATGTGGAACCTATGATTCCCATAGAATTAAAATTTGGCAAATTTTGTGAAACTTTTATGACATGAAAATTATCATAAAACATATGACATAACGTGTCATAAAATATTTACTGTGCTATACAGTTCAACATGGACTATTTTTATGGCAGATGTATCTCTGGATGTATTCCAACTTTTCCACTGAAAGAAATCTATTAAAAGTTTTGTCGTTGTCATCTGCCACGGATTGTCTAGTTAATCTATCAAAGGCAAAACAATGTTGCGTTTAACCAGGAAAACGAAGTGAACAACTGCAAGTTATATGTAAATGGTAAAAATCTAGATGCATTTGTATATTTTCAATATTTTCTAAAGATGGGAAAATGCAGGGAGAAATTTTAAGATGTGCAAAATATAGAAACATGGAGAGTAATACATGTTATGGTTGTGTATATGACTGTGCTTTTACTCTTTTTGTTTTACAGAAGTGAGAGTTAGACATATAAGGAGAAATTAAGTACAGTGGAAATGTGGGGTACTTAAGATAGAGGAAGAGGACATAATATAAGGCAGGGGTCTTCAACCTTGGCCCTTTTATGACTTGTGGACTTCAAGTCCCAGAATTCCTCAGCCAGGCACACTGGCTGAGGAATTCTGGGAGTTAAAGTCCACAAGTCATAAAAGGGCCAAGTTTGAAGACCCCTGATATAAGGAATGCATGAGTGCTGAATGAAGGAGGGCTGTGAATGACAGGTAGAAAGAGTATATAAGATGGTTTCGTTCTTTAGAAAAAAATAACATACACACACAAACAAAAGAAAGCAGAGTAAATATGTCATGAGGAAAGGGAAGATCAGGAAAGTTGTGATTGAACTTGATAAGATTTTCAAAGAGAGGGAAGTGATAAGCTTGAAAAACAAAAGATTGTGCATAAAGTTGTAT
Source organism: Crotalus tigris (assembly GCF_016545835.1). Lineage (NCBI taxonomy): Eukaryota > Metazoa > Chordata > Lepidosauria > Squamata > Viperidae > Crotalus > Crotalus tigris. The sequence goes on from NW_024097068.1 coordinate 679,129, forward strand.
ATACTGGCATAGTGGAATAGGAGATGGTTAATGTAAACTAGTTTTAGCAATGTTTCATTTTCAGTTTATTATTTTAACATTTTTTCTGCTTTTTGCATAATGCTGTTTTGGCTGAAAGAAACGGCATGATTTGGGTATATAGTATTTCCCTCCAATTCCATGGTTAGTCTTAAGACTAGCATAAATGCTTATTCATTGCTTTTTTTACTTTCTTCTCTGCTTTTTTGATATTTACATGCTTCTCATGACAAGGATCTGGCCTTTTATATTTCACAAGTCATAATACACTTGGATGACACAAAAACTTCATTAATGTGATACACCAAACCTCCTTTTTTAAAAATATGCCACTGAATAAACGTACCTATATTTACACATTGTAATATCTAGACACAGACTACATTAGATCACAACCAAGCCAACTACATTTTGACTTAGGTGATACATCATATATTTTTATAAACTTTATAGTTTAAAGTACCATCAAAAGTAAAAGGTAAGTAGCAGAAATAAGATTTGATGGACTTCAGTGCATTTCATTTTCAGTGTTTTTATTCTTCATAGATGCTACTAGCTGAAACTTCCATGTGTATCCCAATTTCTTTGGCTTTCTGGCATAGGATAAAACAAGTAATTCTCAGCTTTTTAAAAGGACTTAAAAGTACCCAAGATACATTTGCTTCATTTTACTAGTAATCTTTACAATACCTATAACTAAAACATTATACTGTCAACCAGGAACGAGAGAGAATCGTTCACAGTCCACTACCCGCTTATGACATCTGATCTGAATCAATTCCGTAAGAAGCAAAAACAAAAGGTAGGGCAAAAAGTATTAAGCTTATATCTCAATCTTTAAAAGCAAGTACTCTGAAGTTAACAGCTCTACCCATCGCTTTTACAGAAAACAACAAAATCCACCCCTCCCCCCGCTCCGCGGGCCTTGCATTTGTTCTTCATCTCGGCTGACAGAAGGAAGTTAAAAAGTAAGAAGAAAAATCTTCCAACAATTACTGCGGTGGGAAAGCCCGCCGTAAGTGGGAAGATTTCCGTCTCACACCGTCTCTTTAAGAGAGATCAGGTCCGGGCTCCGCGGACTCACCAGCTTCGCATCAGACCCCCAGGCCTCTCTGTCTCCTTTCTCTCAGACCCGAAAGGAACCAGGTAGATACAGATCGTAGCTTCCGTTTCCGCTTCGGCATATTCCAAACAATTCTTCAAATTTGCAGATTGCAACAAACCTTCAAACTAATTTTTTTAAAAAATGTGTTCTTTTTCCGTCCCGGTAAAAAGAATTGGATTTTTTATGTAATTTTCCTCCCTCCCCTTTTCTCCCCTTAAAGGGTCTGGGTTCGATTGTTGCGAAACTGCGAATTCATATGACATCTCTCTCTGCAAGGCAGGAACGTCTTTGCTGGAAAAAAAAGGGGGGTGGGACAGGGAATGCGTTTGCGCGTTAGTTCACGTGGATGCGAGAAGACGTTTATGAAAAATTTAAACCTCCGGAAGTCTGTTTATTTGATTTATATCTATTGTTACCCAGATTCTCCATAGTTAAGGGCGGCTATACAGTAATCAACAAAAACTAAGTTACCGCAAAGATACAATACAACATTTATAGCATAAATCTTAAAAATGGTAAGAAGGTCACAGAAGGTTACAGAAGTAATCTCAATATGCGGAGTAGCCTGTTTCACATTGTGGATGCATCCATGAAGAACAGCATCTGTAAAATACCTGCCCCCTCCATGAAGCAGAATTAGTTTTTCTGGACTGGATATGGAAAGTTTTGTCCTAGTTTAGTCCTAGTTCCCTTTCTGGTTTGCAATATTTACAATAAGTAACCTGGATTTCAAAGAAGCAGAGGAACTACAGATCAAATTGCCAACATTTGCTGGATTATGGAGAATTCAAGGGAAGTTCCAAAATAGATCTACTTCTGCTCCATTGTTTATGCTAAAGCTTTTGATTGTGTGGATCACAACAAACTGACAAGTTCTTGAAGAGATGGGAATACCACACACCTTACCCATCTCCTGAGAAACTTATATATGGGTCAAGAAGCAACAGTTAGAACTAGACGTGGAACAATTGATTGGTTCAAAATAGGAAAAGGAGTACTACAAGATTATATATTGTCACCTTCCTTAACATAGTAATGTGGGAAAGAAATAGAATAACAGAATAAAGAAGAATAAAGTAAAATAATAATAATAATGAAAAATCACTAAAAGCAAAAATCATGTGTCTGCATAATCTCTGAAAAGAAAGCTGTGTTAGCCAAAAGCTGTATTAACAGTACGTGAATGACCTAATGCATATTTAGAAACATTGTATAAAAGTAAAAACTGCCTTCATTGTATTCCCATGAGAAATGGACCTAACGTGTGAGAAACTATCTGAATGTTACACAAAGTAGATTCCATATACAATGTAAGATTCCATCTATGCTTCCTTTGTTCCTGAGAAAAAGAAACCTATAAAGCTTTAGTTTAGACCCTCCCCCTTGTTCAGAAATTTGCTGATTGTTAAGTCACTTCTGAACCTTTTTGCGCAAAAATAAAATCTCTCTTTCACCTTCGGAATTTCGTAAAAGCCCTTTATTTTTTTAAGGCTTTATTTTTCCACAAGATTTATGGCGACTTCTCCGCCGGGACATTTTTAAGGGCTTTTAAGAAAAAGGATTTAACCTTCCAAGACGGATTGCCCTGGTGGGCCCCCCCCTCTCCTAAACGACGACAGCTCCAAAGCTGGCTTTGTAGCTCTTGACTATGAGGAGACTTTGACGGGAGGAAAGGGAATTAACCCATCAGGAAGCATTCCAGTCTGAGGATCCATGAGGGTGACAGACAGATCTTAAATCAACAAAGGAGTCTGGAAAACACTGCAGGCAAGTATTGTAAAAACAGGGGAAACCTGATCCCTTTTGGATCGGAAGAGGGGACTGATCACCCCCTAGAAGGCAAAGGTGGCGTCCTTAAGCCTTCAATAGGCAGGATTGTGTGGGAGGTTAAACCATTGTAGCTCATGCTGAGTGATCAATGGTAGTGTATTAGAGAGATGGGTGGGAAAAAGTCAAAGGAGAGCGTTGACCAGACGCCACTCCAGTGCATATTAAAGAATGTCAAAAAGGGTTTTTCTAGGGATTATGGAAATCCAAAACCAAATCCAGCCATGTTAAAAAGATTCTGTGAATCTGAGTGGACTGCCCTGGGCGTAGGGTGGCCAAAAATGGGATCGGCGAATCCCGAACTCATTGCACGGGTTCATCAAATTGTGACTGGAAATGGTTATTGGGACCAGTATCCCTATATTGACCAATGGAAAATCAACATTGCAGAAAAACCGAGATGGTTAGCAAAATGTCAGATAGAGTATGCAAAGATATATTTGGCAAGCCAAAAAGCCAAGCCTCAAACAAAAGCTAAGATTTTCAGCCAGGAAGATAGGGAGGAAATTGCCAGACCACCCCCCTACATTCCTAGAAGAGAAGAAGGGAGAATAAATCAGCAAATTCCACTCCCTCTGCCTGAAAGAGAAGCCCAATTTCAGCCAGAAGCCGGTGAGGAAGGAAAATTAGCAACAGCTGGATCCCTTCAAGAAACAGATAAAAGCTTGAATAACTTTGAAAGTGAAACCTCAGTTTCTAGCCGCACCAGGAGCAAATTAGAAATAAAAACAGAAGAAAATATAGCCCCTCTAAGAGAGGTGTTGGTTCCTGGACCAGATAACACTAATATTTCAATGCTACAATATGTTCTGTAACCGTGACAGGGAGGAGGAATGCAAATCAGATCAAAAAGAAAAAAAGAAAGTTGAAATGTTAGCCGTGGCATTGGGAGGAACATGCCTAGGACCCAATCAGTGTGCCATCTGTAAACAAGAAGGACACTGGCAAAGGGAGTGCCCCCAGAGGAATGGCCAACCCAGGGGACAATCTCGCCAGTATGGAAGAGGAAGAGGAAGAGGATTTAGAGGGACTTTCCAGAGAGGCTTCAGAAAGAGCTTCAAAGGAAGAGGGCATCCAGTTTATCCCAATCAGACAGAGGAAAGAGAAGAAAACATGATCGGCTTAGCTGACATGGAATGGGAAGACTGAAGAGGACAGGGTTCTATCGCCCCACCCCCAGAGCCCATTGTTAAAATACGGGTGGGAGGACAGGTTGTCCCGATGCTAGTTGACACGGGAGCCACCAGATCTGTCCTAAATAAATCTATTGGCAAGCAATCAAATCCTTGTGGTAGCCGTATATTTAAAAATTCGCCAATGTGCTTTAGTCAAGCCCTAGCCCAAGATCTTGCTTATCTGAAGTTATTCAGACAAGAGGATTGTTGCCTTCAATATGTCGATGATGTCTTAGTAACTGGCCAAAGCAGGGAGGATTGCTTTGAAAACACGTCCAGACTGCTCCAATTGTTACAAGACTGTGGTTATAGCGCATCCAAAAAGAAAGCACAATTAGTTCAAGAGACTGTAATGTATTTAGGCTATGAACTTTCACAAGGACAAAGAACTTTGGGCCCCCAGAGAAAGCAAGCTGTGTTACAGATTCCCATCCCAGAAACAAAACAGGAAGTTAGAGCCTTTTTGGGAATTACAGGCTTCTGTAGAATTTGGATTCCTAACTTCGCTCTCACAGCTAAACCATTGTACCAAGCTTTAAGGGGACCAGAAAAAGAACCTCTGTTGTGGCAAGAGGAACAAACCCAAGCAATGAGACAATTGCAACAGGCTCTCACCACAGCCCCTGCCCTAGGACTACCTGATATATCTAAGCCATTTTCACTTTATGTGGATGTAAGACAAAATGTAGCTTTAGGGGTCCTTACCCAAAAACAGGGAAGTTGGAACCGCCCTGTCGCTTATCTGTCAAAACACCTGGACATTTCTTCACAAGGCTGGCCCCAATGTTTAAAAATTCTAGCAGCAGTTATGCTATTACTGCAGGAGGCAAACAAGTTAACCTTTTCAGCTCCAGTGACTGTTTATACTAGTCATGCCTTGCAGACAATCATTGACAATAAAGGACATTTATGGATAAGTAATCAACGAATGCATAAAATACAGGCTCTTTTATTAGAAAATCCACAAGTTACACTGCAACAATGCTCAACTTTAAACCCAGCAACTCTAATGCCAATTCCTGATTCAACCAAACCTGTTCATGACTGCATGCAAACAATAGAACTACAATATTCTTGCAGACCTGACCTTACAGACCAACCCTTGCATAATCCAGACTATCAATGGTTTACTGATGGTTCTAGCTTTATGGATAAAGGATGTAGATACTCTGGTTACGCAATAGTTTCTCAAACTTCTACTGTTGAGTCAGCACAGTTGCCTAGTCAAGCCAGGAGATAGAGTGTGGGTAAAGCACTGGAAATCAGATCCCTTGAGCCCAAGATGGAAAGGACCGTATACTGTTGTCATGTGTTCTCCTTTGGCAGTGAAAACCCTGGAAGGAAAATCTTGGATCCATTGGAGTAGAGTGAAAGCAGCTGCACCTGCAGATCCGGTGACCTACAAGGTGGACAAGACTGACAAGCCTTTGGTGTTGAAATTTACAAGAAATACAGCAACGGGTTCCCAAGACATGGTGTGATCAACAACCTTGCTGAGACACCCCAGGAAGCTGTCTCTCTATGCACGGTGGAAGATATGAGGATTCTACAGCTCATAATATTTGTTAATTATTTAATATGCACACACATTCCTACACAAATCAGTACAATGGCTACACGAGAGGTCATAATGCAGAAACCCTCTAATAAAGAATTATTGAGTAGCACACACCAAGAAAGAGCAGAAACACAGGGAAACCAAGGTTGTCAAAACTGTATCAAAACTACAAAACAACGAAACCAGATAACCAAGACTTTGATTTACCATACAGTTAAACCAGAAGGATGTCAAGATAGTTCTCCTGACTCTTGTACATACAATAGAACTACATATAAATTTTGTAGAAAAGGTGTCCAATATCAGTGTTATAACCCGAAGTCTGATCCTGATCGTTGGGCCTTACAAATCAAAACACATAGAACAAGAACTAGCTATAAGGACCAGGCACTCTTAGGGATCTCCCAATGGAAATCCAATCCACACTCCAGTTTTAGCGTCACCTTTGATGTTTGCAAATCAGCTAATTATTGGACTCCAACATATGGTTGCGGAGGGATTGGTAATATTCACAACTTTATCCCAAAACATAAGTACTTGTGCCCACCAGATGGATGTGTGGTCAAATGTAAGTGGTGGTCATGTATTAAGTGGCATACCCAAGACCCAAAAGAGATAGACCACATCTTGTTTGAAAAGAAGGAAACAAAAGCAAATTGTTTGTGGAATGGATAACTGTAATTTGGTGACTCTCACAGTCAAGAATGGCAGTTGGTTCCTAGAACAAAATAGATGGGAAGGTAAGAAATGGATGTTTGGGATAGGAATAGATAGAAATGGCTATGACCCAATGTCAGAAATAGAAGTCAAAATTATAACTGCAACCAAAAGACCAGAACAAAAATCATTATTTTGGTCATATTATGAGGAAATGGAGAACCTATATATTCCTGAAGTATCTAGACATGTAACCAATACCTTTGTTAAGTTAGCAGAAGACATTGCCCATACTTTAGGCGTGTCTAACTGTTTTGTGTGTGGTGGAACAAACATGGGAGAAAGGTGGCCGTGGCAAGCACAAGAGTTAAATTATACCAAGGTACTGGAAATGTCTAAAAATAATATATATTTTTTTTATTAAAAATTTTTATAAATTTTTACAAAAAGACAAAAAAAAACAATACAATACAAAAACAAAGCAAAACAAAACAAAGCAAAACAAAACAAAACAACCCTTCCCCAACCCTCCCCAAAACCCCCACTCCCTCCCCCCCCGGAGCTTCCCAGAGCAGAATATAGGTTTAATTAAAAAAAGTTAAAAAAATTATATGAAAAAAAAAGAATATAACACTAAAATATATGTATATATATAAAAATAAAAGTTATAAAAAAGCTAGATGATATTTTTTTATATCCAATTTAAATTGTATAAACTTTATCCATTTATCCCAAACAGCAAGAAATTTCTCTTGCGATTGTTCTTTTAAGAAAGCCAAAATCTTTGCCATTTCCGCCAAATAAGACACTTTAAGAAACCATTCCTGCAAAGTAGGCAAAGATTCCTTCTTCCAATATTGTCCTACTAACAGCCTTGCGGCTATGATCAAGTTCAACATAAATATAACCTCCTTTGTATCACAATCAGTAACTATACCTAATAAAAATAATTGTGGAGTAAATTTTACCCTCCTTCTAAAAATTCTCTGAATATTCCACCATATCTTAATCCAAAAAGCTTTTATATTTCTGCACGACCACCAGATATGATAATAGGTGGCATCCAAACAACCACATCTCCAACATTTAGGCTGTAGGTCAGGGTACATAAAAGACAATTTTTGTGGATCAAGGTGCCATCTATAAAACATTTTATAAAAATTCTCCCTTAAATTCTGTGCTTGTGTAAATTTAACATTTCTCACCCAGATAGTTTCCCAGGTATCCAGTAGAACTGGTTCACCAAAATTCTGCGCCCATTTAATCATACAATCCTTAATTAATTCTGTTTCTGAATCCAATTCCACTAGAACCCCATAAATTCTCTTAATATGAGTTTGTCTTTGATCCTTCACTTGCTTAATAAAATTTTCATCTTCTCTGAGAAAACCCACCTTACGATCCATCTTCCATCTGTCTACTAATTGCCTATATTGAAACCAAGAATAAATGATATTTTCATGTGCTAGCTCTTCCAATAATTTTAACTGCCAATTTCGTCCATCCCATCTAAGTAACTGTGTATAAGACACCATATCCATTTTGACACCTCTTTTTATCCCCTCTATCGCATGCCAAGGTATAGCCCATAATGGTATTAAAAATAATAATTTAACCTATACAAGTGGGAAAGATGGTGATTGGGGTCTCACTTCCAACTTGGTAGGACATGTATGTTACTCAAGAAACAAAACAGAATCTTGTGTAGCAGTAGGTGACCTCCTATGCACAGGGACATGGGAAAATGGTAAATGGTGGTCTGGAACCAATGAGACCACTGCTATGGATCCTGGAATTAACAAGGCTGCTATGACTATGAAGGTTTGTAGGCCTGCAAGTTTTGTTAATTCTAGGGTGTATTTTAATTCCTTGCTTGATCCCCTGTCTTATAGCCATGATTCGGAGAATCTCAGAAAGTACAGCCCAATTAACAGCAAAACATGAAACAATGTTAGCCTTATGGGAATATAAAATGGTACCTTCAGGAGATCCGGAATCAGAGGTAGAATAATGGAAGTTTAAGCTGGAAAACTTCCAAAAGGGGGGAGTAATGTGGGAAAGAAATAGAATAACATAGAATAAAGAAGAATAAAGTAAAATAATAATAATGAAAAATCACTAAAAGCAAAAATCATGTATCTGCATAATCTCTGAAAAGAAAGCTGTGTTAGCCAAAAGCTGTATTAACAGTACGTGAATGACCTAATGCATATTTAGAAACATTGTATAAAAGTAAAAACTGCCTTCATTGTATTCCCATGAGAAATGGACCTAACGTGTGAGAAACTATCTGAATGTTACACAAAGTAGATTCCACATACAATGTAAGATTCCATCTATGCTTCCTTTGTTCCTGAGAAAAAGAAACCTATAAAGCTTTAGTTTAGACCCTCCCCCTTGTTCAGAAATTTGCTGATTGTTAAGTCACTTCTGAACCTTTTTGCGCAAAAATAAAAATCTCTCTTTCACCTTCGGAATTTCGTAAAAGCCCTTATTTTTTTAAGGCTTTATTTTTCCACAAGAATATCATGCAAAATGCCAGGCTGGATGAATCACAAGCTTGCCAGGAGAAATATCAACAACCTCAGATATTCAGATCATACCACTCTAATGGCAGAAAGTGTAGAGGAGCTAGCAGGAGCCTCTTGATCAGAGTGAAAGAGGAGAGTGCAAAAGTTGGTTTGAAACTCAGTATTTAAAAAACTTAAGATCATGGTATCCGATTCCATCACTTCATGACAAATAAAAATGGAAGCAATGACAGCTTTATTTTCTTGGGCTCCAAAAATACTGCAGATAGCGACTGCCACCATGAAATTAAAGTAAGCTAGCTACTAGGGAGGAAAGCTATGGCTAACCTAGACAGCATATTAAAGAGCAGAGACATCACCTTGCCGACAAAGATCTGTATGGTCAAAACTATGGTTTGATATATGGACGTGAGAGTTGGATCATAAGGCTGAGTGCTGAAGAATTGATGCTTTTGAATTTTAGTGTTGGAGAAGACTCTTGAGAGTCTCTTAGACTGCATGAAGATCAAATCAGTCAATCTTAAATGAAATCAACCCTGACTGATGTTTGGAAAGGCAGATAATAAAGCTGAAGCTCAAATACTTTGGCCACCAGGTGAGAAGAGAGGGCTCATTAGAAAGACCTGATGTTGGGATAGATTGAAGGCAAAAGGAGAAGGGGACAGCAGGGGATGAGATGATTAGATGCTGTCATCAACCTGATGGACATGGATTTGGGAGACAGTGGAGGACGGGGGAGGGGGGCTTAGCGTGCTGTGGTCCATGGAGTCATGGAGGGTCAGGCTTAGGCTAATTTAAGAAAACAAAATAACACAAAACATTTTCATAAATCTAATAGTGGTGATGGGAGGACAAGGAATGAAGGAAAATGTAACATAAAATATAGTTGGAGAAGATGAATTCTAATTTCAGGATACAAAAGCAACATGTTTAAGTGTAAGATAGTGTTGTCTTTATTAAGGAGCAGAAGCTGTATTCACATATTTTATCAAATGTGCTTGCTTCATTTTAGTTCAGTATGTTGTGGATGATTTTTTTTGCAAACTATTGTTTACTGTGTTATGCAATTTTAGCCAAACGTGATATATTCAGTGAATCATGGTTAACATTGGGTTTTGTGCCATACTATGGTTTTATTTATCCTACTGAGCAACGGGTTGTAGAAAAAAATATAACTTCCTTAGTTCACATACAATGCTAAGCTATATCATCTAGGTTACAAGCTGCAATGACATTGAATAAATGGTACTTTGAACTTGCAGCCATTACAGCATCCCCACGGTCACGTGATTTGTGATCTGGGCACCTGGCAATTGGTTCACTCTTATGGAGATTGCAGCATCCTGCACTCATCTGATTGCCATTTGCAACCTTTTCTTCCAACTTCCCACAAGCAAAATGGGAAAATTGGCAGGAAGGTTGCATATCACTCCTGCCACTTTTGTCCTGAGGATTCACAGCATCCCCTTCCCTCCAGTCATACATGTGTGGCTGCAGCACCTCCTCCTTCCCAACTGCACTCCTATAGTATTGTAACATCTCTCCCCTGCCTGCCTGCATTTATGCAGCATAGCAGCAACACTTTTCCAGCCCACGCACCATGGTACCATTGCAAGCCTCCCCAGTTCATTCACTCTTGCTGCAGCATCCCCACACCACCTCATACTGTAGTACTTTGTTTTGCTTGTGGGAAGCCAGGTGGATATCACAAATTTTGGTCACATAGAGTCCCTGCTTAAAACCCCACGATCTTTGGTTCATGACAGCAAGGGGACTCCTGGGATTGCTGCTGCTAACTTATGTAGTCATGTGACATTAGTTAATGATGGAAATTCTAATCCCAATTATTGTTGTTATGAGGATTACCCGTATTATGAATGTCTTAGAAAAAAATATAAAATATTTTAAATAGGGAGTAAGAGTGTGTTTAAGTCTATCATGCCCATAAAAAGATGACTTTTCCCTGGTGTTTATGTGTGTGTGAATCAAGAATCAGTTCTTGATTCCTGATGCTGCCTGGACTGGTCTCTGCAGTTTTCTTGGTAAGTTTTTTTGTGAAATGGTTTGCCATTTTCTCCTTCTTGAGGCTGAGAATGTTCATGCAGCTGGCACTGTATCTAAAGTTGAACTAGAACTCAGCATTCCCATTTTCTAGCCCAGTGGTTCTCAACCTTTTTAATGCTGCGACCCCCAACCAGTCGTAAGTCGACGACTATCCAACCGGTCGTAAGTCAAGGACTTTCCCTGCCTGGGAGTGCCGCGCATGCGTGGTGCCGCCCCCTGTGCCGGCCGAGGCGTAGCTGGCAATCGGCAGAGACGGAGCAGGCCGACCACTGACTGGGCCACCAGCTGGCCCAGCCCAAGAGAGGTAAGGCACCCGCCAGGCCCCACGTGCACCAGCAACCCTCCCTGCAGCCGCCGGCCTCCCACCTCCCACCCCTGGCCCTCTTTTACTTACATTTTTAGTAGTTGCTCAGCAGGGAGGGGTGGAAGCTTCCAGACAGCTCGCCTTTGCTGCAGACAACTTGCAGCACCGTTTGCAGAATGGGACTTTTGGCGGGCTCAGCAGGCAGAGACAGCCTGGACAATTCCTATTGGCTTTTGAAAGCCAATAGAATTAGACTCTATTCAAGAGAGTCTATTCTATTGGCTTTCCAAAGCCAATAGAATAAAAGGGAGTAGCACAGCTAAGGAAAAGGGGGGGAAAATGGCAGACTGCATTGTTTGGCGACCCCCGTGAAATGGTCGTTCAACCCCAAATGGGGTCGGGACCCACAGGTTGATAACCACTGGTCTAGCCTAATGCTTTAACCCTACACCAAATAGGCTTCTGTTTTCTTGGGTGCTTTATATTATTTGTGTTTATTTATTCAGTGATTCTGGGTGGCCTACAAACAATAAAACAATCAATATAAAAAGAGCAAAACAATATCCCCTTGGTGAGAACAAGCAATCAGATTAGCCACACGATAGGCTCTATCCCATTTGGGGATCAGCAGGCCTATTGGTAGAACTAGATCTTCAGGGCCTTGCAAAAAACTGTCGAAGTGGGGGCCAGTCTAATCTTTGGGAATGGTGTTCCAAAGGGTGGAAGCTACCACGGAGAAGGACCTTCTGGATCCTGTCAGATGTACTTCCCTAGGAGACAGGACTTGCAACATTCCCTGCCTCCCTGATCTACTGGGTGGGTGGATGTAATCAAGGAGAGATGGTCCTTCGGATAACCTGGTGCCAAGCCATGTAGAGCTGCATCTTGAATTGCACCTGGAAGCAAATTGGCAGCTAATGCAGTTTCTGCAGGAGAAGTGACACATGTGCACACCTGTGTCTGAACAAAACCATTTGGGCCACTGCATTTTGAACCAATTGGAGCTTTGAACAAATGTAGTCAGATGAACAGAATCTGTTGCCATTCTTTGACATATTTGGCTTGAAGAAAGAAAAATATGAAATACATACTTGAGATTTATATAGCTAAATAAACTATTTTATTATGGGGTTTATGCATTCATTTTCCTTGAATGTAAGCTATTTGTTTGGTTTGCCAAATCCACTGTACATACTTTAATTAAGAGCAATGAAATTGTTTTTATTTGTGATGTTGTTCTTCCGTAACATGTTCTTATTGTTATAATATGAATTAATTTCAGTTTAGGAACAGATTCATTATTTTTGAAATAAAAAATAAAATTACTTATCAGTGACTTGATAGATTGTGAGGCCTTGTTATATTTGTGCAAAATCTTGTATAAACTTAAGCGGGTTTGAATTTTTATTTTTTAAATAATATATTTGTGTTCTAATATGTATATTTATTTACTTATTAAACATATGATGTCTATTTGACCTAGAAATGATGCTAAACAACTTACAACCAGTAAAACATTAATAAATATTAGCACCAAAATTGACAAGACTTAACGAAGGGGGTAAAGAAGATTGCAGGGAGAGGTGAGGTCTTATGTCAGTCCATTAATCACCTTCAGTTTAACAAGCTCTCATCAGGGACCCAAGCCAATTGGCAGAGGTCTTCAGACCCTTTTGAAAGGCTAAAAGAGTGGGTGCAGATCTCACTTTGGAGGTGGCACAATGTTCCAGAGGGTGGGAATCAGGACAGAAAAAGCTCCTACTCTGAACCCCACCCGCTGGAATTCCTTAACCGATCAGGTCTGCAGCATGCCCCTTCTGCCAGCATGGGTGAGACAGGCTAATTCCACTGAAGTGAGGCTGTTCTTTAGGCAACCTGGATTCATGCCATGAAGGACTTTAAAGGTAAGAACCAACATCTTGAATTGGACCTGGAAGCAAACTGTCAATGAGTGTGGCTTTCATAAAAGTGGTGTAACATGGGCATGCTCTAGCCTATTTCACTATTCCTACTTATTTGTTGGACTGGTACAGTGAATAGGTTGCCCCAGGTAAATCTAAATCATTCTTTTAAAATACAAAATCAATGCTTGTTGTCTTTAACTATAAGTATAAAAGATTTGGAGTTTACCTTTGCCTAAGGCTCGTCAGATGGTTGCAAAATTCAGGGTGAGCATTATATGGCAACAAAGACCTAATGTTAAATTTTATTTAGTGTATGAATTTATCTTAATCTTTTACAAATTAATTGTCCACTGCTTTTGATAATCCCCACCTTTTCTATGTGCATCTTGCTTCCTTCCCTTCCGTCATCTTAACTAAATTTTAGTGTTAATATCCCTTGTTTTAATATTTTTAATTGATTGTAAGTTGTCTACAGTTGCCTCTAGGCGAGATGGGTGGCATAATTGAAAGATAATTAAAAGGTACCATGATTTTTTTTGTTTTGGATAATGATAATAGCTATTTTTGATCTCGGCTTCAAGCTCAGAGATTAAACTATAAATACAATTATAGTTTTGGGAAGCAACTAATTTTTTGTAGAGCTACTGTTTCTTTGACATTTTGTATTTTGTTTGCTAGTTGACTAGATTTTAATAAAAGCAATAGTTTTCAAATTAATCAGATTAGAGTCAGACTTCAGAACAAAAACAATGGATCAAATGAATATTATCCGCACTAAATATGTCATTCTTAATGAGATTAGACTTTGAAATTTTGATAAAGTAGAACATGAGATACATAATATTTGGAGAGGCAGAGACCACAATTTGCCCTCCTAACTAACCATTTGAAGGGCACATATTATGATCCAGTGACATTATGATACCAACAAAAAGATGGCTATGATTTTTGAGGGGGAAAGGGAAGACAAACAGTTTGCTTTCTCACTCTTAAAACCTGCTAACTAGACCTGAAACTGCACCACCAAAATCCTGTTTTGCTCTTGAATTTTTGCATTCATCAGCAAATTCTAAGGAAAGAAATATGGAGGGACAATTTTTCGTAGATCAATTTTTATTTAGCTAGCTGCCACAAGTGTTTAGCATTGACATGTATTCAATGAGACTACAAAGCTCCTTCACAAAATTAAAATAATTGAGATTTGAAATGCAATATTTTTAATGCCAATTCCATACAATTCTGTTTTTCACATATTTGCAAGCATGAGCACTATGGTTTTTGTATAAAGGACAATTCTATTGCGAAAAACTCAAGGGTTATTCGATTTTTTATAATGATTAATCCTATTTAAAAAAAACCAAAGAACCATTGCTTTAAAGAATTAACTGAACACTTGTTCAATTTCTGAATTGACGCTGATTTAAGTTTTCATTGATGGGATGCTGCAAGACCTTCTCATAATCAATCTCACTTCAATATCAGGCAGACTTTTCTGTTTCATATGTAAACAATCTTCATCTGTAGCTGCCAAGTGAAGATCAAAGCGCAAAGAAACAGACTTTTTTCTTAAGTGAGGGTTATCCTTGAAGAAAGAGCCTTCCCACTCTTTAATCACTTCATCTACTTTTTCTGTCCTGAAACAATAAATAGATTATTATGTATAGGTATTCATGCAAAACATGTCCTCAGGCTAGGATTTCAAGACAAGTTTATACTCAGAAATATGTTTATTTTGGTGAAACAAAGAGGCTATATGAACATCTGTTCTATATTTATCTATCCTTCCATTTATCTCTATTTCTAACAAACAGGCTTGAAAGATTTCTGCTTTTGTTTTCTATGAAAGACATGTATTACAAGGCAATAGTGTTGCAACATATACTTTTTCTATTGTTTTCCTTAATAAGATATATAGTCTAGAAAGGCAGTCCTTAACTTAACAGCATTCATTTAGTGTCAATCTAAATTACAACAGTACTGAAAAAAGTGATTTATGACCTGTTCTCACACTTATAACAATTACAGCATCCCTATAGTAATTTGATCCAAATTTGGGCATTTGGCAATGGACATATATTTACAATGGCTGCAGCATCCTGGGGTCATGTGATTGCATTTACAACCTTTCCAGCCAGCTTCTGTCAAGCAATAGGAGAAACTACATTGGTGCAAGTCACTTAATGACTCCCTGCTTAGCAGTGGAAATTATGATCTCAGTTATGATCTTCAGTTGAGGAGTCCGTGAATTCTAGGCTACACCTACTTTGGGCATATTTTTATGAATTAGATATTATAACTATACATACATACACATATTTAACTTACTGTATTGTACTATGAGTGTCTGTGCTATCCTTTGCAATACCTCCATTTAAGACTGCTTGCTTTGACAATATTTCCACTTTTTCAATTTCATGTTTTTTTAGCTTGCTTGCTA
The DNA here is from genome assembly GCF_016545835.1 of Crotalus tigris. NCBI lineage: Eukaryota > Metazoa > Chordata > Lepidosauria > Squamata > Viperidae > Crotalus > Crotalus tigris. The sequence goes on from NW_024097068.1 coordinate 694,709, forward strand.
TGTAGATAAAAAAAATTCAAAATATATTAAAATATACAGTTTTATAAGATGCAGAAGAAATATTCTGTATTTCAGAATATGTACCAGGTTTATTTTCAGCATCTTTTAAATCATTTATATCAGGAAACCACACTTTTGAACATAAATCTGTCCCACAAGTACTGTGTATGCAATTTAGTTACTAAGCCTATATGTTAATATGACTTGTCTGCTCTGATTGCAATTTTGTAACTGTAGTGTTTTATAAGGGAGCATGATTGCTCAGCAGTTAAAGATGCTGAGCTTGTCAACCAGAAAGCAGACAGCCCGGGTTTGAGACCTGAGCGCCATACAACTGGGTGAGCTCCCGTTGCTGCCCCAGCTCCTGCCCACTTAGCAGTTTGAAAGCATGCAAATGCGAGTAGATAAATAGGTTCCACTTTGGTGGGAAAGTAGCAGGGTTCTGTGGGCCTTTGGCATATAGCCATGCTGGCCACATGACCATGGAAAATGTCTTCAGACAACACTGGCTCCCTCAGCCACGAAATTTAGATGAGCACCATGCACATGACTGGACAAGGAAACCTTTACCTTTATCAAGTGTTTTATAAGCGTTGTTAATGTTGGGTTATGCTGTATCTCACTCTTTCTCTTCCCAACTCTATTTCTAGTGGTACATTCCTCTTCTCCAATAGGCTAAACCTATTTACGGTGGTATGCATACATATTTATTAAGCACAAGGGTTTTTCATTTTTTCTTCACTAAAAAAGTGATTTATTGCCTGCTTGAAGAAATTTAACACTGATGAGAGAAACAGTCTACTCTAGCTCTTTGTCTAGTTTCATTTCTCTACTGTTAAGAAGATTTTGTCTAACATTAAAAAATCAGAATCTCTTACAGCTTGAAATGACTTTGCCAACTCTGATATTACAGAATATCCTTTGTGTGTAGAAATCCTATTGGAGGCAATATTTCCAGTTGAATTTAAATGAACTGAGTCCCATTTTAAGTCAAATTTGTATAAAATAGTGGATTCATTCATTTTCTAGTGTTAAATAAACTCACATGAAGGTAAAATAAATGCTATTCGGCTGGTAGTAGGTTTTCTGACATCTTTTGTTTCTTCGTGTTTTGAATAATGAAACCTGAAAAGAGAGGAAAAAGATAGAGAGTAAAATAGGAGTGTTATGTCTTCTGAGTACAATCTTGAATTCTGTGGGTTGTGTAGAGTGTCTATTAATGCTCAGTGTTCTTGTTGACTGTATAATACAATTTGCCTTTATTCAGGACAATGTCTGCATTCAGGACAATGTCTGCATCAATATCAGGTTTTATTGGTTTCTTTTCTAAGTATACTGTAGGTTTTGGGATGCTGCTGAGATACTCTCAACAGTCTACAAGTTGTTAGGGTTATTCACATGTATTACCTTGAATATAGATATCAGAGGGGAAAAATTGGGCAGAGAATGAGACTGGCAGAAACACAGAAAGGAAAAAGATGATATATACCTCTGATTTCAGATCTGTCCATCACTGAGTATACCCTCCAGTTGACTTTCTATGGCAGCGGTTCTCAACCTGTGGGGTCGAACGACCATTTCACGGGGGCCGCCAAACAACGCGATCCGCCATTTTTTTCCTCAGCCGGTGCAGGGGGCGGCACCGCGCATGTGCGCCGCACAGGGGGCGGCGCAGGGGGCGGTGCCGCGCCTGCGCACCGTGCAGGGGGCAGCGGCGCGCATGCGCGCCCCCTCCTTATGACTGGGGTCGCCAGTATAAAAAGATTGAGAACCACTGTTCTATAGGGTTATGGCCCTACATAGAAAACCAGTTCCTCATCCCTGCAAACAGTTCAGACATAATCTTTCTTATTGAACCATTCATGTTGAAGTTTATGGATAGTTCTTGATGTTTGAATTGGGAATCTAGTATCAGCACCTAATAACAGCTTTCTGGTTCTTCTGTTATGACATGCCAAGGAAAGAACTAATTCTCTAGACACAAAACTCAACATAATTGTATAATACGCTGTAATATGTTACCTCTGAACTTGATCAATTGATGGTTTCATAGTTTCAGTAAACTATGTTTGATATGAGAATGTACTTCCATGAATCTATTTCTTGAATCTACTTTTGTCCATGAATAAGAGATGATCCTAAACTTCCACTTTGATTGAATTGTATTATAGATACTAAAAGAGACATTCTTGGTTTTGTTTTATGACATTTTCTTAAGTTCCAAAGCAATGAGCAATGGCTATGGTTAGTACAAAGTTGAAAGTGACCACTTTTTAAACTCTTCATTCAGTGGAAAAGGGGGTGGGTGGGAAATGGATGAACTTGGAACATTGAACCCCCCCTTCCTGAGGTGAGTTCTGCATCCACCCTCCTGATTTTCCATAAGGATCTGAAGACCTGGCTCTGCCAGTTGGCCTGGGATCCCAGTGAGGTGCACCACTTTGGAGGTGGCTATTGGATTAGGAAGACCCCATCTGTTCCTTCTCATCCCCATCTTTCAGTTGTGAATTATCATTATGTTACTTATTGTTTGTTTTAATGTTTATCAGTTTTTAATGTTTATACGTTGCCCAGGGTCACCTCTAAGGCAAGATAGACAACTCACAAATCAAATAAATAAATACAAATAAATAAATAGCTTGAAGTTCTTGCAGACATTTTCTTTTAATAACTAATCATGTTTTTTCTTTAATACTCTGGAAGATAAACTATGCCATGCTAAAAGAACACACTATGGTATGTTGTTTCAATTTTTAGCGTGGTTCTACTTTATTATCTCATAAAGTAACAGAACACAAAAAAGGAGGAAAAAGAACAATTTGGGTTTCTTCCTAACCTCAAAAACATGTTTGAATACTGATTATAGCATACAATCTAAATCTAAGCCTCTCCAGTTCCCAATCAACTGTTTTCTAATTGTCTAACTGTTCTTTTTCTTCCCACATGGGTATTATTGGGAGCAACTGATAGCATGCCATGATATTATAATAAAAATTATGTACATTAATAATTCATATAGTATGTTTACTATATGGATGGCATGCATATTTAATTTATGATAAAAAGGTGGATCAGGTTTTTAAATCCCATATTTTAAGAAGTGCTTTATTGCATGTCTGGAAGAAGTATTATTATACGTTAAATTATAAAACACCAATTTGGGGGATTCCTGGACACGCGATAGAGGGGGTATCTAGGGGTGTGAATTTGGATAGGATTTCTTATAAGGAATTACTTAGATTGGTAGGGAATGATTGGCATTAAAATTGTTAGCTGAGTTAAAGCAAGAAAATATTGTACAGTCTTGGTTTCAGTATAATCAATTGTTGGTTAGGTGGAAGTTAGATCAAAAGGTTGATATTACTTTAATGGACGAGAATTTGGTAAAACAGATTAAAGATCAAAACCGAGCGCATATAAAGAGAATTTATAATGTTTTAATAGAAATGGATTTGGAAATGGAATTAGTTAAAGATTGTATGGTAAAGTGGGCTCAAAATATTCAAAAACCGATTCCATTGGATACATGGGAGGTAATTTGGGTTAGAAATGTAAAATTTACCCAGGCACAAAATTTAAGAGAAAATTTTTATAAAATGTTTTATAGATGGCATCTGGATCCTAAAAAGTTGTCTTGTATGTATCCTAATTTACAGCCCAAATATTGGAGATGTGGTAAGTTGGATGCCATTTATTTTCATATATGGTGGACTTGTAGAAATATAAAAGCCTTTTGGATTAAGATTTGGTGGAACATTCAACAGATTTTCAAGAGAAAGATAAAGTTTACCCCACAATTATCTTTATTGGGTGTTATTATAGATTGTGATATTAAAGAAATTAATTTGATGTTGAATTTGATAACAGTTGCAAGGTTACTAATAGGACAATATTGGAAGAAGGATTGCTTGCCTACTATAGAAGAATGGATGCTTAAAGTGTCAAATTTAGCAGAAATGGCTAAGATCTCTGCTTACTTGAAGGATCACTCACAAGAAAGATATATTTCAGTTTGGAGAAGATGGATAAATTATATTTAGAATAAATATGGGACTAAAAAGTTTCATTTAGCGTATGAGTGAATTTTAGAGTATTATTATGATATTATTATTAGTATTAGTATTAGTATTGTTTAACAATTTGGAGATTGTATTGTTTAATAATTAGGATATTAATTTGTTTATGTTTTCATTATTATTATGTTTATTTTTAATTTGTTTATATTTATGCTAAAGGGGAGTTAAAGTGCATTATGGACTTGGTTATTTATATAGTTGGTTAATGTTAGTTAGATTATGATTATCATATTTGTAACCCTGTACTCAGCTCTGGGAAGTTGGGGAGGGAGGGGGGGTCTTGGGTGGGTTATATTGTAATTTTTATAAAACTTTTTAATAAAAATAATAATAATTCATATAGTATGTATGATGCTATGACACATGTGATATCCTCATAGCTTATACCAGGTGCTGATGTCCAACAATTAATTTTTTTATTAATTAATTAAATTTATATACAGGTAGTCCTCAACTTTCAACAATTTGTTTAATGACCATTCGAAGTTACAATAGCATGAAAAAAGTGACTCATGACCATTTTTCACACTTATGATCATTGCAGCATCTCCATGGTGATGTGATCAAAATGTAGACACTTGACTCATATTTATGAGGGGCCCAAGGTTGCAAAATGGGGCAAAACTCAAGAACTATCTTGCTTAGCAATGGAAATTGCAGTTTTAAGTCGAGGATTATCTGTAGCTGCCCATATCAATACCTGACTCTGGGTAGCTATATAAATTTGATTAATAAATAAATGTTAATAAATAAACATTTCAAATCATCTCGCCCATCTCAGGGTTCAACGCTCCCAGAAATTCTATTCCAATCAAAAATTTTCTCAATTCATTATTAGGCAATAAGATATTTTTGTTCATTTCACTGATCTGATTCTTATGCAACAGAAAGGCATAATGTGGTTGACTTGATTTTGCCTTGATATACATGAACTCTCTCATTCTGGGTTAGTTTTATGTATGAATCCAAGCTACTGTAGTTCTACAAATCATAACATCAAATGAATCCTAGTGTTGAATGCATCCTTGAATCATAGTGCAATTATGATTGCTTAGAGAGGACAGTCATAGAGGGCTGTAAAGCACTGTGAAGTGGTTTATACTTATATACCACTTCACAGTGCTTTACAGTTCCTCTCTAAGCAGTTTTACAGAATTAGCATGTTGCCCCCAACAATCTGGATCCTAATTTTACTGACCTTGGAAGGATGGAAGGCTGAGTCAACCTTGAGCTAGTGGGAATCAAACTCCTGGAGTGAGCAGTGAGTTAGACTGCAGTACTGCATTTTAACCACTGCACCACCATGGCTCTTTGCAACTAATGCAATGTAAACAACCTCAGTCACTTTAAGAACTTTGATTTAGGCAGAGGTACCTTTTCTCTTCCTTCTCCAGCAGACTACGATAGGTAGCTATTTCCTGCTCAAGTCTCATCTTGGAATTCAATAATATTTCATGTTGCTGGAGCTGTTTTTCGATGTCCTGCCGCACTTCTTGGAGTTCCTTCTCCAGATCTTCAATCTCTGTTTCTAAGTGCTTGAGCTGTGTTTGGTATCGTAGTTCTGTGGCCCGTAGCGAATTCTCCAACCCCCTTTCCTATTATATGAAGTTTCTGATTAAAATGCCAAGGTGCACTTCCAAACAAAACCATTTAAAAACAATTAGCAACAACTTATTTTCAGAAAATTCCAAATCTAAAATTGATTTTTTAAAATAAAATTTCTATTAAATATAATGCAATCTGTATTTAATCAGTGTCTTACCTCATAAACCATATAAAACAATTGACTTGTACAATTGACTAGAAGAATATGCTTGTATCAGAGTTAAGCATTTTATTTCCTCGATGTGACCCCCATGAGATCAGGTAGGCAAGAGGAAGTCAGGGGACTTATACAAGTGATCTGAGGAAAAATTTCTGAAATTTATTTTCTCCAACTTCCTGACTACATTTTTGAATCATGTAGTTCTGGTAAAATTTTTCAAAATATCATTGATTGTTGTTGGTTTTTTTTTTAGATTGTGATAGTCCTGGTTAAAATTTCTGGTTAACATAAATATATGTATTATATTTATTTAAATTATTTTTATCATACATATTTGATCTCAAGTGTTCCCAGAGTGGTTTTCATTTGCATAAAATGCCTAAAAAAGATTAAAAACAGGAGCAAATTTATATATTGTTAAAAATGCCTTTCCAAAACAACAACAACAAAAAACCCCACCAACAAATTAACTGATACAGTGAATCAGAATATTTGGTAGTATCCTACAACTGTGAAAGTTTATAAAAAAACATGAGAGATGTGCAGGCAGTCTTTAGCAAGAAAACAATAGTATCTCTGTTAACAATTTTGGAGTTTAATATAGTTGTGAATTATACAGAATGAGGGAAGACTGCATAGAAATATATAATTATGTGGTAGCAAATATAAGCTTATGAAAGATGACCTGGCTGGAAAATATAGGTTGGATGGATTCCCTTCTGTCTTTAGAGAGGGTGAAATCTTCGGAACAATTTGGAAAGAGTCAGTAGAGGGTTCAGTTGTCTCAGGTTTAGAGTGCAGTAGAGCAGGGCTTTTCAACCTTTTAACCGATTGTACCACTTTTAGAATATTGCAATAATCAAGTACCACCAGTCGCCTAGCAAGGTGTCAAAAACTTGATGACCCCCCCCAAAAAACCCAGGAAAAAGTGATAAAGTACAGGCAGTCCTCTCTCACTCCCTTTAATATCATCTCTTCCCTCACCCCCTTTAATATCATCTCTTCCCCCATTCCTTTTCATATCATCTCTTCCCTCACCCCCTTTAATAACATCTCTTCCCTCACCCCCTTTAATATCATCTCTTTTCTCCCCTTCAGCAGGACCCAGGCAGGCAATCCCTCTCGCAGCTCCAGCTGTATCACTGCCTGAAGACTGCGCAAGGCTGCCTGCCATCCCCAATCAGCTGGAGCTACACACGCTGGTCGTAGGCTTTTACCCAGCTCACTTGCTTGTGCTTCACCTGAAAACATGCTGCTTGCTAAGTGAAGCCCCAGGATCAGCGCCGGGCTACAGATGATCTGTGCTTCTGGGTGGCTCAGCAGAAGCGCAGCTCAACTGTAGCTGTGCTCCTAGGCTCCTGCCCAGCTTACTTGCTTGCTAACTCAATGTTTGCCTGAAAATACGTGCTTGCTAAACATGCTACTAACTAATTCAACCAACTCAACCTTCGCCTGAAAACACATGCTTGCTAAACCTGCCACTCACTAACTCAACCTTCGCCTGAAAGCACGTGTTTGCTAAACACGCCGTTCGTTTGCTTGCCCTTCCCCCAAAAACATGCCACTTGCTCATTCACCCGTCCTCTGAAAACAGGCTGCTCTCTCACTGTTCCTTCGAAAACAGGCCGCTTGCTCCTCACTGCTTCAGTAAGAAAAGTGTCTTCTTGGTCTGCCCCTTTTATACCTTCTCTCTGCCCTCCTCTTTCCTTTCTCTTCCGGGTGTACCAGAAGTTCCAATTACTATGTCGCCATGTGGCAGATCCTGGGGATTCTGCCAAGCTCTGCAGCTCCAGCTGATCTCCTCCAGGTTTGTGCAGCTCCACTTTAACTGGTTCCCTCCCCCACTACGATTAGCTAGGGCTCGCATACCACCAGCCAGGTGCTAAAGTACCACTGGTGGTACGTGTACCATGGGTTGAAAAGCCCTGCAAGTAGAGCATTCATGATATAAATCTGGCTTATTCGGTGTTAAGCTATATTGGTGTGCTAGTCTGGAGAATCTTTGGCTTTACTTTTAATGTTAGTAGAAGATATTGAAATTGAAAGCATATTGTCAGAGTAAAGAAAGGGCTTCTCAGCTATACCATTAATTAATTTCTTAACTTCATTTTTTAAAAAATAGTCTAGTTCTTGCAATGGATTATCCCTGTTACAAGTATTAGAACAAAACATAATCAATTTTTCAGATAAATTTTCTAAATTATAAAACATCATAAAAGGACATTTTTTAAAAAATTACTTTTTGTTATATTTATTTTTTTCTCATAAGATTTTTATTTAATGAAGAAAATGTTTTATGAATATTTTATGAAGAAATACTATACTTTGCTCTCACCTGCAATATAAAGTAACAGTCTAATACTTCTGATACTTCTCAATATCAGTTTTCTGAAGAAAAAAGTAGCTAAGAACTCTTAAACTAAAATGTCTATATTTTTAATAATTCCCTCCCCCATGAGACCTATTCATGAATTAATTTAAATTCCCCCATAAAACTTTAATATGGAAGGACATTTTTGTCTCCTTATTTTAAATCTGCAAAGAACAGTACATTGTTCTTCTTGTTAGAAGGGGTAATAAAGATGGTTTAAACCTGTGAGTTAACAGAGGAACAAATGCTTTCTTTCTGGAAACAATTTTAGAGTAGCTCTTTGCTCACACTTACCATGGCATGAAGAGAGTCTATTTCGGTTTGCATATGATGCCACTGGCGTCTAGCTTCATTTAGCTCTGCCCTTGCTGCCTTTAAGATTTCCTCATCTTTGTTCATTCTTGCAGTTGTGACTTTTTCTAGCTGCAGGGAATGTTTATAATGCTAGGTCATCAACATTGTCAGAAATAATGAAAATTAAAACTTTGCTTGTGTGTGTGAAGCCTCAACTTTCTGAAACAAATAATCATTCATTTGTTCCCTTTGTAATGTTGCTTGGCCTTGCAACTGAAGCAAAGTAAATGTTGAATTTCAATCAAAATACAGTGCTTGTCAAAACAGTAATGTAAACATATTTCTGAACGCTAAACATGATTTTAGTATAATAACTTCCAAAATATGGTTGAACATTGTAAGATTTGCAGTCCAACACATATGAATGCCACCAGATTGGGGAAGACTTCTGCAGGATATAGCCCTTAAGTTATGACTGCAATAGAGCCTGCCCATCATGGTGTATGTCATGATAGTTGTAAATCAAATCACCCATGTGACCAACTCAATTTTATGACCTTTTTGGCAGTTTTTATTAAATGAATGCCACAGTTTTTAAGCAAATCAATGGTTTACTATGGCCTGTCTTGCCAACAGCCAGAAGTAAATTCCAGTATTTGTCAAAATTGTCATAAAATAAAATCATGTGACCATGAAATGCTGCAAAATGCCATAAATGTAGTTGCCAAATGCAGTCACCTGACCACTCAGGGAAGTCTGTTGTAACTTTGAATGGTTGTTAAGCAATCAGGCATAAATTGAGGACTACTTATAGTTGGTTTATTTATGATTTCTTTTGCTTGCCTTAAAATGGTTACAGGTTACAAGTATTTTTAAAGAAATACAAAATGGCAGAAGTATTGCCAGCTTGCTGAGTCTGAAATTTCAGTAATCCTACACAGGGTCTCTGTTATGTCCTGAGCCTGCTGAGTCATTCAGCAGGTGCAAGAGGTTGCAGAGAGGCCCGGACAGACACATGAATGCCCGGGACCAGACAGGCTGTTTCCCACCTTATGCACATGCACAAGGCGGGAGAAATGCCTTGCATTGATTGGCTGATGCTGTCCCTGCAAAGGGGTATAAGAGCAATTTGCGCCATTTTGTGTTTGATTCTATTGTGAATGGAATAAAAACAAGGCTGTTACTCCTGCTTGTCTTAATGCCTTTTACTTGGAAACAGAACACTGGCGATGAGGATGGGATGTGCTGCAAGGGGAACAACGAAAGAAGATAGGCTGACTCACCAAGAGAGGCCTGAAGCGTGGGGAAGTTCGGCGTCTGAAGATCGCAACTCTGCCTACCAGTATGAGAACGCTGGAGGAATGCTCGGCAAAAGGGACCCCTTCTCAAACCTTGCAACATGAAGCGTTGATGAGATTACCGGGCAGTAACGATGTCCAAACTAGGCCGTCTCTCTGAATTTGACACAGCTCATCTGGAATGCTGGAGCTCTTATGTGGCCCGGGTGGAGAACTACTTTAGGGTAAACCAAATCCGAGAAGATGGTCTTAAAGCTGCTACGCTCCTGTATATCTGTGGGCAAGAGACTTTAGATATTGTAGAGAATCTGGTCGCCCCAGCACCACTTGAATTAATTGCTTATACTGAGCTGAAAAGAAGCTTAGAGAACATTTTGAATCGAAGGTTTCGGTGATTGCATGGCGACATGCGTTCGAGTAGAGGGACCAGAGGCCTGGTGAGTCTGCGGATTTTATTGCTGCGTTACGACAAGCAACTAGGCCATGCGAATTCAAGGACCTAGAAGAGAGACTTCGGGATTGTTTAATTAGTGGACTGAGAAGTTGTGAGTTGCAGCAGAAGATCTTCGCAAAGGAAGACGTCTCATTCTAGAGAAATTTCAGCCAAAGAAGTGGCGAGTGGAACTGTGAAGGCCTTGCGCCTCGCCAAGATCCCTCCAACGTCAATCTCCATCCATCAAGTGGTCGCTCTTGAAAAATCTGAACAGGATCCAGAGGTGGAGGTGGACCGACTACAACAGCCAGCGGAGAGGAGACCTGAAGAGCACAGAGATAAAGCAACCTCATTCCCTCAGTGTTACGGATGTGGAGGACGCCACAAGTGCTCCGATTGCCAGTTCTGCTCTGCCAGTTGTCGGTCATGTGGTAGGCAAGGCCACATTGTCTCAGTCTGTTTGGATCGCCAGAAGGACCGGTCTTCGGAAAAATTGCTTCAGAAAGGTACCAGGGTCCCCAGCCAAAACAGGGTGGGTTTTTGCACGTCCCGTAGGAGCATTTTAAAAACGGGCCCATAGGCCGCTCAGGAAGAAGCTTCACATTGACGTGAAGTTGCAAGGGGTTCCCTTATCGATGGAGTTGGACACAGGGTCCGCTTTATCGATCATTTCCCAAGACACTTTCAATAAGATTTGCTGTAGAAGCGGCCTACGAGTTAAACTCAGGCCTTCGAATTTAATTCTTACTGACTTCCAGAATTCCAGTGTCAGCGTGAAGGGAGAGGCCATGCTCAAGGTGCAGCGTAGGAAGTCTGAAGGGTTGCTAGATGTGGTGCTGGTTGGGGGTGATCGCACGAGTCTTATAGGACTTGATTGGTTCGAGGCTCTTGAAATCCAAGTGACTGGACTTCACAGTTTGCAAACAACAGGCCTTGGAGACGTTTGCAAGGAGTTTGCTGATGTGTTCAGTTCAGAGCTTGGCTCGTACAAGGGGCATCCCATTGCTTTATGACCCAGCCATCACACCCATTGGGATTAAGCCCAGACGGGTGCCCTTCGCGTTGAAGAATAAGATTAATGCAGAGCTGGACAAGCTGCTCCAGCAGGGCATCTTAGAGCCCATAGACAGCAGTCCTTGGGAAACCCCAATAATAATGCCACTGAAGGCAAATGGGGAAGTCCGAATTTGTGCGGACTATAAGTGTACATTTAACAAAGCCTTGCAGCAGAACTCGTACCCGGTGCCCATGGTGAGCCACATTCTAGCTTCCCTCAAGGGAGGCCGTGTTTTTGCTAAATTTGACTTGGCTCAGACCTATCAACAATTACCAGTTGATGAGGCAATGGCTGAGGCCCAAACAATTGTAATGCACAGGGGAGCATTTAAAGTTAAAAGGCTGCAGTTTGGGGTTAATGTAGCCCCTGGCATTTTCCAGAGTGTGATGGAGCGAATGCTCCGCAATATTCCAGGTGTTTGCCTGTACTTTGATGATGTCCTCATCGCTGGGAAATCATCTGACAATCTGGCTAAAAGGCTTAGAGCTGTCTTGCTGCGTTTCCGCCAAGTGGGGCTGAAACTAAAGCAAGACAAATGTAAAATTGGAGTCACTTCCACAGAGTTTCTGGGGTTCCGTATTGATGCTGAAGGCATCCATCTTGCTGAGTCTAAGCTTAAAGCAGGCCCCAAGTCCCAAGTCCAAAAGCGAACTTTAGGCTTTTCTAGACTGTTCAATTTTTACCATTCATTCCTCCCTCACAAGGCTGCAGTGGCTGAGCCGTTACACTGTCTCTTGGATAAACAGGCTCCATGGCTGTGGACAAAAGTCCATAAAAGGAGTTTTGCAGAGATCAAGGTCTTGCTATCCTCAAATGCGGTTCTAGCCCATTTCAATGAGCAATTATCTGTATGCATAGCCTGTGATGCATGCCCTTATGGGATTGGAGCTGTGTTGAGTCACTTGAAGGCTGATGGGACACAAGTCCCTGTAGCCTACTATTCTAGGACCCTATCATCTGCTGAACATAATTACGCACAGATAAATAGGGAAGCCTTGGCCATAGTGGCTGGAATAAAAAAGTTCCATGACTTTTTATATGGCCGTCATTTCACGGTCTTTACAGACCATAAGCCACTGCTGGGGTTGTTTACAACCAACAAGCAAACCCCACACATTATCTAGAATGCTGAGATGGTCAATTGTCTTGTCTGCATATGACTACACACTGGTTCACAAACTGGGCAAAGAAATGGGCCATGCAGAGTCAGACCCTGCTCCAGCTTACCACATATTTCCATTCAGGAATTACCTGAGTCTCCCCTCAATGCTAGGGACGTGAATGCTGAAATAGCCACTGATCACACGCTTACACGTGTGCTGACATGGGTGCTGTCATGATGGCCTGACACGTGTCCTGGCATAGAGTTCCAGAGTTTCTGGAAGAGGAAGTCCGAGTTATCCACCTTCAAGGGCTGTGTCCTATGGGGTAGCAGAGTAGTTATCCTGGCCTCATTGAGGACTAGAGTCTTGCTCTCTCTGCATGTGGGACATCCGGGAATAATCTGGATGAAGGCAGTTGCACGCAGCCATCTTTGGTGGCCTGGGCTCGATAAAGAGATTGAGGCCCAGGTCCACGGGTGCATTGTTTGCCAACAGTCCAGGCCTGAAATGCCTCAGGCCCCTGTACATAGGTGGGAGGAGACACGTGCCCCTTGGTCAAGAGTTCATATCGACTACGCTGGGCCCTTTCAGGGGCAATTCTTCCTTCTCCTCGTGGACAGCCATTCCAAGTGGCTAGAGGTCGTTCCAGTCTTCTCCACTACTACTGCCAGGACCATCCAGGTGTTGAGAGGGATTTTTGCCTCTCATGGGCTTCCAGATGTCCTTGTCTCCGACAACGGACCCCAATACTTCTGAGTTTCAAGCTTTTCTACAGCCAACATGATCCGTCATGCCACGTCTGCACCATTTCATCCAGCTTTCAATGGCCAGGCTGAGCGGATAGTTTGATTTGTAACTTTGAAAGATTGAGATTCTTGCTTGTTTGAGGAATCCAACACACTTCTAACATGTGGAGGTGTATAGGACCATGAGATGTGCCAGCCATGTTACAGAATGAGGATGGGGAAACTGATTATGAGGGTTTTTTAAATGCTGAATGAAGACATATAGTTTCTGAAATTCAGATTTTTTGAATTAAGTTTGGGGAGAGAAGCAGATAAAAGTAATTTAATTCCAAGACACAGCCACATTGGGTGATGAAATAGTATTCTTGTTAAAGAATAGATTATTGATGACTGGAAAATGAAACAAAGCAAAAAATTAAATGTTTAATTGTTTCCAGGGCTTTTTTGTCATAGAATGCCCAGAACGGAGTTCTGGCACCTTTTTTGGATGGAACCTTGCATAGTAGGCAAGGCGGGTTGTATGACGTGTGAGTTCCGGCACCTTTTTTTTTTTTTACAAAAAAGCACTGGTTGTTTGGAAGAGTTCCTCTATGGCATTTAGAAAATATTAGTGGATGCCAAAAAGTTAATGTATTGGCTAGAAACGACCTAGTATATGCAGCATTTCAGTCTAAATCTTTATCATATACAAGAACATGGAATCCAAAACATCTGGAGTGTACCACATTGGAGAAGATTACTGCAGAGCATGTTATGATATATAAAAATAGATACTTTTCAGAATCAGTGTGGTGCTGTGTTATGGCAAGGGTCTCCAAATATTTAGTGCCATTTGGATACATTTGGAATTTCAAAAATGTTGTGGATATTCTCAAAACGGTTGCCATGGTAGTCTTGGCCAGGTATAAAACATCTATTCAGTATAAAGTAAATGGATAAGATAGCTCCCCATAATCTCCTCTAATTTTTGGATGCTCTCTGTTATGCCAAACTGTCTTTGTCTTTTCTTCTGGGCAGATGTGTATGATTTTATATAGAATGCTGGGCTACAGCTTTTTATCATTTTTATCTTCTAAGAGACCCTGGGATTATATGTGGGGCTTAGAAGCATTTTAACAATTAAGATTATTCTTGAGGTTGATTCTTTTTTACAGCATAGTGCTTCCACTTTCTTTCTTTTTTAAATAAATAAAAAACCTTCTAAAATAATACAGCCTAAAAATAAGTAATATATGTCTACTTTCAGCTTTTTTGGCCTGACCCGAAAATGATTCTTTCTCCAGCATGATGAATGTAGAATCCACTGGATGGGTAGTTTCAGCCCTCCTGCTCAGAAAGAGACTAGGTCAGAACTTTGGCCACGCCTCCCTCTGGGTGTGTCCTCCAAGTTTTGACTTAGTCTCTGGCTCAGCTAGGTGCAAATTTCTTGGCTCCGCAGTTAGATTAAGTTAGGATAATTTTTTCTTTACAGAATCTAAATTGATTAGGCATAATTGAACATATTTAATTGGGTATTTAATCTAAATTAGTACAAACTGATAGATTAGGCAGATTTAGGCTTGTTATTGGGCTCTCTGGCCTTGGGCCATAGGCCCCTCTTGGAGGCTGAAAACTACTAGTCTCCAGACTAGAGGTTTTTTCAGCTCTCTTCAGCCCGTGGGACAACGGACAGCCGAACAGCTGATTTTTGGCGATTCAAGCCTCCAGTAACGCGGGCTGATCGGCGTTTTTTACCTTGGCTTTGTCAACGCGAGGATTCTCTTCATCATTCTGATGAGACTTTGCATTCAAACAGCAAGTGATTTGGAGGATTCCTCCTCTACCTTTTCTCCTATAGCCATATTCTGGCTTTCATCTCGCTTTCTCCCACTTCATCCTCCCTTCCCTGAGCAAATCCCTCTCAGGTGGTTTTAGGAGGGCGCGGTCGCCATTTTGGCCGCATGTTTTGCAGGCGGTTGCCATCTTGAAATCCTTCCTTCCCTGAGTAAATCCCCGTTGGGAGGTTAGAAGGGCGCAGCTGCCATTTTGACCACATGGTTTACAGGCGGCCGCCATCTTGAAAAGTCCAAGGCACCGGATGCTATTTTGGGTATGGCCTTGGGTCGGTCGCTATTTTTGTGCAAATTCCAAACACACCAACCATTGGGAGGAGCCTCATCGTGCCTTGCAGGTACGGAGATTTGAATACCTTTTTGTTGGTCTGACTTGTCAGCCACTTTACTAGGGGGAGGAAGCTCGGTGTCATAGGAATCAACAGACCTGAGATTTGATTACTGGAAGACATTTATTGCCTTATCTTCCTTTTGTGCCTTTGCACATATCTGTCTTTTTGGTGAGTTGAGCAAAGGGGAATTGTTTATCCACCTGTTTGATTTAGAGTATGGCATTTGCCACAGGCCTGGGCAGATAGCTCTAGGAAGCTGTCTGACTATCTTGCTTGTTGTACAGAGCGAGGATTGTTTTCAATCTCTGTCAACTAGATCTGTGTCTCTGGGCTCCCCCCCACTTCTGGATATTTCCTACTCGGTATATCTAGATAGCAATGGCAGACAGTGCCTTGCCTCAGACATCACAGGGTTCCGCTGTTCCCCCATCTCAATCAAAGTGCAGGTTTACTGATTTGGCCACGGGGGGAAAGAAAAAAAGCCAAAACAAAGCATATTTCTCCAAGGGAACCCTCAAAATCCGCTGAGCGAGAGGCCTCAAGGAGACATTTGGCACTGGAAAGAGAATTTTCCAAAGCCCAAAGACTCAGGTCCAGTGAGGCTGAAGTGGCTTTCCCCGCCCCATTGAACACT
The DNA here is from genome assembly GCF_016545835.1 of Crotalus tigris. NCBI lineage: Eukaryota > Metazoa > Chordata > Lepidosauria > Squamata > Viperidae > Crotalus > Crotalus tigris. Next base: position 710,650 of record NW_024097068.1, read on the forward strand.
ACATCTGAGCATCAATTTGCACCTCCTCAGGATGTTACAAGGGCTTGGTCTCCTGAGGGGGAAACCGTGCAGGTTGGTCCCCCTCGCTCCTCATCTCCATCCTTTGATCAAGGCCATGAGGCCACGTTTATCCCAGCTAAGGCTGGTACTAGTCATATGGAACAGGAGGAGAGGTGGTCTGCTGAATTTCAGGCCTTCATGCACAATGCATTCAGGCAATTCATGTCTTCTAAGGGTCAACAATCCTTTCATCCACCTCCACCTCCTTCTATACCTCCTTCTCAAGTGGAATGCTCTACTGTTCCTGGTTCAGGTGTTTCTGAGACTTCTTTGCAACTGGGGGAGAAGGAGTCTGTTGACCTGCAGATGGCTGACACTCCAATGTCAGAGGATGAGGAGGCAGCGCCTGAACAGGCATCAACTTCGGGACTATTTGACCCTTCTCTTTTCAGGTCTTTACTGTTGAAGGCCGTTTCCACTGTCAACCTTACTTTGGTGCAGAAGGAGAATCCTTCTACCTCTACCAGTCAGAAGTCTAACCCTCTGTTTGTGGAAAAGATGGTGGAGGATATGCAGATTCCTTATCCACAGGTTTTCCGCACTTCAGTGGAGAAACAGTGGAATTCACTTGCCACTCCGCCTTCCCCTAACAGTTCAGAGAAGAAATTGTTTAATGTTTCTCCTTCATTTGCCTCTCTCTTGGAGGTACTTTCTGTAGACACTCCATTGACTTCTTTATTCTCCACATCTGCTATTCCAGGGGATATGGCTGAGGCCTTGAAGGTGGAGGACAAGAAGTTTGAACTCTCTTTCCGTTGAGCGCACCTGGCTTCGGCCTGGGCGATCAAAGCCGCAACGTCATCCTCTTTCTTCGCCAGGGCTTCTATCATGTGGCTTAGGGAGCTGCAAGTGATCGTTCCACTGGATCAGGTTCAAACACACCAGACCCTGGGAAACCTAGTGACCACGTCAGCGTATGTGGCAGATACCTCTTTGCATTCCACCAGGTATTCTGCTAGGTCCATTGCGGCCACGGTTGCCTCTCGTAGGCTTCTTTGGTTGAAACAATGGAAAACTGATTTGAAATCAAAGTGGTGCCTGTCCACATCCAAATATAGTGGGACACAGTTATTTGGATCGATCCTGGAACCTCATATTATTGAGGGCAAGGACAAACGCTCATCCTTCCAAACAGTCGGATAGGAGGCCCCAGCAGGAGTTTTGCAGGCAGGCCTTCCGCCCCAGTAGTCCCTGGGAGTGGAGACAGCCCTTTCGGGTGGGGCAGTCCTAGGATTGGTCAAGAGGCTCATGATCTTTCCCTTCCAGGCAGGATTGGCTGCAGGACCACCAGAACACTGGAGCCAAAGGCCAGTTCCAGTCTAAGCGTCCCTTTAGGGGATCAGGTGGTCGTCCATATAGGTGGTCCAAGTAATGCCAAGGAGAGCCTTCTCATCGGGGGTCGTCTGGAGCGGTTCGGCGACGTCTGGGAAAGGACTACCTCTGACTCTTGGGTACAGGAGACTGTCAAGTATGGTGTCACCCCCCAAACCGCTTTATAAGATGCCCAATATCAAGAAACGCAACCAAGGCAAACTTGGTAACTATGGCCATCTCCCATCTGGAGGAAATTCAAGCCATAGAACCTGTACAAGGGGTCAGGAAGGAAAGGGGTTCTACTCCATTCTGTTTGTGGTTCCCAAGGCCTCAGGAGGATGGAGGGTGATACTGGACTTAAAGGGTCTGAATCACTTCTTGACATACAGAAGGTTCAAGATGCAGACCCTAAAGTCCATACTCACCAGCATCAGAAAAGGGGATTTCCTGTCATCCACAGACCTCACAGAGACGTACCTACATATTCCCATACATCCGGATCATTGCAAGTTCCTCAGGTTTTGCTACGCACACTGGCATTACCAATACAGAGCACTTCCCTTCGGTCTATCCTCAGCTCCAAGGGTTTTCACAAAGGTTTTGGCAGTCTTGGCGGCTCATCTCAGGCTGATACCAGTGCGGGTGCAGTGCTATCTAGATGACATTCTGGTCCAGTCCAGCTCCTTTCAGTTGGCCCAGTCAGATCTACAAATCACAATACACACTCTTCAGATGCACGGGTTCTCAGTGAACTTCAAAAAAGAGTCACACCATTCCCACAAAATGACTCGGACCTGTGTAGGGTTTATCTTTCCCAGGAGCATCGGGTTAGCATCCAAAAGCTGGTTTATCAGATTTGGAGGGACAAAACAGTACCTCTGGTACAGTTGTCCAAACTCCTGGGAAAGATGGTATCTTGCACAGGCATCGTTCCTTGAGCCAGACTCCATTCAAGACTCCTACAATGGTTCCTCCTTCCCTTCCAGAAACAGAATCTGAATGCATCCAACAGGAAGGTCAGGGTTCCCCACCACACTTTGCTATCACTCCTATGGTGGACCACATCTGCGATGACCAGGGGGACCATTTTCAAGGAGCCTCCCAGGATCACCCTAACCTCAGACGCCAGTCTGTTCAGTTGGGGTGCCCATTTCCAAACTCAGCTGGCCCAGGGGCAGTGGTCCCGATCGGACCTAGCCCACAATATAAATTGGCTCGAACTCAGGACCGTACATCTAGCACTCCTACAGTTCTCCCTGGTGAAGGGACAACATGTCCTCATCCTAACGGACAACGTGGCAGCCAAAGCACACGTCAACGAACAGGGAGGGACTCGGTCCTGGGCGCTCATGCAGGAGGCCTTGGATCTGGGACTCTGGGCAGAGTCCATCAGGGCAGAACACATTTCGGGGGAGGCAAATCGACAAGCAGATTCCCTGAGCAGGACTATGGTAGACCACTCAGAATGGTGACTGGATCCGGCCCTGTTCAGGGACATTTCAATGAGGTTTGGACATCCTCATCTGGATCTGTTTGCCTCCCCATCGAACACTCAACTTCCCAGGTTCTTTTCCAGATTCCTGGCATGGGGAGCGGAGGGAACGGACACCCTCCAATGCCAGTGGCCGGCACACCTGCTCTATGCCTTCCCTCCCCTTTGTTGTTACAAAATGATCCAGGAAAGGGCAGAGGTAATCTTGATTGCTCCACATTGGCCAAGGCATCTGTGGTTTGCCGATCTTGTGGATCTCTCACTCTCACCACCATGGAGGATTCCCCTGGACCGAGTGGCTCTCAGTCAAGGGAACCTTCAACATCCCGAACCTCAGTGGCTCCAGCTGGCTGCCTGGCACTTGAGCGGGAAGCTTTAGCTAAACAATCCTTTTTGTCCGGGTGATCTCGATGATTCAAGCCTCGAGGCGCCCTTCGACTAATAGGATCTATGATGCCATGTGGAGAAACTTCTGCATGTGGTGTACCAAACAAAACCTCAACCAGTTTTCAGTTATGATTCCCAATATCCTAGATTATTTGTTGGAGGATTTGAACAGGGGCTTATCACCTAGTACCATTCGCAGGCAGATCGCGGCTCTTTTAATTGTCTCTCCTGCGACAATTTGAGTCCATTGTCGCAACATCCAGTGGTTAGTGCTTTTCTAAAGGGGGCGGTCAATACCAGGCCACCCATGGTACACTGCTATCCGTCTTGGGATCTACCCAAGGTGTTGCAGGCTTTGACCTCTCCTCCTTTCGAACCTCTCAATTCCTGTTCTCTACACTTTCTGTCCTTGAAGGTGGCATTCCTGGTAGCTATCACATCAGCTAGGCGAATATCGGAGTTGGCCACACTTTCAGTTAGGGACGACTTGTGTACCTTTTTCGAGGATAGGGTGGTCCTCAGATTGGATCCTTCTTTCGTTCCAAAAGTAAATACCTCGTTTCACAGGTCCCAGGAACTAGTTCTTCCCAACTTTTGTCCAAATCCCTCATATAGACTAGAATGACAGTGGCATAAATTGGATGTGCGCAGAGCCCTGCACCACTATGTTAAGCGAACCTCGGCCTTTCGCAAGTCGGAAGCCCTGTTCGTGTCCTTTCAACCCTCTGCCATGGGCCGGAAGGTCTCATCTTCCACCATATGTAGGTGGATAAGGGCTTGCATTGCTCGGGCTTATATTTCCCAGTCACTTCCAGTTCCCACGCACATTACTGCTCACTCGACCCGCAGTGCTGCTGCGTCTGCTGCTTGGTCCAAGCAGGCATCGGTTGAGGAGATTTGTAGGGCTGCAACTTGCCCATCCCCTTCTGCATTTGTTAGGCATTATAAGATAGATAGTTTTGCAGCGGCGGACGCTGCGTTTGGCAGACGAGTTCTGCAACAAGTTGTTTCTTCTCAGGGACACTAGCCTAGACTTCCCCACCCTTGGGGACATGAGCAGCTTTGGTATGTCCCATCCAGTGGATTCTACATTCTTCATGCTGGAGAAGGGGCGTTGTCTTACCTGAACGCCTTTTCTCAGCATGATGATGTAGAATCCACACCCTCCAGTTCTGGCAGTCTAGGCAGGTGTTGCATAAAAATTGGAGCCTTGCACCGGACTATGTCAGTGATGCTTTGCCTCATCAAAACTGGGAGGACACACCCAGAGGGAGGCGTGGCCAAAGTTCTGACCTAGTCTCTTTCTGAGCAGGAGGGCTGAAACTACCCATCCAGTGGATTCTACATTCATCATGCTGATTTAGCAAGATTTAATAGGATGAATTAGGTAATGCTGCAAGAATGTCAACAAATGAACTTTCAGTTTAAAACCAATGTACTGCATCTCTTCTTGCACCATGATTGAACATTCTTTGATTCTGTTTCTCCTAAATTTCCTGTAAGCTGGTTATCAGGTGGGTCTCTTCAGTTAAAATGGGAAAATGAGAAATTTGAATCCTATTAGCCTCGGAACCAATTCCTAATTTCTGATGGATGTTGGTGGAATTAAATAAATTTTTTCTGATGAGCAGCAAATTAGATCTAAATTATGAAACTAGATTTCAGCAAGCCAGATTCGTATTTGAATTTGAGAAAAAGAATCTAGTATTATAACAGCGGAGCAAGGTAGCTTTAAAGGCAGTTGCTCAATTTTCAAGTTGGGAATAGATTTATAACCTAGGACAGAGAAATATTTTAGATATTTGAAAGGAAAGATATATGTCATGTTTGTAAACTTAAATCTGACTTCAGTTCCCTACTAAAACAATGATTCTGAGACAAACTTACAACAGTCATGAATAGAAGATTGCTTTTCTCGATAAAGCACCTCTATAAAAATACTTCCTTCAAGGTGCATTGTAGTCCAATAGGCAATTTATGTAAATCAGTCCCAGTGAATGTCATTGTTGCATGTTGACACCCAGTTCAACCTATGAGTAATGATATAAACTCAAATTCTCTCTGGAACATCACCTCTGAAACTGGTAGGGAAGGAAATTCCTATATTATGTATACAGATTATTCCGTACTGCTGTCAAAAACTAAAAATGTCTTGCAAAGAATGATGTATCAGTCTTTCATCTATTATATTCAACAGATTTTACAGCAGTGATAAACTGTAATAAAACAAAGGTTGGGTGTTCTAAAGGACATAAGAAATAAAGTTGGTGATAGATGGATACTCCATTTAGCATCTGGGTAAACTTAATTATATCAATATTCTTTCCCAAACATTTATTTGTTAGATTGAACTTGTGTTATACAAGATGTGGATTTTATATCTTTGTTATCAATTGATTCTTTTACAACAGAATGTCAGGTTATATACTTCCATAGATATGGTTTATAAATTTAAAGTATTACAGGATTATTATATGGCATTAAATTTTCTTTAATAATAATAACAATAACAACAACAACAACAACAACAATAATAATAATAATAATAATAATAATAATAATAATAATAATAATAATAATAAAGTTGGAAGGGACCTTGGAGGTCATCTAGTCCGACCCCTGCTCAGGCAGGAAACCCTATACCATTTCAGACAAATGGCTGTCCAGTCTCTTCTTAAAAACTTCCAGTGTTGGAGCATTCACCGCTTCTGGAGGCAGGTTGTTCCACTGGTTAATTGTTCTAACTGACAGGAAGTTTCTCCTTAGTTCTAGGCTGCTTCTCTCCTTGATTAGTTTCCATCCGTTGCTTCTTGTCCTGCCTTCAGGCACCTTGGAAAATAGCTTGACTCCCTCTTCTTTGTGGCAGTTCCTGAGATATTGGAATACTGCTATCATGTCCCCCTTCATCCTTCTCTTCATTAAACTAGACATACCCAATTCCAGCAGCCTTTCCTTATATGCTTTGGCCTCCAGTCCCCTAATCGTCTTTGTTGTTCTTCTCTGTACTCTTTCTAGAGTCTCAACATCTTTTTTACATTGTGGTGACCAAACCTGGATGCAGTATTCCAAGCGTGGCCTTACCAAGGCATTGTAAAGTGGTATTAATACTTCATGTGGTCTTTATGGGAAAGAAATATAACATAACATAACATAACATAATCCCATGTTATAACTAAATTTTTAAGGGATGTACTAAGATTGCTTTGTTAAGAATGTTGAAATAAGATTGGAAATTGGGAGTCCCTTGATAGCTTCTTTACCTTAGACTTATGTATTAATATTTGCACCTGTTACCTGTAAGTTATCTGACATTTAGCTTTAGCTTGATTTAAAAAGTTAAATCATAAAATTAGGATTGTCTTAACACAATTGAAAATGTATGTTTACATAGAGGCAAAATGGCCAGTTAAGAATGTTATTAATATACAGGAAGAATTAGCTGAAGCAAATACAACTTATTCACTGTTAAAAAAAAGTTAAGAAATTATTTTAGAGAAACTCAATATTGAGTTTCTCACAATGGGCAGATAAAGAAAAGCTTTAACTGCATTCTTTCAATGATCTTTGAAAGCTGATACAGAAAAAAACCACTAGAGTTGAGATTACTATATATCTTTGTGAATCAGAATAGATTTAAAGAGTGGAGCACATAATGTTTGAATGTGTTTATTATAAATATTTTTTTTCTGACATCCTTCCTTACTCCACATAGGAATGACTATACAATTCTGTTTTTCATTGCCCTTAGGAGCAAATAAAACAAACAAAATATTAAACAAAATCTTTCTCTCCCTTGCAGTCAGAATAAGAACTCTTTTTTTCCCATGCCTTCCAGCCAATCTTGATTCCTGATGACTGCCTGGACAAGTCCTTCTATTTTCTTGGTAACATTCTTGGAAGTGGCTTGCTACTGTTTTCTTCCTAGGAATAAGGAAGAAGGACTAGTCCAAAGTCACCCAGCTGATTTTGTGCCTTAGACCGGAAAACATTTAGCAGCTAAATTTTGAAGATTTTGATGTTTGGAAAATAGTTTCTATTTATTAGATTCTAAAACTCCACTGTGCACATTCAATCAACCTTAATAATTAATACACTAAAGTGGATTTGAGACACTTGGGAGAAATATTAGTGTTGGAATATTTAATAATATGTCTTTGTAATAATGTCATATTTTTCCTGAGATGCAGGGCTTTTTTTCTCATAGAACGCCCAGATTGGAGTTCCGGCACCTTTTTTGGATGGAACCTTGTAGGGTAGGCAAGGCGGGTTGTATGATGTGTGTGAGTTCCGGCACCTTTTTTTTTTTTTTTTTTTTTTTTACAAAAAAAGCACTGCCTGAGAGTATAATAGATTAAATTCATTAAATTCAGTGGGTAGGTTGGATCAGTCACAATATTCTAGCTTGATATATGGGCATAGGATTATTATGAGGAAATTTGTAAAGGGTGTGGTAGTAGGAAAGATGAGCTATAAATGCAACAAATAAAATAATTGGTTTTGGAAAGAAACTCATACCAAATAATCCACAAAAGCTATAGGAATTATGGTGATTGATGGATTCCCTTCTTGGGATGGGCAATCCTTCTGCTTTCTCAAAGAAGTGAATCGGTTGTTAAGGAGGAGGTCCAGACACACTACAAGATTCTGTTCTATTTCTGAAAGTGGCAAATAAAAGAAACTAGATAACTTTTCTGTAGGGAGGAGGGCAATCAATACTTCTTTTTCTGGCCCGAATCAGTATACATTTTACATAAGGGGAGGAATAAATGACCAAAAGAGGGAGGTTGAAGACAAGCAAAAACTCATGACAATAATGCCATAATATAACCCCAGCATGATTTGGAAGATGGCAGAAGCTGCAGACCAGGAAACCCAGCAGAATCAAACCTGCTTACTGATCAGCTTGGGAAAACTTTCAGTGAACCATAGGCTAGATTGAGAAGTCAACAAAACATTCCAGAAGAAAAAAGTAGCAGTTCATTTTTGTACAATTGTCAAGAAAATTGCATGAATGTGTTCATAAAGTCACCAGGAATTGAACTCAGTTAGAAACATGCCTGGTTAGTGGAGACTGGACTTCAGATGTCACTTCAAGGAGCACACAGAGTAACTAGTAGCTGCAGATCAGACTCCATACATTTCGAAGACATCCCATTATATTTAAGATTGAGCTTCTCCCTATATTTATACAGAGCTAACAGAAATGGTTATTAAATTGTGTTTAGTACCAGTGACAGAACAATGTCCTTTGGTGCATCTGAAGGCAGAAGGGTACCTTCTTGGTCACCACGATGTAAAAAAGATATTGAGACTCTAGAAAGAGTACAGAGAAGAGATTAGTGGACTGGAGGTTAAAACATATAAGGAAAGGTTGATTGAATTGGTTAGGTCTAGTTTAATGAAGAGAAGGACGAGGGGGGGCATGATAGCAGTGTTCCAATATCTCAGGGGCTGCCACAGAGAAGAGGGAGTCAAGCTATTTTCCAAAGCGCCTGAAGGCAGGACAAGAAGCAATGGATGGAAACTAATCAAGGAGAGAAGCAGCCTAGAACTAAGGAGAAACTTCCTGTCAGTTAGAACAATTAACCAGTGGAACAACCTGCCTCCAGAAGCGGTGAATGCTCCAACACTGGAAGTTTTTAAGAAGAAATTGGACAGCCGTTTGTCCGAAATGGTATAGGGGGTTGGACTTGATGACCTGCTCGGTCCCTTCCAACTTTATTATTACTATTATTATTATTATTATTATTATTATTACTATTATTATTATTATTATTATTATTATTATTATTATTATTATTACTATTATTATCTTAAGGAGTATGCAGGTTTTGTCTACTCATCAATTCTGAATAGTTGCTACCCACGAGAGGTACCAGTTCCAGGTACGTGTGGAAGGAATTTTCTGCCTCTTGATAGAGCTAGACCTAAACAAAACACTAGCTAGACCTAAATAGAATATTCTGAGAACCCAATGAATAAGAAAATTCACAAAACCATAGATAGGGGTGTGTGTGTGTGTGTGTGTGTGTGTGTGTGTGTGTGTGTGTGTGTGTGTGAGAGAGAGAGAGAGAGAGAGAGAGAGAGAGAGAGAGAGAGAGAGAGAGAGAATTTAAATTATTGAATTAACACAAGGTGAAACATACATTTCCAGAAGTTGCAGACTCTTATCAGGTCTTCTGAAACCAAGATTTCAAGGAAGGAATTAAATTATTGAATTAACACAAGGTGAAACATATATTTCCAGAAGTTGCAGACTCTTATCAGGTCTTCTGAAACCAAGATTTCAAGGAAGGAATGGCATGTGCATAGGGAGTTGAATGAAAAATTTATTTTACTAAGTAAATTATTGCTAAAAATGTTCTTCCTGAATTAAGGATGATTTCACTAACTATAATTAAAACATTTCACTAACAATAACCTTTCAAAGAATTAATGGAATGCAAATATGGAATTAGCATCTGCGCAGTCATAGCTTAAGTTAGGCACCATCAAACTTAGCATCTTTAAAAACAAAACAAAAAATGTCAAGTGAAATATGTTAACAACTCTAATGCAAGTAAAATAAAGGTTTTACATTTTTCTTTGTAAAAACTTTGAGGGATATAGACAAGGAAAAGTCCGCAGGATAGTTTCACGACTTTGCCATTTACATTATAATATGGGAGCATTGAATATGGTCGTAATGGAGAAAAATTCTCTCTAGGGAATGTTAGTTGGAAGTGCTAAAGACTTTAAAACTATCTTAATTTGAAAGTGAACCTGTAGTAAGTTCTCTTGCATCATAATTGCCTTTGTCTTTTGACAAATGGTGGAAGTCTGAAAATACTGGTTGAAAAACCTGACCAAACAACATAGGTAACTTCCATTTCTCCTATTCCCAGCAACTTTATTGAACAAGACTCCACTGACACTTTTGTGCCTTTGTATTTCTTTGCTCACAAGAATACTGTATGTAAAACTAGTTTTAAAATCACATTTTCAATGATTGCATATAGGCTGTCTGAAGAAGCCAGTGGACATTTTGAATTTGATCTCTAAAAGGTGATATGGAATATGCAGGTATCTCTCATCTGCATCAGTATAAAGCAGCTGTGTATTTTCCTGGGATATCAGGGCAGCTGCAGAGGATAGCTGTGCCACAAAGATGCAGGTTTTTGGGAAACAAAGAGGAAATAAATGTAATTCTAGTTAGCATCATTTCAAATTTTCATATAGTCTATACAAGTATTGGGGTTATGTTAATGAATATGAAGGAGGGAGACCCATGGAATTCTGCTTTCAACTGTTTAGAGCAATCAATTGAAAAACAAACATAATACAACTTTAAAACTGCTGGACCTGCCTGATGGGGAGAATTTTGATCCTGGAAAAATTCCCAGGTCACATTCCCAAGGAAAGATGCAGCTGCTTTAAGATATTTCAGACAAGTGGTATGTTTGTGTTTCCTTGTCCTTCAGAGCATTTTTTAAAATTTGAATCCAAAGCACAAGAAAAGTCCTATTACAAATCTAACATAGGTAGCCCTTGACTTAACAAACGCAATGGGACCAAAATTTCTGTTACTAAGCAAGGCTTTGGTTAAGTGAGTCATGCCCAATGTTATGACTTTTTTTGCCATGATTGTTAACTGAATCATGCAGTCCTTGAGCGAATGTGGCTTCCCCATTTACTTTGCTTGTCATAAGCCGGCTAGGAAAGTTCCAAATGGTGATCACAAGATTCTGGGAGGCTGCAACTATGGTAAATACATATTGGTTGCCAAGTGCCTGAATGTCAATTATGTAACTGTGGGCATGCTGCAATTGTCATAAGTGCAAGGATCAATTAAAAGTCACTTCTTTCCAGTGCTATTACAACTTCAAAATGATCTCTAAACAAATGGTTGTAAATACTGGTTTGAAGCAAAGAATGAGATTACATGGACACAGTAATGGAATTTTCTTGGCAACATTTTGGAAAGTTTGGAAACATTGCCTTGTTTTAGAATTCCCTGGAGACTTTCCATCCAAATAAAGTAGTCCTGATATTAATTTGCTGAGAATCTTACTAAACAGCAAGTTACTCTATGGCAAGTTATCTATGACATAAGATAAAGATGAGCTATATCATTTCTGAAGGTTTTGGGACTGGATTGACTAGATACTTAAATAAACCATAAAGCAAGCCAGCCATAGATACAAAACATATTACTCATTCAGAAACAGCAAACTCAAAAGCACAGTAGGATGTTTAATGCATCCTGTTTAATGTTATTCCTGATAGTCAGATCAGCAGTCTGGTGCATTTCATGGCTGTGATTCAGAGGCATTTTTTTTCCTAAGTGAATTTTTAATACTGTCCTTGTGATTGGATAACCTTTAGCAAACATGAGACTGAAGCCAGACAAGCAAAGTATTGCAGAACAGTATGATCCTGACTTTTCTCTTTTAGAGATGCTATACAGTAAAACACAGGCTCCTCTTGACCTATCTTTAAAATAAATTCTTTTCCAATCTTAAATGTTTTTCTTCCTAGAGAAAATTACATCTAAATGATGAATGGAGCAGGGGAGCTGCAGAAGGTTTGTTATTCTGTTTTGAGAAATATCTCCATCAAGGTGACCCAGCTTTACTTTATCATTTTTTTAAAAAACCCTCAACATATTTTTCCCCAATCTCAGAGTCTAGACGTGTTGTGGGAGGGAGGAAGGGAGGGAGGGAGGGAGGGAGAGAGAGAGAGAGAGAGAGAGAGAGAGAGAGAGAGAGAGAGAGAGAGAGAGAGAGATGGTTGCTCCCCCCCCAAAAAACCGCTGCATTGAAAATGTAAATACTGTACCTCACAGAGGCTGAGAGAGGAATTGAGTGCTCACTGGATTGTCTCCTTATTCTAGTAGGTGCCTGTCTGTATGTGGACATTACCTGGGTCCCTCCTCGGTTGAGGAGCATTTCATAGTTTGCCCTGATCTCATTGAGGAGCTGGGACAGTTCCATGCTGCTCCCATCCTCCACCTTGGCTAACTGAATCTTATTGATAGGGTGAGAAGACTGCTGCAGAACATTCCCAGCCTGCAATTGGAATAAGAGGGAGAGAGATAGAGGAGGGTGAGCAGAAGGGAAAGCTCAGAATTTTTTTTTAAAGCAGCAGCATCCCATTCTTTGATTAGCATTAGTTATCATGGCTCTTTTCAAACTTGCTCCTAAAGCTTTTGTATACAAGCCAAATGAAAGATATTTCAGTATGATTTTTAAAAATGTGGGACTTAATTATTGCCTGGAAACCTTGCATGCATGCTCATATGCTTCTTTTGGCAAAGAATAGATATTTACTATTATTATGTTACCGTTTATCAGAAATAAGTGTCATAGGTTTCAGTCCCAAGTATCACTTGCAAAGCTTGTGGGAATACCAATGAAACATGAGTTGCTTATTCCTGACATACATATGTCCTCCACAAGTTTTTTTCTAACATGAAAATAAATATTCTGTGACATACTTAATTTTTTCACCAGTTATTCAATCTATGTTGCAAGTGATTTAATTCACTCATCAAATAAAATAATTCAAATGGAATATAAATGCTGACCTTTGACATAGTAGTGGGAAATTGGTTCATGGCACTGGATGTTCACTCAAGAAAAAAAAAGGTGATAATTTTGTTTAGTGTTAAGTCTTTTTAAGCACATTCAAAAAAGAAAAGGAAGAACCTGGAAAATGTTTTTAAAATTCAAAGGATTGATCAAAAAGCAAATAACATTATATAAATCCAGCAGCATGTTGTTCATGCAAGGGGCAAGCTATTATTGAAAATTTGATAAAAGAAAGGCGGATAAAATATGAATACTTATGCTCTTTTAAATTCATATTTAAACATTAAGATCAAAAGGAAGTTTTCTTTTGTTTAAATATTTTAAAATATGGTTTCAAAAGGGGAGAAAGAAAAATAAGAACCTTTATTAGCTGTTGTATTATTTTCTACACTAGAAATACACAGACTAGAACCGGTTAAGAACTGAATAACATTAAATATGGTGCCTCCATATTTCTTTTGTGCTATTATTTTGGAACATAAGCCTGAGGGCAGGGACTGCCTTTCGTTTTTCTTTTGGAAAAGTAATCTATAAGCTACCTTTTGGCTTAAGTGCCAGTTATAAAAAAATAATAAGTAAATCACATGAATCATATAAAGTATAAAATTTGTTTATACAGGATTACAACTTTGTGAATCATTGTGTAATCATCTAAGCTTTCCTATAGCTAAATGACATGGTTTCTTTGGTTCAAAGGGTGCTAAATATAATATATACAAGCTTAGACATTCTACAAACTTGTAACATTGATATGTAATATTATAGCTCTCTAATTTCCATAAGATAGCTGCATTGATTTGTTTCTATAAAAACTATCAACATTGTTCTAATAGTCTCCCCTACTTGACATCCATAACCCTCTAGTTTTTTTCTAGAAAAAAAACCCCTTAATTATTTTAAGCCGAAGATATAAAATAATTTGCTAATAAGAATATTTTAAATGTTGTAAAATGGTATTTCTGGGTTTGTAGTTTGGTATTGTTTTTTAATTTGTTTTATTTTTTAATGCAGTTGAAATAGCAAAATAATAATTAGCTGGATTTAATTTACACATACACACACAGAGAGACCAAATAAAAGAAGGCAAAGGGAGCAATTACATTCATATTAATTACTAATAGTCTTACGTCTGTGCCTATTTATACTATGCATTTAGTTAGCTTACATTTAAGTAAGCTAACTAAATGCATAGTATAAACAGGCACAGACATAAGTCTGTTAAAGTTTAAAAGAAAAAATGTTGAAACAAAGTACACTGAAGATTAAAAATGAAATAATATACACAGATAAATTTGATTATATCTCTGAGTGATGGAATAATTACTCAAATATGAAAAGGTGCCCAAAAGATTGGGGGCCTCTGTTCTACAGGTTTTCCAACAAAAAGATTTCTCCCTTTGCTAATTAGCATAATCAAAATATTGTAGCTAGCATGCTATTGCATGTCACATTTTCTGGAGGCTAAGATAAAGAGATGGGATATTTTTACAATAACTGGACCATAAGACCCTCCAATTTATTAAGTATGTTAGATGTCAATTTCAATTAATAGTCAATGAAACTTTCCAGAGACTAAAACTTGCCATTAAATGACCTGAAGCAAAAAACAGACTTTGTGATTTATTTAATGTGAAAAATTAAAATGATCTTCAATAGTCAAAAACTGGAACCTTCTGAATGACACATTAGGCTGAGAGTTTCCCCAAATAATCCTCTAAGTGATATGTTTCCATAATGAAAATATAATTCAGCTCATCTTTGCTTATTCAATGTAATCAGTGTAATCATTCAGAATTTTATTGGTAGAATCTCTTGCACATTATTATTTGTCAAAGTGGCTGAAAAATAATACACAAAGAATATTCACCAGGTATTTTATCAAAATGGAGAGATATAGGATGCTACAGGGGTCAGTCAGGGATCTTCTATTATAATATTTTCATTAATTATTTCAATGAAAATGTGAAAAAAATGCTCATCAAATTTGCAGATGGGATAGCTTATTTGATGGGATAGCTTATACCTTAGAACAGGGGTATCAAACTCGCAATATCATGTGACGTGTCATGACTTATCATGACTTTTTTTCTATTGCTGGCAATGGGGTGGACGCTGTTTTGTCCTGACGCATCCGGCCTACAGGCTGGCAGTTTGACACCCCTGCCTTAGAAGATATATACAATTCAAAATAAACTTGATAGAATAGAATTTTTCAATCTTTTTACCCTATAGGATCTCTTGAAATAATTGTTATGTCTCAGATATCTCTGCATAAAAATAATTAAATAAATCTACACCTTGCAGTACATTAGCGTGATCAATAAGCTGGCTTGTGATGTCTAAAAATTCCCACCATTTCATGGTACACAAAGATCAAAACATAATATTTGTTTATTAGAAGGCAAAATCACAAAACTGTGGCTCACTTACTTTGACCGTGCTATGCAGGGAAATTCACTGGAGAAAGCAATTATATTTGGAAGAGTTAATGGAAAAGGAAATGAGGCTGTCAAAGAACATGGTGATTGACCACCATCAAATTTGATACCAGCAGAGCACAGAAAAACTTAAAGAAGTTGTGCAAGATTGAAAGATGTGGAGGGATCTGGAACATAAAATTGCCAAGAGTTGGACATGGCTGAATGAATAACATCATCATCAACAACAATCTCTTGCACAATGCCTATTAATCTCCTTGCAGAATTCTGAAGTTCTGTAAAACACTATTTGGTATGGGCTGAAAGTAAAAGAATGAATAACAAGGAAGAGTGCAGAGTTCTTCAACTTACAAGTCAAATGTACAGATATAGAGTAGGGGACACCTGGTTTGATAATGACATGTGTGCAAGAGAGATCTAAATAATAGGTGATTGCAATGGGAGTCAGCAATGTAGAGTGGCTGCAAAAAAAAAAAAAAAGCAATGTCATTTTAGGCTGCATTATTTCCAAATCAAGTAAAATAATCTATCCAAGTTACTCTTTTTAGCTCAGATCCTGCTTCCCCACTGAATTCAGCTCAGAACATCAAACTTAGAAAAAAATATGGAGAGAAATTGGAGCAGGTTCAGAAAAAGCTGTCAAAGATGATTCAGGAATTAGAAATAAATACATGAAATAATGAATTTTAAATTTATGATGATTCGAAATTCTCTAATAATGATATTTTATTGTCCACCCACTATGATCCTTCTTGCTACTTTCTTTTTCCTGTAGTCATTTATTCCTTAAATGTGTTAAAATAAATAAATAAATAAGTTTATTTAAAAAAGAAAGAAAGAAATTAAACCCTGTGGAAAAAAGATTCAAGAAGTTGGGCATGTAACTTAAAAAAAAGACAACCAAAGAAATACGTGGAGGAGATACAGTAACTCTCATATATTAGATGTCTTGTAGAAGACTATCAAGGCCTGTTTCCTTTTATTCCAGGGTACAGGGGATGGACTAATGGTTTTAAGTTGTTGAAAGTTGGATTTTGATTGAGTTTTACAAGAAATCTGTTACTAGCAAGTGTAGTTTGATAGTGGAATTGATTTCCCAGAGAGGGCACAGGCTCTGAATCATTCAGAGGCTAGACCAGGGGTGTCAAAACTGCTGGCCCACGGGCCAGATGTGTCATGCTGAAACTGCATATACCCCATTGCCAGCAATAGAAAAAGTCATGATACGTCACGATACGTCGTGACACGTCATGTGATGTTGCGAGTTTGACACCTCTGGGCTAGACTGTCATCCACCTGGGTGCTAGTATATCAGCTAATGGGCATTACCAAAGTGATGGGTAAATATATAAATAAATTGAATATATAAATAAATAATCATATTTCTTCATTTTAAACCCAAAGTCTTTCAGTATGAAATGGCCATATACGAGCAAAAATAGCAGCTTTAGCAACTAATTAATAATTAGTTATAGTAATATAAAATATTATAATTATAGTAATATAACAATAGTAATAATTATTAAATGCTCTGGTATGTAAAATGGTCTTAGCTAAAGGAGTTATAGTGTAACTATTTATTTCTGATGTTGAGTAGAATATTTACACTATAAGTCTTTTATACGTATATTCATGTATGTACATGTGCTCTTCTGAACCTAAAAACATAGAAGTGTGATATGCACATAAGCAGTGGTGGGATTCAGCCCATTCGTACCACTTCGGTAGAACCCAGAATGGGCTTGTTGAAGCGGTATCCACACAGAGAACCAGTTGTTCACATATTTGAATCCCACACTGCACATAAGAGATACTGAATCTTCCATAGAAGAAATTAGCTCAGCTACAATAATCAAGGTGATCAAGTAGAAGAACTTTTGAGCAATGTGATTTGTACTAAGTTGAATAATGGAATATGTTGATATGGTGATTAAGAGGTGTTCCTTTTGTCTCAGGCATTAGACAATTTGTATTTTTAATAACTGAATGAGAGCTTGTTGAAAAAGGAAAGTATGTTCCAATGGAGCATGAAAGAACTATAGATTACCAAATTCTAACAGATTGTGGTAGGATTTTTAAAAAAGACACTTATGTTCCTCACAATGAAGCAGTCACAGAATTCTCCACTGGTTGTATCTGTTTTGTTTTGTTTCTGTGGTCTGATTTGCTCCTGGTTATCAAAGACATTAATCTACATTTTCAAATACTGATATTTTTTTTACATGTAATCTCTGTCAGTAACTCTCCTATTGATAACTGTGTTCAATTTTTCTTGCATGGATAATCTGGATTTCTTTTCACAGAGCTTTCTGCTAAGACATTCACAATCTTTATTTTTTTCAGGAATAAGCTGAGCTAAATCTCCAGGCAGATAGTTAAATTATTAATGTGAACCCAGTTCAACTTTTATTTATATTAATTAGATGTAGTTACAGAACTCTGCAATTTCAGTAGGGTTTAAATCTTCTATTCAATACAAAAATGTAATGCAATGTACAACATAAGAATCTAAGACAGAAATAACTTGCAAACAGAAGATTTATTGCATTGTAGCAGAAAACAGAATATGGTTTTTAAATCAGTATTTTAAAGTTAGAAGAAAGCATGTGTAGGATTTCTTTCTCTAGATTCCTTGGGTTGGTTCCATAGTTAATCATTCCTTGATTTCAGTGAGTCTTCTCTAAGTGAATATGACTAAATCTAAATCCCAATCCCTTATTAGCAAAAAGCTGCTAAGCTGCAAATTGACAATTGATTATGATGGCTTTCTTCTACCCAAGTTTTCCCTCAAAAGCAAGCTTTGAAAGATTTTTTCCTTGGAGTTTATTTAGATGTCTTTTCTTCCACCGATTTCACTTGGGAAGAGATGACTTTGCCATCCACCAGTTCCTCAACAATGGTTTTAACTACCCTGGTTTTGGTGGGTTCTGTCAAAGAAAAATTATAGTAGTGTTATTGATTAATAGTACCAGTTTTAAAAACAGCACTTTATTCGGTAAAAGCTCTCATCATAAAATGATAATTATAATAGGGTTCATGGAATCCTTTCCCTTTTGTAGTATTCTAAATTTTGCAGTGATTCTCAAGCTGAAACAAAAATAGATTGTGCCAGCATATCTTTAGCCTCGTAAAATAGTCTCCAGGGCCCATTTCTTAATCTTATATTTCAACTCATATTTTTCATTTAGTATGGGTATTAGTCATGCTGGCTGGGAATGGTGGATGTTTTAGATCAATACATTTGTAGATTAAGGCAACCTTATTCCAGTCAGCTGTGAAATAGGCCATTTCTCCACTCAAACTGGTATCATCAATTTTTGCCTTATGCCCTTGCTATTAATGGTTGATGCTTCCTAATTCAAAATCCTGGTGGCAGTTTAGATTGTGATACAGGTCTAGCAAATTTTAAAAGTATTAGGAAAACATACAATTTGGTTATGAATGGAAGAGTCAAAGATTTGACATAGCTTTTGTTAACATTTGACTTCCTAACTAGTGTAGTTTTTGATTGTCTTCCCTGGATACTCTGAGAGACATAATTCAATATATCTGGAGGGTATCAGATCTGTGTCTGAGCTAACAAATGGAATAAAAGTTATTGGGGGAATTAAAGATAATTAAACTCATGCATTTCATTTAATGAAATGAAATTGTTCATGAGGAAATATTTCCAATTTTGTGTGATGTATTTTTAGATATACCAAGTCAATACCAATAGCATATTATTTCTGAAATAATAATTACCTCTGATTTGAACTTTTGTCTCATAAGCAGCACGGATACTGTTAACAAGGAACACAGTATTAACAATATTGTAATTCTTATACGAATCTTTAAAGCCTAAGAGCAGTAAATATTTGAGTAAAGAGAGAGATATACATTCTGCGTCATGCATTTTATAATTTTGTTATTCCTATCAATAAATTTTTTGAAGTCAACTAAATCAATTCAATAATGATGTTCAGCCTTTGATTTTTTTTTAAAGAAAGGAAATATAGTAAATTAATCATTTATGGATACTCTATGAATTTCTAGATAATATCAGAGAAGGTTGTATATATTACTTTTTTAATGTTCCGCAGAGAGCACTAATGTGAGTTTTAGTTGTTATTTGGTAAAATTAGAGAATAACTAGCAGGAGTAATCAATAAATAAGAAAATAGAAATACCTCCTCAAGAGATCCTTAATAGTTTGCTTTAATGTTTTTAAACAAAAGCATTATTTTGTTTTGCATGTGTTTCTGATACATAATATGTTCCATGATTCTGATGTCTAAAAATACAGTTCTACAATTGGTAAAAAGAACTTAAAAAAGATAAAAATAAATTTGGAAGAGTGCATGCTCTTTCTTACACACTAGGACTGATCTATATAATCAGATTGACAACACTTCTCCCTACATTTCTTACCAGTTCATCAACATATAGATAGTAAGAGGCACTGTGGTTGAACACATGGTAGATATTTTTCCTCTGATGGATCCAAAGGAAGAGTTAGCTCCAACTTCTATCTAGCTGTCTAAAAATACAATCTTTTGGTCTGATCCAGTATGGAACATATGTAGCTCAATGTATTCTTTCTTACAGTGACAAAAAACATGAGAAATCCACAAGCAGAGATGAATGCAGTGGCAGATATTTGTGTAAATAAATATCCTAAGCCTGAATCTACCACCATTCACTAGGTAATTATTGCCTCATCCAGTTTTGAAAAATGTTTACTCACCTTTCCCCATCTAGCAGACGTCTGTATGTTTCTATTTCCATTTCCAGTCGGGTCTTGATGCCCAACAATTGCTGATACTCTGAATTCTGACACTCTGTTTCAGCCCTGATCTGCTGCAGCTGTTCTTCCAGACTGCTGACTTGAATTTGTAACTGACTAAGTTGAGTGCTGTAGCTCGCTTCAGTTTCTGTCAAGGTTCCTTCCAAAGATGCTTTCTGTTAATTGGAGAAATACACATAAGCAGATTAAAGGTTTGTTATGAATCCTTCAGTATTATTTTTCCACCCTCCAATACAAATTATGCACATTTCATGACTCTGGGATTGCTAACAACATACAGATTTTGGTTTCTTTTTTTTCAATTTGGCACAACAAACATAAATACAGTTTATATTGTGCCTATAATACAGCCTTATAAACAAATTTACAGAAGTTACTAGCCATTAAAAACAATACAGGGACTAATTGTCATTGTTTCCATGCTAGTCTCATGTCAGTAAAGTCATT
Organism: Crotalus tigris; assembly: GCF_016545835.1. NCBI lineage: Eukaryota > Metazoa > Chordata > Lepidosauria > Squamata > Viperidae > Crotalus > Crotalus tigris. The sequence goes on from NW_024097068.1 coordinate 731,143, forward strand.
CCTTTCTAATCCAGCAAGGAAATCCAGATTGTTACAATTTATGAGGATCCTAACTGTGATTAAGATATGCAGATGATACCACGCTAATGGCAGAAAGTGAAGAGGAACTAAAGAGCCTCTTGATGCGGGTGAAGAAGGAGAGTACAAAAGTTGGCTTGAAACTCAACATTAAGAAAACCAAAATCATGGCATCCGGCCCTCTCAATTCCTGGCAAATAGATGGGGAAGAAATGGAGGTAGTGACAGATTTTATTTTTCTGGGCTCCAAGATCACCTCAGATGGGGACTGCAGCCAAGAAATTAAAAGACGCTTGCTCCTGGGGAGGAAAGCTATGGCAAATCTAGACAGCATTCTAAAAAGCAGAGACATCACCCTGCCAACAAAAGTGCGTATAGTCCAGGCCATGGTTTTCCCAGTTGCAATGTATGGCTGTAAAAGTTGGACCATAAGAAAGGCTGAGCGCCAAAGAATTGAGGCCTTTGAACTATGGTGCTGGAGAAGACTCCTGCGAGTCCCTTGGACTGCAAGGCGTTCAAACCGGTCAGTCCTAGAAGAGATCAACCCCGACTGCTCTTTAGAAGGCCAGATCCTGAAGTTGAAACTCAAATACTTTGGCCGCCTAATGAGAAGGAAGGACTCACTGGAGAAGGGCCTAATGCTGGGAAAGATTGAGGGCAATAGAAGAAAGGGACGACAGAGAATGAGATGGCTGGATGGAGTCAGTGAAGCAGTAGGTGTGAACTTAAATGGACTCCAGAAGATGGTAGAGGACAGGAAGACTTGGAGGAACGTTGTCCATGGGGTCGCGATGGGTCGGACACAACTTCACAATTAACAACAACAACAACAAACTGTGATCTGAGGTCTGAATTTGGAATTTACATCAGTGCATCCGTGGGTCTTTATTTTCATCTAGAATCCTGCAAATCTTCAATTTAGGAATTTGTAAACAGAGTTTTATGAAAACAAAGGGTAAGTCTCTTTCAGACCAGAGAACTAGATGTTTCTTTTGACATCCTGCTGTTTTTGAGAGAACGGAAGCAAACACAAACCTTTGCCAAAAGGGATTGTAATTCAATTTCCAGGGACTGAAGACTCCGTTTGAGTTCTATTAATTCATTCCTGGCTGTGCTTGCAGCACCGGCATCATCGTGGATCTGTTGCTGCAGTGGCTGGCTCTAGAAGGAGGAACAGATCAATAAAAATATAACTTGTAAGCAACATATAGAGCAAAAGTAGGCAATTCTGAAAAGAGTAGTGTAATATAGGCAGATTATAACACAACAGTGGGTTCAGAATTTTCTGGGGTTTAGGGGGCTTTTCTTGTATTAAATTTTTATATTAAAAACTATTTCAACATATACATAAATTTTTGTTGTGAGCTATCAAACTGACATTTTAGTGCAATTGGAGGAGACTTGAAAAAAATAATAATTAAGGTACCATCTTACCATTCTGATGAATTGTTCTTCCGCTTCTCTACGGTTTTGTTCTGCAAGATCTTCATATTGTGCTCTCATGTCATTCAGTAACTTAGTCAAGTCTATTCCTGGAGCAGCATTCATTTCCACCGTGACATCTCCTGTAGAACTGCTCCTCAGTAGTGTTATTTCCTGAATATAAAAATTGGAAGCAGGTTACTTGTACACTTCAGAACCAGTGAAATGTGATTGTGGTGCTTTTTGTAATCTACCTGAGAGATAGAAATGAAGCCATTTTAAAGCAGTCCTGTGAGAGATGGAGAATAGTAAGAGCCACAGTACCCCTGTTGATCCTTCTATTGACTTTTGTAGACTTAGGTAAAATTCACAGTTTTTTATTAGGTGGAGAGGAAAAACAGGTAAACATAGTTCCTTCCTGTGTAAGCACTAACAGAATAAACCAACTCAACTGGACTTTGATAGATAACTTTATAGCGAACCTTTTCATGTGTCTCTAAGTGAAAGATTGGCATTCCCAGATGTTGATAAGAAATCCTTAATATATTTGTTGGAAGGATCCCCAGGACAACATGGAAAATGATGTGTATCTCATTAAGGCTTGCCTTGGAGCTTTGGAATGGATCCAATCTTCCTGCCTGGCTTTGGAGCATCTATCAGGCATAGCAGTACTAAATTAATGTAGCGTGTTCCAAAAATGGAATGTACACTCAGTGTTATTTATATTTGTTCTACAATAGGAATTTTTTCTTCTTGCTTTGTTTCAGCACTTGTATGGGGCACTGTCCATCCCCAATCTCACTTAGGGTATAATCAGTACCAATGCTGGGTTTTACTACTTGTATTACTTTTTATTTTCTTTTTTCTTTTTGAACTGCAGTCAATCTGGCTTTCTTTTTCCCCTAGTAACATGCCTCAGCTCATAATCATTTCAGCCTTGGAACATTTCATACTCTTCTCATGCTATGCTTATTACAGGAATTCATGCTAATTTTTGCCCTTTGGGTTTCTGCATGCCAAACCTACTTTGAATGAAGTAAACCACCTAAGGTACCTTTCAAGCAACTGGCTGCCTAGGTTGAAAAGGTGTTATTTTGTTTCACAGTAACAAATAAGAGGATCAGGAACAGTGAGGGGAAGTTGTCTTTTAATGGGCCCATTGAACAAAGATGTAACATCATTAGCAATACATCCCATCTTTATCCTTCCAATCAAAAACTCCTGTGAAATTTTGAAGTTAGAATTATGGGGACTAAACTGGGTACTTTTAACTCAGCATTTGCCAGATTTTAATGATGATGATGACTAAGCTTTTCATCTGGGAATAACCTAAATATTCCAACTTTATCTAGGTATAAGATACTGATCTGCTAATTGATACTAGGAGGAATTTACAATCCAAGTTACAAAGCCCAGCCCAATCTGTCTTGGGAAATAATTTTATATCACATAGGCAACAGATGAAAGTACACTACTAATTAAATTATGACACAACTAACCTCCTTAATTTTGATAGACTATTATGTTCTGAAAATTCAGCTGCCTTGTTAGATATAGATTCTTTTTTCTGTTCAGGTGGACTTTTTCATAATGTTATAAAAAGTGATTAAAAATTGAAAGAAAATGAAAGAACTGCTCTCTTTTCATCAATGCTACTAAATGTAATGGTTAAAAGGAACCATTCTGATCGATAAATAATGATAAAAATTATGTAAGATTAGAATTCTTTTTAAATATTCTTAATTTGTTGAGGTTTTAGATGAATCACTCAAGCTGAATAGTTAGAGAGATCAGTTGGAGGATGATTGTCTGAAAGTTATCTACTATGGTTATCAAATAAGTGTCATAGATAAATGAAAATTCAAACTGGGGTCTTTCCCTGTCCCAAATGAACATTCTATGGAAGCTCTAGACCCCTATCCTATATTCTGCAGACTCCTGGTGTCTTAATTCAGATATTATACTAAATTATAACTTATCTGCATTGTCTACAATTTAGGATTCTCTGGATGCCCTAGATTAAAACTTCTAGAATTCCCAACCAGTATTGGCAAAGAGTTTGAAGATTAGTCTTATATCTGGAATCTTACAACTATATAAATTAAAAAAGGTTTGTTTTGAATGTTGATAAAGAAACTCAACAAAATTCAAATTTCCTTTTTGTTGCATTTGAAATCCATGCAGTCGGTTCTGTGGATTAGGATGGAAAGCAAATATCCTTTACCTCCTCATGATTCTTCCTAAGGTATGCCAGCTCCTCTGTGAGACTTTCAAGTTGTGCTTCTAAGTCAGAGCGATTCATGGTGAGATCATCAAGTACTCTACGCAGACCATTGATGTCTCCTTCAACACTTTGGCGAAGGAAGTGCTCATTTTCAAATCTGGGGAAAATACATGAATTTATTAATTGAGCAATAGCTATATTTAGCAATGAAAAGATAAAAGCAGAGCTAGAAAGCACTTAGTAAATTGTGAGTATTGACTTAGAACATAATTTAAGCTAATTTAAGGAAATCCACAGAAGGAAAATGTTCTTCTTGCTGTTTCCTAATTCAGCTTCTGGTGACCCTAAAATATCACTCTTATTAATTGGAAACTGCTGAAACCAAAGAATGAAGAAAGGGGAAACTTTTTCTTTATGAATATCTATAAATTAGTTTATTATAGAACCCAAGCTCAATTTTGAGTAATATTTCCCTGCTTCCCATCTCACAAACATCAGGAGACCCTCAGTTTTAGATGTAATAAATGCTTTAAACATAAAATATATATCCTAATGGCATTATTCTTGGGTCAAAATGTAAGTTTATACATAGGTACATACAGAAAGTATCATCAAGCTCCTGAGAACATAAATAGTTGCAGAAGTATAAAAAATAGGTATCTTCCCCCACAAGCAACTTGGGTAGTGCACAAGAATATATTGTTGATACATGGAGGTGAAATGAAAAAAAAAATGATGGAGAATAAAATGCAGCATATTCAAGAGATTATGTCTGACTGAATAGAGGATCATTACATTGGCACATAATTGATTTAATTAATTCTACCCCATTACTTAGTAGCTTAGAAACCGAATAGCTGCTTACAAACTTGAAAAAAGTTATTTCCAAAGGTTTCAAGGTTGAATGATCATCAGGAAAGGACATTGTGCTCTTCTAGAGATTGGATTGTATGACTTACTAGGATTTGTTCAAGTTGTAGTTGATACATGGTCAGATTTGGTAAAGGTCTGGATGTGGAACTGAGAAGTAAGATTTCTCAGTATATATACTGTATATAGTATATAGTATATATACAACCATGAATCTTTGCACTGAATCTTTTTTTTTAAATAACAATAGTGCTAATACAGTTAATATAATGATGGTACATAGCTGAATACTAGACATGATACTATACCTTTATATTTGTACATAACTGAAGATTACCAATTTGCAGAACTTGATGGCTACCAAATGAAGACATACAAATATGATACCATACTTAAATTGACTTGGAAAAAGATTCTGCTAAATGAAGTCTAAATAATTTCAATGGATTTTTTTCTAATTATAACTTAAACTCAGATCTAACTCCTACTGCAATATAATATTAAAGTTGTAGAGAGAGTTTTAAATGTTACACTTGTCTTTATGCTCTTAATGACCCCAGTATTTCTGGAAGATGTGATAAGGTGCAAAGAACTGTATCCTTCAGGAGTTTCAAAACTGAAAAATGTATTTAACTTACTTCATTCGGAAATCATCAGCAGCAAGTCTGGCATTGTCAATCTGTAAGACTACATTAGCATTCTCAACGGTTGTGTTCATAATCTAAAAAGAACAGCATTTATTGCAAATCAGTAATAAGTGCATGTGCTGGTAGAAAATACTGCTTAGTTATTTTTAGTAATATTTTATATAATAAGGGATTGCTAGTAAAGAAAATAATATCCTCAAGTGCAATTTTATTTATTTGCTGAGGATATAAACAATCTACCAGACTTATCAACAGCTAAATGAATATGGAATTGTATCTTATTTTTTCCAAATTACTGTGGTCAATATATTGTTTTAGACCTTTTCCTTCTTCAGATATGAAGTATTCAGATAGGTAACTAAGTTTGTTTTTAAACCAGATTTTTACATGTATAACTTATGAAAATATGATCAATTCTGTTTAAATTACAGTGATAAATTCTGTTTAAATTAATGTGTATGAAACATTCCTTTAAATTAATGTGTATGAAACATCAACAGTTTAACATGAGCTTCATTTGGGGTTCTAATCAATTGGACCACCCAATCTAGTTAAGCAGAGTGCTTTGGACACTCTACTTTTATTAAATAGTTCTATTAAAATATGTATTTTTTTCTGAACTGAAAACTCCCATTTATGCTAAATATTTTTGGAATCTTTATTAAACACATTAAGCACTTGATAAAGGAGTCATTCATTGCAGCATAGGCTAAGATAGAAACTTATTTTGTACTTTTATAGAAATTAGAGAAACATGAGAATGTTAGACAGAAATTGAGAGAATGTTTGTTTTCTTACCTGGTTGCGTAGTTCATCCATCATGTGATGATACTTGCTGTAATCACGAGTTACTCCAGGTGCCCCAGGTCCATTTTTCTCATACCAGTGGCGAATTTTACGCTCAAGCTCAGCATTGGCCTCCTCCAGGGAACGCACCTTTTCCAGGTAGTTTGCCAGGCGGCTATTTAAATTCTGCATGGTTTCCTTTTCAGCACCAGCCAAAAAGACACTATCACCAGCTCCATAGGCCCCACTCATGGAAGCAGATGAGCTGGAGCGATAGTTTGCTGCATAACCACCACCTGCCATAGAGGCACTGCCAAAGCCAACACCACCACCAAATCCAGATCCACCAAAACCACTGCACATAGCCCCTCCATAGCTACTGCCTAACCCTGCCATAGATCCCCCACCAAAGCCATACAGACTTCCTCCACCAATGCCTGACATCTTGGCACCTCCTTCATAGGAAGAAATTTTCCTAGATGCAGTAGACATTCGAAGAGACATTGCAGTTAAGTGAGATGCTCAGATACAACAGGCAGAATCAAAGGGAAGGCAGAGAGTATGCTAACAGGGCACTTTTCCTCTGCCTTTTATAGGATTATTAGGGTGTTGCTTCTGAAATTCCTCCTACTTCTGGCGAAATTTTTTTTTTGTTTGCTCAGCAGATGTAAGCTACAACTGGTTTTCTCTTCCTCCCCCCACACCCCATTAGCATTTGATTCAGCCTATGTCCATTTGCAGTTTAGTGCCCCAAGGGTGTTTGTTATGCTCAGGGTGGAGAAGGGAGGAACAAAGTCAAAAATTCATTATGATATTGCAGTTGTGAGTAATTCTTTCCCTCATCTTCTATTAGACCCCAGGCATTACTCTTCCTATTTCCAAAGCAAATTTTCAGGTAACATTAATTTATCATATTACTCTCTGAGCTTTTCTCATTCACACAGTGGAATAATGGAAGGAATAGAGGACCTCATTGTTTGCCTTACAGTCACATTTTCTCATTGAGAATTTGCTCCTCTGAGATCAATAGGGTAAAGGCCCAACTGGTAGTACAGATATATAATATGTATGCTACCTCACTTTGAAATTTCATGGGTTGGCACATTTCCTCCCAGGCACTCTGTTTCTGTTTCGTCAAAGTCATGCCCTCATGGGACCACAGGAGAAGACTGTATTCTGTTTTGCCTAAGTCATTGCATCAATTGGCAATTTATGTTATCTCTCTGCTGCTGGAATAACATTTTGCACAGACATGAAATGTTACAGCATTTTCATTGTCTTTGTTCCTTTGGGGTAATATGCTTCACTGGAATTTTAAACAAGAAGCAGAAACCTTTAAAATGAAGGTGTCTGTTTCTATTTGTGGGGGGGGGGAATTGGAAAGCTTTGCAAGACTGAGGTCCTTTTTAGTTTGGCCTCACTTCTAAACTTTTTCTCAGAATGTTTGTTAAGTGGGGTAGAAAATTGAACTTGAAGATTGCCCTTCAAGTATCCAGAATATGCCAAGTCCTGCTTAAGATGAAGGTTGACCGGTTTAGCAGAAACCAAGCCTAAAATAGCAGTTGTGCTAAATTAGAGTAAAAGCAGTTAGAAACAGACTTCAGGTGAAGTCACAGATGAAATAGTGAATTCATAAGAATAACAGGTGGAGAGTGAAGAATGAGCAACAAATAGACCTAGTATGCAGATGTTGCTCCAGGAGGCAGTGATTGAAGGCAGTTTAAGACTTGAATTCCAGAGCCCCCCTCAAGGCTCAATTATCAGGTAGCCAATTTTTTTTCTGCTCACTTAAATGAGCAGAACATTACTCATAAACATGATGTTCTGTTTCTCTGATACTCTGTTCTCTACTTTGCTGTCACCTGAGTTTGCACTTTCTGCAGCCAATTGTTCCCCAAGATTGGGTGGTGGATCAACCTGAATCAGAAAAAAACTCTTTGCAGAGAGATGAAATCAGGCCGAAAGAGAATAGAAATCCTGTTTTCTACTTCATAGCTGCTTCTCACAATCTCTACCTCAAGCAGTTCTAATCTTCCTCTGAGTTGGCACAATGCCTGCGATAGTTTCCCACCCTATCTACATAGCTGATTGGGATCTGTGAAACTAATATAGACTATGCATTTTGCTTACCTTGTGTCTCAAGCTGTTGAAGACATATATGTTCATTATGGCACCATAAACAGGTAGAGAAACCTGAGATGCTCACAGGTTATATCTTGAATTGCCAGGTCAGAATTCCAGAAACTGAGAAGGAATCACAGTTGGGAATCCCAAAACATTTGGGGGAGTTCTGTAGACAGAACCAATCTTCCAAAATAAATATGTTTCTATGTACTGAAATAATATATTTCCCTAAATTTACATACAACACATTTGAGATAAAACTCCTTCGTTTCATTTAATATAGGGTGTCACATTTCACATGGGAATATTCTGTGAAGTAAAGAATATTTGTAAAGCATATATGGAAATGTTAATTAGGTGAAATAGTTCCTTAGTAAGTTTCTTTAATATACAGGTAGCAATTCTGAATCCAAAAATTATTTCTTGTTTAAAATGAAGGCTGTAATAAGCCCCTTTCCTTTTTCCTATTTCCAGCATCTGTCTCCAGCAAGGATCTCTTAATTTTAAGTATATCAGTCTGCACATTTTTCTATGTATTCAACCACAGCTATGAAAAGAAAAAATGTCAAATGAGAAGTATGATTAAAGAATCTACTTCCTAATTTTTTAATTAAAGAATGTATTGTCAGAAGAAAAGGAAGAAGAAAAAGAGCAAGAGCAAGAGGAGGGAGTGGGAGGGGGAGGAGGAGGAGGAGGAGGAGGAGGAAGAGAAAGAGAAGAAAGAGAAGGAGAAGAAAGCATTAGAGCAGGGGTGTCAAACTGCTGGCCTGCAGGCTGGTTGCATCATACAGAGGCTGTGCCCACCCCAGCTCTGGCAATGCAAAAAAAGTCACGATACATGACGTGGCGAGTTTGACACCAGTGCACTAGAGCATAATATATAGGATATAAATTTATTTACATTTATAAGCATGCCTATACTATGGTTAGGGCCAACATGTTTCTGAGTAGCATCACTGTAACATTACAGAACTTCACTTTTTTTTTTTATTCAGGGCAAGGGTGATTTTTGGAGGGAACATCTTGAATCAGTTGAGTCCATTGCAATAGAATTGCTTTTGGGTCAAGAAAAAAAAAAAAGGCTGGACAACTGTAAATTCACATTAATAAATATATATTGAATTGAATTATAGTCTATGCCATCTATACCAGATTGTTTTTCTTCTTTGAATTCAGCACTCACAAATATGTGTGTGTGTGTGTGCGTGCATACTCTTACAGAGAGTTTAATAGTAATCCAAGATACCTGGTAACTTTATTTGCAGGGTTGTTTGATAAGAGCAGGTAAGCCATGTTCAACTTATGTGTTGATGGTATAATACTTTAATCATTATAGATTAAGCTGAATGCTTGGCATCTAGCCAGAACATAATTCTTTAAAGTGGATGGCTGTACTGTGAGAAAAAGCCTAGAGCAAGGGAGGAGAATTTCAGCTATTACATTTCTGTAAATTCACTAGGGAGCAGTATTGGCACATTTAAACATACATGCAACTGAAATTGCAAATCATTCCTCAGAACTTGTAATATGGCAAAATTAGCTGAACTTTTTTGGCACCAAAATATTTTAATTAGGTGAGCAAATAATTTATACAAGGCTACATTTGCCTGTTTTTTCCAGAAATGGGTTCAATTGCTTGTGGTTTATCTCACAGGTTCAATGAAAATTTAACTTACTAGTTGCTCCCAACTCCATTTCAAATGCATGCTGCCTTCCTGGGCTTTTGACTTTTTTTCAAGGTTTATTGTGGGATAGGATCCTTTAGTGAACAACAAATTAAGTTAATGAATGTAGAGTTACCTAAAGCTCTTTCTTCTATAATCTTCGTACTGCCATCCAGCATTTCATTGCCTTACAAATTAGTCAAATCTGAATTTCCTGAATTTTATTTGAAGACAGGTATAACTTTTTCCAGAATTTGTCTTTTTTTTTTTTTTTTGCATTTAAGAGTTCTTTTTTATGTAGTTTTACAGAATTTCCTTGCTTCAATGCAAGGCATGGGTTCAGGAGTTTAAATTCCTTGTAATTTCAGTAAGTGATTTGCTTATTTTAAACTGCTTCTGTTTTCCAGTATATGGAGGGTGGGCATTTTAATAATGTAACATACATGTAAAAATCCTAATCTCTTTCCTAATGTCATTTCCTCTGTGACAGTGAAGATATTGTTGGGAAGAGAAAATTCAATTTCCTACCCAGGCACCCACTTTACTCTGTAGAAGGCAATGTGACAGCTAGAAAAATTTGGTGGTTAAATTAATATTTGCTGCAGAAATGCTGTGATAATTCAATGATAAATTTGAAAAGATTTTAGCTGTGATTGGAGCAGAATTAATGATACGTACAGAAAATAAAGTATGCTCTTATTCAGGCTGGTTTTCAGTCCATACAAAATTAGAAAGTGATCACTCTGTGTCGATGTTTCTCAGTCCCAGGAACTTTAGATGAGTGGACTTCAATTCACAGCCAATCAACACATTTTAAAATTGTCGAGATCGAGAAACATTACCCAATACCATGGACATTCCATTTCTACTGCTATAGTATGAGTTTGTCTTCATCTACTCCAGTAACACATATCCAGATGTCATAAACTTCTCATTGCTTGATGCTTTGCTTGATCTATTTGACAATAATTATTAAATAGATTACAGATTAATATATGGATATCAAACTCATTTTGTACTGTTCACCCATATTTTAGGAACACTGAGATTATCTAGAATCTGATGAGTAGGCAGCATGTTCATAATTAATTACATAAATCTACTTCTCTTTCTCTGTGAGTGTTGCAACAATTGCTAGCTGTGAGAGAATTTGAGGGAGCTAAAATATAGACAAGCAAAAATAGATGAAACTAGGACGCAAACAAGGCATTCATGTTATTTTTTTCCAGTCTTCTGATTTTTAAATTGTATGGTAATTTTTTTTTCAAGATATATATTTGTTTTGTTTGAATGGGCAAAAACAAATTAAACATATTGCAAGATAACTGGCCCTTTAATCATTACTTCAAATTTGCAAACTATACTTCTTTAAAATATGTTGTTCAAAAATATTAATTCAGACTTATTTTCTTCTGGAGAGCAAATCATTTTAAGTAACTATATCTACATTAACAAACAACAAGGTATTTCTTCAGAATATACCAATCTTGCTCTGTGAATGTTGTTCCCGTGCCACCAAATCATGTTTCAAGTGTATTTTCTTGGGATCTTTTGAAGAGCCCAATAAATTTGGAACAGTTATTGATTTTTCTTCCTGTGCTAGAGTTGTGCTATAACGGCTACTATTGGAAGGTCAGAATTTTGATTGATTACCAAGTTTTGACAGTATAATTTTATTTATTTATGTATTCAAAATGAAATTCTCTGGTGTTCTATGTTAAGAATGTGTAGGTTTGCTGATGAAATATTTTTGTTCCACGTCTATTACTGAACTGAGCAGTTACACTAATGCCATATATTAGTAAAAAGCTAATGGCTTTACTAGACTCTTACTCTTACATTAATGTCATGTAGTTTAAAAAGCTACATGGTTTTGCTAGACTATTACTCTTATATAGATACTATTTCACATTAGAGATAATTTGTTGTTGATGATGTGATAGCAGTTAGCATGGGTATACTGGTATTTACTAAAGTAGTGAAGAATATCATTTACAGGTCCCTAACACAATTCTGTTGCATATTTGAATGTGTTTTCGATGATGTCTGTCAATGTGGTGCAACAGTTTCAACCCTTCTTGGAATGACACAACCTTCTCTTAGTTTCATTGGTTTAGTCACCTTGTGCCTGGACTGGTGCAAGACGCTTCATGTGCAGCTGACATTTTAAAACTATCTTGAAAGTACAGCTGGTCCAGAAAGTGGCAGCTCATGTAGCGGTGCACATTTCATGTGATCCTACTTGAAGAGTTCCATGACTAGTTGTGGTGCTGGTTGTGTCTTTTAAAGCTATTCCTTACACAGGGTTTGGGTTTATTAGGGACTGCCTTATCCTAATTAGTTCTATTCTGTAGGCTCACTTCATGGCCTTTCACTTAGACCAGGTGTGGCCAACTTATGGATTGCAGGCTGCGTATGGTCCTGGACAGTTTGTAATGTGGCCCCATAAGATCAAAACATTTATCATTATTATGTGATGTACACACATTAACTATATCATATATATTTATATATAAAGTTAAAGGTTTTCCTCGTCCAGTCATTTCTGACTCTAGCGGGCAGTGCTCTGTTTTTTAGCCAAAGGAGTCATCGTTGTCTGAAGACATTTCTGTGGTCATGTGGCCAGTGTGACTATACACCAAGATACAGAGAACACTATTACCTTCCCATTAAAGTGGTGTTTGTTTATCTACTCGCATTTACATGCTTTCAAACTGCTAGGTGGGCAGAAGATGAGGCAAGGAATGGGAGTTCACTCTGTTGTGTGGCCCTGGGGTCTCAAACCTGGACTGTCAGCTTTCCAACTGGCAAGCTCAGCATCTTTTAACTGCTGAGCCATCATACTAATCTTTCCCCCATTCCCATTTTATATGTAACCCAAGACAATTCCTCTTTACTCGTTATGGCATAGGCAAGTCAAAAGATTGGACACCCACAATTTAGACATTGTTAATTTCAGGGGCTTCGGAGGCAGGTTTTTTTTTTTTTTCAATTGCTGTCCCCTTTCTTTGAATAGCATTCCCCTGATATCTGGACATTCTGGGTTTCAGAAAAGCCACCAAAAGCTGACTTTTTCAGCAGGACTTGGACATGAGAATGTTATGAGCCACTTACTCCAGTAATCTGGAGATAAATGAATGTAGAATTTTATTTCATTCAATTGCTGCCTTTGTTTTATTCTTTTATTAATGTTTTCACATTTACATAAATACAGTAGGTAAGGTCCTACAGTAGGTAAGGCCCATGTTTCATGCTAGCAATTGCAATAACTTGAATCTTAATTTATGTGGAAAAATGTATGGCAAGTTTTTGAATGAGATTCCCTGCAGATACACATTCTGAAGATTATCACTACATGTGGAAGATAGCATATTATTATGTCATATGACAAGATATGCAACAATGACCTAAATGGCATTGTTTGATCTTGTTACAGAATCTCTCTTCTACAAAGAGGCAAGCTAATTGAGCTTGAGATCGCACATCACATATCACTATTGCTGAACACATACTTGATTGCATAAGCAAAAGTTAGGGCATGCCACTTCCTATAATAGAGGTACATCTAAAAGTTGCCACTAGTGATAGAAGGTGATATATAGGGAACAATAATGTCAACTCAATTTAATTAATGCTCAGTTAATATACATTAAGTAAAATAGAGTCTGCTTTCTGACTTTGTCCACTTTTGATTCACTTTGTCCATTTGGAGTGGAGGGGAAGAGAGATGGCTCCTCAAATTATTGTCTTGAAAAGATTATATATCTCTTTTGTAAAGTAAAAGTCTTTACTATATAACATTTCCCCCAAGATATCTTCTGCACATTATATGCAATTTAATTGCTGTAGCAAAAAACTATTTTTTTCATAGGAAGGCCTAAAATATAGAGCATCACTATATTTATCAAAAGAAGCCATTTTAAAATACTGTAAATGGAACATGTTTGCAGACTTCAATGGAGATTATTGATAATGACTATAACAACACTTTTATAATTTGCAAATAGTGGAAAAGTTTATTAAACTACTCAAGCTAAAAGAAAACACAGTTTGAGGTGTACTTCAGAAACTTGCAAAAAGAAAAGAAGATAGAAATTAGAAAATTTTAAAGAAAAAACTTATTGCTTTTTTAAAAAAAGAATGATTTCTACGTCTAGCTCTTGAAGAAGCTCTTTCTTACTTCTGTGTTAGAAAGTTTATAAAATGGAAAGTTATTTTTGCAGTTTACTGGTATTTATTTAGATGGCTTCTCTTCGACTGATTTGACTTGGGAAGAAACAACTCTGCCATCGACCATTTCCTCTACGATTGTCTTAACCATTCTGGTTTTTGTTGACTCTGAAATAAAATACATACAGCACAATGTTATTTATTTCTTTATTAAATTTATATAGCCACATAACTCACCAAAGGCAATTCTGGGCAGTGGACAACAGTGGATAAAAACAGAAAATATAAAAGCACCAAAAACAAATATAAAAGCCATAGTAATAAATATCATAAAACCCAAAAATAAAAACCATAGATGAAGAGAGAATGAAAAATAGCGCAACAATGGAGGCCTCTAGACAATCTATAGCTCTGTGGGAAGCTCCAGGCATGGTCCCATAACTGTATTGTGGGCCTTTTGGAATAGCAAAAGAGATGAGGCCAATTTTTTTTTTTTTTTTGGTAGGGGAGATGTTCTATAAGGCAGGTGCCATGGCAGAGAAGGCACATGTCCTGGGACCCACTAAATGTAGATCGCAGCCGATGGTACCCACAGCATTCCTTCTCTGTAAGATCTAAAGAGGTAGGTTGATAGAAGCAAGGAGAGGCAGTCCCTCAAGCAACCCAGTCCCATATCATGTAGGGCTTTAAAGGTTAAAACACCTTGAATTGGACTTGGAAGCAAACTGATCAGAAATAATCATATGGGTGCTCTAGACAATGACATGCTTTTATTTTTTTTTCATATTCATTTTACAGTCTATAGATATAGACCATTATCAAATATCAGAGGTTAATTCTCCTAACAATATGTGATAATTAGCAGACTCATTATGGTGAATAAGACCTGGGTTGCCAGTTCCACCTGAAACTGTGGAGGAATGAAAGAATAAGGCTGTCATAGCGGTTATCAACAGCTATTAGTCATAGTTACTGGGTCCAATATTAAAAAAAATTACTTCTCCACCACTTTTTTCTGTTAGTGTAAATAAGTCCACTGGGGAGAAAAATAGCTGCAGAAAAATGCAGGCAAGGATATGTGTTACACTCTATTAAAAAAAAAATTCCACGTCTGGTTTGAATTGGATACTTCTGCTTTTGCTAGGTTCAAACATTAAGATATAATATATACTTTTATATTTTTGATTACTGTTATGTGTGAATCTGGTCAATATATCCTGTTCCACAAGATATAGTTAAAAAGAACGACGACTCAGTGTCATGTGGTAATTCAGCCAATATTTTATTCAACACTAAAAAAATAGGTTTTGGTATTGCATTAATAATAAGGATGAGTAGTTAAAGTATCTAAAACCAAACTCATTAATATGGGCAAATCTGCAGTATTTTCATAAGTCTCAAGTATATGGAACAGGTATTATACCATTTTCCAAGGTGAGCAGATCAGGAAAGAGGCATAGTAAAGGTAATGCTCTTTATTTTAATAAGATACAATACCAGAGTTGAAAGCCAGTTCTAGTTCCTCTCTTCCCATCTTATACTAAACAAACTCAAGGCAGGGTTGTTTTGAATTTCTCTTCTCAGGATTATATACTCTATTTTACTAATACCTCCTTGGTGGCTTGTTTAGTCCCTTAGTATGTCCATTGCTAACTCTGTACCATATTCCTTTACACATAGCTTCAATACTCAACAGAGAAGCATCTATTATTTGGTAATGATTTGGTAATGATGAGAGGCAGAAGTATAATATGTATGAATTTGATAATTATTGTTTTTCCCTGGGGTAGGTTAGGGTCTTCTAAATGACATGGTCATGCCAGCAAAGGGGTTACCCCTGTATGCCCAGCTTCCTTGCAGCCATGGTCTCCAACACACCTAGCTTCACCCTTTGGGGGGGGGGGGGAGGACCTAGCTCCACTGTGTGAGAGCCTCCATTCAAAGCAGATCTGGAATAGGAAACATCAAGATGAAAGGGGAAATTACAAAAATACTGCAAGGTATTTGGGCATAGGAGAGGCAGTATACTGTTAATATGAAAGAAAATAGCAGGAAGTCAGTACTGCAAGCAAGATTTTATAGAAATATATGCATTACCTTTCACAGGAAGTCCTGAACTGTAGACAGTTGTTGAATATCTTCTGTAAAGAAAGAATTTATTTTTTGTAAATATATAGCTCTTTCTCTTTTTTGCAAAGCATTTGGGCTTTATAAAAATCTTGTTCTTCCCCTGTGTGATCCTCATCATTGTCAACTTCCAAATGTGGATATCACAGTGCTGGCATTTCTTCCAAGCTCATTCATTCTCATCAATTATCTTTTCTCCAACTATCTACTATCTTGAATTGCTAGAAAATTCTTATCAGCTTGACATTGACTGTCCCTATTGCTGATCCCTGTTCTGCCCTTATTGCATCTGTTTTAAATCAGTTTAATTACTGCTTCTGTCTAAGGTGACAAAGCCTAATAGATTTTCTATATCTTGAGTTTTGGATGGTGTTGGAAGAACAGGGAAAATATTTTTTAGCATCAGACAGCTAAGATTGACAGTACAACTAAGCCTGCTCACGTATGGGTTGGGAACATGCTATAGGGACATAGCAGGATAATTATATTGTTAGGGCACTTATGAGCTGAGATTAGATGCAAGAGGGAAAAGGTGATCTGGAGCTGCCCGATCATGGAAGGCCTGGGACTAACTTTGGGAGAGAGACTCTTTTGAGATCACCAGGGAAAATGGGAGGTGGGAATTTTGGTATGGTCAACCAGTCTATGCTTCCCCTCTATGGAAAAAAAGTATGAATTGGGTAGAGGGAACCACAGCAAAGTTATACTGTGGAGCATTTGTTCCAAACATGTCAACAGCTCAGAACAAACAGCTAACCTTCTGAGGTAGCGAAGGGATGGATTTGTCACAAATGAAGTCAAAATATACATGTCCCAGGATAATGTGGCAGGATCCAATCTGGGTTCTTCACCAGGATCAGAGGTTTAGTCTTCTGAGCTTTTGGACCCATGCTGGAGCCCATCCTCCGGGAACTTCTCTCTCTATCAGAATGGGTCGATTTGTATGTGTTTAAAATGTGCAAGTGCGGTTTTATGATGATGGATGAAGTATAACCCCTGTAGGGTAGGAGTTCTTGTATATGCTATGTTTGGCTTTTCAGCATGTAGCTAAAGATAGGAATAACATTACTATGACCAAATTTTGAGAGTAATTATTATACCAGTACATTCAGTATATTTGAACAGAATAGATGCTCTCCAAGTCCCATTTATTAAATGTTGTCATCTTATGGGACCCAAGAAACATGCTTTTTCTGTTATAATAGTCTGATTGGTCTCTGCTTAGGGTTAATGTTTGGGTCTGGGGTGGGGGGTGGGGGTGTTGTGCTTTGTTTAAATGGTTTTCTTTGATCTGAACTGCCTTGTTTTATGTTTTAATTGTTTTAATTTAGTATTATATTTTGTAAGCCATCCGGAGTCCATTAGAATGAGTGGGTATATTAAATCTAATAAATCATCATCTTATTATTCATGTTTCAGTTATTTTGGAAAGGGTTTCTCCTACAGAAAATAGAAGTGATTCATGTGTACCGTGTAAATTGTCACGTGGAACATACTACAGGCTCAAAGCTTCAAATTTGTTCTGAAACTAATCAGATGGTGGGGCTGGTATTTATATATAGTGAGATCAAATGTCGTAATAAATGTGTTTTCCAGATGCTATCACACATTTTACTCTATTATGATGTAAGAATGTATTTTTTTCAATTATATATGCTGCAAACTCCTTACCCCCCTTCTCCATCCAATAGGCAGTGGTAGGTCTCAATCTCCTTTTCCAGACGTGACTTTATTCCTAACAGTTGCTGATATTCGGCGTTTTGGTTTTCCATATCTGACCGGATCTGTAGGAGTTGTTCTTCAAAACTACTGATCTGAAGCTGTATTTGGCCAAGCTGATCACAGTAATTTCGTTCTGTTTCTGCTAAAGTGCCTTCAAGAGATTGTTTCTGTTGAGAGACAGGCAGAGGAAAAATAAAGCATCAATTACTGAAATAAACAATTGGAAGGAAGGTCTGGATTGCAAGTCAATATTTAAAATAATATTATGACTTATGATTCTATGTGGTAGTGAGTGGTTGAAAGAATCATTCATGTTCTATTGCACTTTTAAGCTAATTTTTCTTTCTTTAGTAGTAACTCTACCACTAGGACAGATTTTATATAACTTTTATTTTGGCCAATTGGAATTACTACTCTATATACTTTATATATCATCTCCAAATTTTGCTTGCTAGCTTTTCAAACACAGTGGATGACGACTTCTTTGGCATGAACTTTAAGATTATTACTTACATTCTTAATTAATCATAATAAATTTTAATTTGTAGGTATATATGTCATAAGGACTCTGATGTTTTGTTTGTCTGTTTATTTGTTTTTAAGTGTGCTGGCCTCTGGCTGGAGTAAAATTTGATTGATATACATCCTTTCAAATGAATCATGCAAAATGTCCTTATCTATAATTTGTCAGTTGGAAGGACATTTACCAGGACAAAGCTGTAATCTCATGTTAACATGGAAATAAATCTTATTAATTTCAGTGTGATTTAGTTCCAGATAAGTGGATATAATCCACAGGTAGTTGATTAAGCTAATCAACTCTGGTTAATTCCAGAAAACTGAGGGGGAAGATGGACTACCAGGCTGTAGGTTAGGCAGAGAAGTTGTACCACTCCAATGTTTTCATGAAAAAGAAATCAAGCTGTATGGAAGTACACTTACCATGGCCATCTGAGCCTGAAGCTCCAGTTCCAAGCCTTGCATGGTGCGCCTCAGTTCAGTAATTTCACTTTTGCCTGAACTCAATTGGTCCACGTTGGCAGATATCTCTTGCCTCAATGCTCCAACCTAGGGAGGTCAGAGAACAATATTTAGTGGGATAGATAGAACATTTCCCATGTTTGACATTCAAGTAGATGGCTCTTGCCTGTTTGTTGAACTGTTCTTCTGCTTCTCTCCGGTTTTTGTCTGCAAGTTCTTCATATTGGGATCTCATGTCATTCAGAAGTTTAGTCAAATCAACTCCAGGAGCAGCATCCATTTCCACAGTGACATCACCACTGACCACTCCTCGGAAACTCTTCAATTCCTGTGGTAGAGAAGTGTGGGGAATTTTTAATAAGTAGATTTGTCACATTGTGACAATTATATGATGGAATTGATGGACAACAAAGGAGATGTTGTATTCTGGATAGTTCTAATGCTATTTTTATTCTTATGCATCTTCCCCATTTTATATATAGAAAAACATTCCTAGATGAATCTTCCTTCCTATGGGTGATATCTAGCATCTAATGGAAGAACAACAATTTAGAGAGTACTAACAGTGTGCCACATATAGCTACATCCTACCACAGAGGGAAATAGCAACTGCTACCTTTTGGCATCTGCTGTCTGAGGCAATTGCCACGTTAGGTTTAGCAAAACCCATTTAAATGATTATGGGTTTTTTATTTATTCAGTTAGTAAGCTACCAAATCATTATGATCTAAGACAAGATTCTAAATTTAAAAACAGTCCTAAATAAATAAATAAAATCAAAACTCATAGTTCATATGAGTTCACAAATTACCATGGACCAGATCCTACTGGAAGAACAGGATTCCTAAAAAATAGCTGGCCTTCCAGGGTTCAGAGGCAATAGGCCTAGAAGGGCTGAGGCACTGAGGGTCCAGTGTGACACTGTTGTTTAAGGAATCTGGAGCATGATAAATGAATCCTCATTTATTATGGAATGGGCAGAAACTACTGGAGAATTTTGCTTTGCAATTCAGTTTTTCACTGAATTCTTTTTTTATACTCTCAGTGAACTGTCAGCAGTCTTAAGAAAATAGTTTAACCAGGGAAAATATTTTGATCCTGAATTACAGTTTTCTCTATCCGTCCTGTAAAAAATTTGACTCTACTTTTACTGAATTTGAAGATTCATTCCTAAAGAGGCATTGGTTTTATTTGTGGATCTATCTATCTGTCTGTCTGTCTGTCTGTCTGTCTGTCTGTCTATCATCTATCATCTATCTAAGCTGTGACTGAATTCTGTTGTAATATTTGAAGATCATGGGTTCCCCACCACTGTTCTAAGTGATATAACTAGAGAGGGAGTATAGAAGCTGTGAATAAAGAAAGGGCAGATTTATAGAGGGAAACCAAAGCAACGTTTTCAGGGGTTCTTGGTGCTCTCTGGACTTGGATGTTTACTTGCAGACATTTCTTTACACAAACTAGTCAGTATGATGTTACCTAGTTTGCATAATGAAAAAAACAACAACAAAGCTCAGAGAGCACCAAGGTCCCTCATTTCTACTCTGTGCTACAAATATTTTCCTTTAAAATGTTTTCATTTAGCCACTAGATGGCAGGCAAAGCTGGAGTAGAGAATTGTCATTGCTTTTTAGAAAGGGGAGAAGAGGTTAGAATGAGAATCTCCTACAGTTCATTTTAGCAGTGTATAAATTTACCATTTCAAAGCAACACATTAGTATCTACACACTCTATTGTGGTTGTAGTTTTTCAACAACTAGGATTTTTCAAAGCATCAACATTTGGCATGGAAAACCCTTGAGAACATATTTAGAAGCAAAGACAATTAACACACTTTATGTCTTTGTACACTATCTTCTTAAATAAACACTTAAAACTAATATCTGTTTATTGTCTGTCATTAATCTACTTTGCACCTTGCCTAGTAAAAGTCCTTTCCCCCCTTTTCCCCTTCTCTCCAAATTCAAGAGGTGAATGCCATTTGCTACCAAGGGTGCAGTATTGCCAGTGGCAGATTCGTTTCCAGGTTTGGAAAAATCCTGGACACAGGGCATTCGCTTCTTCATGAGACAGAAACCTGAAAACCTGCAACAAGTGTGTGCAGCTGCAGCAAAAGTGCTGAGCATTTGAGTTTTCTCAGGCATATGCATTTAATCATTGTTTCAGTGTGTTGAAATAGTGCTATAAAAAAGAATTATTTGTGGAGAATTGTAACTAAATTCTACTCAGTACCAAAACTTCCCTGCTTTCTCCCCAAAACCCGGTTGCCAGAGATCACTCCCTATCATTGGGATAAGAGCTGGGGACAGAAATTCATCTGCATGAGCAGGAAGATCTGGAAAGTGACACTGTCACTGTTCCTTTTCAACAAAAGGGAAGCGTTCCTGTTAGACTTAAAATCTAACACCAGCTATCACCAGTGTCAGGAATATATCCCCAATAAAATATCTCCCAGAAGCTTTAGAAGAACCTTTCTCCCACCTCTTCATGGTTCTTCTTCAGGTAGACAAGTTCCTCAGACAGGCTCTCAACCTGCAACTCTAGATCTGCTTTATTCAAAGCTAAATCATCCAAGACTCTGCGTAAGCCATTGATATCATTCTCCACACTTTGGAGCAGGAACAACTCATTTTCATACCTTTAAAGTTGATAGAAGAATGACATTTTAGCAATAGCAATAGCACTTAGACTTATATACTGCTTCATAGTGCTTTACAGCCCTCTCTGACCGGTTTGCAGAATCAGCGTATGGCCCCTAACAATCTGGGCCCTCATTTTACCGACCTTGAGAAGAATGGAAGGCTGAGTCAACCTTCAGCTGGTCAGGATCAAACTCCTGGCAGTGGGCAGTGAGTTAGCCTACACTGCACTACCACAGCTCATTTTCATTTATAGTCATCATTTAAAGAATACAGATGGATTTATAATCAAGTACGATTTAAAAAACTGAATAGGTCGTAGGTTGGGGTAAACACAGGGCTTTTTTTGTCATAGAACGCCCAGAACGGAGTTCCGGCACCTTTTTTGGATGGAACCTTGTAGGGTAGGCAAGGCAGGTTGTATGACGTGTGTGAGTTCCAGCACCTTTTTTTTTTTTTTTTTTACAAAAAAAGCATTGTTTAAATACATGCCTTTTCTTTTCCTTTCCTGAGTAAAATTGTTCTACTTACTTAAGTTTGAAATCATCAGCAGCTAGTCGAGCATTATCAACTTGTAATACAATCCCAGCATTCTCAACTGTATATCGACTTATCTGTAATCAAATGTTTAAAAGAAATACATTCATTCCCTGAAATTCTGAACACTTTGCATCTAAGATTGAAAGAATAAAAGAACATAGGCATGCACACAGATATACATACACATGCATACACACAGATACACAGATACAGAGACATAGACACACAAGAATCATATTTACTCTTGCTATCTAAGTTATTTAAATTCAGCATGCACACAAAATATACATGGGGATAGCTAACTTATTTCAATTCAGGAGTTAAGTTCAGTAACTAAATTAAAAAATCTAAATCAAAATATGCTAAACCAAGAACTGGACTCCCACCAAAGGCTGAATCATAAATGACCTCATTCTGTCTTCACCTAGCCCTTAGTGTGCTCAATTGATGTGTGCAGTTAATCTACCACTTCAACTTTCACAGGCTCTAGGAAATTTACAGGTATTAAATATCAGTTAGAATAAAAAATAAACTTTATGTCAGTAACACAAATATAATAAATAATATATATATAAAATAAGAATATGAATCTATCTATTCTGGAACTTGATTTTCACACCATAATTGTCAAAAAACCAAGTTTAATTTTAAAATGTCCAAGGAAGACAGAGTGTGAATGAAATGCAGCAGGCATTCAATCGTGTATTATTCTCCTGTTGCCTGAAAGAAATGGCTACTTGAGGGATGTAGGAAGCTTTACTAGCTAGCTATTCCATGCTGCAAAAGTGAACCATTACTATAGTAACTTAATTAGGAAGTGTAAAAAGGTATTGTGGAAAGTTACTGACTATTTACTGAGTCTGGAAAGAGTGTCAACTGAAGTCAGAATACTTTGTGAAAGTACTTTAGCTACTTACCTGGTTCCGAAGATCTTCAATGATTTTAAAATACTTGCTGTAATCACGATCAGTGTCCGTGGCACTGAATTTGCCATACCATTCCTTGATTCTGAGTTCTAGCTCAGCATTTGCCTCTTCAAGAGCATGCACTTTGCCCAAATAGTTAGCAAGGCGGTCATTAAGATTCTGCATGGTTTGCTTCTCATCACCTGTGAGGAGACCTCCATCTCCTCCTCCCATGCCAAAGCCACCACCAAAGCCACCTACAAAACTGCTGCTGGCAAAGCCACCACCCATGCCAGCACCATATCCTCCAGCAAGGCTTCCTCCACCAAAACCCCCTCCACTGTAACCTCCAGCAAACTTGGAACCACCACTAAAGCCTACACCACTTGACAGTCTAACAGATCCTCCACCTCCACCTCCAATACTATAGGACGAAATCTGCCGAGAAGAACCCGAGGTGAGGACAGAGAGAGCCATAGTGCTTGAGCAAGAAGGATGGCCTATGCTGTGCCAGTAAGCAAGCTGATTTAGAAAGAGTGCCTTGGGTTGGTGGGCTTTTGAAGTTTATATATCAAGCTAATGGGGTGTATTGTTTCCACCCTATCACAGCAAAAAGGATCTTTTGCCAAGCCAAAAGTGTAACGTCCATGACCAGATAATTATTTTTTCTAATTAAAAAGTGATGTTATCAGCTCCAACTTTTCAGAAATATGTTCCCTTGGGTTATTTGTTGTGCCAGCTTTCTGGATCAAGTGGGATGGAAAAAAGCCAGATCTGTTTTACTTTTCTTTTTATCCTTAAAATTGATGAGCTACTCTTTTTGTCTTTTGCTCCTCAGCAACACTTTCTTTTAACTTTAGATTGCATTTCTGCTCAACAGCTCCAGCCCCAAGGCATAGCTCTTTTAACTGAAAGAGGAAGCCAAACAAAGCTTCAAGGAACGTGTATGAACAACACCAATAGTATTCCATTACATTTGGTAAGGATTTATTTCCCCCTTCTTTTTTAATCTAACAGAAATACAGATCTTAAATACCTTGTCATTACTTTGGCTCAGACCTTCATAGCTGATATTAAAAATCTTTGATGTTATATTGGAATTCATAATTTGATGTGCAGCCTGTCTTTGCAAGTTCTTGGAGATGGGATGGGAACTGAGATTAATAGACTCAAGAATTTTTCTCTCACTGTAACTCTAAGATGGAACAGAATGAGTTATTTTAGATGGTGGATCACCAATATTTTATTTCCACTAATTCTTCTGCAGATACTATTTTCAGCATTTTCCAGCAAATCATCTTTAATATTGCAGTTTCTTCCTTTGCTTCACTATGTTATGTGTCTTGGTTTTAATGTTCTGGCCAACATTTTAGAAAGCTTTGTATCCCAGATCATCTATTCTTAAATTTCTCCTTTTTATTTCATATTAGCTCTTATGTTGCTCTTGAAATCAAGCTAAATTGGGATATATAGAAAAAAAAAGAAAGGAAGGAAGAAAAAACTCCTTCTCACCCGTAAGGAGGGGTATGTGTCTTCCTTAATGCTGACATCATGTGTTAAAAACAGTTTAAATGCATATACTAAAGATAGTTTAATCATTATGGGTACTTCTACATAAGATCTTTGTTGTAGCACTGCCATGACATTTTACTTTAAAGGAGCTTCTGGATCTTGTTACCTTACATTAGGAATCATCAAGGGTCTTCCTAGCCTTTTCCATGTTTATTTGCTTACCAAAATAAAATGGATAGGAAGAAAAGTCAAAATATCTACACATTTGAATTAAGTAATCAGAAACCTCTGGAAAGATATAAATGTTTTCTAACCTGTTTGCCTTGAGATTTGAAAATTCCACATTCTGAAGTATCGCTTGTGTCTGGAGATATTAGGAATGATATGCTAAATATGATATCAGTTAAGATAGGGATGTGCAACAGGAGAGTGTATATCTTGTTGAACTCTTATGCATATCAGCTATAGCCACCAGGGTCAATTGTGAGGAATGATGCAAGCTGCAATCCAACAATAGTTGGATGGCCACATGGCTCATCCATGGCGTAAACAAAACATGCTCATGGGATGATATAGGAGATAAATCAAACAAGGTAATTGTCTCTTAAAAACTTCATTCAGAAGCATCCCATCTTTGCAGCATATTTTTTCTGCTTCCATTGTGGAAGAAAAAAGTTAGAGGCCTGCATAATAGTTGATTTATATTCCTTTTGGTTTCTTTCCATGCCTCAGAAATCACATTTGGCTTCTCTCTAATCAGTTTCTTCTTTTTTATATTGAGTAGCCAGGACTGGATTTGAGTAAGATGATAGAAGCTCTCTTTAATGAATTAGCTCTTTGTCTCTTTCCATTTACTTCACTTTTGGGGAAAAAATAGTCCATTCTAGAAACATGTACAGCATTTCCCCACTTCACTGCTCTCCTTGTAAGCAGTCTTGGCCATTTATCAACACTTTTTCTCAGCTGCATAAGATCAAAGGAGCATTTCAAGTATCCATTAGGCAAAGAGGGGAAAGTGACACCCTTTTTTATTGCAGTACTGTTGAGTTGTAGCACGTTGCATCATGATACTTGCTTGTAAAGAATGCCTTAGAGTGTAAAACAAAATACTTTTTTCTCAAGGGCCAAAGAAATGTCTATATGCCTAAGTAATTATTATTTCTCCTTGTCTAGATTTGTTCTAGGTATACTTTCAGCCTTTTGCTGACAATCTATTGTTCTATACTAAAATGCAATTGCTGAGAATTATATACTGATTAATCTATCTATGCATTATAAATGTTTACTATTTATGTTAAGTTTCTTGCTGTGTTTGGTCTTGGAAATAGTAAGCTTAAGTTATGTGAGGTTAAATTTATTCTACAATTTGCACCAACAAGTGTAATTGATGCACTGAATTTTATTAAGCTGTTTATTTTCAGAAAATATTTTCTGTAAATGTGTGTCCCTAATATCTGAATAAATTGCTAAATGATAAAGTTTTTGGTTGCATGCAATGTTGTAAATGTGAATTAGTTCCCAGGGGTATTTGCAAAACTAGTGAGGTGGTTAAGATTTGGAAGAATCTATATTATTCATTGCACAAATTTGTCTACTGTGCTAATTGCAATCTTTCCTGGACTAGGGGCCCGTGCTTATAGTTACTCATGTCTTGGTCACCTCCCATTTGGATTACTGCAGTGTACTCTACATGGCAAACTTCATCTGATCTGGAATGCGTCAGTGTGGTGGGTGCCTCTAGTAATACAAAGTAATACATTTGTTGTGTGAGCTTCAGCTGCAATTCAAGGTGCTGGCCATCACCTTTAAAGCACTATATGGCACATGGCCAGATGCCTCTAAGGACATCTGCCCATCCTAATGGATTAGATAGTTATACTCTTAGTCCCTTATTTCAGACACTGCCATCTGATAGGAACTAAGAAATATGCCTTATCTGTGGCAGCCCTTGCCTTATGGAATACTTTGCCCCTGAAGTTCCATGGGTCTCTGTAAAGCACTGAAAGCCCAGCTTTGCCTCCCCCTAGTTAGGATAAGATGGTGGCTGCACATCAGAAACTAGGTTGCCACCAGGTTTTGTTCTTATGTATTTGGCTTTAATAGTTTAATATAGTTTTTATTTTGCTTTAATTTTTGATCTAGATGCATCAGTGTGTGAAAGAGCTTGCTAGTTGGTTCTGTGCAGCAGCTTGATAGCCAGTCTTGGTTGCAGTATGATTTCTTTCTGATGATTCCTTGATTTTGATATTTTTTTCCCTTCTCTGATTGTTTATCTTTTCTGTTTCTTACTTCTCTGGATGTTGGATGCAAATAAATAATCAAGAAAAGTACTTCTGAATGCTTGCAATTTGGGTGTCAACCCCACTAGATATACTACACCACAAAAACAACTCTACAGGAAGGCTAAAACTAATTTTATTGAGATTTAGCTCTGATAACAGAATTGTGCAGATCTGACTGTGCTGTACTCCTTCCTGCTTCGTAAAGTCAAGTGAATCATGGCAATGTCTGCCTCAGCCATTTCCAAATGTTATTCTATTTTTCTGCATTAAAAAAAATATTTTGCCCCTTTTGCTTACCTGATAGTAATTGCATAATTCTTGCCATCTTCCATGTTCTCTATATGGGCCCTGCAAAAATACCATGGAGCTTTGCTGCCATGGTGCCTTTCATTATTTGCTCAGTTTTGTGCAACAGCAGAAAAATCATAGCATAAATCATAGTCATTGCAGGGAAATAACTATGTAGTCAGTAGTGTTTCCTACTGAAGAATGTTAGAAGTGGAAATAGGTGTCAGGTATGTGTGAGATTACGCAGGCATGGATCTGATCTGGAAATGATAAAAAAAAAATACTTTGTGTGTGTGTGGATACTACTTCTGTGCATTTTGCTGCAATAATATTTGTTTTCACATTTTATTATTACAGGCTCTCCTGTGCTTTGGTGTGGACAAAATCATAAGGTGTATTTTAGAGAAGATATCAATTTGCTGCTCAGATATTCTGTTAGACTACAAACAGAGAACTTACAGTCTTTCAGCTGTTGTAAATTACAATTCCTAACAGCATTGACTATGTTGCCTATTTGCAGTTGATTCCCACTTCTATCTTAAATATTATTTGTCTTTGGAAATCAGAAGTCCTACTGGAAGTTTGTCGAAACTGCCATACTGTAGACTTTTGGACTGGCATAACAATTCATAGAAATGAGTGATAACTTCCTAATAAGTATGTAGAGTAACATGTAGGGTTAAAGTGGTCATATAGTAAGCAAGGCTGCGTTAAATCAGTCCTCTTCCATAGTGTTAATAGGTTATTCACCCAGAAATCAAAGATTGCCTGGACAGGTCCCTGTACTTTGCTTGGCAAGATTTCAGAAGAGGTTTGCCACTGCCTCTTTCTTAGGCTGAGAGAAAGTGATTGGTTCAAGGTCATCCATTTTAAGGCAGAATTAGAACTCATTGTCTCCTGGGTCCTAGCCTGAAACCTTAACCACTGTACCAAACTGAATTTCACTCAGAATGAAATTAGTCTAGATTATAATAGAAAATAATATGAATCTTTTGAAATAAGAGATATCCTTGGAAATGTATGTGGGAATGGATAAATAGTTGCAAACTGCAAAGTTAAATTGGAAATACCTTTATATATTAATAATCAAGTGATTTTACATGCAGAAATTGCACCATTAACCAACAGACATTAAAGAAAGAACCTACTATAAGTATCTGAATATTTAACATAACCTTCCTCAATCTGATGTTGCCTGTTCCATAATCCTGAAGCCAGTAAGTTGATTAGTGTTCATCAGAATTAAAGTCAAACGCAATACTGATATAAGCTAGCTATAAAGTGATTACATAATAAGCAAAGAAAACAGTTCTATTGAGATATTATCCTGCTAATATAAATGTATGTTTCTTCTTCTGCTTGCAGCATCACCTGAAACCAAGAAATGCTTTTGAAAAAAATCTTGCTATTTTTTTTTATCCCTGAGTTTCTTCAACAGATTGGACTTTGGAGGAAGTTACTCTCCCATATTCATCTAATTCTTCAATGATTGTTTTAATTACTCTGGTTTTCTTTATCTCTAAAAATAAAATAAAGGAAAGAAAAGCAAGAATATAAAAAATGTAAATGGCAACATTATTTACTTAAGAAATTTCATTAATAGGAAAAAACATTTTTAGGCTTCTAACTTCATATCTATATCAGAACATATAAATGTACTTGTCAAATATATAACATGCTCTGCCATAAGCCCAACTGATTTTAATTATTTCTTTCTTTAAATCGAGTTATTTTCTAGGTTTTGTGCCTATTTGGTGCAGGCTGTCTAGGGACTGTAGCTGTACACAAGACACTTCAACTTTCTTCTTCTTCTTCTTCTTCTTCTTCTTCTTCTTCTTCTTCTTCTTCTTCTTCTTCTTCTTCTTCTTCTTCTTCTTCTTCTTCTTCTTCTTCTTCTTCTTCTTCTTCTTCTTCTTCTGCCATATCCATTATCGGACGTTGGCAATCATGTTAGCCATCCTGTTTTTATCAGCAGCCATACGAAAAAGTGCTGCAGAGTTTTGTCCAAACCAATCCCTTAGATTTTGAAGCCTTTTCTTCTTGTTTGAAGCAATTAAATAATGAACTCTTTTTTTGATATAAGAAATTAGAAACCATGGATTTTGATATATGCTTTCAATTGTGCTAAATGATGCTGGAGAAAAAAAGAAGTTTCTGTACTATTTCTGGAAGCTACATTACATAATTTTACAGCAACATTTTTCAGAGATTTCATTTTGAAAATGATACACAAAATTTACATCTCTTACCTTCTTGGAGAGATAGCTGTGTTTAAAGAAATTAAAGAGAAGCAACCTGGAATTAAGGAGAAACTTCCTAACAGTGAGGACAATTAACCAGTGGAACAGCTTGCCTTCAGAAATCCTGGGTGCTCCATCACTGGAGGCTTTTAAGAAGAGACTGGACAGTCACTTTGGAGATGGTATAGGTTTTCTTGCTTGTGTGGGGGGCTGGACTAGAAGATCTCCAAGGTCCCTTCCAGCTCTATTCTATTCTAAATTTCTTAAGAAGTTTAAAAGCTTGCATATTTTCCATGTTACTACAGATATAATTTTGCTATGTCTTTAAATTCTCATAATAACAAATATGATTTTTGGATTCATAATTGGGAGACAAATTATTAAATTAGGGTCAATCACACACTATTCATGTTCATTTACTAAATATGCATTGCCCAAATCATGATAATTATTTATCACATGTTAAATATACATGGTAAATGGAAGGACAGAAAGAAGGAAAAGATATATTTGCTATGCAAACACTACATTATTCCACTGCTAGAGCATAACATTTACTCATGAAGATGAATTTTGGAAATATTAATCCATTAACACTGAGTCTTCAGCATGTCATGACTTATTGAGCAGAGAGAGACTGTGGATATGTAAGGATTTTGTTTGTACTTCCCCTTTGTCTGTCACTGTGCCTGACCTTTACTGAAGTGGTTGCCAGTATTACCTCACTTCCTTTGGTGTCTCTCATCCGAGAGAAAAGGGTACGTGCTCTTAGACTACCTTGCTCCTGAGGTTTTACATTTTTAAATTAATTGTAATGTTGTACACTGATCAGAGTCACTAATGTGTGATTTAGGCACCTATATAAATCTATCAAATAAATAAGTCAAAACAGAAAAGAGGAAAAAAAATGAATAGAGCTCAACCACCATCTTAATCCAAGGCCTGTGAGAACAGTCGGACTGCCCCACTAGATTCCCAGGTAAAACACCAAGCTCCCCTGGAACTGGCTGGTTCATCAGGCCTTCTCTTCCCATGACACAAACAAGCTGAAAAACAACCAGAGCATGTCCAGGCAATGGACAGATGGTAGTGTTCCTCAAAATGAGATCATATTGCAACTGTTCTGAGACAAAAAACAGGTCTAATGTGCAGCCCCTAATATATATGGGGACCATAATGGTTGTAATGGAGACCACAAGCTCCTGAGCTACCCCAGACATAATGCCACCAGGTGGCAAAATGAAGAAATTGAAGAACTTTCTTAAAATGTTTAAAAGCTTGCTTTTTTTCTGTGTTACTACATATATAATTTTGCTAAGCATCTTCAGCCTTGGGAGCTCTGTTGCCAGTCCTGCAATAGAATACAGGAACTCAAATGAATGATAACAGGAGTTTGGAGACAATACATGAGTTTCAACCCCAACTGTTCTATAGAGCCAACTTCATCTGTTTATCTGCAGAGCAAAGCCTCTGAAAGCCCACAACACCTCCCTAGTAACAACTGCTGTCATCCTTCCTCTCTCCTGGAGTCATGGCTAGTGCCAGGCCCAAAACACAAACAGGCACATTTCTGAAAGGAGAACAACCCTCCCTCCAGGACCACTCAGGTCTTGCTAACAAAAGTAGGGTGTGTTAGATACTAGCCCAGGGGTAGGCAACCTTGGCTCTTTTATGACTCGTGGACTTCAACTCCCAGAATTCCTGAGCCAACATGGCTCAGCTTGGAAACCTCTCCTTTTCCCCTCAGCATCGCTGGCTCAGGAATTCTGGGAGTTGAAGTCCACGAGTCATAAAAGAGCCAAGGTTGCCTACCCCTGTACTAGCCTGTCCATATAAGGCATTTCTATTTTTAAATAGTAATTTTATTAACAGTTATAATTGCAACAGTAAAAAGTAATACAAATTGTGGGGATAAAATAGTAGATTGTTATCTCTGGTAACCCTTAATAGACTTGCTGACATCAGGACTGAAATAACAAGGTTTTTATGGATTTGTTTATAGATAAGAGATGGGATATGGGAAGAAGAGATCATTTATCACATTTTAAGAAAAGATGATAAGGTCTGTACAAATTTTAGCATGTTGGGAAAGGCTATAAGGAGTTATTCAGTTTAGAATTCTAGAAAAAAATCACTTATGTGGTGAGGAAATAGAAGTAGAGAACAAAAACTCTGCATTGAATCAGAAACAATCGCAATATTGAATTCCGAAAATATTTACCTTTATCTTCAGTAGTGGATTCAATGTTTCTGGCTTCACTTTTTCTAGAACTGGTCTCTGTGCCAGTCTTTGTACCTCTTACATCAGAGCCTGAAGCTCTTAATCCTGAACCTTTTTCAGATCCCAGATTTTGTGATCCCAGATCTTTGCTACTTCTTTGTCCAGATTCTCTATAATAAGCAATAGTTTGACCATGTTATTTTTAGGGAATAGTATTTCCAAATTGTTATTAGCAGAAACTCTGTGCATAGTCAATAGATCTTTATAAAATGTTCACAATATTAATATGAGGTAACAGAACAGAATTAGAAGGGACAGGAAACCCTATACCAGTGGTTCTCAACCTGTGGGTTGGGACCCCATTTGGGGTCGAATGACCATTTCACGGGGGTCGCCAAACAACGCAGTCCACCATTTTTTCCCCCTTTTCCTTAGCTGTGCTACTCTCTTTTATTCTATTGGCTTTTGAAAGCCAATAGAATAGACTCTCTTGAATAGAGTCTAATTCTATTGGCTTTCGAAAGCCAATAGGAATTGTCCAGGCTGTCTCTGCCCTGCTGAGCCTGCCAAAAGTCCCATTCTGCAAACGGTGCTGCAAGTTGTCTGAAGCGAAGGTGAGCTGTCTGGAAGCTTCCACCCCTCCCTGCTGAGCAACTACTAAAAATGTAAGTAAAAGAGGGCCAGGGGTGGGAGGTGGGAGACCAGCGGATGCAGGAGGGTTGCTGGCATGCGTGGGGCCCGGCGGGTGCCTTACCTCCTTGGGCTGGGCCAGCTGGTGGCCCAGTTGGTGGTCGGCATGTGCCGTCTCTGCCGCTTGCCAGCTACACCTCGGCCGGCACAGGGGGCGGCACCACACATGCACAGCGTTCCCAGGCAGGGAAAGTCCTTACAACCGGTTGGGTAGTCCTCAACTTACGATCAGTTGGGTAGTCCTCGTCTTACGACCGGTTGGGGTCGCGGCATTAAAAAGGTTGAGAACCACTGCCCTATACCATTTCAGACAAATGGTTGTCCAATCTCTTCTTAAAAACTTCCAGTGTTGGAGCATTCACAACTTCTAGAAGGAAGTCATTCCAGTGATTAATTGTTCTAACTGTCAGGAAATTTGTCCTTAGTTTTAGGTTGATTCTCTCCTAGATTAGTTTCCATCCATTGCTTCTTGTCCGACCTTCACGTGCTGTAGAGAATAGGTTAACCTCCTTTTCCTTGTGGCAGCCCCTCAAATATTGGATCACTGCTATGTCACCCCTAGTTCTTATTTTCATTAAACTACACATAACCAGTTCCAGCAACCATTCTTTATATGTTTTAGCCTCCAGTCCCCTAATCATTTTTTTGCTCTTCTCTGCACTCTTTTTAGAATCTCAAAATCATTTTTACATTGTGGCAACCAAAGCTGGATGCAGCATTCCAAGAGCGGTCTTACCAAGGCATTACAAAGTGGTATTAACACTTCATGTGATCTTGATGATCTTGAACTATACAATTCTTAAAACATAGATTTAATCCCCTAGAATGCCATACCTTTAATCTTATGTTGTTCAACAGGAATAGTACATTTGCAGTTTTGACAATCTTCACTGGTTTTCATGTGTGAAAATGTGTGCTTGTTTAAAGTGAAAAAATATAGCACAGTATCCCACACTCAATCCATAGTCAGAGTTGTTACACTCATTTAGTTTGCTTGTTTTTGTTGGTTTGTGAATCAGTTACTGTGTGGATATTTCTAATCTAGAAATGCTAAGCCTGTTTGGCTAAAGCTTACAAAATTACCACTAATTTATGATAAAATTGAATTGTGGTATATACCCTTTTTTGCCTGATGGTTCCTTCATTCCTTTTCCTGATGCTTCTCCATCAATTAGGCGTCGATAAATTTCAATCTCATTCTCAAGACGGATCTTAATGTCCAGGAGGTGCCTGTAGTCTGCATTCTGACACTCCATGTCTTCTCTGATTTGTTGCACTTGGTTCTCCACACTGCTAATCTTTCCTTGTATTTTCAAGAGTTGGGCACAATATTGACCTTCTGTCTCTGCAAGGGTCCTTTCAAGTGATTGCCTCTGAAAGGGAACAGAAATGCAGGGCTTATTTCTGTACAGTCAGCCCTTCAATAGTTAAGTGTCCAGGTGGGAAGTCCCTTTGTATAAATTTATATTGACAAGAAATATCAGGCTGCTCACACCTAAGTATTTTGAGAAAAGTGATTTTTTGGCAATAGACTGTCATATCCTGAATAAATGCCCTATACTTCTTAAACTTTGGGAGTAATGTAATGTTTATTTGAACTCTTTGTAAGAATTTCAAGCCTGAGCATGGTTCACCAACAAAATAGAGTGGTACAATCCTTTGTACCCTATTCTATTTTATAAGGCTTTTGTTTCTAAAACCATGTGCATGCCAGTATGTTGTTTCCATGGGTTAGGTTCCATCTCAATCTTGTTGAGTTCCATAATCTGAATTGTTGTAACTAGATTGTCATTTTGTTTTTGAATGTTTGGGGGCACTTGAGTATATATAAAGCTTTACTTAAAAAAATAATCTTATGGCCCAGCTTGCCTTTCCTAATGTGATGCCATCTAAGAAAAGTAGCAGGAATTCTCCAGAGGTTCTAGTCAACACACATCTGATAAGCAATTGGCTTTGGATCTTGTGCATTACAGTTCCAACATATCTAGAATTGAGGTAATAATGGCAGTGCCAAGTGTTTACTATTCAGTAGAAGCTGGATGGGGTTGTATAAACCAATCTGCTGCTTGATATGTGAAACTCAGGGCTAGAGCATGTCCAGCCATTGGGCTCTCCAGCCTGTTTGAAGACATCCAACAAGGAAGAAATCCTCTAGCTATTTGGTTCCATAGTTGAGCTACTGTGAAATGTTAACATATGCTTCTTCTACTTTTCTACAAAGATCTGTCCGCCTGTAAATTTTGTTCTCAATTTTCTGCCTAATACATAGGAAGTATTTTCTGGAAATATTCATTTGTTTGATCTTTTTATTCTTTAAATTTGAGAATAAACCGGGAAGAAACTTAGGGTTTATTATCCCAGAATAACCAATATCCAATTGCACTGATAGCATTAAGATCTGTAGATTTCAACTCCCAGAATTTCCCAGTGAGCATGCCAGCTGCAAAATTCTGGGAATTGAAGTTCACATATTTTAAAGCTGCCAAAACCAAAAAACACTGTTTTAAGCAGTGCTTTTTTTCTAAAAAAAAAAAAAAAAAAAAGGTGCCGGAACTCACACATGTCATACAACCTGCCTTGCCTACTCTACAAGGTTCCATCCCAAAAAGGTGGTGGAACTCCATTCTGGGAGTTCTATGAGAAAAAAAGCCCTGGTTTTAAGTATAGGATTTTATAACTTTCTTCAATTTTCTGCCCCCCCCCACAAGTATCAAAATTCAATATCCATAATTTTCAATTAGCATTAAATTAAGAATCAATGTTATAATTATAATGGTTTATTTGGTGATAAAGACTGTCCTTACCAAAGAAAGCTGGGTTTTCATGTCAATCTCCAAACTCTGGAGAATATGTTTCAGGTCTGCAATTTGCTTTTTGTTAGTGGTGGTTTCTTTGGCACTCACGTTGATTGTCGTATTTAATTCTTTACTCTACAGTAATTCAAACATATGATTACATTTGAAATGACAGAAACAAGCACTAAGTCACTGATTGCATTTTTTCCATAAAATCTGCCAGCTGCCATCAGACACAGCATCCTGAGGGGTATCAAAACAAACTATGTATTCAAAGAGCATAGATGTTCAAAACTTCTTAAATGCTTGCTGCTGGTGGTAATGCCATCTTAGTGTACTTGAATCAGTTAGGATGCATGCATTTTTATTACACAGAATTATTGAATTAGAAGGTACCTTGGAGGCCATCTAACCCAATCCTCTCTTTAACACAGGATCAGCTAGGGTGATGTGACAGATCACCATCCAGACTCAGTTTGAAGGCTTGCAGTGAAAACAAACTGATATAATATGGAAACTTGTTTCAGTAGTTAGTAGCCTATGTAGTTATAATATTCCTCCTGATCTATAGTCTGAAAACTTTCTTGAAGTTTTAACCCACTATTCTGTTTCTTTCTTCTAAGGAAAGAAACTCCCCTCTCTCTTCTGTGTGACAACACTTCAGCTATCTGAAAATTTTCTAATTTAATATTTTGAACTGTGGTACCTGGAAGCAGATGTATTATTCTTTGTGGGGTCTGATCAGCAAAGAATGGGGTGGAACAATGACTTCCTGTGATCCAGATTTGTTTGATATGTTTTTATTTTGCCTTTTAAGTTAAGTAACTACAATAATTCAACAATGCTATAAAAATGAGACTAAAAATCTGTAAAAAATTGAGTTGGGCGTGATGGTTGTTGGCTATATAGACACATTTATGCAGTCTCCTTGGCCATAAAAGCTCATTAGGAAATAAAACAGTTAAAATATTGGCATCTAAAACATGAAAATATCAAGAAAAAGCTATAAAGAATGAAATGATTTTGAACCAACCATGGGGCTAAATTATATTGTCCTGGAGTTAACTGGCTACAGCTAGCTATAACTCAGCAGGCCCTGTTAATCTGATGAATGAAGGTACAGTTCCTTGCAGCAAATTTTTATGAGATAGAGGCAGTCCCTTCAGTCTCAAGTTCTTTGCCGCTACTAGTTTGTGCTGATAGAATATTTGGGAGGCTGTACACATTTCTTTCTTTGTAGATTGTGCCCTGCTGTGCCTTCTGTTATAGCAACCTAACTATATAGTTCATTGTAAGCTCTACAAACACCAAAAGTGTATTCTTGTATAGAAAAAATAATAACTTCTAAAAAAGCATGGAAAGGCTTCATTCCTTAGTGAAGCCAGTGCATTAACTGACCTGGCATCCAAAGGATGTTATCACTATAAATTCCTTCATTCTTGGGGAAAATGATCTTAGACATTTTTTAATATTAAAAAACCCCAGTAACATATTTTTAAAATAGAAATCTAGTGCTGGACATGGTACTTGGCTTTGTAGATGTCTAGAGACGTTTCCTCTTTGTTATTACCTTTTCAATGAACCAGGTTTCAGCATCTTTGCGATTCTGCTCTGCCAAAGCTTCATAATCTGTCCTCATCTTGTTGAGAACTGCAGTCAGGTCCACTCCTGGTGCTGCATTTATTTCAACATTTATGTCTCCAGCAACTGTGCCTTGCCAATTCTTCATTTCCTAAGTGCAAAAGACAGTGAGAAGGGGGGAAAAAAAGAGAAAGGAGAGATATTACTCCATTTTTTTTCACTGTACAATTAGTTTGGTTTGCCATTTAAATTTTTTGCATGTAAACCAACTGCCTCACTGTACACATCTTTATATATTAATATTTCCATGCAGGAATTGCAATGGAGAATGCAGTCTAGCAACGTGGACTGACAGCTGTTTAGTCTTTGTTTGAATACTTTTTTTAAAAAGTCCTACAGAATTAAAATTTCAGTAAAGCCCCTTTTCTAATTACTACTTCTGAGAGCCAAACGACTCCTAAATTTAACCATAGTGAATGCCACAAATCACATATTGTGATTACATTTCCCAGAATTTCTTAGAGGACATCAAGTTCCTGAAGGCTAATTAGATGTAATTGTGATATAAACTGCTTTAGAAACCTGGCTACCTTACCTCTTCATGGTTCTTTTTGAGAAAAGTCAGCTCTTCAGTTAGACTTTCAATCTGTATTTCCAAATCACTCTTAGACATATTCAGTTCATCCAGTAATTTTTTAAGACCATTGATGTCGGCTTCCACATTCTGGTGGAGGAACAGCTCATTTTCATATCTTGAAAAAAAAAAAAGAAGAAGACAAGAATATGCTTTGAAAATATGCCAACTTTGGCTATTGGTAGACCAAAATATTGAGAACTTGTGATAGAGACTTATTAATGGCTGGATTATTTGAATATGCTGAGGTCAAATCCTGGTTTTGCTTGCTTTTGTCAGCATTTGCACATTTTTAATTGGTTGCTCTTGGGCTGAAGAACCTACTTCATTCTAAAATCATCAGCAGCTAGTCTGGCATTATCTATCTGTAGAATCGTGCCGGCATTCCGAATACTTGCTGTGATGATCTGTGTGGAAGGAAGATAAAAAAGCATTTTAGCAG
The DNA here is from genome assembly GCF_016545835.1 of Crotalus tigris. NCBI lineage: Eukaryota > Metazoa > Chordata > Lepidosauria > Squamata > Viperidae > Crotalus > Crotalus tigris. The sequence continues at coordinate 768,667 of NW_024097068.1, forward strand.
GTTTATTTGCATTTTATAAAAGTGGATAAACTGAATCAGAAAAACCAAAGATACGATATATCTTATATTAATTTTTACAGAAAATCTAATTTTAAAGTAGTGCTGGCTTCCTCACCTGCTTGATTTGTTGAATTCAACTCCCAACATCCCAACGGCATGGAGATATTTACAGTCCACCACAACTGGGTGCAAATTTATTACAGGAATAATAATATTACAGGAATAAAGATAAATAGACTTCCATAATTTGTTCCTCAAAATAAACCTAGTCTGCTGTAATAGTGTGAATTGCACATTTCAACATTACCAGAGTGGGAAAGGCAATAAAACTGCATCTTGTAGCAAGCCACAAGTTCACTGTCCCTGAGTTAGGAATTATATGTTAAACTTTGTATTATGCTAAATATATAATGTAAAAACCTCTGTTGGTGTTGATTCAATTAAAACAGTACTTCTCATATTTTTTCCTTCATTACTCCAAACTGCTTATAAAAAAAATATTTATTTAAATATCCCTGTTGTGATGGAATAACGGCTTTCTGTGTTGTTACCCAAAGGATAACCACTTTTACCCAATGTTAGGTAATTCATCCAGATTTGGGAAATAAGCTTCAGTCCTCAAACTGCATTTGTGTACAGCATGTTAGGAGGGAAAATTTGAATTCTTCTTTAATGAAATACTTTGTGATAAGAAGAGTTTTCCTGAACAACAATTAAAAGGTGGCAGATCAATTTTGGCAATGACAAAAGGGGATTTTTATTGACAAGAGGAGAAGCAGAGATTAAAAGTCCTTGCAGACTGTGGTTCATTCCCTGCAGTAATACTGAAGAAATCAAATATACATAGGAACCTGCATATTATATTCTTTAAATCTATTTTAATTTTATCAGGATACCAACATAAAAATTACATGAAACAAAGCACTATGATCACCTGAAGTATCCAAATGAAGACAATTTATATTTGTAGATACTGTCTTAGTTGAGAAGTGGTTAGTAATTATATATTTCAAAATATTATTTAAATTATATTAAATTAAATCAATAAAGGGAGAGGAAGAAAATGATAAATGAGATGGTCATAATAATTATCCTGTAAAATTCCCATTAGCTTATTACATTTTGCATTTGCAATGAAAGATTATCTTATCTGAAATTATTTGGGTTGGTAAAACTATGTAAAAGAAGGAGTTTGGAAATAAACTTGCAGTAAAAGCAAAATAAAACAAAAGTTTGTTCTATTTTTCTTTTCTGACTTCCAGTATGTTTCAGACTAAAAAGAGGCCCAAAACAATAGACATTAGGAAAATGTAACATTTATACAGATTATGATATTTTTATAAAAACTGCGCTTTTAAAAAAATGAAACAAAAATAGTTTTACAATAACTGTAAAATCTTCAAACTGTAATAAGTTTAAACTAAAAATACCGCAATCCCCTGTGATATTGTATAAAATTGTTCAAATAAAATATTTTCTTGAAAGAAAGGAAATTCTTGGGCAAGGAACAAGGCAATTAACAAAAATTGAAAAATTAATAGGAGAAGCAGATTGTGAAACCTTGTATTTCCTAAACTGATGTATTTCCTAAAACATATATTTGATACTGGAATCAAATCAATCTGTCTGTCTGTCTCTATGGACTTGGATTGGATTCAATAGACAATTGGATTTATTTAAATCCTTTCTCTCATATGAAGGAAGCTGCTTTAAAAGTAGCTCATAGGTGTGTAACTTGTAAAATAAACTAATTTTACTGTTTTGTTGAGAGGGCTGTTATGGTAAAGTATCTATGTACTTTCAGTTTGCAAATAAATAAGTGAAAAAGTACACAGCTAGTTTTGCTACTAATTTATGATAATTGAAAACTTTACAAGATAAGCCATGAATAGCCCTTAAAACTAACAACCATCTTTCAATTATTGGCAGACATTGACATGATCTAAGTGTTGGCCAATTAATAGGTAGTTTGAAAAAGTTTGGCAAGTTGACATTGTATATGCAATGTATATCTAAAACAGTGGTTCTCAACCTGTGGGTCGGGACCCCATTTGGGGTCGAACGACCATTTCACGGGGGTCGCCAAACAACGCAGTCCGCGTTTTCCCCCTTTTCCTTAGCTGTGCTACTCCCTTTTATTCTATTGGCTTTTGAAAGCCAATAGAATAGAGTCTCTTGAATAGAGTCTAATTCTATTGGCTTTCAAAAGCCAATAGGAATTTTCCAGGCTGTCTCTGCCCTGCTGAGCCCACCAAAAGTCCGATTCTGCAAACGGTGCTGCACAGTTGAGTAGTCCTCGACTTATGACTGGTTGAGTAGTCCTCGACTTACAACTGGTTGGGGGGTCACGGCATTAAAAAGGTTGAGAACCACTGATCTAAAAGAACAAGTAGCTTGAACTGAAATCTCAGATTGCATGATAAAACATACAGTCTACTTTTTAGCAGAGACTCTAACTATATAAACAAAAGGCAAAGAGAACAGAGAGACTTTCCCCCTCTCATTTTCATTATTATAGAGCTTTGTGAAATTGATTGATAGTATGTTCAGGACAGATTAAGAAAAGATATGCAACCTATAAAAAAATCTTTTATTTGGGAAAGGGCTGTTTTTCCATTCACAGGAACTTTTGACTCCTCCATCTTCCACAGGTATTCACGATGGGAGTGGCAAGTGATGAAACATGCCACATACTTGCATTTTACACAAATATGAAAGGGCCGGACTTGCACTGTGGCATTATGACACATGTTTCATCATTTTAGTGTCATAGTGATTAACAACAAATCCTAAATCAGTCTTCTCATAAACTTAATAGTTCTCATGAATAATCTAAACTGGAACTCATCATAACATTTCTAGCTATTTTCTAGTCAGTCTCATTATTCGTACAAAAACTTGGCATTCCTTATTTTATCTGTTTGTGATAAGTATTTTTATTTCATTCTGCCTCCCACCCTCTGGACTCAAGGCACTATTTTATAACAGACGTATGATTGCAGTTGTTGGAAAAAGCATCTAGCTACAAAATTATGTTATGCTTTTTATGAAAATGTATTTATATGAAGAATAACATACATAGGGTTTTCTTTTATTTTTAATTTACACTGTTGAAAAAGGTTGAGTGGAATAGGATGCTGATGCTTTTTTCTGTGAAGAAGGGGAATTTTGTTACTCTAAAAGCTGTCTTAACTCCGAGGATGAATTAAAATTAAAATTAAAATTGAAATTCAATTTTTGCCCTCTTTGGTTAATTGGTTGGAGAGAAAAGTAATCAGTTCATAGTACTGTACCTCTCTATCTCAGCATTCTGAGGTAGGCAGCAATGAAAAAATCATGAACAGCTTTAAAAGGTTTTGAAGGAATTAGGAGGTAGAATTATGCTATAAATAGCTCTCAAAAGAATGCAGTCCAGTTTTTGCTGAAGAATCTTGGAAAATCTTTCTCCACTTTCCCTTCACCATGACAAAACACAATCTGATAACACACTTTTCCCATTGTGTCCCCATCATATTGCCTTTATTTTCCCTAAGCTCATGAATGAGATAGCTTTAAGTTGTCCTTAGCTCAACCAGTGTTAAAAATAAGATTCTCCTCCCACCTAATTCCAATATGCAAAGGTAAATCAAATGTGTATAAACTGTTGAGCTTTATAAAAAATTGCCAAATGGCTATAGTGACGAGGAACAGATGTAATAGAGGCGGATGGGAGACTGGCAATGGGGACAGCAGATGTCAGGCTGGATGGATAGATGACATTCCAAATCATTCACCTACTCCAATTACTCTCTCTCTCTCTCTCTCTCCCTCTCTCTCTCTCTCTCTCTCTCTCTCTCTCTCTCTCTCTCTCTCTCTCTCTCTCTCTCTCTCTCTCTCACACACACACACACACACACACACACACACAAAGGCACACACACCAATTTCAACAGAAACAGAATTTTGTGGGATGAAGCTCCCAAACACTGATAGATTCTGGCATGTGGCTCTGCAGATTACATTGTCTGTTTGCTAAACAACCTGAACTGGTAAAATAATTCCTTATTTGATTTTTCAAAATCCATTGAAGAACTGGCTTACCTTATTTCGAAGGTCTTCAATAGAAGAATTATATTTGCTATCATTGTAGAGTCCTTCATTAATATGTGTTGCAGATTTCTGATACCAATTTCTGATTTTTTGCTCAAGATCACCATTTGCCTCTTCCAAAGCATGCACTTTAGCCAGGTAGGAAGCCAAGCGGTCATTTAAATTCTGCATGATTTCTTTTCCCCCTCCAGCTAGAAGACCAACATCACCACCAGCAGAACTAGAGTTGTAGATGTGGAAGCAACTACCAGTGCCACTACCACCAGTTCTACCCCATCCTGATCCAGAGTCCCAAACTACCCCACTACTAAAGCTTCTGGTGCTGGATCCTCCACCAGACCCATATATACTGCAGCTAGAAAGTTTAAGAGGTGCCCCACTACTGCGAGAGGAAGAAGTCTGCCTAGATCCACAGGCAAAATAAGACATGATGTTCAGTAGGTTTCAAGAAGAGTATGAAAATGAGCCAGTGACAATTAAGAAGAACCTGAATAATAAAGAATAATCTCCAAGCTTTTATATGTCAATTTTTAAGGGCGTGTTCTTTCATTGGAATGTCATTTCATACCTACATTGTTTGGCCAATTTATCATTTCAAACCCGTTTGACGGATGGCTATTAATAATGAGACCTGATATTCCATCCTGCTGATTTCCCCTTGGGCTAATTGTCATTTTTTCCTTTTTTTTTTTAAGGTGGAGAATGGGTGGATTTGACCAGACCAAAACTTTCATTAAGTTTTCAACAAGATTGAGTAATTATCTACATCTCAGTCTTTCCATCATTTTAAAAGCTCATTGTTAATATACATATTTTCAGATATATGTGCATTTATGAAGTCAAGTCTTTCATAATAGGAGGGTGTACAAACCTTTTTTGAGGAGAGTGTTTTCTCTTTGTTGTTTTTTCACCCTGGGTGTTGGTACAAAAAGCTATGTGACTTGGTTTATTTCTGGAAAAGCATCCTTACGTTATTTTAATGTATTTTTTTTGTTGTGTGAAAGCTATTTCAGTAAGAACTTTGTTAAATACCAGCGGTTTTATTTCTTGCCATTTTTTCTTTCCTTTTCATTTTGTTAATGATCCAGCAGATGAAAGACATTTCAATAGCTAGCTTAATCAAATGGAAAAAAATATAAAAGTTTTGACTAAAAGCTCACAATTGAAAAAAGTCAAGCAAATAAGGAGATTATTTTTTATTACATCAAGTAGTCTTGAAAATACAAATGATATCTCCTATTTAAAAGCAGTGGTTAATTTCTGAGAAGAGCCAGTCAGAAGGTTTTGCAAGATACTGAGTATTAATATTAGAATAAATGTAGCCTAGGCCTAGAAAAGGTGAAAAATTACTGAAGCATATTTTCTTTAACCTATGTCAGACTCAGACTTCATGGTTCTTTTGCCACAAAGCTCCAATCTTATTTTGGATTCTTCACAATGCAACAATAACATTGCAATAATATATATCAATATCCCAAAATGGCTATTATATAAATTATCAGAAACAAGGGTTTCTTATATCTCTGAATTGCTCAGAATATACTCCATGATAACTATGTTCTGTGTGAGCATTTAATGGATTTTAAACCTATGTTAATCTTGAGTTAATTCAGCAAAACCATTTTATATACTCAGTATTGAAGCAAGCCCTGTGCAATAATCAATTATGTTCAAAATTAATATGATCAGTTATAATAAGGATATTGAGCTCTGGATGTTCAATGCAATCTTTAAATGTGAGTCCGTTTATACAACATAAAAACTTTATATGTTTCAAGAAGCCTATTAGCTTCATAAATGAAATAGACTCCCTGCAGCTTGTTTAACGAACTATGCATTTCATAACAGATTTATAGGTGAATTCTAATCAAGCATGAAAACTACAGATATGCACTGTTTTTAATCTAGATTTTAAAATTAAATATCCATCATTTCAATTCCTAGTCTGGCAATCTCCAGGTAGATTATTCCATAACAATCCAAATATCTTAATTGTCTTCAGAATGGGGATTCTGTGAGATGCAACACAGAAATCTGAAGGGCATCCAGGTAAGGCTCTTATAGCACAGTCCAGATCTCAAAATATGATTATGTACTTTATGACCAGCTCTTATTCACCATATAATACAGGATTCCCTAGTGTTATATTTATCAAAGGTCATTAAGCCATAAATCATGTTTTACAAATAGCAGTGATGGTGTTCATGGCACAGGAAACCAAAACCAAATAGATCACAAAATAGTTTAAAGAACCCAGTTACTTTTGTCACCCTTTTTTGATTCTGAGTAAATGTAGTGGTTATTACTCAGTTTAGACAGTTGACTATAACTTGAGCAATATCTTGGATATAAAAGCAAGAATATTGCTCTCATTCAGACTTTTCAGCCACAATCCACAGATAAGATGCTCTAGAGCAGTGTTTCTCAGCCTTAGCAACTTTAAGATGTTTGAACTTCAATTCTTTCAACATGTTGACTGGAAAATTATAGGACTACAATTTCTAAGGTTGAGAAACATTGCTCTAGAAAGTACTATTGATCCAAAGTGGAACATTTGACTCACATATATTTTATGTTTCTTTTGATCCACATATATTTTAAAGGCTTATAGAATATAGATTGCAGTTATTCAAATTATGACAGCTTTCCATAAAATGCTGTTTAATTGTTCAATAAGATTACTGATATGATATTAATTATAATTTTGCATGAATGGACCACCATAAATCAGAATCCTGGCAGATAGAATTTGGATAATTAACGTGATTGCTACCTGATAAAACAAATATCTCTGTCGTGCATTTGACTGGACTCTAATTTTTGCTGCTTTATTGATGACTGGCAACTACTGACATACACTGTGAGCAATACAGTTTATAAGTAAGTAATATGAATCTTGAAAGTTTTTGCTGCAACATGCAATGTTTATTGAGGAATGCCAAAAAAGAAATCAACATTTTCATTCTAGAATTGCAAAGAAGAAATACACTCTGAAAAGAGTTGCAGAAGCTAAGAAAGGAAGATGATCCTATTTGGGAAAGTAGCTGTCTGTTTCTATCTGTGTGCTGTGCTTTGAAAGACTTTGTAGTAAAGCTGAGGCTGCTTATTTAATGTGCTTTTCTTCAACAGATTGAACACGACTTGAGACAACTTGGTCACCAATTCTGTCTTCCACTATGGTCCTGATCACTCTTGTTTTTTGGGGGTCTGTAAAGAAAGAATTCAGAGATTTAGGAGAAAAATAATTATTTTTAATTCTAAGTCAATTTCACAGGAAAAAAAGGTGTGGTTTAGGAAAAGGGGAAGCTGTCCAGTGTTGATTTATTGAGTCTAGTTTGTTTTACAGCAAAGAAGAATCTTTCACAATCTCATTCTGAAAATCTAAGGATTGAACCTGGCTTTTTGTGCAGGAAATTCATAGCCCTGTACTGCATTTCAATCTTCCCCAAATAAATCTCAGTAATTAAATAAAATATTTATGACTAAAATATTGGAAGCTAACTCCATCAACAAAAATTTGTACAAAGCTTGATAGTCTTTTGGCCATCAATATGTTTTAGAAATGATGGGAAAGGAATGATAGTTGACCCCGATAATTCCTTTTATAGAAGAAGATCTTATAACTTTCATTTTGGATAAAGGGTTGATTAAAAGATTATTTTTTACCAAAAAAACCCCATGTCCACTACTCTTAATATATATATATATAGTATATATAATTTGCCTGATGGAGCCAATTAAGTGCAACAGCTGGCCCATTCTGATGGCATTTCTTTATCATTTTGAAGCAGTCCAGACACGCTGAATAATATTTTCTAAGGAATCCCAGAGCTAAACTAATTTGAGATTTTTTTAAAAAAAAATCCCAGTGAAAGCAATGGCAAATAAATGCCTTATAGTCGACTAGTAAGCTAAATAGGCACATCCATTTAAATTGAAAGTTAGGTAGCCCTTAATTTTGTCTAAAATATATATTGGCTATTAGAATAGGGAAAATCTGGTGTCCTAGAATCAGTCTGCAAATATTACATATTGTTTATGTATTGATTAATTAATGAAATCTAACATATTTTTAAAATGTGTTGCACTTTAATATTATCCAGGCATGTACCTTAAGGATACTGAAATAAACATTACAGTACCCATCTCAACTCTTCGTGTAGAAGGGAAAACTGAGCTAACACATGAAGAAAATAGGAATTCCATTTGCCAGATCCATGGTTTCAGTATCCACATTGTACAGGGATAATCCATAATATATATCTCATGGAAAAAACACTTTGGTTTTGGGAGTTTCTTTACTTTCAAGTTCCAAATATTTGCTGGCCTTTATCTTGCGCATTTCTACGCCATATGTACATTACAAAAACTTGTAGTGTAAGTTTAGGTTTTTGCAATTCTTTTGTTTTAATAGGGAAAAAAATTAACATTTTTATGTTTCAATGGATAGCAAGATAACACTGTTTATCAAAATATGGAACTAAATATATATAAAATAAGCAAAATGTATTACCTCTGGTATTGTTTCCAGATCCTAATTTATCTGTCTGTCTAGAATCTCCAGAACCTTTGGACTGGGACTGAGCGGTGGCATGTTCTTGTCTTTTAAACCTTTGATCTGCAGATTCCCCACTTCTAGATTGAGAACCAGAAGGTCCTGATGGTGATTCCCTGGCTCTTGAATCTGAAGATCCCAAGGCTTTAGATCCAGAACTGAAAAATGATTGGTCTCTAGATTTTAAACCTTTGGATTTAACTTCTGAAAGTTGTCTCATGTCTCTTCCTCCTGAAGTTTTATCAGCACTTTCAAAATTATTATAAAAGTAGAGAGAGAAAGAGGAAAAAAAACTGTAAAATGTGATTCTTTTAATTTCAGTTTTTGGGTAGAAATGATCAATGCAATTTACTGTATCTTTTTTTATTGATTGGGGTGGGATGGGACAGTTCATTTCTATTTCATGTTTTAAAATTGAAAATACCTTTTATAATTTAAAATAACTAGCAGATGAGAGAGGCTACCGTGCTCTGTTCTCAATCGTCCAGTATAGAATGATATTAAAATTAAGGAAAAATGAAACATTAAAACATCTGAGAAAGAGTCTTTGATGAGTGTTTGAGGAACTACAGGTTTGCAAATACTGATTGACTCTAGCCTACAACATCTTCAGTATGGCTATTAGACAAAATTTATTGTAGATCACCCACATCTGAAGTGGTATACATTTTGTTTTTTTTTCAGGGAGAAACTCAGGTTAGGCAAAATAATTATTTTTTTTAAGAAATACAGTATTCTCCAAATTTTTCTTACCTTTCACTTCCATCAAGGAGGCTTCGGTAAGTGTCAATCTCATTTTCCAAACGGATCTTAACATCCAGGAGCTGTTCGTATTCTCGGTTCTGACACTCCATGTCATCTCTTATCTGCTGTACTTGGCCTTCCACACTGCCAATCACTTCTTGTATTTGGGACAGTTGGGCACAGTACTGACCTTCTGTCTCTGCTAGAGTGGCCTCAAGAGATTGTTTCTGATGGAAAAATAGTATGAAAGCAAAATGAACATTGTATAAATGCAAAACATAACTGAGTAAGTTTTTTTTTCTATTATCAAGAGCAATGTTTCCTCGGAAACAGTCTAAACAAACTTTTGGGCTGCATGGAAAGTTTAACCAAGTCTTTTTTGTTTTTATGTTTTTTTAATAATATATATATATCTCACACACACACACGCATACACACACATTTGTGTGTATATATATATATACAAATGTGTTTGTGTGTATGCGTGTGTGTGTGTGAGAATGATTTTCTGATGTGTGAACTTCAATTCCCAGAATTCCACAGCCACTATGCTGGCTATGGAATTCTGGGAGCTGTAATGTACTCAAAATTGCTGAAGTTAAGAAACCTGCACTAGTGTATCATTTGTCAAATAGCATTGATTCATATATTTCCCTCATAACCTGCATTTGGACGCTATATTGAATATGAATAAACGTAGCTTTTATTTTTCAGATATAGAATTTGTTATCCTAATAAAGTTAGGTATATTTCATATGATTGACACCTAACCTGAGGTAGGTTTGAGCATGTTAGAATTCTTAGAAAAAATAGACAAGAATGTGTTCTTTTCTGCAGCAATTAGTATGAGTCCTTGGTGAATAAGCAAGTAAGATATTACTCTACAATTTCACTCAAAGCCATTTTTGGTGTAGTGTGTTCCATATGAATAATTTCAAATTTCAACTACTAGACAACCTCTTGGGAAAGAAAAAATTGAGATAACCTGATTTGGTTGATGATCCCATGAATGGCGTTTGAAAGGCTTACATGCCTATATCTTTCTTTGTATTTACACATAGAGATACAGGTGTGAGGACATATGAGTGAAAAGTTGAGTCAAGGAAGAATTCTTAGTTATTATAGAGCTGTTGTGGGTCTTCATCTCTGCTGGAAGTTGAAAGGTTAATTGAACAATCTTGTGCTTCTTTGGAGTTAAAATGAACCACCTCTACTATTGCTTACTAGATTATGGAGTAGCACACTAACATTACTAAGCATGCAGTGCTAATATAGTCTCTATGGATTTCAAATCAGTGGTAGACAGCTGTGTTTAGCCATCTAGATGTTGGTGGATCCAAATTCTGATAAATTCCATCTTCATAGCAGTTATCAGAGATAGTGGGAGTTGTATTCTAATAATACTTGATGGTTACCTTGCATGACTGACAATTTCTCAAATTGTCAAGAATTAGAGAGGGAAGCCTGGTAATTTGGGCTGGTTGCAAGCTGGAATCTAGAACAAAGGGATTTACTCCAGTTCACATGCTACAACTTCTTTATCTTAAGAGAAGATTAAACATTTAATTAATCTATAAACTTCTGTTAAAACACTTCTGAAGAAAAAAAAATCTACCAGTGATAGTTGAGATTGGAGTTCAATTTCAAGACCCTGCAATGCGCGTTTCATTTCAGTAATCTCGCTCTTGTTGGTACTGGTTTCCTCAACGCTGGTGTTGATCTGCCTGTTCAGTTCTTGGCTCTGAAATATATCAGAATTTGAACACAATTAATTAAAAAAATGTTTTAAAAGAAGAATCTCCATGAATTAGGATCTAATTAGGATCTATTTCACCTGCTCATGGAACCAAGCCTCAATATCCTCTCTATTCTGCTCAGCCAGAGTCTCATATTCACCCCTCATCTGATTGAGGAGAGTAGTCAGGTTAACTCCGGGTGTGACATTCATTTCCACATTGATATCTCCAGCTGCAGTAGAATCATTCATTGAAACCATATCCTGTATCAGGAAGAAAAAATAACTTATTTCTATTTTTAAAAATTAAGACAGACTTGGAATGTTTTGATTGAGTCTATCTCATTTTGCTTGTATATGTTCAGAAATCAATGTCTAACACACTTGGAAGTACACAGCTCTTGTTTATAATATCACGAAGCTGTGAATGTATAGCACACATGTTCATGTTATGCAACAATTCAATAAGTGTATTAAAACTTTCAGACAGTCAGAAAAGCCTGTAGCATTTAGAGGAAATACTTGGCAGTTTTACTTTAGTATTTTGGAATTTTCATTTGGCATGTGCTTGTATATAAGATTAATATAAATCCCTATATTGAAAATTGAGACAACCAATGATAGTTTCAATTTTCATTTCTAGAAAGATAAAAATTTTAGTAACATTATCCAGATATTTCAATGTATTAAATTTAAAAATCAGGAGATTTAATACACAAGATAGCAAATTTTAAACAAAATGTATAATCCCTAAATTGCAGTGTGTTTGTTGTTGGAGGTGGGGAAAATTAAATCCATCTCAACAATGTGCAGGATTTGTCTTTGATGATTGTAAGTAATTGTTTAGACTGAATTTGACAACCTAATACTCTCCTGAATATATGTAGAGTTACTTGGGCTCTGGATTGCAGTAGTGTCTGAAGTAACTATGAACCATGAAATCTTCTATTCTACTTGTCATTTGAAGTCTGTAATAATATTGTGACATGCTATAGCAATCTTCCCCTCCCACATTCTCATTCTTCACTAAGGAAAAAATAAATTGTGATGGTAGATTTTCTGAGAACCCCTATAGGGCAAAATTAATACAACTGGTATTGGTCCAAACTCCAGAAAGATGTGGCTCAAATCCAAAGTGGATCTCGGGTGGGGGAAATATGTCAGCACTCCTCCCATTTTGTATTCTATTCATGATTGACATGAACATCTTGTTTATACACAACTAGAGTTGGATTAGGGGGATTATTGTCTTTTTTTTTTTTTTTTTTTGCTGAGACAATCCAGTTCAATCCTGTCCAATTCTCTTAATGCAGCCAATGAGAGTTTTGCCAAGTAGCATCTGACACTTTCACGAATTGTTTTTTGTTGACATATATTTATTTGTCCCTTGTTTTGTGTATGAATGAGCCCTGAAATACCTCCTCATGATTTTTCTTCATCTGTTCCAGCTCTTCAGTAAAGCTGTTAATCTGCACTTTAAGATCACTGCTTGTTATCTCAATTTCTTCTAGGGCCTTTCGTAAGCCATTGGCATCCATTTCAACACTTTGGTGGATGGCCACTTCATTATCATATCTAAAAGCAATTAAATATATTGTCAGCTCCTGATCCATCTGAAGAAAGTGAGGAAAATATATATTCCCTCTTTCACCTTTGGTCTTCATTCAATGCTTTTTTCAGCTCTTAAAGAATGTTTATTTTAGAACAATAGCCCATATTTGTAACAGCTATGTCACTGTTAAGTGACAAGGAATAAAATGGAGAGCTGGGGAGGAGTTACCTTATCAACCCACTGCTCAGCAGTATGGAGCAATAGAAAAGGTATTTGCTGCACTACCAATGACCTTTTTATTTAGAGTAGGTAATTTGCATTGTGGTGGCTCTGACCTCTTGCCACCATGGAACCACGTCATAGGGTACTTTGTAGCCATAGCAACTAAGAATATTCAAAAATACATCTCACTGAGTTCAGCATTGCATTCCTCACTCTCTCTCATATAGACAATTATAGTCCGCAGTGATGATCATCAGTCTGCCCACTTGCATCACCGATATATTTTCTCTAAACTTAATAGTAGTTTGGAATTTGCTTGTATTTTTTCTATTTTAACTATAACAAGCAAAGCCCTTTACTTTAAGTGCATCCTTATAGATCATGAAGAAAAACAGAATATAGGAAATATGCTAATTTCCCTCCCACTTACTTGAGTTTGAAATCAGCACCAGCCAGCCTAGCATTGTCAATCTGCAAAATCAGTGTTCCATTGTCTATTGATGTAGCAATTATCTAAAAGACATAACACAAAAAGTTTATTTAACATAGATGATTTCAACAACTTTAATATTGCAATCCCACTGCATAATTTTCTGAATTGAGCATAAAAGCAAAGCTAGGATATGGGCCATTTCATCTTCAGTATATAAATTCTAAATGAGCATATTAGCAATAGCAATAGCACTTAGATTTACATAGCACTTCATAGTGCTTTGCAGTCCTCTCTGAGCAATTTACAGAGTCAGCAAGTTGCCCCAAACAATCTGGGTCCTCATTTTACCAGCCTCGGAAGGATGAGTCAACCTTGAGCCCGTGAAACTCGGACTGCTGAACTGCTGGCAGTTGCCAGTCAGCAGAAATAGCCTGCGGTACTACATTCTAACCACTGCACCATCACAGTTTATTAGAAATGGAATTAGGTTAATATACTTAATACTTCAATTGTTGATATACCTGGTTAATATAAATGTATTTTATATAAGTTTTTTTTTCTTGTATTCAATTGTTTTGATTCTTAGGAACAGCCTAGACAAGTCCCTGAAGTTTTCTTGGCAAGATTTTTCAGAAGTGATTGCCATTGCTTCTTTCCTAGGGCTGAGAGAGAGTGACTAAGGTCACTCAACTGACTTTGTGGTCAAGGTGGGACTAGATCTCTCAGTCTACTGGTTTCTAGCCCTTATGCCTTCACCACTACCCCAAACTGGCTCTCTGTTGCCACATAAAGAGGATAATGAGTAAATGTCAGATTTATTTCAGGTAATCAGATTGCATAATTCAAGAACTTTCAATAAGATCTCATCCAAAACCTAACAGGGCCCTTTGTTCTTTCCTGAACTCAAACATTACCTTATTACTGCCATGTTATCCCGCTGTCATAAACTGTGAGAAATAACAGGGGTGTGGCATTTACTTTAACCTTTTTTTCTTTAAAGGAGGTTGACTAACATTTCAGCCTTATCCATGAATAAATATATATTTCAGCTGGTTTAGTGAAACTGAGACTGTATTGATGAAAGCAATAAAATTTACTGCCTTGCATCAAATCTATTAAAGATAAAAGAGTCCAAAGAGGAGGTATTTGCAACTGGGAGCTCTACCTCATACATTCTCTGTTCCCCTTGCAAAGAATATGCTCCTCTCCTGCAGAATATTCCTCAGATATTTCTTGGTCATTAAACTTGGCAACAGGAACTGCCTGCTGTTAATGAACATTGGAAACCACTCCGGCTCATAATCTCCTAAGACTAAAATGGCACGATCATACAGTAAACGATAAAAAAGGCTTAACCTATTAAACTTCTTTCTTACCTGATTCCTAAGGTCATCAATAATTGCGTAATATTCACTATAGTCTTGTTGTTGTCCAGCTTGGTTTCCTGCTCCAAACATTTCATACCATTCTGCAATTTTGCCTTCAAGTTCACTGTTTGCCTCTTCCAGTGCTTGGACATTTCCAAGGTAAGTTGCTAAGCGGTCATTAAGGTTTTGCATTGTTTGCTTCTCATCACCTGAAAGAAGGCCACCTTCACCACCTGCAAAGCTACCAAATGCTCCACCTGAACCAAAGCTACCAAATGCTCCACCTGAACCAAAAGTGCCCCATCCAGCACTCAAGGTCCTCGATCTGCTGCCTCTACATGCTAGGCCACCAGAACTTGACCTGCCCCTGCTGTCTGCCCCTCCACCAAAGTTGCACATGCCCCATGCTCCACTGCCACTGCCACCACTGCTGCAACCACTACCAACAAGCCTGCTACTTGATCTACTGCTAAAGCTACATGATCCACCACCAGACACTCTTGTTCCTCCTCGGCTGCTGCGGGAAGAAGAGGCTTGTCTGGATGACTGGCTCAAGAAGCTCATGATTTCAGGAAAACAGAAAGGATCTTCCTTTTGCAGAAATGCAGCTCAGGTTGTCTTTGGAGAATGGTTTTCTACCCTTTTATATGTCAGTTTAACACGGCATCATAGGTGCAAATGTATGATAATTTTTTCAACAGATTAGCCAAGCCCATCATTAAATAATTAAAATAATTATTAGATAATCCTAATACATATATTTAGGCTCTCCCCTTGATTATTCACTTGTTGAGATGGAAAATAGGTGGAGTAGTCTGGGTCAAACCTTTCATTATAATTCAAACATTTTTTTCCCTAAAACTTGTTTAAAAACTTTCCTTTTCATATTTTTGCTTCTTCTTAATTCAGTGCAACATATGTATATTTAAACTCTATTTTTATTTTACCATATCTGTTCTTCCAGTATAATATGATGCTATACTTTCCAGAGAAAACCAGCTGAGGTGTAAAATTTCTGTTTGACAATGAAGGTTCTGTGCCATATTAGACTAATCTCTAATAAATGAGGCAAATTGTTCTTACATGTAATCATATTTAGGCAATGGTGGGATTCAGATATGTGAACAACCGGTTCTCTGTGCGGGTGCCGCTTCCAGAAGTCCATTCTGGGCCTGGGCAACAAGAATTAGCTACCAGTTCTGCCGAAGTGGTGCGAACCAGCTGAATCCCACCACTATATTTAGGGATAATTCCAAATCATTTTGCTATCATTAATAAGATTATAGCATAGGCATTTTCTAGCATAGGCATTTTCTTAATATATTGGAATTAATAAGCATTTATATATGATTATAATTAATATTAATAAATAGTATATTCTAATTTAGCAAATAAAAGAACTTTCACTGACTTTCAATTGAAATAAAGCATACTAAAGATTTTATTTTATTTTTTAATTACATTCTAATGCGAGTCCATCCTATTCAAGCAGCCCATTGAAGAATGTGTTTCATTTTTACACTAGCTACACAGAAGCTGGCTACTCTAAGAGTTACCTAATAGAAAGAGCAGAACAATGTAAAACTCAGCTAATTTGCCTGAGTATCCCAGGAAATACAAGGCTAATATATTTCATTTTGTTAGTTATGCGTTTAATCATTTTCCTCTTGTGTCCCATTGAAAATAGAATTTTAAAGAGCTTTTAGAGATCTTTAATGCTATGGAATATCATACTGCACTTCTGAACAAACATATGGAATGTTATACATACCGTATATTCCAGCATATAAGACGACTTTTGAGAGCGTCAAAACAGCCTCCGAACTCGGGGGTTGTCTTATACGCCGAGTCGTCTTATACACCGGAAATAAGGTAGTTTCTGGCATATAAGATGACTTTCTAGACATGTGACTCGGCATCAATCGTCTTATACACCAGAAATAATGAAGTTTCCGGCATATAAGACGACTTTCTAGGCATGCGACTCGGCGTCGATCATCTTGCAACTCGGCGTCGATCATCTTGCAACCCGGCATCGAACTAGGGGGTTGTCTTATACGCCGGGTCGCCCTATACGCCGGAATATACGGTATCTTCCTTTATTTTACAAAGCTATTAACACATTTTTTGCAGCAAGCTTTTGTGAGCTTTTTGAGGTAGTCAAGGTGAAAAAACGGGAGTTGCTACAGAAATCGAAAAGTACTTTGTTGTGGTTAGGGCAATGTAACAAAACCTTGAAAGCCTGTCAAAACCTCTGTCTACTTCAAATTATACCTAATACAGTCAAGGTACAGTTGTTTTGATTTTCTTTCTCACACTTTCTACTATCTTTTCTGTAATTATTCAACATTCATTCCAGCACACCTGTAGAATTCAAATGTCCTTGTTTGCTCTATTTTTTCAGTTCAGGTACTTCTATTTTCCCAATTAATATGCAGATGATACCACTCTAATGGCAGAAAGTGAAGAGGAACTAAAGAGCCTCTTGATGTGGATGAAGAAGGAGAGTGCAAAAGTTGGCTTGAAACTCAACATTAAGAAAACCAAAATCATGGCATTCGGCCCTCTCAATTCCTGGCAAAAAGATGGGGAAGAAATGGAGGTAGTGACAGATTTTATTTTTCTGGGCTCCAAGATCACCTCAGATGGGGACTGCAGCCAAGAAATTAAAAGACGCTTGCTCCTGGGGAGGAAAGCTATGGCAAATCTAGATAGCATACTAAAAAGCGGAGACATCACCCTGCCAACAAAAGTGCGTATAGTCCAGACCATGGTTTTCCCAGTTGCAATGTATGACTGTGAAAGTTGGACCATAAGAAAGGCTGAGCATCAAAGAATTGAGGCCTTTGTACTATGGTGCTGGAGAAGACTCCTGCGAGTCCCTTGGACTGCAAGGCGTTCAAACCGGTCAGTCCTAGAAGAGATCAACCCCGACTGTTCTTTAGAAGGCCAGATCCTGAATTTGAAACTCAAATACTTTGGCCACCTAATGAGAAGGAAGGACTCACTGGAGAAGGGCCTAATGCTGGGAAAGATTGAGGGCAATAGAAGAATGGGACGACAGAGAATGAGATGGCTGGGTAGAGTCACTGAAGCAGTAGGCGTGAACTTAAATGGACTCCAGAAGATGGTAGAGGACAGGAAGACCTGGAGGAATGTTGTCCATGGGGTCGCGATGGGTCGGACATGACTTCGCAATTAACAACAACAACAAAGTACACTACCACTACCATTCGACTACAGTTTTTAGGAGCATATCTTCCTTTTTCAGAATTTTGATTAGAGAAAAATGAAGCCAGTTGAACTCTATTTAGTCTTAGTGTCCAATGCTGTTTTGAGGGCTATTGGAAGTGATTCATTCAAATAGGATTCACTCAATTCACTCATGGCATTAATCCTTAATTAATAAACTTTAGATTAGATATTGATATTGGATGTTGACCAGCTCTTAGGTATTTGGAAATAATGGAATAAGTCAAATGGTCTTGCTCCAAAGATTTAAGATTAAATCACTTAAATCACTTAGAGGATGGTTAAAATATTTTTTTAATTTTTATTTGACAGCAAGAGGTAACATATGGGTAGTTTGATCATTACATTCTATAATAAAATAAAATGTCTTATAGGCAAATATACTGCCCAGTTTCAAGGTCAAAATATTATTTCTTGACAAGTATACATGGCTCCCCATCTCCCACAAATTGATTATAGATGGCATATTAAAGCATGCTACAAAACCAATTCAAAACAGGGAAAGGATTAAATATAAATAAAAAATAGACTACAAGCAGGAGAATATCACATATAATAAATCCAATTATTTTGATTCAAGTACAATTTTTGCTTAGCAAAATACTTTTCTGTTCACTGCCCCTGTCTGTGGATGGGAACTGTCAGAGGCCAGTAGCTGCTGACATGATTACTATATATGGGCTAAAATACAGGATAATTGTAACTGCTTTCAGGGAGCAGATCAGGTTGTTGCTTTTCATCCCACCAATTAAGTTCTAGCCTGAAATGACTGTTGATGACTTAAATCTCTTTTTTTCTATTAAAACAATGTTCTATGTAGTGTAACACAGCTTTTTGCAAACCCTGAAAGATAAATTCATGGTTTTAAATCCCCAAAACAAGTTTTTTAACCTATTACTCATCCCTCAACTGTAGTCATCACATTTGAGAAAGAAATAAGTATCTTCTGTGTAACTTCTGCCCCATTTCACTTAAAATCTGATTCCATCATCTGACTAATAGGTTCACAAGGGCAAGATATTACACCTATAGTGAAGGCCATCTCATATTTAACAAAAGAACCTCTGTTAACCCTGCTTATTCTCCAGATTTCATGTCTGTCAGCAGTATATATATGAGAATTGGTTCATTGAATATATGCAGATAGGCCCTCTTTAACAAAACCAAAAGGTTTCCAATCCCCTCCCTTGTATGACCATGAGAAAATGAATGACATTTTTGCCACTCTAAATTTGTCCACAGGTATTGGTGCTTCATCTGAAAATGTGGTGAAACCCTTGTGTTAAGACCTCAGTTTTCCTTCCAATAAGTATTACTAAACAGAATTCTAAGAGACTTGCTTTCTGGATTAGCAGTTTCCTATCCCGACTGCTAGGGAGAAATATCAGATAATATGGATCAGCATTTTTGCTGATTTTACATTTCAGTCTTTTTGTAGAATACAATGTAGAATACAATACAACCTGTTATATTGACCTAGTACAGTAGTGATGGATTCACAATAATAAATTATTAGAAAATTGTTGAATTTTAGTACTAAAGTTAATCTGGTTCTATCTTTTGCTCAGCACAGTGATTTTACAATGACAGCCCCTAGGTGTAAAGCCATTTAAATAAACACATTCAGTAAAGATTGGTATATCTCTTGAGTACTGGTATCAAACATTTCATGCTGTTAAGTTATTGTTCCTGAAGTTTAGGCTGTCCAGATTTTGAAACTCGATATCCCTCTCCCTATTGTCATTCCATGGATGAGAATCCTTGAGGGGAAAACAACTCAAGAAGCTTGGGAAATTTTGAAAAGTGAGATAATAAAAGCCCAGTCTAGCACAATACCAACAAAGAAGAAAAATAACAGCTGTAAAAAGAAACCAGCATGGCTGCATAAAGAACTCTCTGATAAATTGAAAGATATAAAGGACAAGTATAAAAAGATGAAAGAGGGGCACATAACTAAAGCAGAATATAAGTAAATAGTCTGAACCTGCAAAAATGAAATGAGGAAAGCTAAGGCTCAAAATGAACTAAGGGTTGCAACCAAAGTCAAAAATAACAAAAAAAGCTTCTTTCAACATGTAAAAAACAAGAAAAAAGTGAAGGAAATGATTGGTCCACTAGTGGGGGAAAGTGGCAAGAAGGTGACAAGCAACAGGGAGAAAGCAGAACTATTTAATTCATCTGTCTTTACACAAAGGGAAAAAACAGTCCAACCTATCAAAAACAGTACCATAAAAAATAGATTAGAAACACGTTAACATAGGCAAGAAAATGGTAAGTGAGCACCTGTCCAGCCTAGATGAGTTCAAATCACCAGGACCAGATGGATTACACCCCAAGGTTCTCAAGGAACTGGCAGATGTGATCTCAGAACCACTGAACTATATTTTTCAAAGATCCTGGAGCACTGGAGAACTACCAGAGAACTGGAAAAGAGCTGATGTAGTTCCCATCTTCAAAAAAGGAAAAAAAAATTATCCAGGAAGTTACAGACCTATCAGCCTGACCTCAATACCTGGGAAGATTCTGGAAAAGATTAGCAACGAATCAGTGAACACCTAGAGGCAAACAAAGTCATTACCAAAAGCCAACATGGATTTGTCAAAAACAGATCATGCCAGACAAATCTTATTGCATTCTTTGACCAGATGACAAAATTAGTGGACCAGAGGAATGCTGTGGTTATAATTTACTTGGACTTCAGTAAGGCATTTGATAAGGTAGACCACAACCTATTACTTGATAAGATAAAAAAATAAGGGTTAGACAGCATCACCACTGGCTGACCGGCCATACTCAGTCCATTTCAAAAGCCAATAGAATAAAAGGGAGTAGCACAGCTAAGGAAAAGGGGGAAAAATGGTGGACTGCATTGTTTGGTGACCCCCGTGAAATGGTCGTTCGACCCCAAATGCGGTCCCGACCCACAGGTTAAGAACCACTGGTATAGGTGGTTTCTTGCTCAAGAGTAGTAACTGTGAGAGGGATCTTGGAGTTCTAGTGGACAATCACTTAAATATGAGCCAGCAGTGTGCTGCAGCTGCCAAAAAAGCCAATACAGTGTTAGGCTGCATTAACAGAGGGATAGAATCAAGATCACGTGAAGTATTAATTTCACTTTACAATGCTTTGGTAAGGCCACACTTGTCCACTAAGATTCCTAAATCTCTCTCAGATACTACGGTTGAGCCAGGCTACTTTTGTACCCATGCATTTGCTTTTTTTCCTACTTAAGTGCAGGATGTTAGTTTTCTCATCACTGAACTGCATCTTGTTCCTTAAGGTCCAATATTAAAGTCTGCCAAAATGCTTCTGGTTCTTGAGCCTATTTTCCAAAGTGTTAGCAATTCCTCCCAGCTTGGTATCATCTGCAAATTTGATGAGTTCCCCTCCTATCCTCTTTATCTAGATCACAGATGTCAAACTCGCCATGTCAGGTGATGACTTTTTTCTCATTGCTGGAGCTGGGGTAGGCATGGCCTCTGCATGATACAATCAGTCCACGGGCCAGCAGTTTGACACCCCTGATCTAGATCATTTATGAAGTTGTTGAAGAGTACTGGCACCTTGTCTGAACTAGGAGGTTCCTACTCTATGCTTCTCTCCATGTAGAGGTAGTTCTGTTAAGGATTACTGTTGAGTGTAATTGGTTAGCCAATTGTGAATCCATCTAATAATAGTACTGTCTATCCAATATTGTTCTATCTTAACTAAGAAGTAGGTTGTGGCTTGCTTTGTCAAATCCCTTGCTGAAGTCCAAGAATACTGGGTCCACAGCTGTACCAAAGGTGCTTTTCAAAAGACAACTGGACTTTCTTTATTTTTTCCTTGAAGACATTTTTGCTTCTCATCCAAGAAGCTTCTTCAGTTCATTCAGTTTTTGGGATGAAAAGCAAAACATTTTCAAGAAAAACAGTTGCCTTTTGAAAAGCACCATTGGGACAACCATGACTGGGATGATTGAAAATCTCCATAGACATGCCTGCAGCATTTCGCTGATGCACTAATTTAGTTACTTTATTTTTTTTTAAAAAAGGCAGAAAGGTTTGTTTGGCATGATCTGTTTTTAACAATCCCATGCTTGCATCTAATAATCACCTTGTCTGTTTCTGGGTGCTCACAAATCCTCTGCTTGATTATCCTTTCTGTAATTTTCCCTAATATTGATGTCAAGCTGATCAGCTTTTAATTTCCTGGATCCATGTTTCCATTTTTTTGTACATTGGAACCACATCAGCTATTTTCTAGTCTTCTGGTATTTCCCCTGGGCTACCTGAGTTTTGGAAGATTACACTCAATGGTTTTGAAATTATATCTACCAGTTGCTTCAAAACTTGGAATGCAAGTCATCTGGCCCAGGTGATTTCCAATCATCCAGGTGGATAGATATTTTCTTACTAATTCCATGCTTCTTTTGACTTGTACACATGTTTTATATGCCTCGATGCTGCTTTTGATAGGTTGGGCTATTTCTTCCTTTTGCATTAAAAAGAGATGCAAAGAAGGAATTAAGCAATTCTGCTTTCTCTCTGCTGCCTGTCACCTCCTTGCCATTTGGTCCCATTAATGGACCTATTGTTTCCTTGACTTCTTGTTCCTTACATATTGAAAGAAACGTTTTTATTACTACTTTTGGCAAGTTTAAATCATGAACTTCTTTCTTCTACTCTTTGGTTGTAGACATCCTGCAACCTGCTTCTCAAGTTGAGCTGTTGATGGCACCAGCCCTGGATTTACACAATGCATTTATGTGTTTTGATGCTTCTTAGTTCCCATCTTGCCAGGTCCAGTTCGCATTTCAGCTGAATGATACAAAATTCATTAATTCCCATATTGTTTTGTGATGAATTGTCAATGAAAATAATAATACAAATGTTATAAAGAGTTCAGTTGATAAGCAACTTGCAGAATTATAAAACTCTAGATGAAGTGATGGTATTGTCCTGAACTGAATTAAATGAGAATCAATGCATTTTAACTATGATTCTTAATATCAACACAGTTTTTACAAGCAGAGTCTACCTTCTACACTATTTCAGATCAAATTACCCCAAATGCCTCCCAGGCTTATTTGTGGCATTCTGTGTCGGTATCCATTTTACTTCATTCTGCCACTGATTCATTCCAGGCTTTTCTATTATTTAACTGCCATATCAAATATTAGATATTTTTCCATTTATTAACTGAGATAATGAAACACTTCATTCCTTTTTTGGGACATCATGATGATTGTATGAAAGGGAAGGACATGTATTGCATGCCAAAATGCTGTTTTCATTATTCTGACTCCCTTGCCCATTCCCCAGCAATGCTGATAGCAATTTCATTTGGGATATGTGTATCTAGACCTCTTTTTAAAAACTTCTCTTTAGGCTCTTCTCAGAGTGCTCAAGTTGTGGAAAATAAAATCTAGATGTAATATTTACTTAATAAATTCTTAACCCCATCAATTTTCACCAGCCACCTTACTATGTTTGTCAAGGCACACTTTCACATGTCCAATTTGACTTGAACAATGGTTCGATATTTTCAAAATAAGATAGATAAGATAACCTTTATTGTCATTTTTATACTGTGGGCACAATGGCACACATCAAACATGAAATTTAGTTGCCTGCTCTCAAAATGAAACACATACATGACACACACCTAAACATACTATGAACAATATATGTATAGATCCACATCCTTACATATACATAGCAAATAAATATTAAATATTGTCCATCTTGAATATATAACGGAAGGAGGAAGCTTGAGAGTTCGCAAGGTTAATACTGTATGGAATGAAACTCTGGCTGAATCTGGATGTTCTGCTTCGGATACCACAAAGCCTCCTCCCAGAAGATAATAAGGAAAACAGGTCGTGAAGAGGATGTGGAGTGTCCCAAATAATCTTACGGACCCTGCTCAAGCAGTGCTTCTGTGCTATGTCCTGGATGGGAGGGAGGGAACTGCCAATGATCTTTTCGGCCATTCTCACCACTCTCTGCACCACCTTCCTGTCTGAAGCAGTGATGTCTCCAAACCAGATTGTATGACAGATTATGTAGGGTCCAAGCAATGACATTTATGTACAAATTAAACAGAAACCAAAATACATCCTTGACACACTTTAGTTACAGGATTTTTTCTTATTAAAGATCTACTAAATATTGCACACAATCTGAAAAAAAGTTCCTTTATACTATTGAAATTTAATGTGTAGCAAGAATCTCAAATCCATAAATGTTATTAATTTTCACTACAAATAGACTCATCTATAGAATGAAAGGCTGCACTTAATTCAGTACTGTAATAGTTGGGAAGAAATGTCACTTGTTAGAAATTGATTTGGTTATCAGATAACGCAGAACCAATTATAGCTGGCTGCTTTTCTCTCAAATCTGCCTATTCTTTAGCTAGCATACAATTTCTGACTGTCCAAGGTTCATGTTTCTGAAAGAAGTGGCTGGTAGAGATAGGGATGGGATTCACTGGAATCTGGTAATAGATTCCAAATGGCTAAATTTAGCACAAACCTAACATATGACTTTTTTTTCACATCAATATCAACCAGGCTGTTAATTCTATAATTCCTGACATTATGTCTATTAAATGCATGTCTAATAATGCATTATGATTTCAATACTTAAGAAATTTAATAGACATAATGCCAGGATTTTTTTTTAATATAACCTGTATATGTGGACTCACAAATCTGTCAACAATGGGGCCCATTAATCCAAATTACTTTTAAAGAGTTCAGCTGGAGAAATCCTCTCCAGGATTACAGTATACAATATGCAGTAACTGCTAAGTTTGATATTGCAGCCCTACTGATTATTATCATTACAGTAAGATTGCTGTTGCTTATGGACTGCCTCAGTTGCTCACAGTTGAAGTTATGATAGTGAAAAAATAAAAGCTTTGCAGCCGATACTCGCATTTACAACCAACAGCTGTATCCCACAGTCCTGTGATCATCATTCAGGTGCTTTGCAACTGAAATGCATTTACCACTCCACAGAATCCCACAGTCATGTGATTGTCACAATTGGCTTGAGGCGAGCAGAGTTAATAGAGAAAACAACAGTAAAATCATAAGTTGCAGTCATGTGATATTTCATTTAACAACCAAATGGAAAGTAAGGTCATAAGCCTATCATAGTCAAGTGATTTTCCACTTAGCAACTGAGTAAGCTGGCCCCAATTCTAGTCACTAAACGAGGACTATTTATAGGCTTGGATTGGTTTTATTTCTCTATTATTCCAGTTTTGGTTTACTATATGGATTTAAAAATTTTCTTCTGATTGTTAGGCTACTGAGCAACTATAATAATAATAATAATAACAATAATAATAATAATAGGTGGGCATGGAATGCTACAAGTACATCAGATGGTTGAAGAAGAAAAAATGGCTTTGGAAAAATATCTGAAGAACAATGATGAAGATGCACTGAAATTAGTATACCAGGAAGGCTTACTGACTACCTGAGAGACCAAACTGGCCTACAAGAAAGACCAAATGAAGAACAGAATAGAGGCATGGGAAGACAAAGCACTACATGGCCAATACGTTAAAAAAATAGCTGGGAAAGCAGATAATAATAAAACCTGGCAATGGCTAAGAGCAGGAAAATTGAAGAAAGAGACCGAGGGACTAATTCTGGCTGCACAAGACCAAGCCTTAAGGACAAATGCATACAAAGTCAAAATTGAGAAGACAGCAACAGACAGTAAGTGCCGCCTATGCAAAGAAGCTGAAGAAACAGTGGACCACTTGGTAAGCTGTTGCAAGAAGATTGCACAGATTGACTACAAACAGCGGCATGACAAAGTAGCAACAATGGTGCATTGGAAGATCTGCAAAAAATATCATTTGCCTGTAAGCAAAAACTGGTGGGATCATAAAATAGAGAAAGTCATAGAAAATGATAAAATTAAACTGCTCTGGGACTTCAGAATTCAAACAGACAAGCACCTGCAACATAACACCCCAGACTTAACAATTGCCGATAAGAAAGACAAAAAAGTCTGGATAGCGGACGTGGCAGTGCCTGGAGACAGCAGAATAGATGAGAAAGAACTGGAGAAGATCACAAAATACAAAGACCCACAAATAGAAATAGAAAGACTATGGCAAAAGCAAGCAAGGGTAGTACCAATAGTAATAGGCTCCTTGGGTGCAATCCCAAAACAACTGGAGCACCACTTGAACACCATTGGCATTGACAATTTCGCTATTAGTCAATTGCAAAAGGCGGCCTTATTAGGAACTGCTTCCATCCTGCGACGATATCTGTAATACCATCAAACATCCACATCTGCCTATCCCAGGTCCTGGGTAAGGACTTGATAGGTAGACAAAATGCCAAATCTAGTCTGAACATCTGGCTGACTGTGCGATGATCCATAATAATAATAAAGTTGTAAGGGACTTTGGAGGTCATCGAGTCCAACCCCCTGCTCAGGCAGGAAACCCTACACCATTTTGGACAAATGGCTGTCTAGTCTCTTCTTAAAAATTTCCGGTGTTGGAGCATTCACTGCTTCTGGAGGCAGGTTGTTCCATTGGTTAATTGTTCTAACTGTCAGGAAGTTTCTCCTTAGTTCTAGGTTGCTTCTCTCCTTGATTGGTTTCCAACCGTTGCTTCTTATCCTGCCTTCAGGCATTTTGGAGAATAGCTTGACTCTCTTCTTTGTGGCAGCCCCTGATATATTGGAACATTGCTATCATGTTCCCCCTCATCGTTCTCTTCGTTAAACTAGACATACCCAGTTCCAGCAACCGTTCCTCATATGTTTTAGCCTCCAGTTCCCTAATCATCTTTGTTGCTCTTCTCTGTATTCTTTCTAGAGCCTCAGCATCTTTTTTACATCGTGGTGACCAAAACTGGATGCAGTATTCCAAGTGTGGCCTTACCAAGGCATTGTAAAGTGGTATTAATACTTCACGTGATCTTGATTCTATCCCTCTGTTAATGCAGCCCAGCGCTATGTTGGCTTTTTTGGCAGCTGCAGCACACTGCTGGCTCATATTTAAGGGATTGTCCACTAGGACTCCAAGATCCCTCTCATAGTTACTACTCTTGAGCAAGAAATCACCTATTCTATATCTATACATTTGGTTTTTCTTGTCTAAATATAGAACCTTACTTTTTTCACCGTTGAATTTCATTTTGTTAGATAGTGCGCAGTGTTCAAGTCTGTCCAGATCCTTCTGTATCTTAAGCCTGTCTTCTGGAGTGTTGGCTATTCCTGCCAGCTTGATGTCATCCACAAATTTGACAAGTTCCCCATCTATCCCCTCGTCCAAATCGTTAATGAAGATATTGAAGAGCAGACTCTTCCATATATGATTTCTTCCTCTTTTGCTATTTATCTGGCCTAGCAACATTCCTATCTGTTCTTACCCTATGCTCATTCATGTTTTTACTAGAACCTTATTTCTATTCTGAATTCTTTTCCAATACCTGGTTCTCTGATCCATTTCTCTCCTTTCGGTCAAGAAGCTTCCCAACTCTTTTGGTGGAAAAAGAGAAGGAAGTCTCTTTACTCTACACATCCTATTTTTCATCTCATTTCCTTCTCCTTAACTTTCTTGTGCCTTAGCTTTCATGAGCCTAGCGTAATAAAGTATATTCATAGATCTGAAATGAGTCTTCTTAGTATAATTTAAATTACAGATCCCAAGTATATTTGAATTACAAATGCAAGCTACAGGAAGTGGTCAGATATAGGATCCTAAACAGTGCTTCCAAAATAGTACAAACTACACTTCTTGGGCTTTAATGAAGTCTTTTCCCTCACAAATACCATTTTATCCATATAAATAAAGGCATAATTTTAATTTGTCAGTGTGCCCAAAACCACAAAATCAGATCAAGAGAGACTTCAGTGGGAAATGAATTTTTTTGAAGAGGTGTTTCCTGAGTAACCAGGAGGGGGCAGGCTTTCATTCCAAAAGTATAACTATTGCTCACCAGCAGTTAAAACACATATCAAAATTTTGTTTTATCTTTTTTTATTTCTTCCTTGTTTCTTATTGTTTTTGTATCTACCTAAAAGTTCGTTATTTAATGAACCACAATTCCCTGAATCTTCCCACAAAGTCTTCTCTCTATTCCTGTTGTGGTCAGTCTCCTAGATCAGAATAAAATAAATAAAGATGGTAATAAATACCTGTAATTCCTTTGCTAACTGATGCAGTTGTAAGGTATGATGTCACATGTCTGTGCTGACCTACAATGGCAATTCTGGCAGTCCTAGTTATGGTTATTAGCTGAACCTTGTGCTGCGGCAGTGTCCTGAAATATTATATTCTGTGTAAATGAGTTTTGATAAAGAAGACTACAACCTGCTCCTTGGTAAGCTAGAAAAAGGTGGAATAGACAACATCACCTCCAGATGGATCTGTATCTGGCTGGCAAACCATTCTCAACGAGTAGTCCTCAATGGCACTACATCCACATGGAGAGAAGAAAACAGTGGGGGTACCACAAAGTTCCGTCTTAGGCCCAGTACTCTTCAATATCTTCATCAATGACTTAGATAAGGGAATTGAACGGGAACTCATAAAATCTGCAGTTGACACTAAACTGGCAGGAGTATGCAACACCCCAGAAGACAAACTCAGGATCCAAAAAGATCTTGACAAACTAGAACAATGGCCTCTATCCAACAAAATGAATCTCAATGTGGAGAAAAGCAAAGTTTTACATTTAGGCAAGAAAAATCAAAGATACAAGTACAGATTAGGCAAAACTGGCTTAAAAACAGTAACTGTGAGAGGGACCTTGGAGTTATAGTCACTTCACTATGAGCCAGCAGGTTGCAGCAGCAGCCAAAAATGCTAATACAATCATGGGTTGTATAAACAGAGGCATAGAATCAATCACGCAAAGTATTAGTACCACTTTATAAAACCCTAGTAAGACCATACCTGGAATATTGCAGCCATTTTGGTCACCATATCACAAAAAATATGTTGAGAGTGTGGAAAAAATTCAGAGAAGAGCAACTAAGATGATCAAAGGCCTGGAGAATAAAACACATGAAGGACAGTTGCAGGACTTGGGTTTGGCTAGTCTAAAGAAAAGAAGAAATAGGGGAGACATGACAGCAGTGTTCCAGTATTTGGGGGGCTGCCACAAAGAAGAGGGTGTCACGTTATTCTCCAAAGCACCAGAGAGAACCAACCTGGAGTTAAGGAAAAACTTAACAGGACAATTAACCAGTGGAACAGCTTGCCTCCAGAAATCGTGGGTGCTCCATCACTGGAGGTTTTTAAGAAGAGGCTAGACAGTCACTTGTCTGAGATGGTATTGGTTCTCCGACTTGAGCAGGGGCTGAACTAGAAGACCTCCAAGGTTCCTCCCGGCTCTATTCTATTCTATTCTATTCTATTCTATTCTATTCTATTCTATTCTATTCTATTCTATTCTATTCTATTCTATTCTGATTTCATTGTAGTTGTCTATACAAAGTCTATGTCTATAGGCAATTGTGTAGGAGAGTGCTAGGCTGAACCTGAAGGAAAGGTCAAGCACACCATCAGTCATGAGTTCCCAGGTGCCCATAAGAGATCTAAGACCAGCCCATCTTGGATTCCTTTCTATTTCTATTCTATTCTAATTTCACTTGACCATTAGTAGTTCAGATTCTAGCAAAGAGCTTAAGTTTGCAATAAATCTTTACATTCATTTGAACTACCTGAATTTCCTGATTTCCCCGGCGCTTGACATTTTGCTTATAAATTGCAAGTGCCATAGATCTCCAACCCATTGAATAAATGGATTATAGTATCAGTCTTCTGATTATAGTATAGTATTCAAAATCCATTTATGTTGTCAATATTTGGTGTACTATGTATATAGTTCAAAAGAATTGTATCCTCTGAAAATTTTAGCTTTTGTTCTATAATCATATTTATATATTCCACTACTTGCTTCCAAAACATGCAAGAATAGGATATCGCAGAAATATATGTATTAAAGAAGCATTATCCTAATTTCATTTCCAACCAAGTGCCATTTTTGTTAGTCCTTTTCTGTACAAATATAATAGAGTCCAATGAGTTCTAAATGCTATTTTGTGTTGTATAATTTGAGATCCATTGACAGTCTTGCTATAGAAGGTAAGACACTCTCTCATTTCTAGGCAATATAGGAACCTCTAATTCTTTATTCAACTCATTTCTTAATATTTGCATATCAAATTGATTTATTCATAACAAATATCTATAAAAATAATATTTTTTTAGTTTTAAAGGATTTAATAAGTTGTTCTAGTATCTCAGGTATTTCAGAAGCTGAAAATGCTGCTGGTGCAAACAATGTTGTTAAGACATATAATTACAAATATTGCCTTTCTGTTATATCTTATAGAAATAATAATAATAATAATAAAAGTAATAATAATAATAATATAGGCTCCTTGGGTGCAATCCCAAAACAACTGGAGCACCACTTGAACACCATTGGCATTGACAAATTCGCTATTAGTCAGTTGCAAAAGGCGGCCTTATTAGGAACTGCTTCCATCCTGCGACGATATCTGTAATACCATCAAACATCCACATCTGCCTATCCCAGGTCCGGGGTAAGGACTCGATAGGTAGACAAAATGCCAAATCCAGTCTGAACATCTGGCTGACTGTGCGATGATCAATAATAATAATAATACAGTTGGAAGGGACCTTGGAGGTCCTCAAGTCTAACTGCCTGCTCAGGCAGGTAACCCTATACCGTTTCAGACAAATGGCTGTCCAGTTTCTTCTTAAAAACTTCCAGTGTTGGAGCATTCACCGCTTCTGGAGGCAGGTTGTTCCACTGATTAATTGTTCTAACTGTCAGGAAGTTTCTCCTTATTTCTAGGTTGCTTCTCTCTTTGGTTAGTTTCCACCCGTTGCTTCTTATCTTGCCTTCAGGCACTTTGGTAAATAGCTTGACTCCTTCTTCTTTGTGGCCACTGAGATATTGCAGCCCAGCACTATGTTGGTTTTTTTTGGCAGCTGCAGCACACTGCTTGCTCATATTTAAGTGACTGTCCACTAGGACTCCAAGATCCCTCTCACAGTTACTACTCTTGAGCAAGAAACCACCAATACTATACCTGTACATTTGTTTTTTCTTGCCTATATGTAGAACCTTACTTTTTTCACCATTGAATTTTATTTTGTTAGATAGCATCCAGTGTTCAAGTTTGTCCAGATCCTTCTGTATCTTAAGCCTGTCTTCTGGAGTGTTGGCTATTCCTGCCAGCTTGGTGTCATCTGCAAATTTGATGAGTTCCCCATCTATCCCCTCATCCAAGATGTTGAAGAGCACTGGGCCCAGAGGACCACACGCTGAGTACGGCCGGTCAGCCAGCTATGAATCCATCTGGTGGTGATGCTGTCTAACCCTTATTTTTCTATCTTATCAAGTAGTAGGTTGTGATCTACTTTGTCAAATGCCTTATTGAAGTCCAAGTAAATTATATCCACAGCATTCCTCTGGTCCACTAATTTTGTCACTTGGTCAAAGAATACAATAAGATTTGTCTGGCATGATCTGTTTTTGACAAACCTACCTCTGCCCTAGAGCATCCGGAAAAATTATGCAAAAGGAAATTGAACCTTTAGATTGGATAAAATTGGATAATTGCACATTACAACTTGACTTGATGCCAGGTCCCTGTGTTTAATATTTCAATATTTTAATGTTTGTAATTTTAATATGATTTTATACGTTGTTTTAATTTTGGGGAGCCACCCAGAGTTGGTTAGAAGATGGGTGGCTATTTAAATACTTTAGATAAATAAATAAATGAATAAGGAGAAGAAAAGAACATATAGACAATGGGAAATTCACAGAAAAGTACACAGCTGTTGTTTTGTAAAGCTTCTGGTGGCTAAGCACAAGCTGTGCTGGAAGAGAAAGTAGTCAGAAAATAATTAGCCTATTAATATCAGAGCAGAGTGCTGGTTACCTTGCAGCTTCTGCCTGTTTTATTTCTCCCTGCCATAGAAAAAAGAACTCCTAAAGGGATGCCTGCATTTATTAATTTATGTGCTACATTTCACTTGTTTTTACTGGAAATATTGAAAAATCAACTGCAATCTAACATAGTCAATTTTTCTATCACTGTAAAGACACAGTATTCTGCAGGTATGTGTTCTGCTAACAGGGCTAGATTTGGTAGAATAGAGATAAATGTTGAAATAATCCATTGGTAACACTGAAACAAAACAATTTCTAGGTTTATTAATTGCTGTTTCTACAATTTGCTACATTATTTGTCATCATTCCTTCTGCATATCTAAAAAACAAATTACTATTCCTTTGTCTCATCCCATTGTCCTAATCATAAAGAAATATAACCACTTGTTTTCATTTTTCTTAGCTTGGTTTTTCACTACAATATAGACTGTTTCTCTTTAGGATTCCAGCCTGACAGTCTTCTTCATCCCATCCCATCCTATTTTTTTTCACCCACTTTTGCAAAGCTGAGTTCCCTCAAACTATTTGATGCCTTCCCTCCATATCTTAATCTAGATGTCCAATATGTCCATGCATCTAATGCCAAAGGCGCTTTCGCTATGATAAAGCTATGTTTAAACTTTTTTTCCCATGAATAAAATGAGGCTAATAATGAGCTGTCTCAGAAAGTACTAGTTAAGATAAATATACACACAGAAAGAATATGAAGTAAACTTAAGGATAGATAATATTTCAATAACAGCAGATCAAATTGCTGCAAATGAACGAAAGTGACAATGGGGATTTGTGCTATTCAAGCAGTGAAATTAGACATATTTGCACAAACAACAAACCAATGAATATCCTGTACATACAATGTTCTGGCAGAGGAAGCTTATCCTAGGATGATTTGTGAACTGTTTGAAATGTGAGATTTGCCATGTTATTTTATTCTTTGAAGAATAATTATTAGATTTTTGCTTATATGTTTAAATACAGAAGATCTGCAACTCAGTCAAGGCATTATACTATAGTGAATACAGCAAACAAATAACCTTTTTAGATTCTGGATTAGTTTTTATTTATCTTGACAGTGATGTCATCTTGAGTATATCACTTTATAATGGATCTGTGGATTATGGGTGTGGCTTTCACAAGGATGTTCTTTGATTGGTATTGATGTAGGAAGCTAAAGAATCTGAAATAATCCTCTTTTTTATAGAATTAGATAATGACTCATGGTTGTGAAACCAATTGGTGTTTTCTTTGGCTTCTCTGTACAGATCAAATTGATCAAAGACTTTTTCAAAAGAAAACATTTTTACTGGGGAAAATGTAAGTGTGTGTGTGTGTGTGTGTGTGTGTGTGTGTGTGTGTGAATAAGTGTAAAGAGAAGAAAATCTGTATCAGCAGATTACAGCTGATACCTTATTATATATATTACAAAAATAATTACAAAAGAGTCCCAAAACTACTTGACCTGAATATTCTGAATATTTGAAGGATCATTTTTTCCCTAGTCACATCTTCCCAATTTGCCAGTTGAAGGAGGCAGGGAATGCTATGGGTATTCTCTCTTAAGGAGATTCATCTAGCAGGGCCAAAAAGAAGAACCTTCTCCATCCCTGTGAAATATCATCCCCATAGAGATAAAATTGCTCCCCACCATTTTGACATTGTTTTGCAAGGCCCCAAGAACTTGTTTTGCCCGGGGACCCCAGAGTGGGATGAATCCATCAAATGGCTCATTTGATTGTTGTTGCCAGGTAGGTAGGGATTATTGCTTTTTATTGTTTTTTTAATTAGGTTTTTATTCCTGTAAGCTACCCAGGGTAACTGAGAGTGAGTTGGACAGCCTATATAAATTATAAATAAATAAATAACTTGAGAGAGGAAGAAAGCAAACTGGGCATTATCATATAATAAATATTGTGGTGATGTCCATTAAAATGACCTCTATGATATGAATTGGCCATAATGCTATAAGTCATGATGGAGAGTGATGCAGTTCCTCTCTCAAAATTTGGATCCATCTCCTGTTGCCTGAAGCTTGCTCTTTTCTCCAGTTCTGCTCCCTTTCTATTCAGTTCCTCTAGTTTCTTCTTGTCTGCTTTTCAATACTCTTTGTTAATATTTATGAGTGACCAAGCAATGTTGATTATTTTTAATTTAGTATATTTTAATCTTCCGCTTACTTCTCTGACTATCTTTCCTCTATGATCATCTCTTTTTCCATCTTTTATCTGTGCCCTTTTCATTTTTATTTTTTTTAATAAGTTTTTCTTTTTATGTAGCTGCTTTTTTTCCCAGTCCTCTATTTTCCCTCAATGGAATTTGTTGTGTCCTTGGCGGGAAAACAGACACGAGAAGCAGCTGGAGTTCTCAGTTTCTTTTATTCAGCGTTCAGCTTACAGGAAGATGGCTTCAGCCTCGCCCAAACGCCTCGCAGCCTCTTATATAGGCAACTCCCGGGTAAATGGGTTACTTTTCCCGCGCCAGCACCCGCGCATGCGCACGGTGCTGGCGACAGCCTGTCTGGTCCCGG
Source organism: Crotalus tigris (assembly GCF_016545835.1). Classification (NCBI taxonomy): domain Eukaryota; kingdom Metazoa; phylum Chordata; class Lepidosauria; order Squamata; family Viperidae; genus Crotalus; species Crotalus tigris. Next base: position 803,103 of record NW_024097068.1, read on the forward strand.
GCAGCTTTGCACCTGCCCGGGACTGCCTGCAAACGCCCGAGCCGTTTGCAAAGGCTCGGGACATAACACCCCTTTCCCCCGGGCTAAAACTACTACCAACATACAACATTTATTTTATATGACATTTTGCTCCCCAGTGCTCCCACTGTTTACTGGCCTTTGCCTTGCCAGCAATGTTATGTAGTCTTCTAGGTACTTGGGAGATTTCTTTGCTCTCTGTGACCTTCTTAGCTGTGGATTACTGGCATAAGTCCCCTGACTGGAGGGAGGCGTGAGCCTGTTCTCTCTATTGTGTCCTGGTGTCTTCCAAGGACTGTGCCCCGATGCCTGGCCTGCTTGCTTGCCCACCGGGCTCGTCAGGCCAGGGCTTCTGTTACTTTGTGACCTGGTTGACCTACCTAGCTGTAGACCCTCAGGCCCCTTGAAGTGATAGCCGCTGCTGGGCGTCTCTGTAGAACCTCCTAGGTCAGTCCAAGACCTGTCAGGAGGCTGTCCATTCCCTGAACCCCATTCTGTGTTCGGGCTCGTGTGGGTTTCTGTACTTTCCCAAAACTCAGGTGTTCCCTGATTTGTGCTAGGGTTGTTGTAGTCGGGACTTGGTTCCTCGACTAACTCTGTGTATGTTTGACCCCCTGTAGGATTTGGGGTAAGGTCAGGCCAACTTTGGGGATTGTGTGCCAGCTCTCTTGCGGGGAATGATTTGTTGGGATGCCCCCGGGTATCCTCCGTGACTGGAGTGCTGTGTGACGTGTGTGGAACGTGAGTATGCCCCCGGGGTGACTCCCTGGCTGGAGTAGGCGTGGATGCCTGGTAGTTAGGTAAGCTCATGGAATTCCTGTTTCGGAGCTCTCGCGGAACCCTGGGATGGGCCGTTTGTGGCTCCCTCAGTGGAGATGGGCAGCAGCTCGTGCCCTTCCCTTTGCTCCAAAGGGTCCCCCTCCCCCCCTGGAAAAGACCCAGGAGTCTCAGCAGAAAAGTCTCGCCTAGAGCGAAGTTGGTCGATGTGCCGACGCAGGACACGACCGTTGTCCAGGGCAACCTCGTAGGAGAGAGGACCTGTGATCCTGGACACAGAAGCGGGGACCCATGTATGACCAGGCCCGTAATTGCGAGCCCAAACCGGGGCACCCACAAGTAGTTGTCTAGGTGCCCTAGGATGTGAGGTAGATGAAGGCAGTCTGTCCGGATGCAACCGGTCAAGTCTAGTAGTAAGTTGGCGCCCCCAACGAAGTTCAGCTGGACTTCTCCCTGTAGAAGTGGACGGTGTGGTGCGATAAGAAAGGAGAAAGTCAGCCAACCTGTGATGCCAGTCCCCGTAGGTGAGTCTCTTCAAGGCGTCCTTTGCGATGCGCACCATGCGTTCAGCCATACCGTTGGTGGACGGGTGAAAAGGCGCAGACGTGGCATGACGAATCAGGTTTGCCTGTAAGAAAGCTTGGAATTCGGAGGAGGTGAATTGAGGGCCGTTGTCGGACACAATGACATCTGGCAGCCCGTGTGCAGCAAAAATCCCCCTCAGTACCTGAATAGTCTTTGCAGTGGTGGTGGATGAGACAGGCACAACCTCAAGCCATTTTGAATGGCTGTCAACAAGGACCAAGAAGAACTGGCCCTGAAAGGGCCCAGCGTAGTCAATGTGCACCCTAGACCATGGGGACTGTGTTTCCTCCCATCTATGCACAGGAGCTTGGGGCATCTCTGGGCGAGATCGTTGGCACAGGTGGCATGCGTGTACCTTAGCTTCAATATCTTTATCTAAACCAGGCCACCACAAGTGGCTTCGTGCAAGAGCCTTCATACGAACAATGCCAGGATGACCCTCGTGGAGGGATTCTAAGACCCTAGTCCTCATTGAGGTGGGAATGACAACTCTGTTTCCCCAAAGCAGACAACCCTGAGAAAGGGACAGTTCGTTCCTTTTGGACCAGAAACTCTGAAACTCAGGACTAGGGCAGTGCTCAGGCCACCCGGACAGGACCCAGGAGCGGACACGTGAAAGTGTGTGATCTGTACCTGTTTCAGCGGTAACATCCCTGGCACTAAGAGGGAGCTCGGGCAAGGCTTGGATTGATAGAATGTTGACAGCTGGCGCGGGGTCAGCTTCTACTACTGGCAGAGGCAACCTACTTTTTAAAGCAAAAGGGACCCTTCTTGCTTTAATCCTAATGGGAGTGACAGTGGGGTCTAGCTTTAAGGACACAGGTGGTCCTTTGAATGTGCCCAGCTGGGGGCTGAAAACATCTGCAAATTCTTTGCAGACTTCCTGTAGGTCGAGTGTTTGTAAGCTGTTGAGTCCTGTGACGTGTATCCCCAGGGCCTCAAACCAATCGAGTCCTATGAGACTCGTTCGTTCACCCCCTACTACTAATAAGTCTAGTGGACCTTCAAAACTCTTGTATTGCACGTTAAGGGTGGCCTCCCCCTTAACACACACTCTTGAGTTCTGAAAATCTGTTAATACAATATCAGAAGGCCTTAACTTGGCCTTAGACCCACTACTGGAACAAATCTTCCTAAATGTATGCAATGAAATGATGGACAGGGCAGACCCTGTGTCTAGTTCCATAGATAATGGAACCCCTTGTAGCTTCACGTTGAGTGACAGCTTTTTCTTCATGGGCTTGTGTGTGCCTATTCTACAGATGCTTCTTCGCGAAGCGCAAAACCCTACCCTATTCTGGCTGGGGAATCTGGTACCTTTCAGGCGTTCTTCTTGGGGTTGTGCCTTTCGTCGGCTCAGACACACAGCTGCAATATGCCCTTGTTTGCCGCATGCCCGGCAGGTAGCGGAGCGGAACTTGCAGTCGGTTCTCCTGTGGCGACCTCCACAGCCGATGCACTTGAGCGGAGCCGAAGAGCTTCCCTTCTGGTTCTCTTCCTTCGCGGGGTGTAGACGGTCGACTTCCTCGTCCGGATCCTCCTCGGAGTTTCGTCGGACGTCTTCCTGGTGCACGGACGCACCCTCTGCACTGTTTCTGATCGGCCGCATGTTTTTGATAGCGCCGCCTGCTGCTTCTTCTGCGGTGACTTCCCTTAAGGCGTCTTGGAAGGATAATTCTTCCTTGGCAAAAAGTCTCTGTTGTAGCTCTCGATGCCTTAGCCCGCACACGAATCGGTCCCTCAGTCGTTCCTCGAGGTCCTTGAACTCGCAGGGCTTGGCGGCCTTCCGTAGCGCGGCGATGTATTCCTTGGCTGTTTCACCGGACCGTTGATCCCTCTGCTCGAAGGTGTGGCGCCATGAGATAACGGACACCTTGGGGTGGAAGTGCTCTTTCAGCAGCTTCTTCAGGTCTGCGTAGCTTACAGACTCTACTGGAACAGGTGCTACAAGATTTTCTGCGATTTCGAAGGCGTCTTGGCCGCAAACGCAAAGCAGGGTGGCGGCCTTCAAGCTATCTTCCCTCACTTGGTTTGCCTTGAAGTAGTTCTCCATTCTGGATACGTAGGACTCCCACCGCTCTGGATGTGAGACGTCGAATTCCGAAAGCCTTCCAATTTTCGCCATCTTCGGATCTTCAGGAGACGGGTCTATCAGCCAGCCTACCCCCGAATGCGCACCGGATTGGCGAGTAGCTGCCGAGTCGACGCCGTTCCTCTTCCGCCGCTCAGGACTCCTCGGGTAAGCTTACACTTCTTCCTTTCCAGGTAGTGCAAGGCATCCCACCCTCGTCGCCAGTGTTGCGTCCTTGGCGGGAAAACAGACACGAGAAGCAGCTGGAGTTCTCAGTTTCTTTTATTCAGCGTTCAGCTTACAGGAAGATGGCTTCAGCCTCGCCCAAACGCCTCGCAGCCTCTTATATAGGCAACTCCCGGGTAAATGGGTTACTTTTCCCGCGCCAGCACCCGCGCATGCGCACGGTGCTGGCGACAGCCTGTCTGGTCCCGGGCAGCTTTGCACCTGCCCGGGACTGCCTGCAAACGCCCGAGCCGTTTGCAAAGGCTCGGGACATAACAGAATTATTTATACTTGTTCTTAATATCTATTTCTTTATGAACTCTCATACATTTTGAGCATCTTTTCCCATTAACTTTTCCATTTATTACTTCTGATAATAAACTTATCAGAGCAATAAGTTTATTAAAGTCCATTTTTAAAAGTTTAAGATATGTATTTTAGGAAATTCAGCTTTGATTATGTGCCATCAAGTCGATATTGACTCTTAGCCATCACGCAATTTCTCTACAAGTACTACTGAATTATATGATCATTTCCCCCCAAATTCCTTCTCCTACTTCTATTTCTTTGGCTAAAGTGGATTATGGATTAGTATTTATATAAATATTAAGTCAAGGATAATATGATCTACCAAACCAGTCAGTATGTAGCTAATAAGTCAAATCAATATTTTAAGATTCCATCATACTTAACATTTCTTTAATTAAAAAGAAAGATTTCTACAGATCATGTTTGCAAATTGTGCTTTTTGTAATTCATAATTGCTTTTCTATTTAAACAATAGCCCTGTTTATTAACTTCCAATATATTTATTGGCCTAACATTCTTATGCATATATCTCCTCTGTCCCCACAAAGTAAACAGACTTGTAATTTGCTAATGAAATAAAGGTATGCTTCTCCAATTTACAGATTTTTTAAAATTAAAATATAATCATTCTACTTTGAAACATGTTTGTTTCCATTGTAGAATTTAATATCATATATTGTAGAAAGAAGAAAGGGTCAAACAAAAAGCTTCTAAGGTTACATCATTTACAGAAAAAGATAGAATCATGTTTTAAAAATAGTCCTTTTTTTCTTATTTAACTTTAAGAAAGAATCCATAATCTATTTAGTACCAAGGATTTAGGAATAACAGTTTTAAATTAAATGACTGATTAAGTAATTGGATTAGAAACAGTTTTAAGGTGCAACTTATTTTGATTAATAAATCTGAGTTTGAAGATTCAAACTTTTGATTAGTTTCACTAAATTTCCATAAAAATTAAGAAAACATAAATCATGAGTGATTAATTAACAGAATTCTACCACCACTCAACCCATGTTTTTCCTCAGACAGGACTGGTCCATTTGCAGCCCATGGACTGCCTGCAGCTCCCAGAAGCTCTTTTTGAATAGTGAGGTGAAATCTTCCATTTTCCCTTTGAAATCAGCCTTAGCCATGGTGGGGCATGGAGCCAGTGAATTTAGAGCAGTAAGAATACAGTAATAGCAAACTATTTCTTTGCTGGGAAGATAAATGTCATGACTTCCCTTTTGTCATGCTTAACTTTTGAAACTAAGGAGAAAGCAATGTGTGTGGAGTGACATGGATTAGATGTGTGGCTAAGTGCTGTGTATGACAGGGCTAGGCATGCTCAAGGGCATATCTGAGAGGGTTTGCCAATGTCTGGGGCAGATCATGAATTCAAACCTCTGCCCATCCCTTGCCACAAGGGAAACACTGAGGACATCATTCAGTGAGGCAAATGGTTTTAACACAAGTGCCCAAGTATGCAACCAGTGAAGAAACAAAGAGCTTTCTGTTCTTTTAACTGAATTAGAAAATAAGAAATTATGCATAAATAACATGCTTGAAATCATTCTTTTAGAGCAGATTTCTCTTTCTAAATCAACCTTTTTTGCCCTCCATTTATGGTAGAAATTAGAAAAATAGTGGATTGGGGATGATAATTTTAAAGTGACAGCAAAGAATTTTCTTCTCTTTCAGGAAGACAATTTTTGAAATCATTTTTTCTTTCTTTTTGTCATTACAAACATAACATGCCATTTATTTCATGGCTGACTCTACATCTTCTCTTCTCTTTCATTAATATGGGAAGATATTACTTTTCCATCCACCATCTCTTCGACCACAGTCTTGATCCTTACAGTTTTATTCTTTTCTGAAAATAAGGACAGAAAAATTATGTCATTCAATAAGCAATAATATGCATCCCTGCTGGTATGACTAATATAGCATATTTTTAACTTGTTCTTCTGAAGATTTCTGTTAATGTCACATCATATTGTGATTGGAATATAATGGAAATGAAAGCTGAGCCTCTTGAACAACAATTTTCATGGCTAAATACAGATGTAAATATAAATCTATTAAATCTATATAGAGCTATAAAGATTGAGATTCAAAGGGATCAAGGGCAGAGAAAGGAATTACAAGCAGAGAGGTGAGCCCCAAAAGGGACCTGGTAACTTGGGGGTTGGACATGGTCATTTCTCCAGAAGGGAAACCCAGCTTCCTAGCCTTATAACTTGATGAGCCAAAAGAGGGTTTCTGGATTACAAGGTCAGCCTGGATGTCCAGGGCTTCTAGGAATGGAAATTGTGCCTGTCTTTGTTCAGCCCTATTTAACCCAGTTCAACCCTGAGCTACAAATCTTTTCTTTTATATATCCCTTTTTTCCCTCCCCAATTTTTTTTAATGTGGAGAATTGAAAAAAAAAGCTCATCTACTGCAGACATCTGTTTCCCAGGAACATGCCAAAATTAGTTTTGACGTACACTTGTTTGTGAGATGAGAAGCTATATAAATGAGATAGATAAATATCAGCCGGAATAGCCTACCTCTAGAATAGTGTTTCTCAATCTTAGCAACTTTAAAATGCATGGACTTCAATTCCCAGAATTTCCTAGCCAGCACCCCAACTGGGGAATTCTTGGAATTGACATACACATATTTTAAAATTTACATTATAGCTTTCTGGAAGCTACGTATGTATGCTCCATTTCTTATCAAGAGAAGAATGATCTAATGTCACTTTGATACCTCCACATTTCAGTGCTCAGATGATTTGACTGGTCACATAAACAGATTGATGTTTCTTTTTATTTTTTATCCTTAGTATGATATTATTTTAGGCTTTATGCTACATTTTTTCATAGATCAGGCACCCCATAAAAGAGTATTATTCCTTCCAGTGAAATAGTATCTTCAATGGAAAAAACACAAAAGTGGTGAATCCTTCAGTGAGGAAAGGGTTGGGAACATGCCCTTACCTTTTTCAGCTTCTTTGCTCGTCTCTAAATCTGAAGCAATCATTCTATTAAAAAAAAAGTGTATTGTCAGTCTCCCGGTTTCATTTTAAGGTAGCCTTTATAAACCCTTTAAGGTGGTGTTCGGCTATCTTGGATTACAGCTCCCAAAATGTCTGAGCCTTACAGCATGGATCAAGTGGGCATTGATTCAGCAATGGCCATTTAAAGGAATTAAATGACATAATATTTGTTAAGTGTTAGTTCTTCATTTCCATTTGCCTAGGATAGTTTCTCAACCTTGGCAACTTGAAGATACATGGACGTGAACTCTCAGAATTCCACAGGTTGAGAAACACGGGCCTGTGACTTTGGACAGAGCAAATGTCTTTCAACAAATCAAAATGCACGATATTTGTTTTGGAGATGAGCTATATGAGTTTCTTCAGTCATCATAAAAATGTGACTCCCCACCCCCTAAAAAAATTATCTAGCATCATTTTCTAGCAAATTGTATATTGGTTTGTAAAACCAGTTTTACCCATTTTCTTTATAGCATCCTTTTCACTAGGTAACGGTTTTCTGCTAACTTTCCCATCTATATTTCTCTGATCTGAATTATTTACCTCCAATCCTCCCCTTCCAGGAGACGACGATAAGTGGAAATCTCTGCTTCTAGCTTGACTTTAATGTCCAAGAGGATGCTGTATTCCATACTCTGTTGCTCCATGTCACTTCGCAGCTGCATTAGTTGGGCCTCAATGTTTCCAATGGCCATTTGAATTTGAGCCAATATAGTTCTGTAATGAGCTTCAATTTCTGCCATTGCATTCTCTCGTTCAGTTTTCTAGAGGAATAGATCAGATATATAGTGGGATAGATACTGGCACTAACTAGAATTTGGCCTCCAGAGTGAAGGGTGTCAATTTGTGAAAATTTTCATTAAAATTTGCTTCTCTCTACCTGCTCAGCATCTGTACATGCTCATGATTTAACAATGCTATTAGTTTTGATAAAAATTGTAAAAGAATGAGACTCTTGTTTCTTTGATCAATATAAGAAGCCTTACCCTCAGTCTCAAAGGCTATTTAATCTTATTAAAATCAGTATATAGCTAAACCTGATCAAATTTGTGTGTTTGTTTATATTTCATATTTCCTATCACTATCACATATTACTTAGTACAGTGGTTCTCAACCTTCCTAATGCCGCGATCCTTTAATACAGTTCCTCATGTTGTGGTGACCCCCAACGCCCCATCCAGCTGGCCAGGGAGGGGGGGCAGGAAAGCTGCTCCGCCGGCTCCACCCAGCCTGGTTGGAGAAGCGCTATTCCTCTCCCTTTCTCTCTCTCTTTCTCTTTTTCTCTTTCCTCTCTCTTTCTCTTTCCTATCTTTCTCTTTCTCTTTCCTCTCTCTTTTTTCTCTCTGTCCTCTTTCTCTCTCTCTTTCCTCCCTCTTTTTCTTTCTCTCTTTCCTCTCTCTTTGATCTCTCTCTCTTTCTCTTTCCCTTTTTTCTCTTTCCTCTCTTTTTCTCTTTCCTCTCTCTTCTCTTTCTCTTTTCTCTCTCTCTCTCTCTTCTCTCTCTCCTCTTTCCTTTCTCTTTCCCTCTTTCCTCTCTTTTTCTCTTTCCTCTCCCCCTCTTTCTTTCTTTCTCTTTCCTCTCTCTCTTTCTCTCTTTCCTCTCTTTCTCTTTCTCTTTCCTCTCTCTCTCTCTCTTTCTGTTTCCTCCCTCTTTCTCTTCCTCTCTCTTTCCTTTCTCTTTCTCTCTTTCTTCTCTCTTTTCCTCTGTTTCTCTCTCTTTTACGGCAGCATCATCAGGGGTCCCCACTGGCCCCAGCCCGGCCTCCGCCACATCCTCAGCTAAACGGGCGGGGAGGGGGAGCAGGCTGGGAGGCAGCGGTTCTGGTGGCGGCAGCAGTACGGCTGCATCGTTGGGGGTCCCTGCTGCCCCTGGCCTGGCCGCCACCCCCACTGGGACTCCACGCTGACTGGCCTCGCCCTCTGCCCATTGATGGAGCCACGGGGGGTACAGCACCCACCGAGCCACCTGGGGGCAGCAGGAGGAAGAAGGAGAGGAGGGCAAGGAAGCAGCTGCCCCAGCTGGGACTCCGCGCTGCCCAGCCTCGCCCTCCACCCATCGATGGAGCCTTGGGGAGAATGTTTTAAAAATTACACATTACATTAAATTCAGAGGTAAAGGATCAGCAACTTTATGTACTTTAATTATCAGACTTTACCCAGCTCAATTGAGATTGGAGTTCAATCTCCAAACTTTGGAGTGTATTCCTCCGGTCTGTAATCTCACTTCTGTGTGTTTCAAGTTGATAGGTAGTTGTGGTGACTTCCTCATTCAATTGTTCAATCTGAAGTGCAAAGAAAACTTTTAAAACATTCAGTGAATGAAAGGCAAATGGTACAGTGTGCAGATATTAGATGATTAATTAGAGGTTTAAAATATTTCCATTGATATAGAGAGATACTTCTGATAAATCCTAATGTATCTTGTTAATATCTGCACAGTTAAGGGAATACAAAAATAATAAATACTGCAGCTGCTACTACTACCTGATTATAAGAACTGAAAAGGGTATTTTAGAATTAGAGCAGGTTAGTTTATATCAGAATTCATAACACTCAGTATTTTAAATGCCTTAGTTCCAACATTATCATTCTAACCTTATTCTAAAATATATCTATGGATAGAAACAAACACTATGTTCACAGGCATACTTTTCCTCTTCCACCCATTCCTTAAATCTGAAGAAAAATGCTGCATAAATTTTTAAAAAGTATTTGAATTTCAAATGTGTTGATCCAAATAAAGAAGTCTCTCTGCATTTTTCTGCATGGGGCCAATGTGCTTAATAAGGCTTCAGGGAAATTTAGCTTGGATTTCCAGTTTGTGAACAATTAAAAGCTTGTTTTACAGATGAGTTGCAGGAAGAAACACAAACAAAACTGTAATAAAGTTTCTGTAGTTTGTAAAGTATTAAATATACAAGCATCACCAGTTTATCAAACCGATCCTTAGCCTCTTGACGGTTCTTTTCAGCCAGGATTTCATATTGCTGACGCATGTTTTCCATCATTTGGGCTAGATCAATGCCTGGAGCAGCATCTACCTCCACAGAAACATTCCCACTCAGCTGTCCACGTAATCTTGCTGTTTCCTATAATTGTTTACAAAAACAATTAATTAAATCTATTGCCAATTCAAAAAATATATTCTTATCATTAAAGTATCTTGAGCTATAAATTTGGCTTATTAGCTAAGTAGCAATCCTACCATCACATAGAATTCCTAAAGAAACTGGGATTGAAATAGATTCTTTCTAACTCTCAATAGCCAGTTTAAAAGAAATTATGAAATTACAAAGAAACATTAGAACCGTAATTGAATTGCAGATGTAAAGCAGATTACAGAACCTGCTGATTTCCAGAAACTTTAACTTGTCCATCATAGGTCATTGCTCATACTAGGTGGGAAAGATGAAAACTGAAGATGTCTCAGAAACACAAGGAGGTTAATCCAGTGCTGGGATTCAAATATGTGAACAACCGGTTCTCTGTGTGATGCCGCTTCCGGAAGCCCATTCTGGGCCTGGGCAACAAAAAATTAGCTACTGGTTCTGCCGAAGTGTTGGGAACTGGCTGAATCCTACCACTGGGTTGATCACTGTTACAAAATATCCTAGTTTACAGAGAGCAGTCCTTTTTTTGGAAGGGCTTTCAATCCTGTATGTGCTTTGTTTGAAGATAATTTCAGTCCAAGATAAAGAACCATGAAAAGAGCCATGAGTAAGGTGACCAACCGTCCTCCTTTAGGGAGGACAGTCCTCCTTTTTTAAGTTCTGTCCTCCCTCAAAAAGTGTCATCCTTCATGTCCTCCTTTTTGATATTTGAAGACTAATCTGCAGGGCTTTTTTTTCCCCTCATAGAACGCTCAGAACGGCGTCCCGACACCTTTTTTTGATTTTTTTTTTCAACTTTTGCATGAGCTGTACTACTCCCACTATTGGCTTTCGAAAGCCAATAGGAATTCCTGCTGAGCGCACCAAAACACCCGGCTGGCAGACTTTGCACATGTAAGTTGTCTGTATTATTGTTGCAATGAATAAAATGTTTCTTTTATTTACAATATTTTTTTCTTCAATTTATTTGTATCCTCCTTTTCATTGTAAAAAAGTTGGTCACCTTAGCCATGAGGCAAGGCTTGGAAATGTAGAGTTAGTACATTCAGAGTTATTCCATGAATAAGCTAGCTGAGGAAAGCCAAAGGTCACTTACTGTAGGTCTCAGTCAATAAATACCCCATTATTGTGAGACATAACACTTCTGATGGCTAAATACTGTTGTTTTTCCCAATATTTTTCCTGTGGCCTACAAAAGCTATCAATTCTATAACCCTTCTTCATTCACTAGGCTGTATAGTCTAATTCACTTCTTCATTCACTGGGCCATATAGCCCAATATACTAAACTATTCTGGGCTGCTAGATAATAATTAGCTCACAGTAAAAAGTTAGAGTATTTATTTCCTTCTGCTCTCATCTTGATTTAATTATCTGGATTTCTGCAGTCACATCTGAAAGTCCTCATGCACGAAATGGTGTTCTGTGGTGATTCTGACTAACATAGTTCTCTCTCTCTCTCTCTCTCTCTGTGTGTGTGTGTGTGTGTTTTCCTGGCTTAATTCTACCATATGTGTTAAAACAAAGAAATCTGTAGCTTCTATAGATCAATAGTTGTAAAAACAAACTATAGGACAGGGGTGCCGGCCCGTGGACTGCCGGCTCTTGGACTGATTGCATCATGTGGAGGCCGCGCCCACCCCAGCTCCAGCAATACAACACATTGCAACACGTTACGTGACGCAGCGAGTTTAATACCCATGCTGTAGGAGGAACATTCATAAGTCTTTGATTCAGTTGGTGATATTTTCTTACCTCATCATGTTGTTTCCTGAGGTAAGCCAATTCTTCTTTTAGACTTTCAATCTGTTGCTCCAAATCAGTCCTAACTAGTGTGAGGTCATCAATTAGTCCCTGTAATCCTGTGATGTCATTTTCCACATTTAGTCGCAGGCCCAACTCAGTTTCATATCTATTTATTTTTAGAAAAATATGTAACAAGTTAGGATTATTGCAAAATAATCCATTTCTTCACCACTTCCATCATTTTTACATATGATCAGCTTAATAATAATTTCATTTCAAATTCTGCTTTCTGATGTCTTTGGAGTAGATCCTTCCAAACAATTGTTACTTTCTGAAGAGAAACTCTTTTTACAAGACTGTTTAATTTTGTAATCATTTTCTAAGTGTTAAGGCGTCACAAATATATTGTTGGAATTGTTACTAAGTTTTGGTCATGGGCTTCAGCAGCAACAGCAGTCAATAACATTAAAATGGAGGGTGTGACTGGGTGGTTAAAGCCCTGTTCCTTTAAACAACAATCACATACTCTCACATGCCATTGTGATGTTGTTGATCAACCCTGTAGATGTTTTACTTATGGTGTAATTTAATCTGTTTAAAGAAAGCTTTATTTCAGTGTGAATTCAATTTTGAATGCTTTGTAGTTTTTTTCCCAAAGCTATTTTGAGCAAAATACAAAAAAGAAAAAAAGAAAAGAAAAAGAAAGGAAAAAAAAACCCAATTCAGAAGCATATATATTTTTTTAACCTTGGACTATTCCCTTGGAAATATCTAGATGTAGTCTGCTGAAAGGCAGCATTGGTCAAATATGTTATAATGTGTTTTCTTTAGATTGCTCTTTAAGCACATCAACTCTTCAGCATTTCAGATATATTTTAAAAAGTCTAGAAGTCAAATTTTGTGGCATCTCTTAACATAGGAGATACAGAGATAAAAATTCTGAGAATACACTATGGCACATTTTGGGCAGAGATAGCAAAGCTTGCAAAACTACTTTTATTTTGAAGTCATACTAGAAGGACATGATTTGGATCTGAAAAAAAATAAACTGATTGGCTTGGGGTACTTTATCCTTCCACACTACTCACTGAAGGCTCTTTCCCCATGACTTACTTGAAGAGGCAGAAACTATACTGATTACAATCTGCTACTTCCGCTGTTGCTTCTTATCCTGTCTATTCTGACATTCTGCTGAATGATGATGACCCAATTTGTATTGTACTGCACTTATTAAACAAAGTAATTGGTTTATTTGGTACCAGTTAGTATCAATTGGTAACTGGCAATTTAAAATGTATATTCTTCAATTTCCCAGCCAGTATGCTTCTGGGGGATTCTAGAGATTGAAGTTCATACATCTTAAAATTACCAAGTTTGAAAAAAACCCCACTGGTTTAAACCTTTGGGCTTTGTTACCCTTTATTTTAATAAATATTACCAACTAGTAGGACATCGCCTATTGACCCTATTCCTACTGTGATTGAAAGATGATTTCATCAGATGGCTAGACCTGTAAGTTTAGCCATCTGTCAAAACCCTCGTCTACCCACACATCACTTAATTACTGGAGTTCATGGAAAATTAGGAAAGCCTGGCTCTTTCAAACCTGCCATTTTCTGGAAACTATGGACCAGCTGTTTGGAAACCTTATTTTGAGCACCGGTAACCTACTGTTAGTAGAAGCCTGCTAAACAGCTGAGGATCTTGGGGGCGGGGGGGGGGGGGAAGAACTGCCTGATAAAGTGGGAGAAATAGTTCTCTCTAAAATTACACTCCAGCTTTACTGCATGTTTGGAACATTGCCAGATACAATGGCAGCTGGCAACTATGCCCTATTCCTTCTCTCCTAGAAAAAAGAGAGAGGGGTAAACAGTAAATAGAATAGATATGCCCCTGGTAGCACAAAATGACTAATACGGTCAAGGCCATCTTGTCCTTTTGTTGGTCATTTCATTATGCTACTGGCATAACCATCAATATTGGCATTGATGGTTCAGCAGATAATACATACTAAAACTCACTGGTTGTTGTTGGGTTGAGAAAAAAATAGTTTTGGGATATCAGCATAATTCACTATGATTAAAATCCATCATTCTTTCAGTGGGACACTATTTAAAGTTTTTATATTAAACATACCTTCCTTCTCTCTATGAATATATTTGGTAATTAAATCATGCTGAAGATTTTGATTTCTTTCTATATTTTTAGAATACATACTTTACTCTGAAATCATCAGCAGCCAACTTGGAATTGTCAATTTGCAGTATGATCCTGGTGTTATCTTCTCGGGCTTCCGTAATCTGAGAAAGAATAAAATATAAGAAAAAGCAAGGCATTATTCTTTTGGTTTGGGTCTATAGGATAATTAACTAGAAGCTTAATATTTTGAAAAAAAACTTGAATACTATAAGTATTCAAGAAAGCCACTTTTTCAACTGGTTTTCAGGCTTTATCTAAAAGACAGGAGTTTCCTTTTCAGTTGAGTATTTGGGCATTCATTTGGAAATATTTAGAAGTTTCCTTAAATATCATTCTCCTGAAGATGAACTATTACTTGACTGTTAATTCCATATATATTGGCAATGGAACATATTTTCCACTGCACTTGAAGGCTTTAGCTTAAGAGATACGAAGCTAGACTATTTGTTGCCTATATATAAAATAAAAATCATCATCGAAGCAAAGCCTTTGATAGTACCCACATATTTTACAGTCAATGAAAGAAATATTTCTTAAATTATGTTTATTTGGGATGCCCTCCTATATACTCCATTCCACTCTGATTAACTGTAAATCAGGAGTTGAGAAATTTCTGGTAGTATGTAGCACTAGTTATTCCCTATCTAGCCATCCTCGTGTTAGCAAAATGTCTTGGATCATCCCTGAGAATGGAACATCCATTCATCCATCATCACAAGAATAAGTATTTGAGTACTTAAAATCTCAAAGCAATTTGTAACTCATATTATAAAATATTTATATAAAATAGGAGAATCTAACAAAAAGATAAAAAGTCTAATGATGAAACAGAGGTGATTGGTTCTCCCAGCTTAGGCTTCAGCTTTACCTATCCTATTTTCTGGCAATAAATCTTTTCTGTAGCTTTTTAGAAACTTTCTACTGAATTCTAATTCACTATCTCTTTTTCATTTCAAACATCTTTTGATCTAGATGACTAAACTGCAGATTTAAAATAAACTTGACTTTCTATGTCTTAACACCTGTACAGGAATTCCTTGCTGAAAGAAGGGCAAGAGTGCCTATGCTAAAGATCAAATCAGATTTTTATTTCAGTTAGTTTTTCCAAATAGTGATAAGATTATCAAGGCTATAGAAAGTGTAGTAACATATAGACTACCTCTCCCATTACTTGAGTAAATAATACCACCTAGATAATGACCTACAATAGATTTACTAAGAGATACAAAGACACATACAAGACCTGCCAAAGCAGGAGAACCATTTGGCTTAAAAATAAGAGTTAGTTTATGTTTAATAAATATATTATTATTTATTTGAATATTTCATTATTCAAATAAATGAAAAAGAGTTAGTTTATGTTTAATAAATTCACCAAAGAAAGAAAAAAATTATATCTGAAAAAGAACTAGATGTAATAGACCACTATGTGAACCTTGGTCAACGGATCTCAATGGAAGGTGATACCATAAAAGAAACTGAATGGCATATTAAATGTGATTGGCAGGCATTTGGCAAGCTAAACATAATTTTCAAGAACAACTTCCCCTATGCCTGAAGAGAAAAGTTTTTGATCCGTGTGTGCTACCTGCTCTAATCTATGCCAGTGAAACCTAGACATCACTAACCTCACAATCAAGTCAAAAACTACGAGTGGTGCAAAGAGCCATGGAAAGATACATGCTTGTGATTACAACCAGATAGAAAGACCTGCACATGGATTAGAGAACAAACGAAAGTATACAATATCATCAAGAGAGTAAAAGAATGGAAAAGAAAATGGGTTGGTCACATAGCAAGAAGAACTGATGGCAAGTGGACCAAGGCAGTCATAGAATGGATCCCACTTGATAAAAAGAGTCCACAAAAGAGACCTAAAACAAGATGGATCAACAACATCAGCAAGTTTTGCAGGCCCAATGGGCAAAAGAAAGCTCAGGACTATATTGGTTAAAAACATGCGGAAGCAGCCTTCATTCTGCAGTGGATAGACAATGGCTAAAATGATGATGATGATGACTTGAATATAATGTCATGAAAGAGATTAGAATAGCTGCAGAATGGTTACAAGAAAAGTATAACGAATTAATTAAAAATCTCACACATAAGGCATTTCTCATCACTTGGACTTTCAAAACAATTGGATGTGTGAAAAGAAAAATGAGAATAAGTGTCCTGGAAGTACTATCATAATAGAACAATTATGGTAGACAATAACATATATGGTATTTGCTCTGAAATTAATATATGCAGGATTATACAAGGAACTGTATGAGTTTCTGAAATGATACACCAGTTTCCAACATTTCTCACTCCGGATATTGACCTAGTTATGTGGCTACATATATTTAGAAATGCTGAAGTAGTGAAATAAAAATTGCTCCCACATTGCATTTTAAATAGTGCTATGTTATTATATGATGCCATCCTGGATCAAGAATGTTTTTCTTGTTCAGTAATATTGTGAGCATTGACAAACACCTGCTTCCTTCCCCCCCCCTGAAAAAAAGTCATCTAATGGGAAATAGGAAATATGGCTTTTCCATGGCAGCCCCTGCCCTGTCAAACATCTTCTTCCTGAAATTTAGCAGCCCCCCTAGTCTTTTAGCCCTTTGCAAGGCTTTAAAGACCTGGCTTTACCCCCAAGTCCTGGGAGAAGATTAGTTAATGGCACATTATAATGGATTGGTGCCAGGTTTTAAATGTTTTAAATTTTTTAACTGGTTGTATTTTATAGTTTTTAAAATGATTTTATATTTTAATCTTTGATTGGGAGGCATGCAGAGTTGGCTGAAAGATGGGTAGCTATAAAAAAATTTAAGTAAAAATTAAATAAATAAATGTTTTGCAGAGTTTAATTGCAGCTGGTAACTAGCATTGTAATACTAGTTTCACTCTTATTTGATTATAATGGAATATTTATTATTGCCTGTTGAATAAACAAGTGATACTTACTATGAGTTCCTGGCATTATTTTTGTTATCCTAATACATTTTAATTATTGCTAATTATTTCATTTTTTCATATCAATATTTTCTCATTGGCAAAAAAAATTACAGCATCTCTCCAAGAATGTTCTTGCCAACCCACTGATTGGTTGGCACTGCCAATTGCCATTTGAAGAAAAGGTAACACTAAAAAAAAATCCAATAGTCTGGAAATAATGTCTGGATGGGCCACAAAGCAAGCAAGCATGCAAAATGGTTATATGTCAAGGTTGATAGATAGCAACCAAGAATGGAATGGTTGCTAACCTGGTAAATACCCTCACCCACCTTTCAGTAGTTCAACATCTTTGGAAAGAATGTAAGATGGCTATAATGCCAGATAATTAGAAAATAAAAAGTTTGATACTTGCCATACTAGCCCTAGGGTAACTAGACATGCAACGATTAGTGTGCTAGAGCCTCTACCTCCCTTTTTCTTTTTCCTGCACAATTCGTAGATATCTGACACCTTACAGTATTCAGTTACAAAAAGGCTCTTATAATACCTTCATAAACATTCTGCAACTTTATTGTTAGCAGAAAATGATTTTATTGATGATGTAACCATGACATATCCTCGATCAGGCTTCAACATAAGTTCCCTTTAGAAACAATACATTGTCTACTCTTAACTGCCTCATGCAGTAAACTATTCAGATATGAAAGAGAATCTTACCTTATCTTGAAGTTCTCTGATTACTTTAAAGTAGGCACTATAGTCTTGCTTAGCAATAGGGGAACTCTTTTCATACCACTCCCGTATCTGCTTTTCAAAAACAGAGTTTGAAGTTTCTAAGGAGCGCACCTTTTCCAGGTATGCGGCCAAACGGTCATTCAAATTCTGCATAGTAGTTTTTTCATTGCTTGTAAGCAGCAGCTCATTTATGGAAGTGCTGCGTAGCAAATTACTGCCAAGGGTATTGCTGTAGCTACTGCCAAAGGAAATTCGGGTACCAGAGCCACCTGCTCCTCCATGGACACTGGGTGTTCGGTATTTTTTTATGGATGATAATCTAGAGATAGAACTGGGAACAGATGATCCACTGCTTTCGAAAAAGACATTTTTTAAGTTGACACTGCCAGATCGAGCCATTGGTAGTATGTATATATGTTTAAAGAACAAAATATCTAAAGCACTTTTGCGGGAGAAAATGTTGCATAGGGCAGTTTTGGACCTTTTTATTTGGGTGTAAAAGGGAGGGTTAACAGGGCTGAACTCCGCCTTTTTTGATAACAATTAGGGGAAATTGGCACTGTTACTACTTTATTCCATCCTGTGGCTTGGCAATAAAAGACACATTTAATCAACCTTTGTGCTTCAGTCCAAAGTCCAAAGAAGATCAGTATTTCTTTGTGATTATTTCATATACAGTATTTTCCCTTAAGCCTGCCATAATTTGTGTAATGGGATCTCTCCCTCAGGACAAACTAAGGAAAATGTCAATAGGAAGGCTAAAGTTTATACTCATATATCTATTTAAATAAAGTTTGCCTTGAATTTCTGCCTAGCTCCATCCTTAATTTTCACATATCGTCCATAGGAGTAGAAATAGTGAATCTTCTGAATCTTCCGTAGTAGTGAATCCATCTTATTGGATGTAAGGCAATTGTCAGTAAGTAGAAGAAAGGTAAGTTGGACAAAAAAACTTTTCATGAGGATAAAATTTTGTGGATCATTGAAAAGCTCCATAATTAATCCAATTTGGTACAGTATTACCAATCTATTCACATTTACTATATATAGGGAAAATGAACAAAAATGAGCAAATATGGTAACTAATATAAATTTCTCCCATTCCTAGAAAATATTTAAAAAGTATTGCCATGTCACCCCTAGTGACACCTCTTCATTAAACTAGACATATCCAATTCCAGCAACCATTCCTTATATGTTTTAACCTCCAGTCCCATGATCATCTTTGTTGCTCTTCTCTGTACTCTTTCTAGAGTCTCAGTATTTTTTTTATATTGTGGTGACCAAAACTGGATGCAGTATTCCAAATGTGGCCTTACCAAGGCATTGTAAAGTGGTATTAACACTTCACATGATCTTGATTCTATCCCTCTGTTAAAGCAGCCTAACACTGTGTTGGCTTTTTCGGCAACTGCTGGCTCATATTTAAGTGATTATCCCACTAGGACTCCAAGATCCCTCTCATAGTTACTACTATTGAGCAAGGTACCACTTATCCTATATCTGTACATTTGGTTTTTCTTGCCTAAATGTAGAACCTTACTTGTTTCACCATTGAATTTCATTTTGTTAGATAGCACCCAATATTCAAGTCAAGATCCTTCTGTATCTTAAGCCTATCTTCTGGAGTGTTGGCTATTCCTGCCAGCTTGGTGTCATCTGCAAATTTGATGATTCCCCATCTATCCCCTCGTCCAAATCATTGATGAAGATGTTGGAGCACTGGGCCCAGAACAAAGCCCTGGGGCACCCCACTACACACTTCCCTCCATGTAAATGCAGTTCCATTGAGGACCATATGCTGAGTACGGCCAGTCAGCCAGCGATGAATCCATTTGGTGGTGATGCTGTCTAACCCACATTTTTCTATGTTATCAAGTAGTAGATTGTGGTCTACTTTATCAAATGCCTTACTGAAGTCCAAGTAAATTATATCCACAGCATTCCTCTGGTCCACTAATTTTGTCACTTGGTCAAAGAATGCAATAAGATTTGTCTGGCATGATCTATTTTTGACAAACCCATGTTGGCTTTTGGTAATGACTTTGTTTGCCTCTAGGTGTTCACTGATTCATTATTTGATTATCTTTTCCAGAATCTTCTCAGGTATTGAGGCCAGGCTGATAGGTCTGTAGTTTCCTGGATCCATTTTTTTCCCTTTTTTGAAGATGGGAACTACATCAGCTCTTTTCCAGTCCTCTGGTAGTTCCCCAGTACTCCAGGTTCTTTGAAAGATATAGTTTAGTGATTCTGAGAATTTTATGGAATATCTACAGTGTTCCATAAAATTCTTCAGTTCCCAGAATAACTGCAGTGGGAAAAGAGGGATTAGTCAAAATCAGGGAGTTCCTGTTCTATTGAAAAATTGCCTTTGGATGCAATTGTTTAAATCATGATGGCGCAGTGGTTAGAATGCAGTATTGCAGGCTGACTCTGCCTACTACTGCCAGGAATTCGATCCTGACTGCTCAGGATTGACTCAGCCTCCCATCCTTTCAAGGCTGGTAAAATGAGGACCCAACCTCTATAAACCTCTTAGAGAGTTCTGTAAAGAACTGTGGAGTGGTATAGAAGTCTAAGAGCTATTGTTATTGCTAAATACTCCCTTTCTTTGCTTTCCTTTAGGGCCACTGCCAGACTTGAGATTGATTGATTGATATCAGGTAGGGGCAGACCACGAAACTGATACACAGGAAGGCTAGAACTATAGTTTATTGACACAGGCTATAGTAACAGAATCTTGCTAGTCTGCCTGTTATTTTTTCTTCCCTCTCTCTCATAGTCTAGGGCAGTATTTCTCAACCTCAGAAACTGTAAAAAAATATGAACAATTCTCAGAATTCCCCATCTGACATGCTGTCCACATATCATAAAACATGCTGGCTGAGGAATTCTAGGCACTGAAGTCCACTCTTTAAAAGAGCTGAAAGGAAAATGTGAAGTATTATCTGGAGAGCAGAAGTTGGATTTCATCTCTTCTACAGCTAGTCCTTGACTTACAACAGTTCATTTAGTGACTGTTTGAAGTTACAGTGGACTGAAAAAACTTATGACAGTGACTTATGGCTGTTCTTCATACTTACAACTGTTGCAGCATCCCCACGTTCATGTGGTCAAAATTTGGGCACTTGGTAACTGACTCATATTTATGATGGTGACATTGTCCTGCGCTAATGAGATCACTTTTTGAGACCTTCTGACAACAAAGTCAATGGGGAATTCACTTAACAACTGTGTTACTAACTTAACAACTGTGGTGATTCAATTAGCAACTGTAGCAAGAAAGATTGTAAAATGGGGCAAAACTCACTTGACAAATATCTCACTTAGGAACAGAAATTTTGGGCTAAATTGTGGTTGTAAGTCAAGATAAGTACTACCTGTATGTATCCAGGTGGTCACCAGGACTCAAGACTAGCTAGAAGAAACATACACATTCTCATTAAATTTTAATCATTGAGCTTTTGATTTGTTTCTGTTAATTTAACTAAGATTGAAGAGAGTGGGAAATTGTATTTGTGTACCTTTGCTAAGTACTGTGTTAAAAGAGGAAACAAAATGTACTTTCAATAGGGATTTACAATAATCATATATCAAGCAGTGGCATCTTATCTCCACTAATCTGTTTTATGCAGGGGAATAGGTCTTTCCCCATTCTGAACTAAAGTGCTGTCCCCCATCTTCAGGTTGGTGGAAAAATTTACTTGCAGCAAATTTGTGGTCATTATTGCCAATCTGTATCTTTAAGCATTAGTTCTCTTTTGGCTTGTTGCTACATGATGCTGTCTTGATTCTGAATGTGAAGAATATATTAAGTAAAATGAGTGGTGAAACTTTCGGGCTTTACTGCCTTTTTGTGTTCTGAATGCCACCTACTAGAATGAAATAATCTGCCAGTCAGGATAGTGATACCAGCTTGGGGAGATACCAAGTTTTGAAAGATGGCTAACTCTTCTTCCCTGCTTTACAATTTACATCAAAAGAGGAGACCTGTCAAGAAGTACTCATTCAAGCCAGAGAGTCAACTCTCTCAGGCCCCTGTTGCTAAATGTTCACTCAGTCATTTGGCAAGCTGGGAAAAGTGTATGTAAACTGGGAACTCCTCTCCTGCTTTAATGATCAGCTCCCTAGACTCTTAAACAGCTGCTTAATAGCCCGTGGAAAACCCAGGTAGAACTGAACTAGCAGCTGGCCCAGCTCTTCCTCTTTCTCCATGAGGGGAGGATGGGAAGAATAGTATCTGAGGAAAATGTCCAGGACTGAAGAAGAAGGGTGTGCCTGCAATAGTCCATATGTGCCAAAGGTACCAGGCTGTTCCCATCCCCTATGGATCACCTGTCAAAGCCACCAATGGAAATCGAGAAAGCTTTTACATGCCATGGTGTGAGAGATCGTGGACAGAGATTGTCAGCCCTAAACAAACAGAAGGTGTGGAAAGAGTTTGTGAATAATCTGCAGCTTGTTCCATATGCAAAAAAAAAAAAAAAAAAAAAGCACAGGGAAAAAAAGATTCAAAAAGAAAAACCCTCCCTTAGTAAATTTACTAATAAAAGATAGCAGGCAGTTCCTATTGCATTTTCCAAGATTCTGTACTTTACACCCACCCAGGCAAGAAAATATTTCATTGTAGTTTGTAGAATTTGATTGTGCTCTCTGTGAGTGGATTTACACATGGGATATAGCCAGTGGTGGGATTCAAATATGTGAACAACTAGTTCTCTGAGTGGATGCCACTTCCAGAATTCCATTCTGGGCCTGGGCAACAAAAAATTAGCTACTGCTTCTGCTGAACTGGTGCGAACTGGCTGAATCCCATCACTGGATATTGCCCATTTAAAGGAAAAAACACTATTTTAAAACTGGTACAGTTGCCCATTTAAAGGAAAAAACACTATTTTAAAACTGGTACAGAAGTTGACTTAAACTTATTTGAAATGTTGATGGCTGATGAAATGAAAAGAAGTTTCAAGTGCATTGAGCAGATACGTAGTGTGTCTGAACATCTGTGTGTTGTGGTTAAAGCCTCCTCCTCCTCCTCTAAATTTAATCATTCACCAGTTCATTTTTTTTCAGCAAAAACTGGTAATTTCTTCTGCAAATGCAAATATTTTTTATTTGTACACTTTATTTTTCATGCTCCTTTGGTGCATTCTGCCTATAATGTATGACTCGGTAGAATTATCATGCTCCAGGTACCATGGACTAAAAGCATCACCACAGAAGTAGGCCTTTTCTATTACATTCCCTGCCCTCTGGAATAATGTGTCCTCAGATATTCATGTGCTGTCTCCTATTTAAATGAGTCCTTAAAATCTGGCTCTTCCCACAGCTTTGGGTCAGGGAACTTGAGTGACCCCTTCTTTGTTTTGACAGTGTTAGTATTCTTTTTCAGAGTATTTTTGGCAGAATATTTGTATTAATCTAGTTCTAGTTGTTGTTGTTTTTCCTGTTGCCACCCAGAGTTAAGAATGGAGTTTGGCGGCTAAATAAATAAATAAATAAATAAATAGCAGAACTAAATGTTAATCATATGATTTTATTATTGATTTCCATTCTTTGCTTCTCTGAAAATGGAGAAAATTAATAAAGGCCTACCTTGAGAAATGGGGCTACTGAATAAAGCCTACAGTATCTCCTCATCCCAAAAGGTCAATTATACAAGCGTTCAATTAACATAAAAATTTTGATATCGGTGGGCTTTTCATTTGTTTTCTTTTTAATCCCTACTGTACTTTCTAAGCTTTATATTAGAATAAAGGGGAACTTCTTTGCCTCTTTTCTAATTTTATATAATTTTTCCTGAAAAAGATTCTGGAAAATTGGAAATCTGGTGCACTTAGACTGGACTTTTAACATCACTGCCTAGCAACAGAGCTTAGATTGTTTCTGATGGTGAATCATGCCTTTGTTTCCTTTGCACACTCTCTAAAACCCTAAATTTTAATTCAAAAAATGTGGTGAAAAGCATCTGCAGATGCTCATTTAGGAAGGAAAACATTTAGTTGCAAAGTCATTGAGGCACCCTAATATAGTTTGACTTTCATTTCTACTGAAGAATTATCTCCTGTAAGTAAATGGACTTGACTGAATTATTTATTGCTAAGTCTCAACATTTTTCCATTGTAAAAAGAAAT
The DNA here is from genome assembly GCF_016545835.1 of Crotalus tigris. Taxonomy (NCBI): domain Eukaryota; kingdom Metazoa; phylum Chordata; class Lepidosauria; order Squamata; family Viperidae; genus Crotalus; species Crotalus tigris. The sequence goes on from NW_024097068.1 coordinate 826,984, forward strand.
CAGTGTTGTTTAAGTAATATCAAGATCATTACTATATGTGCAATATTAAGGAGGGAATTTGACTGGGATGATGCATCTGCCAAACCATAACGGAGGTGTATCTTAAGGTCAATTTTAAGAAGGACAGAGTGCTTTGTCCACAGAGCAAAAGGATAAAAGCTTGTTTGATCTTGACTTCTGTATGAGCCTATTGGATTTGCCATTTAATTTATAATTTACCTCAGTGCTTTTATTCACAAAAGTAAACTTTTTTGTTGGACTTCCTGTTTTTCAAAAACTGAATTTTATCAATGTCAAATATATGAATTATACTTTGAATATTTAGAAGTTAACAATGCAAATTCTGACACCAATATCCTCCCACTGTTATCATTATTACATCAATCTTTGTCAAACTGTGTGTATGAAATAAATTATAAACTGAAGTTGGGTAATTTCAACTACTATAAAATCATAAACATTACAATGAACATCTAGACAGTGTATTACATCTTCACTTGCTAGTCTTCATTCATATATAAAGTTGATACATTTAATTAAAATGCAGCAGTTGATTTCCAAATAATCATTTTAAGAGGGTTTTTTTTTGTTCTTCTTCAAGATTTGTGTTATAGGTTATATCAGAACCACTGATATCTCCAATAATTTAATCTATTTCTTGTTTTGGACCAAAGCTTTCAGAGAACGGAATAATTCCAACAAATGTTCTACCTACATATCTGTATTTTTTGGTTCTTATTTCCTACTTATTTCTGGTTTGCAGTGGGCACACTGTTGTCCTGCATGCTTATGTGTTGGGTTTCCAGATCTATACCTAGTTCTGTGACATAGATAGATAGATGGATATTTTATGTTAATATTCAACTGCCATTTGTATCAACTAGGCATGCTTAGACTTCATAACATTGTTTGTGGATTATGCATGTACTTTCCCCCCCCCAGAAAGATATTTTGTTTTTACTTTGAGCTTATCACTACCACCAATCATTATTTCTTTCTTCTAAGTGGATGGCATTCTTTTAGTTACATATATTCTGGCTCTCAGTTAAGTACGGACATATTCAAATGTCAGGATATACAGTATTTATAACTGTAAAGATCAGAAATACAAAGACAGCAGATTCCCTGTGATACCCAAAGGAAATAGAGGTTGAAGAAGCAGAATGGAAAGATGGAGACTATGGTGTGAGGAGAGTATGGAGAGCCAGGAAAACAAATAGTATTAACAGCACTAGATCCCTAGAGAGCAATTTAATGAATAGGGGGGGGGGTCTCACATCCAGTGACTGTTGGGCAATGCCCCTGAAATCCTTCAACAATTCTCAAATCATAATTGCCACAACTCCACCCTTGCCCCAGTTCTTGGCTACTGGCACACTTAAAACTCAGTTAAACAAATCTCTGAATGGGCCACTCTTCCTTCCAGGCCCAGCCAAGTCTTAGTAATACATACCAGGTCAGCCTTCTGAGTCCTGACAATCAAAACACAGATGAGGAAGCCTTATCACATACTGACCTGGTATTTTAGAGCAGAAGCCAAAGGCCAGGGCCTCCCTTTGATTACTGGAATCAGGAAATACATTAAATAATATAAATTTGGCTGCCAAACCTGCAGTTTGATGGACTACTGTTGTGATATCATTATTTTATTATTTTATTTTATTTTATTTTATTATTTTATATTTTATTATTTTATTTTTTACACATATGCTGTAGATCCCCTTTCCATTCAATCTTATTTGATTCTTAGAGACTGATAGAGAACACAGCGATAAAAAAGAAGGGCCTTTTTCTTATATCAGAAGTCTGCTAACTGCATCAGCAATAGCATTGCCTTTACTTTGAACAATAAAATAAGATCAAAAAGAAAAACTTGGGAAAAAATATTTCAAAAACCATGAAATTAAGAGGAGAAAGTAGAAAGAGAGAAAAGAAGACAATTTCTAAGAAACTGTAAGGCAGATTTCTGCACAGCAATATTTGATAAAAAAAACTACTTAAGTTGGACTTTGGAAGAATTGGAATATTTCACTTGGATCTCTGGTGAAAGTTCAATCATTGGAGACTTTGGAAAATGGGTGTAACTGGCTGATGTATATGACAGTCAAATCTCTTAGATAAGAAAAGTAAGAAGCCAGCAATATCTCTTTTGTTTATGAATAAACATTAACAGTAGACAAAAGTAGAAGGTAAAGTAGGTGAGGTCTTTCCACTTAGATTGCTAATGCATCTTTACATTAAGGTCGTTAGGAATCCCTTTATTGTATAGTGCTGAATCTAGTCCTTAAATGGTAATGCTGAAAGATCCTACCATTAGGAATGTGTTCGTATGCCATTTTCAATGTGCCATTGTTGGTATCATTCTCATGTATATTGTCATGACAGCTTTCTTTGGGAGACTGCAATCTTCTGAGTCTGCTAGTCTACCTAAAATAGATTATAAATAGGCAGGCAGGCAGGCAAGCAATAGTTTTAGATCTCATTTCCTAATGAAGATTGGCTATTTCTCAGATGAAATGGGAGTAACATGTCTTAGTTGTATTTTATCTCTATCCCACTAAATTAAAACAATGTTCATCTCCAATATGCATCTAAATTAAATAGATATTGGGCTGTACTCATGAAAACACTTGTTTAAATCTATTTTCTCTCAAAACACCAATTTTACAGTTTTCTAAGAATTTTTTGCAAAACATTCAATATTTTGCCTTTTCATAGAAAATAGAGTAATACATAGAGTGTTATTTCATACATTAATGTTGATATAGAATCAGCTCAGTGAATATCACTAAGATCAGATTTCCCCATTATTTCTAGCCATATTTTTCCTCTAGAGAAATATCATTCCAGTCACAGTTGTTCCGCCCCCCCCCCCCCGCAAACTACACAGACAATAAGGTCTGTTTTGATAAACACAGGTGGTTCATTTAGTGACTGTTCAAAGTTACAACTGCACTGAAGAAAATAACATATGATCGTTTTTCACTTTTATGATTGTTGCAACATCCCCATGGTCATGTGATCAGAATTCAGACACCTGGCAACTGGCTCATATTTATGACGGTTGCAGTGTCCTAGGGTTCTCTTTTATGACCTTCTGACAAGCAAAGCCAATGGGGAAGCCAGATTCACTTAACAAATGTGTTACTCACTTAATAACTGCAGTGATTCATTTAACAACTGTGGCAAGAAAGGTCATAGAATGGGGCAAAATTAAGTTAACAAATATCTCACTTAGCAACATAAATTTTGGGCTCAGTTATGATCATTAAGTCAAGGACTATCTGTATAAATATAGGATTTTGTTTTCTGCATTTTTTTCAGTGGAATAATAAAGGTGAAGTCATAATTATAAAGACTGCTGATGATTCATGGAGGAATAATTGGAATTGTGTGGTGGAATGTAGTCTGGGCTGCAGGAGGGAGGGGCTCTTTCCCTGATGACAAAGATATAGTGGAGCTTGGAATGTTTGGTGGGTAGGAAGACAGTAGGAAGATAGAAATCCCCAGGATGTTATTAATAGTTATTGCAGGTAGTGCTGTAGTGTGGCAAGATTTCTGTTTGTAGGCAAAGAACAATAATGGAAATACTCAATAATAACTCCTTGTGCCATTCTGGATTCTTTGGGTCTGACAAGTTGTGTCAGTGAAATTTATTTGAATGTTCTCAACTAAAAAAAAATATGCACAAACTCTGCTTCATCTTATGAAACCAAAAGAAGAACTCTCATGCTGAGCAGAGTTCAATCATCAGAGTTTTCACAGAATCTAGGACTAACGCTTGGTATCATTTATCTAAATTTTCTTCATTCTCTATCATGGGTGGGGAACTTTCATCTGGATGAGGCCAGATTTTAATTTTTTAGTCCTTGAAAGTTCATATGCACGGTCAGCATCAGAAAAATCAGGATCTAAATTTTCAATTCAATTTGAAGATTTTATTTTAAAAAAACAAGCAGATATCTTAATCATTTCAATATCTTACCAATAAATTCAATCTAAAACAGAGTGTCTGTTTGCTTAAGAAAATCTTGGAGATTAAGGGAGCTGGAAAAACAGCTGGAAGATAATGTAGCTTCATTTATAAAGGGATTCTGTTCTAGAAATACAGTTTTGTTGTTGATAGCAAACAAGGTACTTCTTGTAGAAGCACATACACTTAAAATAAGCACATCCAAAACAAACAGCAAACTCTTAATCACCTCTTATTTTAAGCTAAAATCTTCTCTCAGCATTTTTAGAATTGCTCCAGAATTATCACACTGAAGTATAATGCAGAAAAGGGGTGGGGGTTGGGAGGATTCAGTGTTAGGATTAAGCATAAAGTAATAAATTGCATTCCTGAAAATTAGGGGCATGGATATCAAAAAATGGAATCCAGCTGCAGGTTCCAGAAATTCAGATTTTCAGTTCAGCACAATTGATAAAACCAATAGCTCACTTTTTTGCCTGTACATGTCCAGACTTCCATATGAGCCAAGTATCAAAAAGTACACATATTTTTGAAGGACTCAATATGGACCTAACCGAGTCCAAGATTTCTTCAGTAGCCTTTTTCAAGTAAGGAAAATATTTTTTTAGTGTAGTCATTACTGTGAAATATTTAATGTTTAGTTAAAAAGGGTGTTTAGCCTTTAAGTCAAAGTGGTTTTCCAGATGAAGCACAATCCAGCTAGTGGCATGAGATCACAAATGCAATCAGAAGACTTACAGTACAACATGCCCTGTGTTAAACATATATGATCTTTTATGAATAAATGCATTTGCAGGGTGGAAGATTCTGCTTCAGTTATGGTTGTGGGTTTCTAAGTTGTGCCTGAAGGAATGTTCTGTGCTCGCTGGAAGAGATTCTTGTTTCAGTCTGTCTCCAGCAATTAAGCCATTCTTGTAAATTGAAAGAAGAGCTGCTTTTTTCCATTTGCCATTTTTCTTTTATTTTTAAATTAAAAGGGTCTAGGAAAAAGTTAGGAAGCTTCTAAAGATTCTACAGAAATCTCACTGTTATTCTTCATATTTGTTTTTATTAATTTCATTTGAGAATCTTCTACTTGCTCTAATATTTTCCCTTTCTCTACGTTCACGCTCTGGTATTCTCTCATATCATTCATTTTCAAAGTACTTTTTAAAGTACTCTGACAAAAAAAATAAAAACTCAATGGCATGAAGTCATATGATGGCAGAGTCACCCCAAGGCAAGATGGGTAGCAAACAAATTTAATAAATAAAATATGGAATTTTATTTACAACAGGTTGCCTATATATGTTGCATTCAGGTCTAAATCTACAGATTAATCTTTAGAGCCTGGGATTATGATTATGTGAGCCAAGTGTCTAAAATGCAACAAAAACCAAGAAAGATCTTCATTGAGTTATAAAAATACTTGGATTAAAAACTGGCAAAAAGCTAATGAATTTCAAGAAGCCATAAAGAACTTTCAGACATAGAGAACAACTTACACATTGTCTACTTTTGCTAGGCTTTTCTTCTTATTTTTACATATATATATTTATTAAAAGCTTGAAAAAGAAGATACAAACTAACACCAACTAATATAAATTAATGAAGAAAAGAGAAAAGAGAAAAAGAGAAAGCAAAAAGTGCAAAAAAAGAACAAAATACAGAAAAATAAAGGAAAAAAATATAAAGTAGTGGCTTCCTGTATTGTTCCAAGCAGAACACACACACACACACACACACACACACACACAGACACAGACACAGACACAGACACACACAGACATACACAAACACACACACTCAAAGCATTTTATAATCTATTTTATCTAATCATCAAGAGCATAAATTACAAGTTTATTTTTTTTTCATTTTTACACAAAATGTCAGTAAGAGATTTTCAGTCCCCAATAAGTATAGATAGTGCCTTTAATCAAAGAAGTTAGTTTATTCATCTCAGCAAGATCTACCAGTTTCACCAACCATTCTTCTGAATGGCCAGCATTGAATCTTTCCAACTTTATGCATATAATAATATTTCACAGTAACCATATATTGAAATTGTCCTGCTTCAGGTTTTAAGTGCACATGCGCACGTACACAGATTAAGACATTTATATGAAAGCTGAAGAAATAGCAAACAAAGGCTATAAACAAAAAAGAAGCTTGCTTGAAGAGTTTCTTTTAGAATACCCCAAATGCAATCCTGGATTCTGAGGAGTAGGACATGGTTGTCAGCCAGGCCAGTAGTTAAAGGTTTTTTTTACATGTTCACAAGAACATTACACAAGAATAAATCAGCATTGTTTCCAATGAAGGGAGCTTCTTAAATAAGGCTGCAGCCAGCTGTCACTAATTCAGAGACTTACCGGTACTCTCTTTCTTGGCCATAAGCCACATAGACCAACATTGCTCTGCTCTTTGGTCTACTTGGTGGGTGTGCTGGGAAGCCAGATGTCCTCAGCATATCTAGCTTCCTGCTGTCCAGATGGTGCCCGTGTTTGATCAGTCTCATATGATTCTTGGCTTGATGTCTCCTGAGGCTGATGTTCCATGTTATCTAAACCTAAGGCCATGACCTTTAAAAGTCTCTGTCTTGTTTCTCAGCAACATCCATTCTTTCATCCAGGCCACAGATAAGCAGTAAAATAGTTTTGAATCCAGTAAAGACAGCCCTTCTCTTTACTTTGCATTTTGTAATACATTTATCATGGGTTTTCCCCTTGCCCTATATTATATTCTTCTGCTGATGTTTATGTGGTATAGCAGGTATCAAAGCCATATTGTCTGAAACAAAAACATTATTCTTGGCAAAAGCTTTCATTTTATCACAGAGATTCTCCCCAATATGAACAGTTTTAATTTTCCCCATCTTAACATGCCTTTTTTAATTTCACTACATGTCTTAATATAACTATTAGTAGATAATTCATATTCATCGTAGCGATATCCAAGTGATTCACTTTTTTATCAATCTTAAAATCAGTTTTCTTTCACTTCTATTTGATCTTCTAATTTTGTATTTTTATTAACATTTTTCTGATCATTAATTTAAAACTTACTAATTTATATTTATTTCATGCACAAAGTATATCTTTCTTCTTTTTGCAACTTGGATGCCAATCATTTGCCTGGTGTATGTGCAAATTCAAAATTTGTTTTGCATAGTTCATCTTTATTTCCAGCTTTCTTATTGCTAACAAATAGTTGCCTCTGTAAAAACTTAATTTGATGACTGTATTTTACTTCTATTTATTTGAATTCTACCTCACACCCACCCGGTGAGGTCGGCTGGCCTGAGAAAGAGAGATTGGCCCAAAGTACCCAGTTGCAGTGGTGGGGTTCATATATGTGAACAACCAGTTCTCTTTGTGGATTCTGTTTCCAGATGTCCATTCTGGGCCTGGACAACAAAAATTAGCTACTGGTTCTGCTGAACTGGTACAAACTGGCTGAATCCCACCACTGCCCAGTTGGATTTAATGGCTAAGGCAGGGCTTGAACTCATATTTCCCACTTTCTAGTCAGTAGACCAAACTGGCTCTCATGGGGAAAATGATAGTTGCCATCCATGGGAAAATTTTAATTCTTTCTTCTTTTATATGGTATCATCCAAAATCTTTTATATTGTTTCCATGATAAACAATCTTTTATATTGTTATGGATTAGATATCATTGTGAACAGTTCCACGAGCAGGAATAGCACTGTAGTGTGGAATAATTATTCAGGAACCAGGTTCTGAAGGAGAATTAATTGAGATTGTCAATTTGCATTCTGGAAAAGCTGTTCCTTGCAAGAAGACAAGAATTGTGTTTCATGTGTTTGATTATGAGTTGGATAGCTTGGCAGCTGAGGAATTTATAATGGCCCTTAAACACTCTGGCAAAATGTAGTCTTAATGGAGAATTTATACACAATGACACCAATAGTTAGCTATGTTTCTAGAATAGATGCCGTATACTTTAAGTCATAGGGATGTCCTCTTCCTACAGTATTAAGTACTCTTAACCCAGTATTGCTTCCTTTTTCCATATAGTGTTATGAATGTCTCTATTCTCTTTTCTCACTAGAGGTCACCATTTCCCTTCTTTTTGCTTGCACATTGTCTGATGCAAACCTTTTCTGCAGAAAGAATTTCATTTATTCTTCCTCTTTCTTCTTTTGCTATACAGTATATTAACCTGATTGCTTTATTGTTGCTAAAGAGAAAATTGGAAAAGAAACATTTGAAATGTGAAATATGCCTGGCAATCCACTTTCCAAATCAACAAAAGACCCATAATTTTTAAGAATACTGTAATTTCATATCTGCCAACATTTTTAGAGTCACAATCAGGAGCATGGAAATTTAAATGTACCTCAAATAGAACAATACACAATATGGTTTTGATCCTCCCTCTTTCTTCTAAGTTGGCATTCTCTCTCTCAAATTGAAAAAAGATATGGTCAATTCAAGCAGAACCTGTATTCAAGTAACAATGTTTTTATTTTTATTACATTTGCACCCAGAAGGAGAGAACATTTTACAGTCCAGTTCCAGGTTTCACAGAGTCATATTTAAAATGGATAGAACAAGGGAAGGAAAGGAAAATAGCTATCTGAAATAAGTAAAGTCATCTTTGTATAAACCTTTCTCCAGAGGGCCTAAAGCAGAGGTCCCCAATCTTTTGGGCACCAGGGACCAGTTACGTGAAGAGAGGTTTTTCCATGGGCCGGAGGGGCTATGGTTTTATGTGCTGTCTGCATATCACAGATGGGGCTTTGCTTGTTTGTGCAGCTCGGTTGCTGGCATGTCTCTGGCCTGGTACTTGTCCACGGACTGGGGTTGAGAACCCCTGGCCTAAAGAACCTGTTCCAAACTGAGATGGGAGGAAATTAGCTGAAGTTAACAATAACAGGCTACTTTTGTCCTTAACCAAATGTAAAAAAAATAGTGATAAGAGGAAGATTAAATCCTCCATTGCTAAAAGGCATGCTCAGCGAAAGTAGGGTGGTAAAGGCAACAGCCTGGAAGGAACACTGTGGAGCAACAAAATGTAAAATATTGATTTCAGCTACTTGGGATCTATTTTTTTTTTCTGAGGTAGGGCTTTATTGCAGAACACTTTAATAAATGGTGACCTTAAGCAATTCCTGAAGGAGTAAATAGGAGATCTCCAGTAGCTGGGCAGTTCTTTCACATGCATCATACTTAAACAATCTGGAAAGGCCCTAAAGCAGTTGTCAAAACTTTAAGGATATGGCTGTCTTATTGTTCTGGGGAAAAATATTTTGTTTGCACTTTTATGCTTTGTGAAGAGTTCATTTGAAGGCAATGCCTATCAGATATCTAAAAGAAGAAGTAAAAGTGGCTTATTAAGACACCTTTCAAAGCTTATCAAATTGGTTGAGATCAGCTTTTCTTCTGGTCTTGTCTGATGTAGCTAACTTTGAACAATACATTAACTTTGAACCGGAACCTGAACAGTAACATAACTTAAGATCAAGAATTAGGATTATTTGGGGAGGGGGGAAGAAATATTCCCAATAGTCAAATATGGGAAATATCAGCAAAATGCAGATAGGTGCTTCTCCACTACATCTCCTGAGAGGCAAGTCCTGGTGCTTTAGTCCAACTGATACCCAGAAAAGAGAGGGCAGACCTTAAAGTGAATCTGCTGGCAATTGTTTGTTGAAAAGTTTGGACAATAGTGATATGTTAAATAGTTTTTTTGTTCTTGGGGGGAAGATATCAAAGGGCTTGGAAGCATTAGTATTGTAGAAATAGGATTCTAAGGCAAAAGCTTTATTATATATTATTATTTGTTTGTTCCTTAGACCTCACTGTTGACTGAGTTCTTGTTTTCCTCCTCCTCCGGATAAATAATCTCCATGTAATGTAACCACACATGTTTCTCTTATTGACTCATCCCAGCTAATCCCCATACAGACAGGATCAAAGAGGACAGATGAAATAACTTCCTTCTAGAAAAAAAATCATTATTTTTTAAAATTACAATACAACCATTAGGATATGTGAGATGCTATTGTTGGCACCTAAATGTTTTGTCTGATTTACAGTGACATTTGGGGGGAATCAAATGGTAATGAATGCTTACATATGATTGTATCTGATGACCAGGTCTTCTTCAGTCCTGTCTCTCATACTGTTAGGATTACTTGGTTACAAAGCAGTCCCCAGAGTATGCAAAGAAATTTGGATCCCAGGATGAAGAGAGGAGCAAGACAAGTATATTTACAGTCCCATTCTTTGCCTCCCTCCTCTTAATGAGTAATTTATTGAAATTGGGATAATTAAGGAATAATTAAGAGAAGACAAAAGAGCTTTTCTCCTACTAGCTCAGAAATCTGATTAAAATTGACAGTTACCTGTACTAGTGTTGATAGTTGAAAGAATCTTAGGGCATATTTGACACACAGGTTTTTCATAACAGCAATTGCTCTGCCTGAGTCTCTTAGCAGTTCCTCTGCTCCATCATCTATACTTCAGGATTCTATCTTGAGAGAGGACCTTGCTATTTACCAAAGGCCTACCCTGTACTTTGGGATGGAAGGGTTTACATGTACACAACTCTTTTTCCTTCACAGGCATAATATCTCCTGACAAACACATTATGGTAAAGTTGACCAAGGAAGAAATAGTGAATAATATTTGTTCCCTCCATACACTAGTACCATCAGGTCAGTATTCTGAGACAAAAGATAAAGGGTATACTTATCAGAATGTGTAACAGCACACGCAGTCTGAGGTAAATAAAGCCATACCCCACAAATGGGAGCGGGCTACCTTACTATAGCACAGACTCCATGCAGTCAATTTTGTGAAATCAGAAATAAACCAATGAGCTCAGTAGCTTCTGGCAACCACTGGATTAATTGGAATGTAAAAAAGATACTTTGCAATATACGGAAAAGCAATACATATGAAGCACCTCATTAAAATAGCTGCATTTTTTCCATGTACTCACTCATTCTATACTATCACTTGTCTAGGAAATGGATTGATCAACCTGTCTCTAAATCAAAAATTCATATGAATATTATCTATGCCAATTCTCTTGACAGCATGGGCTGGGATTTATTCTGAATAATCCATTTTGGTTTTCTGAGTACAGAGTTGTATTTTGCCCGGTGAATAAATACATTATGTCATCCTGAATGCAGTGGTTAGAATGCAGATTGCAGGCTAACTCTGCCCACAGCCAGGAGTTCAATCCTGACCAGCTCAAGGTTGACTCAGTCTTCCATCCTTCCAAAGTTGGTAAAATGAGAACCCAGATTATTAGGGGCAATATATTGACTTTGTAAACCACTTAGACAGAGCTGTAAAGTACTATGAAGCTGAATATAAATCTATATGCTATTGTTAGTGCTAAATTTGCTTTTCATTCAAATAGGTTTGAATCACCATTGATGATTATTGTGCCCTCAACTCATACCTTTATCACTTCCCGTCTGGACTGTTGTAATGTATTCTACATGGGGATGCTTTTGACGTGTGTCTGGAAGCTCCAGTTAGTTCAGAATGCAGTGGCCTGAACTTTTTGTGCAAGCCTAGACTTTCACATATAGCATCTTTTTTCTGGAAACCATACTGGCTGCCAATTTTCTTCTGGGTACATTTCAGGATCATGATAATCATCTTTAAAACCCTACATGGTCCAGGTTATTTGAAGGACCACCTCTCCCTCCAATTATACCCCATTCGTCCAACTAGATAGGAATTGGCTCCTTCTTTCCCCCATTCACAGTTGGCCCCCATCTTATTGATTTTCTGAAATTGGTTAAAAATGTGGTTTTTGTCAGCAGGTTTAGGGACCACAAATGGAAATGGAGCCAACCAAGTGTTTGATTTGTGTTCCTGCTGCAGTGTGTGTATGTGTGTGGGTGTCTGTTATGTGGTGGAGTATTAAATGTTATATGCCACATGGAATCACCTTTGTGTTCATTGGACAGCTATATAAATAAATAAATTATCTGAAAGTATGAGAAAACAACATGATTTATTAGAAAATAAAAGTTAAGTTTGTTTCCTTGGAGGAAAAAAGTAGCTAAGGATAGTTTTTTAAATGAATTTAGTTATAATTTGTGAAAGAATTGAGATCTGTAATGTGGCTATATACTACCATACAAATTTTTCACAGGTTTTACACGTATTTGCAAAACTTGTTTAACTGGATGCAACAGCAAGCAGAAAAACAAAGTGCCCACCCTTGGAAAAGCTTTTGTCAGTTTATTCTGTGCAATCATATTTAGCATGCTTTATCTTTTTCTTGTGAGAGATAGTGAAAAAAAATGACATTATTCACTTATCCCATTTTCTGTAGCATAAATCCATTATCCCCAACTTAGTTTTATCCAGATGTGTTACAACTGCAACTTTTAAAATTCCCAAGTTACATTATTAATCCGCCAGCTATGAATTAGGGGGGCTAAAATCTTCATTAATTGGAGGTCACTAGACTAAAGAAAATTGCCATGTGGGATACAATAATTGGTTTCTTTCTATCCTGCTTCAGGTTTCAATCACACATACTCAAACATGGTTACTATGGAAATTAGCAATTTTACTTTAAGGCTGAAGAGATAGCAGCAAAGAAGGAATGTAAACGAAACAGAAGCTTGCCCCAAGAGTTGGGTTTTAATGAGAACGTGCAGTCGCATAGCCCAAATCCAATCCAGGATTCCAAGAGCCAGGTCAGTGTTGTCAGCCAGTTCAGAAGTCCAAATTGTTACAGAAACAGGATTCACAGGAATGTCACATGATGGAGATTATTTCCAGCAAATGGAACATAGGTCAGAATTACTTTTTAAATCAGGATGCAACCAGCTGTCACTCATCAAAAGATTTATTCCCTTGCTTTGGCAAGTAGCCTCGGGGAACATCTCTGTTCTCTTCTCTACTTCCAGGATCTAGGAGGAATTATGTCATCCTCATTTGACTGGTCCAACTATCCAGATAGTGCCTGTCCAGGTAGTCCTAGACCTATGAACAAAATTGAGCCCAAAATTTCTGTTGCTAAATGAGACAGTTGGTAAGTGAGTTTTTGGCATAGGTGTTAAGCGAATCACTGTAGTTGTTAAGTTAGTAACATGGTTATTGAATGAATCTGGCTTACCTATTGACTTTGCTTGTCAGAAGGTTGCAAAAGAAGATCAAATGCCCATGGACACTGCAACCATCATAAATATGTGCCAGTTGCCATGTATCCAACATTTGATCATGTGACCATGGAGATGCTGCAATGGTTGTGTGAAAAACAGCAATAAGTCACTGTTTTCAGTGTCATTGTAATTTCTAATGGTCCCAAATGAATGGTTCTAAGTAGAGGACCTACCTGTATTTGATCAGCTTGGTGTCTCCTGAGACTAACAATTCACAGTTTCATCTGGAGCAGCTTCTTCAGATGCAGATCAGAACCTGAAACCTGAGCCTCAATCATTACACTTTCTGCATTAATTTATTGTGGTAATTTCCCATCCCCAAAATCTCTTTTGATCTTTTAATGTATTTGAGCCTGTATGTTTTCACATCTCTTCCATTTCCTATGCAACTAATGAAATAAATTGTGATCCACAAGTGCTATGTCTGGTAATCTTTAAGGTGTCATAAATTATTAATCTTTTTAATAACTGGGTTGTCTTGCTTAGCTCAGATGTAACGTTATCAATATTTACAAACTTCTATTGAGTCTTCAGTATTTTATTTTATTCACATTTTACAACTGATAAACCTTAAAAGTCTTCTTTCTGAGCCACCCATATAAGTTGCACATGTGAGCAGAAACTGGCAAAAGTATCATTTTGGAGCCTGATATATCAGATTCCTGAGAGATTACAAAAGAAGCAAATTATGATGCAGTGAGAATATTGGGTTCCATGAATATTGCTTTAATGTGCATTCAAGAAATGTTTTGTGGGGGAAGTGTTGAAAAACACTCATGACTCAGTAATTGAACCTGAAACCTACAGTATATTCCTTTTTTATTCTACCTTAGCTGCTTCTGGTTCTATAGTGTTTTTAAGGAACTCAATGATTATTTTGCTCCTTCTATTTCCACCCACCTTCATATAAACAAATGCAATCTTTGTATTTCTATAGCTCTAGTTCATTTAATATTTTGTTTCTGAGAACCTGTCACCCTCCATTATATTGGCTTCTTAACAGCCAGTGGAGGCTGGTAACTAGCTGAAATTTTATATGGTGTTGTTTCTTGTGCCATCACTGAAAAATTGTCTTTATTTTATTTAAAAAAAACCTTGTTACTTTGCCCTGTTCATTAGAATCTCTAATGATGAAATCTAGAGAATGCCAAATTTCTTTGTTGTTGTTGTAGGTCAGTGAAGAATTGTATAGTTTGCTGTGTAGACCAATATAGATGTTACCATATAGAAGTGGTTCTCAATCTGTGATCAGTGGATCACTGGGGGAGGGGCATGATGTCATCACAGTGGGTCCACGAAGGCTTGAAGAAATGTTATGATTTAAATCTTGAGTTAAGTCTTGGGGGCCCATGGCTACAAAAGGTATTTAAAGAAGGCCCATAGTGAAGAAAAGGTTGAGAACCACTGCCACTATAGTGTTTCTGGAAAATGAAAAATTGCATGAAATCAAATCCAATATCCATCCCTTCTAAATATACAGGAGAGAGCGTAACTTCTTCTTGAGAACATTTTCACCACTAGCACTTAAACCTTCTTAAACCTCTTTCTGTGTAGTAGCACTTGCCCTCTAGAATTATTTCCATTCCTGAGATCTGGCTGAGTCCCACATTGCTATTGTTTAGGATGGTCTTGAAGGCCTGGCTTTTTACTCAGACCTTTGGTGAGGGAGAGTGAAGCCCTTTGCTTTGTTCCTGTCTGGTTTGTTATTCTCACCATCTTTTATTTTTGAATTTGTGATTAATTGTATTTTTTTTTTTTTGCTTCAGTTATTGTGAGCTGCTCAGAGTCATTGGGAGCTGGATGACATACAAATGCCAACCTCAATCACAGGTCCTTTAAAAAAAAAAGGGATGGTGGCAATCAAGCAGACATGAAATTTTATTTATTAAATTCATATGCCATCCATGTCTTTGTCCACTGACTCTGGGCAGCAAATGTATTGCAAACAATCTGGGATATTCACAGACCCAAGACATTGGCTTCCTACCTGGTCCCTTTAAAACCTTGTCCTTTTACATTTCTGAGGGTTTGTTCTTTTTCTATCATATTTTAACTTAATTCCTTCTAATTAGATGTCATTTTTTTAACCCCAAATTTTTCTCTCCACAAATACTGTATTTTACTCCTCACGAATCCCAAAATATTTCTATTAACACTTTTGTTGTTTTACAACTTAGTTGTTAGACTTACCGTACTACTTTTAGATATCGGCTTTCAAGTGATAACTTCAAAAACAGTCCCAAATTTCAACATTGTCTTTCCAGTAATCTTGAAAGGATTGCAATAGCTTTCAGCCCATATTTCAATTAGGGAACATTTGCCACGGGAGCAGGTAGCTAATGCTTTGTTTGTAATGAATTATTGCATTATTTCCTGGGAGCAGAGCAATCATCTGCTTCTATAAGTCTCCAGAGAATTTTGTTTGTGAATGAGGCCCTTACTGTGACTGGGACACAGGGAGATCCCTTGTAACAGCCTTGAATGATGAATCAGCACAGAAAGATAAAGGAACCAAATCAAAGCGGTGGTGCACATACCTTTGTAATAGAATGAATGACCTATGTATCTGTTGCCACTTTAAACTTCAAACAAATAAACTATACTTATTTAGTACACCAATTGGTTAGTAATTAGTTATTTAGATTCTTAATTATTTGAGAACATAGAACTAGGTATATTATACTTCAGTTTTGCTAAGTGTGTCAATCAGTTAAAACATTTACTAATTTTTGCTTACTGTTTTGAAGATCATGTTATATGATACAGGCATTTGGTGAGAGGAACTATTTGTGTCTATGTTCTAAAAATACAAGTCTATTTCCCACTAACAGCTCTGTTGGTAAATAGACCAGTTTGTAGGAGCTATATTTTTTCTCTCTTTTTTTCAAAGATAAAAATTATCTTTAAAAATAAATATATATATATTAAAACATAAAGAAAAGAAGAAAGTTTATAAGCAAATATTTAAAACTTTGTCATAGAAAACTGGTCAAAAATAAATCCCATACACATATATTTTAACCCTTATCTAACAGAGGATAATTTTATAAATCTTTTCATTTTTTTAAAAAAATGAACTTTAGTCCCATCAAGTAATTGATTTCATATCACTTTCTCTGTCTCCTTCCAGAATCAGCTTGAGCAATTCCTCTTTGTTTCTTCTGTTCTCTGCATGGAGCAAACATGGGTGATCCTTGTCTTCTCGTTAATCCAGAGAGGAGTTACAAAGAACTGATCCCTTTACAGGCTCCTATTTTAGTCAAATTTGTCAGTTCTGCAAAAATAATTTTGCTCAGGCTCTCATGCTGCCCTGGAAACTGTCAGCTGCATTTGCTTCTATACTTACTATACTTTATACTATGCTTTATACTTACTTTACTTTACTTCTATATTTCTTTACTTTATACCTCAGAGGTAAGGATTGATTTTAGTGAATACAGAATGATGTGATGCTACTTGTAAGGCACAACAGAAACCTATTTTGGCTATAGATATGCCAGAGAAGCAATGTGAAATAAAACAGAATAGTCATTATTTTAAGATGAGACTGTGTTGCTTCCTGAAGCAGTTTTGAAAGAAGTGCTTCACTGGAAGCATCGTCAAAGCAAAATACCCATTTGTGTTTTGTCAGAGTACTTTTGCTAGTTGCTGTTTTCCATAGTTGACATACAATCTAATGCAACAGGTACTGAAGGTATATTTTCTCTTATGTAGGCATTTTTTTTTCTAAAGGGAATGTTCAGGATGAAAAAAAACAGTCTTGAAATTGGCTGCAATTCCATGGTAAACCACATATTTTGCATGAATTACAAATGATTTCAAAATTATATCCCCAGTGCTAAAAGCACTCTCCATGCATCTCCTTGTAAGATTGGATGATATCATTGAGGACTCCAGGCCTAAACATATCAGTTTTTGACTCCAAATATAGAAGATAGTTTACCTATCATTTTAGGCAACTTATATTACTTTACACCTCCCTGTGGAAGTAAGAATAAATCTGGTGTTTCACTAAAATTCTTGTCTTAGGTCTACATTGACCTAAAAAGAATTGAGGTCCATCAAGTCATAAAAGTTGTCAACCTAGATGCCTCACATGTGAAAATGTACATAACATTATTATGTAGCGTAACCTCCTATCTTTTTGTAACTTTTTTTGATGATAGCTAACTCCTACAAAAGCCGGTAACTGGGACTGCATATATGGAATGTTGAATCCTTGTTGATGTCTGCAATTCTTTAATCACAGCGATATACAAAGAAAAGTGTTGGAAGGTCAATTCCAATCTAAAGAAACCATAGAAACCATAGAGAAGATTTTTATTTTTTTCAGAAAGTAGGCAAATTTTTTTATATCAATTCTGAAATATTTATAATCTTATTAACACTGGTGATACAAATGTGAAATCATTAGTAATCCATGCAACATGTTTTCTGCTACTGAACTACAGACCAGCTTTCAAATTGTATAATATAATTTCCTATATCTCCAGAGCCGTAGTGGTGAAATGGTTAGAATGTAGTATTGCAGACTAACTCTGCATTCCCACCACCAGGAGTTCGAGCCTGACCAGCTCAAGGCTGACTCAGTCTTTCATTCTTCCAAGGTCGGTAAAATGAGAACCCAGTTTATTGGAGGCAACATGCTGACTCTGTAAACCGCTTAGACAGGGCTGTAAAGCACTATGAAGTGGTATATAAGTCTAAGTGCTATTGCTATTGCTATCTCAAACATTCCCTTTGAAACAACAACTTGAATGGTAGAACCCACAACTTCCTTAGGGGATTGCATTATCGTTGTGTATCAGTCAAATGCACTGCAGTATCACTCTACAGGATCATGATTATCCAAGCTAATCGAAGTTATTCTCTAACTAGCAAGATTTTTCCATCATAGAATGAAAAAAATAAAGGTAGCAATAAGTGTAAAATATATCCTTGGAAGTCTCTGCTTTAATTCTCATATCAGTCATGAATTGATGAGGTGGTTTCTGGTTATTTGCTGTTTCTCAGGTTTAGGGTTTCCCTCCCCACAAAAAGGATAATAATCCTGGCTTAATGTACAGGGCTTTTGTAATGATTACTTAGATAATCTACTTGTTGGCAGACCTTAAACTCCTCAGGTATCAATGGTTTGTAATCCCAAGCATTTGCTCTGACGTGTGTTAAAAAAACTTGGTACTTTCCATGTAATAGAAAATAAGTATGTAAATTTCTTCCTTGGCTAATTGTGTTTGTAGAGCACAGGCACAGATGCTATCGGGACTAAGCATGAATAAGCTGCAAGATATGAAAGTCAATTGATTATGTTTCTTCTGCAAGGCACCAAGATTGTTGAAACTGCTCTGAATGAGATTGAGACCATTTTGCATTTACAGTCAGGAAGTAAAATCATTGTAGATCTAGATTTGATGTTTCACTGATCTGATCTTCCTGAAATGGTTATCTATACTAGTCTGCATATTTCTGATTCTTTTAAACCAGTGTTCCAACATTTGTAGCATGCCTCTTAACAATATTCTCTGGGGTTTGAATATCTACTCTGAAGTCCTGCCATCTTTGTTCCTACTAGATGTTATGTAATTACGAGGCTATTGAAAAAAAAAATAACTTCTGCAACAGTTAATTGCTGTAAATGGGCATCCAGAAAACAGATATATAAGTACAGGTAGTCTTCAATTTATTTATTTATTAGGCTTGTTTGTTGCTTATCTCACCTACAAATAATTGTTCATTTAACGAGTGTTCAAAGTTACAACAGCACTGAAAAAGTGATTTACAACAGTTCCTGAGGCTTACAGCCATCACAGCATGCCCGCGGTCACGTGGATCAAAATTTGGGCACTTGGCAAAGTATTTTTGACAGTTGCAGCATCCTGAGACTTCTGATTCTATTGTGACCTTCCCAGCCAGCTTCGGAGAACCAAAATCAATGTGGTTTAATGACCACATGATTTACTTAACAACTGCAGTGTTGCACTTAACAACCATGTCAAAAAGGGTCATAAAAATGGGCACAACTCACACAACAACTGCTTGCCTAGCCATGGAAATTCAGGCCCCAATTGTGGTTGTAAGCTGAGGTCCATTGTATCTGTTCTCTAGCTGGAGAAATAAAGGGAGTTGTTCTTTCCTAGTTCTATGTTTATTTTTTGGTTTATCCAATTAAGGCAGATTAAACTGAGGTATCAAGCTAGGAAAAATTGAAGTGGATTGCACTGGAGTGGATAATTGATTTGACTAATGTTGGATTAGTTCAAGAATATATGTCAGTTCCCCACCCATAACTGCACAGGAAACAGAGTTTGCTATTCAACAGCTTCTGCTTTGTTATAAAAATATATAACCTCTGAACATTGTGCAAAGTCTTTATTTCACAAATGTCATCACATCAGATAACCTAGTACAGCACAGTGAAATACCATATAAGGATTTGGTTACTGTGTAAATATCTTACGCCATTTCACTCAAAACTGTTTCTAATGAAACTGGTGACTTTAGTTATGGGAAGAATTAAAATAAGAAGAAAATAGATAATAAGTGACATTGCTCCATCTCTAGAAATTGTATTTCTTTTAGGACTAGATAGATTACGGAATATTACTTTTCAGGATTTAGTATATTTTTTTAAAAAAGTAATGCTTAAATGAGGGCAAACTTCAGATTATATCTGCAACTGACTTATATTTTTCAATCAGCTTTGGAATGCTTTGTCACTTTAGTGCACACCAAATTATAAAACTCATAAACTATAGATTGAGCGTCAAGGGACACGTTGCTTAACTTTTTAAGAAACACAAAACAGTTATCTGTTAACATGGGTGCATCTTAACAGAAGGGTTGGACTAGAAAACCTCCAGGGTCCCTGTTATTCTGTTATATGGGGAACTGATAACTTTTGGTATAACAAAGGAGTCCTTTTATTTATTTTTAAATCCATTCTACCCCATTTTCACATGTGTTGGAATAAATGTGTTGTTTATTGTTTATTTTTTGTTTGTTTATACCATTTTATGGCTGCCCATTTTTTTGAGAAGTGAGAGGTGGATTTGGCAAGGCAGAGGGATGGATATCCCGATCCAAAAGAAAGGCACTGTGACAGAGAGGCCACTACTTTAATAGAAAGGACCTGGAGAATGTTCATCCTGTTAGATCTGCAGGGTGAGCATAAATATTTGGAGACAATGTTGTGTAGAGCATTGGAGATGCTAAACCAGCACCTTGAAATGCACTTGGACACTCAAAAGGACCACTTGCCAAGGAGTTGTGTTATCTAAATGTAGATCTTAGGCTCAGCATTGCCTGCATTGCTGCATTCTGTACCATTCTGGGTTGTTTAATTTTCCAATGCAGTTTACAGATGTGTGCATCTGAGTTTGTATGTATGTGCCTATATAATTATAATGTGTATATAGGTGTGTGCATGTTAGTAAGATATGTATAAACATGGATATATTCATAAAAACAGATATTGGGGAAAATTCTTTCCTACACAGGAAAAATTACAAGCAAAATGTGAATGGAAGAATCCATTCCCAAATTCATAAGCAAAAAATAGAACAAAATGATTTGAAAAGAAAAATGCCTAGCTTGGTAAACCAGATTTGTCAAAATCAGAAAGGGGGGGGGGAACCAAGTTTGACATCCCTCTGTAAGATAACTTTCTATAGCCTAATCACTCCAGATGACATCATTCCCTTATCATATTCATTATAGTCAATATAAAGTTGTTGGGTTTTTTTTTTTATAAGTCCATTCCTGTTCGATTTAGGAAGTATGGATAGAACTTTGGAAAGCTTTCTAGAAATGTGGACTTCATCTCCCATAATTATTAGCAATGACCGTGCTAGCTTTGAATTCTGGAAGTTGGACTACATGCACCTAGAGGTGCTAAAATTGGGAATTGCTGGTAGGCAATCTAACTGTCTGATCATTTGCCTTGTACCCTCATGCTCTTTCTCTGCCACTATTATTTCCTTTAATAATATGTGTAAATGTATATGAATAATGTTACAGCATTAGGAAACCAGGCCCATTTTAATTTACTTGAATGGGTAGTCTCTGGATATTAATCTGAAAGAATAGAGCAATTCACCCAGTGTTATCTATCTGGTATTACCAGTTCTCCCAAGAAAACATTAGGTAATCCATTGAAGGTTTTTCGGAATCTTCCTTATGCAACCAGAAGTTGCAGTCATGAACTGGTCTTGACATGCTTGGTGAAAGAACTGGTTTACGGAAGTACATTTTGCTGTCCTTTTATGGGCAACTTTAAAAACATAAACCCAACTTCCATGGAACCCTGGTTTCTCCCTCCCAAACTCTGGGAGGGGCATAAAGATGATTTTACTCAACAGCATGCTAAAAAAGGGAAAGGTCAGAATGGTTTCTCTCCCAAACAAGTCTTTGTGGTAATTCTTGGGAAAATATAAGGGTTATTTGTTTTGGCCATTCAGAAGTTGCTTTCTCTCTAAAATGTTATTAAAGCCACGTACGTTAAGAATTATTTGAAAGAGGGCTTAGAAAGCCCTTTGTTGGAAGTTGGATGTGGGAATAATTGCATAGATCTGTTTTTAGACTTGCTCTCATACAGTCCTTGACATACCAAAGCAGACCGTTCCAGCCACGGAACACATCCATCAGCCATTTGGACAGGCTCTGATAAGAACACGGGAAACAGGATGGATGAGACATCACCCACCTGCACAGCCTTGCATCTGGAAAGTGTCTGCTATGTGATACATTGTAACCGCCCTTGTATACGCCTTTTTATTACGCCGTGTGATGTAGAAACTATTGTAACAATAAAAGAGGGTCTCGGAGTCACTCTGGGCTCTCATCCCGAGATACCTACGTGCGTGTCTCATTCTTCATGGGAGACCACCACAACTGGTGAACCCGACGTGATCCACTAAGGGATATGTCCCTGCCGACCCTTTGCTTATCGCCTGGTGCACCCGACGAAGTTGCTGGCGACTGACTCCTCTTCGTAAGTATGTGGGGTGGAATGTCTCACGCTCAAAAGCATCATGTGGAAGAGCTGAGACTACTTGGTAGGAAAAAATATCTTACTGATCAGGAACAGAAAGTAACCCGTCACCTTTCTAAATCTGAGGCTGTTAAATTGCTTGCTTACGTATGGGCTAACTGCTTATCCTATCCAGAGTCTGGATCTTTAAAAGTAGATACATGGAGAAAAATTGGCACCGTTCTCCATCAGTCTCTGAGAGCCCCACCAGAGATTTTATGCCTTTGGAAAATTGCCTATACCCTGATTCAAACCCATGCTGACTCGCCTCATCAGCCTTTATTAGACCCTCCACCGTACAAAAGTCCGTCTGTTATGTTGGCCACTCCCTTGCCACCCGGAGCTGGTTTTAACCCTCCTTCTGCCCCTGAAAATTCTATGGATCCTGATAAACAACAAACAGCCTCTCCTGTTCCTGCCACGTTACCGCCTGTCTCTCGGCCCGGAATCATCCATGGCGCTTTTCAAAAGGCTTTGAAAAATGGTGATTTGAGCGTCTCTGACCTATCCGAGACAGAGTTGTTCCCTGTTACTTACCAACAGACCGCAGCGGGCATAGTGGTTGATTGGGAAGCACTTCCCCTGGCTATGATCTGAGAATTGAAAAAGGCTACAAAAGATTATGGCATAACCAGTCCCTATACTCGGGGACTGATACACTCAGTTGCCAGCACATATCGAATCTTGCCTCAAGATTGGAAAGATCTGTTCCGTATGCTTCTTAACGGAACGCAATACGTAGTTTTTGAATCTGAATATAAGAGAGAGGCACAAAACAGAGCTAATCACCCAGGTTCACAATGGACAGTGGAACAACTCTTCGGAGAAGGCACTTTTGCTACCCTTAATGCTCAGGCTCAAACTTTCACCCCCTTTGCATTCCCGATCATTAATTCTTGTGTTCTTTCCGCCATGGCTCACGTTGATGAGTCTGGCATCCCGATTCAGTCTTTTTCTGCCATTCGCTAAACCGCGACTGTATCCTATGCAGACTTTGTGAATCGCCTGCAAGTTGCCATTGAGCGTCAAATTTCAAACAGAGATGCGGCAAATGAAATCCTCATAAAATTGGCTTATGAACATGCAAATGCGGACTGCCAGTCCATTCTTAAACCACTTGTTTCCAGTCCCACGGCTACCCTTGCGGACTTTCTTAAAGCCTGCCGCATTGTGGGAACCAATGCTTTTCAAATGGACACTCTTGCAGCCGCAATCCAAAAGGGGAATCAACCCCAAGGCACTTGCTTCAATTGTGGAAAACCTGGTCATTTTAAAAAGCAATGCAGAGCCCCAGGAGGCGGCGCGGCTCGACCCGCTGCCATCCTCGGAGCCAAGCCCAAAACTGTGTGCCCAAAATGTAAAAAGGGTGTCGTTCCTCTCAGTCCAATCGGGGAAACTAACAGAGGGGTCTGCAGCTAACCCCTCTCCAAAGGCTGCACCCTTTTCAGACTCTACTCTTTCTTCTGCTTTGCAATATTTTTCTGGCATTGATTTAAAATTGGCTTCTGATCTTTCTGTTACTTTTCCTAACCTACTCACGGTTGCTGAAACCCTTTATTCTGGACCCTTGCCTCCAGAAACGGAGGGAATGATCCTCCCCACACCTGTTGCCCGGGAACAAGGAGTGTTTGTGCTTCCAGGTATGATAGATCCCACGTATGGAGACACCCTAAAAGTCCAATTTTATACCAATCTCCCTGACACAATGAACCGGGGGGATACGGTGGCACACTTGGTTTTATTACCAAGTGCAGCGCTCTCCCTTCCAGAGGCTGTGTATGCGCCTCACTCTGGGAACCCTTCCTCTGATTTATTGGCACTAACAAAGCAAATTACTCCCCAAAAACTGGTGATGCCTTTTTTAATCAATGGCATTCTCTTCTCTGGCCTTGTAGACCTGGTGCGGATGTCTCAGTCATAACGACAGCTGAATGGCCCTTTAACTGGCCCCTTGAATCCTCACCGGCAGTCAGGGGAGTGGGAGGACTTCAATAAGCAGCTCCAGTAAAAATTGGCTTACTGCACAACGAGTCACAAAAGGCATTTCTGCTAAATTTAAACCTGTCGTCCTCCCCCTTCACACAAATTTATGGGGCAGAGACTTACTCTCTCAATTTGATGCGAAGTTAATTCTTGAAGACTAATAATGCCTCCTTTACCCATGAAGCTTACACTCATTTCTGACACCCCCGTGTGGGTAGACCAATGGCCACTTACTTTAGAAAAACAGGAAGCATTGCAGAAACTGGTATTTCAGCAAATACAATCTGGCCATTTGGAACCAACCACCAGTTCTTATAACACCCCAGTATTTATACTCAAGAAGAAATCAGGCAACTGGAGAATTATTCATGATCTCCGCCTTATCAACACAATAATTAAACCCATGGGTCTGCTACAGTGCGGAATGCCCAACCCAAATATGATCCCCAAAGACTATGATTTGGCGGTTATTGATTTAAAAGACTGTTTTTTTTACCATTCCTCTACACCCTGATGACAAACAACTTTTTTCCTTTTCTTTGCCTCAAACTAACATGTCCCGACCTACTCCTCGCTATCAATGGACTGTTCTTCCCCAAGGCATGCTTAACAGCCCCACTATATGTCAAGCTTTTGTGGATGCTGCCTTGTTGCCTTTTTGCAAATCCTATCCTAACTTTTTGCTTTATCACTATATGGATGACATTCTCCTAGCCGCACCGGGTCCTCCCAGCACGGTGCAAACTGTCCTTCCCCACCTCATTCAGCTTTTAGCTTCTTATGGCTTTATTGTCACCCCGGAAAAAATTCAGACCCATTCTCCCTTTTTATATCTGGGA
Organism: Crotalus tigris; assembly: GCF_016545835.1. Taxonomy (NCBI): domain Eukaryota; kingdom Metazoa; phylum Chordata; class Lepidosauria; order Squamata; family Viperidae; genus Crotalus; species Crotalus tigris. The sequence continues at coordinate 851,955 of NW_024097068.1, forward strand.
CACAAAGTCCTAGCCTCTCATTCTATTCCGGTACTCCCTACCATTCACCTTCCTTCTCCTCTTACTTTAGTTGTTCTACAACAAATCTTGGGCACCATAAATTTTGTGCGCCCATTTCTTGCACTCACCACTGCCCAATTGGCACCCTTGTTTTTGGCTCTGCGTGGCCACACTTCCCCCTCCTCTGTTGTTGTTCTTAACCCCACTCAAAAACATGTCTTTGCCTTAATTAATAGTGCCCTCTCCACCCGCTGGGTGGACCGAGCCATTCCCAATTAGCCTCTGTCTTTGGCTATATTTAATACTCCTTCTATTCCTACAGCTGCCCTTCTCCAACATCAATAGGGGAGGGTCTTCATTGTCGAATGGATTCACCTTCCCAATACCCCTCGCAAATCTATCAATCCACTGCCATGTATGTTTGCTCTTTTAATTACGAAGGGCCGTTTTCGAGCAAAATGTTTAATTGGATTTGATATTGTTTTTTTATATGTCCTCATGTCTCTTACTATATGGGAACCTTTATTTGCCTCTTCAGATGTATTGCAACTTTCTCTTGCTGATTGGGCAGGATCTGTTTCCTGTCATATTCCCTCTGATCCTCGCTTCCAACTCCTTAATAATGTTTCAATTTCTCTGCATTCCCCTATTTCTTCTTCTCCCATTCCTAACGCTGTCACTCTGTATGTTGATGGCAGCAAGACCTATGGTTCATGTGTATGGAAGGAGGGTGAACAGTGGCACACAAAAATTACTCCTCCTCAAACTTCTGCTCAGCGTGCTGAACTTGCCGCTACAATATTTTAGATAGTCTTTATGTATATAAAGTTCTCACCTCTTTATCTGACTCATATGTGTCACCCTCATTGGATGACTCTCTCCTTAGTTTATTTCTCACATTCCAATCCTCCATTCCTGCTCTATTTGTTTTTTTCCTGCTCATATTAGAAGTCACCAACCTTTCCCTGGTATTATCTCCGAAGGCAATGCCAAGGCGGATGCTGCCGCTTCGGCCGCCTCGACTCACCAGGATGTCTCTGTCCTTGTTTTATCTCCCATAACCCCATGGGACAGCCATTCGTATTTTCATCAAAATAAGAAGGCTTTAATGAAACAATTTTCTTTAATGGCTATGGAGGCTGCGGCTATCATACAACAATGTCCCACCTGCAGCCTCCAAGCACACTCTGTTCCTCAAGGGGTCAACCCAAGAGGGACGCAGAGCTGTCAACTTTGGCAAATGGATGTTACACAATATTTGCCATTTGCCCCCTGGAAATATTTGCATGTTTCCATTGACACCTATTCAGGTTTTATTATGGCCACCCCTCAAAGGGGTGAGTATGCTAAACATGTTATTAATCATTGTATTTGTACTTTTTCTATCCTGGGCAACCCAAAAGAAATAAAAACGGACAATGGTCCTGCTTATACCAGCACCTCTTTTGCGCAGTTTTGCACTCGCTGGTCTATTGTTCATAAATTTGGCATTCCATATAACTCCACTGGTCAAGCAATCATGGAACGAGCCAATCAGACTGTAAAAAGGGCTCTAGACATGCATGCAAAAAAGAAAGGGGAAAATACCCCTGGCTTGCCTGGGATACAAAACACTCTTAATCTTGTACTTTTTACCTTAAACTTTTTGAATGTTTCTGGCACCCCTGGCTCAACCGCCGCAAGCAGGCATTTTTCTGCTTCTCCCACAGATTCTTCATGCCCCCAGGTATACTATCAACGTTTGCCTGATCCCACCTGGAAAGGGCCTGCCTCCCTCATTACCTGGGGTCGAGGCTACGCTGCAATAGACGACTATGGCGAGATCATTTGGACTCCAGCTCGTTGTGTTCATCCTTATATAGCTCAATGTACACCACCTCAGCCAGGCATATGAGGATCAGGGACTGTGAGCTTTTAATGCTTTTGTACGGGATGCCAGGCGCACTGCTCTTACACTTAATGTCACAAACTGTTGGATTTGCATGCAAATTCCTGGTGACAGTTGTGGTGGCCTCATTTTTCATGCCATCCCGTTCAATGAAACAGGAAGGAAGCAGCTGTGGAACGTTAACGACAGAGACATTGAATATGACATATGCTGTGGGTGCTCGTATAATGGAACCTGCCAGATTTTGTTTTTATAGCACAGGACTATTCAGTACTGCCACTTATTTGGGAAATTATAGTAATTGTCAACAAGTTATTATATGGAATTCCGCAAAGAAATGCAAATCCATCAAAAGCAACCTTACTCAGATAAACAACACTTATCGAAGCAATCAATGGACGAAAGTCAGTACTTACATGGCTTGCCTTGACATGGAATCCATAATAACATTTGCTAATGAGTCTCGCCAGGGTTATTATGAGTTATCCGATATGTGGCTACTATTTGGCCATAGAGCCTATCGCCAGGTGCCTAAAGATTGGAAAGGCACCTGTACACTGGGCCTTTTGACCCCTGCTGTATATGCCTTGCCTGATTTCCCTGATGGACGCCTGCGGAACAAACGTGATACTAGTTCCTCGGATCCACCCCTAACATTGGGTGGTAGTTTAGAGACTCAAATCAGCAGAGGGATATTACCCAATCTAGGAGTTGCCATGAACTATCGGGACCTTCATTTGCTTAACAATTGGACTGTTCATATGTTTAATGAAACAATCAACAGCATTAAAATGATTAATCAAGAAATGGAGGAAATAAGGGAAGTAGTTTTGCAAAATCGGTATGCTTTAGATATTATTTTAGCAGCAAAAGGTGGTGTATGTGCTTTAATTCATTCTCATTGTTGTATGTATATACATGATTTTCAACCTAATATTTCCGCTACAGTAAGAAAAATGGAATCTATGATCCAAAACAGTCCCTTACGCAGCGATGGATCAGCCACTGTGGACATTTGGAGTGCCCTTTGGTCCTGGCTGCCGGATGGATCCTGGCTATGTTCTTTGATTTCTATTATAGTAACCATTTTGATATTAATTGTATTGCTATGTTGTTGCATTCAATGTATTCCCTCCCTCCTGCAAATGTGCAAAAATGTTACGCCCTCCACTAGGAAGGACGCCTTAATCAGTGAAACAAAATCCCTTCTGGAACTGGAGGAATGTAACATTGAAAAAACAGAAAAGAAGGAGATGTGGGAATAATTGCATAGATCTGTTTATAGACTTGCTCTCATACAGTCCTTGACATACCAAAGCAGACCGTTCCAGCCACGGAACACATCCATCAGCCATTTGGACAGGCTCTGATAAGAACACGGGAAACAGGATGGATGAGACATCACCCACCTGCACAGCCTTGCATCTGGAAAGTGTCTGCTATGTGATACATTGTAACCGCCCTTGTATACGCCTTTTTATTACGCCGTGTGATGTAGAAACTATTGTAACAATAAAAGAGGGTCTTGGAGTCAGCTCTGGGCTCTCATCCCGAGCTACGTGCGTGTCTCATTCTTCATGGGAGACCACCACAGTTGGATGGCTATTTTCAGAAATGTTGCATTTGCCTCCTACATTGTACACATTGTACATTGTATCCTGCTTTCAATACAACTAAATGACCTCCAGGTTCTCCACCCATCTATAAAACTCCCTGATTCCATGTGTAGGATATTTTAACAGTGTAAGATGTAATACAAGTAGAATATGCAGTCATGCTGGAATCTTGTAAGCAAGGCATTTGATTTGTGCAACATTCTTCCCTATGGAGCCTATGTTTGGGCAGTAGTTTCCCACTCATCTCCTGGGAAAGAAAAATAAACTTTTCTCCTCCCAGTGCCGGTTCCTGCTAATCAAGCTTTGGTGTAATGTGTGATTAAGCAATTGGAAACAGCAAAAAGCAAGAAGGATGGCCACAAAAAAGGTTACTAGGTAGAAACTGTTTATTGTTCTTTGGGTATAGAGGCCCAGCCATTATTAAAGTACCTCTAATGGATAGCTTCTAACTTCACATAATGTATGGATGTGCCAGAATTAGTTTCATCCATAGTTCAATTGATTTGTCTTTACCACAACATTTCATCATTTATGTCATTATAAGACAGTCCTACTTCCAGAACCTCTCATCCTTTCACCAAATTTTCTCTCTTGAATCTGCGTGAAAATTTAATCATGACTAGGAATGTTTTGGACAATACACCTCTTTCTTTTCTATAGAGATTCTAGTCATAAATAACTTGACAGGTACTCTTTTAATGATATAACTGTGCAGCATTTGCTCATGGAATGAGGAAAGTTCTTTGATGGTCAAACTTAGATACTCCAATTACTAGGAACCAGAATAAATTAATGATATTATTATTTATTTTGAGGTTTTAAAGAAGCACAATAAAACAGAAGATGGAAAATTATTTGCATTCATATTAAATTACATGTGGATGAAAGATTGAGAAAAAGAATTCAGGATCCCCAAAGAATGTATAATGCACTGCCAATAAGAAATAGAACTCTTTTCATTAAATAGTCAAATCTGTATATGATCTTCAGATAAGTAAATTTTCCTTCACATTGGAAATCATGCCTGCCGTTTGATCTCAGTGGTATGGGTAGAGACTACCTCTCCATCCACAGTCTCTTGCACAATTTTCTTCAGGTTTTGATTGCTTGATCTGTGTTCTGGAAGAAATTTGGTCATGTATTAGGACAGAAGCAGCATTATACAATTAATTTTGTAAATATGCTTGAGACTAAGCTATGGTGTGATGGGATTAACAGAACAGTTAGGCACTTCCCCAGTTGTAGAAACTTAACACTGAAATGCAGACACAAACCTGAATGTCAGGACTAGATTGAAAATGCAACATGTTTGCATCTCACAATCATAATATTACAGGATGCATGTAATTGTGAGAGCCATTTTATCCAACTGTGACCATAAATAGATTGCTAATGATAATATAAAGATAATGCTATAAGAAGAATCATGATGGATCGATTAAAAGACATATTGATCAACATCCTGTTTCCACAGAGGCTTAACAGCTAACTCTAGGAATACTTTTAATCCTGCAAGATTCTGTTAATAAATATAGAGCTAGTTATTCATTCTTCTGCTTTAATTGCGCTACTTTAAAGGTTAACATCAGCCTTGCAAGTCTGAAATAATTTTTCTTTGATTCTCCAGAAAATTATAGATCTAGTCAGCAATTCATCCTTCTGTCTCCCAAGCTCATTCCCACATTTGACTTCGAGCAACAGGTGTTTTGCAGCTTGCTGCTTTTGATCTTGAAATAGCTATATTCATCATGATTGGCAGTTGCTGATAGCTTTAATCTTATATTCATGTACTAATCCTCTTCTAAAACTGTCTGAGACTTTTCCTACAAAAATAGGATCTAGATTATATTTACCTCTAAGACTTGTGCTGGTCTTCCTGTGAAGTAATAAAAACAATATCAGTAAAAGCAGCAAATCTGTTCCATGTTACTTTTAAGATTGTTCAAAGAACCTTTTTGCTTCAAATCCGAAGTACTATAAAGCCCTAATTTCTTAATAGCTGCATCAAACAACACGATCCTATTTCTAAAATGAATGCTAATTCTAAAATGTTTCTTAATAAAAGAAATAGAAATCCCTTTAAAAGAAATAGATCAAATGTGACAGGAAGAAAGCCTCAGAATCTCGTAAGAACTGTCTCATCATGCCAAAATCCTCTGACAGAACACTTGGGCAATTCTTTGGGAGCATGATCATTAGCCAAGTGTCTATGGTGGCACCAGATATCAAAAAGGGTTGTAGTCCTTCAGAATGCATTTTACTTGGAAAGGACAGCATTTGCCCACCTATGTATTTTGATCTGCAAATTACTTTCAGAATTATTTCTTCACTAGCTTCAATTTTTAGATTATAAGTTTGTTCTTTCCTCTTTCTGCCTGAGGTTGACTGTGTCTTACCCCTCAGCATCACCATCCAGAAGCTGGCGATAAGTAGAAATTTCTCTTTCCAGACGTGTTTTTATTCCAAAGAGGACCTTGTACTGATTATTTTGACACTTGATATCATGTCGAAACGTGCTGAGCTCTTCTTCACATTTTTTGATGAGGTTTTGGATACTTTGAAGCTGGAAAGCGTAGCGACCCTTGGTTTCTCCCAAATTGTTTTCTAGGGCAAATTTCTGAAAGAACGAAACATGCCAACAATGTTATGTTTTCAAACTGCGTTCTGCATCGCAGAAACCAAGAAATGCCCCTATTTGCTGAATATGTATAAATGAAAGCTTTGGTCTGTAAGTAGTGTTGAAATTCATATATTTATATTTGTCTATAGGTTTATTATTATTTATGTGGAGTGGGGAGATACTTACTTTTCCCTTCCCGTCCTAGCTTCTTTCCTCTTTATTTAAATCTAAAAAGTAAAGTGCTTGAAGCAACAACTTGTCTTTTCAAACTGCCATGTTAATTAGCGCTGGTATGATTTAATCATTGTCTGATTGCATAATTTTTTTGCTTATGGGAAATGATTATCTTTTCATTTTTTTCTAGTGATTATGGTGGCCTAAAATTGCCCCAGGCCAATGTCTGGAATATTTCATCAGTCCCTTCATGACAGTTCAGTTTCTCAGGAGGGATTAATGTATAATAAGATTCAGTATTAAACAAGGAAGGAAAACTCAAGTAACAATCTGTAGTACCATGTACAGAGCCCCTTTTACTTTTCTGCTATATTGTGTATTTAACCTAGAAAGGCAAATTCATATTTTCTAGGATATCTTTTAGGAAGACTGAAAGTTCAGAATGGTTCCCTCTTTAAAATAATACAGTTTTAAAATCATACAATTTTATAAGGTTCTTTAAACCTTATACCCATTCAGCTGTAAAATCTTTATAACAGAACTCTGAATCCTACAATAGTAGAAGCATTTCCCTGCCTGTCATGCAACAAAGAAATGGCAGAGAAAGTAAAAAGCACATCTTGGACTTTCTTGCTTTTGGGTCTAAAAATGTACTACGATATTCAAAGGTCTGTTTCAACAAGAATGAGCAATGTGTTACCACCCCCCTCCCATCCCCATTTGCTGAAATAGACTTCCTCTATGCTTTAGCATTGGTGGATGGGGAAGGGGTTACCCAAAACAAGTTTTCCAGAAGGCAAGTTGCACATTTATTTTAGAACTTATATTTTTTATAAGGATAAAAATAATGCTACAAATCAGAATTATGTAACGCTAGAGCGGTACAGAGACCCTGTCTTGCTACCATAACACTGCATTATCCAGTTAATTGTATTCTCCATGAAGATGATGGATTAGCTCTAAGAATGCTATTGATTAACTGATTGATTGAACACACTTATGTGACTGCCCATCTCACCAGAGGCCTCTCAAATGACAATGCTATTTTATTTATTTATTTACTTTACTGATATTCTGCCTGACATTCAGCAAAGCATATATAGCTCTCCCACCTCCTTTTGTTTTCCTATAGTAACAATCAATAGTAGTAGTAATAAAACAGTAGGTTGGACTAGAGAGAATGACTAGCCAAAGTCAACTAGTGAACTTCCATGGCAGATGAGGATGGACCTAGTCACCATAACGTATTGGTTGACAATGTTCATAGGCAGTGCATCTGTTTATATCAAATGCTGAGAAAAATACCGGAAAGCCTTCATTGGCATGTCTTATTTCTGAACTTCTAAAGGCATTTGCTGGGTGTAAACTGGTCTTTGGTCTGATTTCACAAATCCGTTTTTACTTGCCTTGCAATTAAAGAAAAAAAAAGGGCATACCACCTGGATATAAATGATCCAATAGAAGGGATTCATACAGATACACCCAGGTAACTATAATGTATCTTTTCTCCCTTATGTACAGATTCCTAGGAAAATTAACCATAAATACTTTATGGAAAACAAAGTATAATATGAGTGGACAGATTAAGTTTACAGCAGTGTTTACCAAAGTGGTGTCTATAAATGTACTGGACTACAACTATGGCAACTATGGGCAAGTATTATGACAGTTATATTCAGCATGCCTAGTAGATGTCAGACTGGGCAGGTTTGAATTAGAACATGGGTGTCAAACTTGATAACATCACGTGATATATTGTGAGATATTGTGACGTTTTTTGCCTTTGTGGAGCCAGGATGGCCATGGCCTGTGAGCATCCAGCCTGTGGGCCCCAGTTTGACACCCCTGAATTAGAAGATTAGAAAAGAACAATCCTGTATAAGGGCATCACCTTATTTAGTTCTGTCTGGAAATCAATTTCCAGGGTTTGCAGTGTGCGGTTCAGTTCAGAGATTTCTTTCTGGGTATTTTGTAGTTCTTCCTGGTTGTGTTGTCCCTCTGAAGATTCATTTCCAATCTGTGTGAGCATAAAAGAAATAAAAAATAAATGAAGGAATTGTTTAAACCTAGCCAAAAATGAAATTCTCCACACAATTTTACAGCAAGGTAGTGAACATGTAATTTCTATGCTATGGGTAATGGCAACACCCCTATTGAGACACTCCCATCACAGGAGGATGTCTTCTTTTAAATGAAAATGTGATAATTCGGAATGGTTGCCAACTACCCCAGAAGAGGTTTATACACCCCTGGGGATAACCTCAGTTACATAAGTGTAGGGGCACCATATTCCATTCAAGAGAAATTTGTCTCAAATCTTGTGAAATAAATTTTGAAAGCAAACTGTCTTTCAACAACTCTAAGGAGAACTTAGTAGTTAAAAGGCAGAATTATTTCTCAATAATATAATAGTCTTTATGCAATATACACATGGAATGTATGAAAATTGGACATTGGCATATTGACACTTGCTGGTATAAGTTAAGATACAGAGGGAGCTTTAAATGTTAGGAGGATCAGATGTCATGTGGGAGGGCTTTCTTTTAGATCAAGAGGCGGTGTTTCTTAATTCTCCATATCTTATCAGATATCTTGTTTGTACATTTCAAATGGGTGTGAAATCATTGTACCTTGAGACCTACTCCTCTTGTAGATAACTATGATATCAAAGTTACAACCCTACATGATTTCTCCATCTTGTTTTCCCAAAGGATACCTGTTGTTGGAACCAAGAATCAAGACTTTGGCGATTTTTTTCAATTATTGCTTCATAATCTGCTCTTATCCCTGCCAGGATCTTGGATAAATCTTCTTGTGGAGTTTTGTCCACCTTCACATTCACTTTAAAGTCTTTGGATGAGCCATATGCCTCCATGTTCTGTATATGAAAAAAATGAAGAAAAAAACTCAGCGAAACCTCTTCAAATATGAATAATAAAAGTATTCCATTATCTGAGGCAAACAGCAAATAATGTATCTTGCCACACTGTTCAAAAGGCAACAAGGGGGGGGGCTTCAAACTGTCTTTGACCCAATGTTTGACTGCATTGCATATTTATAAAAAGATTTTGTGATATCAGAAGTTTAGTTTTTTCAATCCTAACGGAAACTGCTTCTTTTTCTCACAGTTGCTATAGTCTGGATTTGCATTTATGATCTATCCTACCCCTATTCTTTTCTGATTGGTGAATTTAACCCCATCAGGATTTCTTCTTTTGTAATTGTTGCCCTACTTATTTATGTTCATGTGCTCTAGAGTAAGAGCTCCCAAACTGTGAGTTGAACCACCCTTGCGGAGGTGCAGGCTAAATCCAGAGGATGTACAAAGAATATAGATTGTCCCCAATTTACGATCAGTCACTTAGTAACCATGTGAAGTTACAACTGACTTCTCCACTACTTATGACTCAGATTCAGAGTTGCAATAGCTGCCTCTCCTGTAGTCACATGATTACATTTTGGGTGCTTGGCAACTGGCCCATATTTATGGCCATTTGCAGTGTCCTCTGGTCACATGACTGTGATTTATAATATCCTTTTGCCAGAAGCCAGTGCTTACTTCTTATTTCTGGCAAAAAATAATAATAATAATTTGCTTTACAACTGCCACATTTGCTTTACAAATCCTGCACTTACTTTATGACCATGCATTCAGTTTGCAATCACATTTGCTTTATGAATGCCATGTTCACTTGACCATCACAAGAACGGTTATAAAATCAGGCACAGTCTCATGGTTCCCTGCTTAACAACAGAATGACTTACAGCTGTAATTCTGGGCTAAATTATGATAAAAAGTCTAGAGCTACCTGTATTTTAGTTGTACATTGCGATAATAAATCCACCTTTTCCAAAGTTTCATTGTATTGTTTCATTGTTTATCTGTGTTCATTTTAGTTTTGGTTTTTGGGGGAAATGTATATATTGAGATTATACTAAAATGAAGCAAGTCCTGTGCAATAATCGATTATATTCAAAATTAATATGATCAGTTATAATAAGGATATTGAGCTCTGAATGTTCAAGGCAATCTTTAAATATGGGTCCATTTATGCAACATAAAACTGTAGATGTTATAAAAAGCCCATTAGCCTCATATGTGAAATAGACTCCCTGAAGCTTGTTCAACAAACTATACATTTCATCACAGAATTTATAGATGAATTCTAGTCAAGCATGAAAACTACAGATTTGCCGTTGCTTTTATCTAGATTTTAAAATTAAATATCCATCATTTCAATTCCTAGTCTGGCAATCACCAGGTAGATTGTTCCATAACAATCCAAATATCTTAATTGTCTTCAGGATGGGGCTTCTGTGAGATGCAACACAGAAATCTGAAGGGCATCCAGGTAAGGCTCTTACAGTACAGTCCAGATCTCAAAATATGATTATGTACTGTATGACCAGCTCTTATTCACCATATGGTACAGGATTTCCTAGTGTTATATTTATCAAAGGTCATTAAGATCATAAATTACGTTTTACAAATAGCAGTGATGGGGTTCATGGCACAGGAAACCAAAATAGATCGCAAAATAATTTAATGAACCCAGTTATTATTGTCACCCTTTTTTTGATTCTGAGCAAATGTAGTGGTTACTATTCAGTTTAGACAGTTGACTATAACTTGGGGAATATCTTGGATATGAAAACAAGAATATTGCACTTATTCAGACTTTTCAGCCACAATCCACAGATACAGTTGCTCTAGAGCAGTATTTCTCAGACTTTGTAACTCAACTCTGGAAACTGCCTTCATTAAAAAGATAGAAATATGCTTTGCACCAATCTTGACAGACAGTTTCTTTTTAAGGTCAAATAATATTTTCCCTTTAGGGGAAAATTATATAGTTGCAGGCTCCAGGTTATATGTGCATGATAAATAGTTTATTGATGGAAACTGGAAAGATCTCAAGGACATGGTATGTTTCCCTCTTCCACTTTGTCTTACTGATTTATATTCTGCCAGGAGATTAACCAACTCCAGGGTCTGAAATATTGTAACAACTATTGTTGTTTAACTGAAACTTGTTTAATTCCCTCAGATTCCTTAGAGGGATCTAGGTAAGTATGAAAGGAAAATATTATAATGAATACTGGGAGCACCATATTCAATGATATAAGAAAAGCCTGTGTAAATTCTAGAAATTCTTCCAAGTTTCTATTTTCAGGAATTTTAACATTGTAATTCTGGTATTCTGAGAAGGCACCAACTTGGCTAAGACTGCACTACTTCAAACACCAATTAATAGGAAGTGTTTCTCCAACTTTATTTCTCTTTCTGTAATTTTTCCAGAGTTTTAAGATGAAAATGCTGGTTCTTCAATCCATAATATGAATCAAGAGAAAGACCAATGAGAATTTTTCTTTCAAAATCAGAATCTTGAGGTGATATGACTCAATGATCTATGTCTATGGTAGCCATTACACCTACTTCCTGGAATACACTGTCTCAGTAAAGCACAAAGGCTTCCCAAAGAGCTAATAAGGTACAATTAATAAAATTAAGCATGGAAAACTTTCTTTGATAGGCTGGGAAATAAACAGTGAGGATGACAGTGGAAAAGCAGATGATTTTTGAGTCAGGGTGGTTCAGCATAAATTCACAGCTATGTCTCTGGATTATATTCCTGCCTATTAAAAAGTAATTAAGTAAATCTAGGATATTAGCCTGGAGAAAGATCACAACAAACTATTCCAGATTCTGGCTGGTTAAACAGGATTCTGATTTTCATTTAAAAGTGACATGTGGCTGAAAAGGGTGGGAATAAAAGACATCGTTGAGGCACTGAACATAGCAGCACAAGAGCAGGCACTAAGCACCAGATCCCATTGAAACAGGAGTTTACCATACTGCACAAGGCCCAGAGTATAGGCTGTGCAGATCTCAGAGGCAGTCCAACATATTAATGGTGGTATAAGAGGTAGGCAAGAACAACATACACTGAATGAAACAACTAAGTAGCTGTCATTGCATATAGGAACACCTGACAGTGTATGTCTTAGACCCTCCCAAGTCCAGATAAGAGATTCTACAGAAGGTTGTGGAGAATAACAGCACTAAGATCCTGTAGAACTTCCAAGTCCAGACAGACAAGGTGGTACTGGCCAATCAACTAGACATTGTGTTAGTAGACAAGGACTAGAAGACAGATGGTGATAGATATAGCAATATCAAGTAACAGCAACACTAGGAAGAAGGAGCACAAGAAGTTCAAGAAATATCAAGCCTGAAAGAGGAATAGAAAGGATGTAAAGTAAAGACCTAGTGATGGTAGGAGATTGTGATTCCTAAGTTAGGAGAGTGGCTCCAACAGATCCAAGCACAACATCAGAACTCTGTCCAGAAAGGTGCAATGCTATGAACAACTAAGATACTACACAGAAATCTCAAACTCCCAGATCTTTAATAGAGGAAGACACAGTTGTCTCTTAAGTTGATCAGTTGACTAGACTTAGCTCAAGAAGAAAGGAATGGACTAAGGCTTAATTAAGGATGGAAATGTTTCCTTCCTTTTTTCCTAATACCCCCTCACTGAGATAAAGAAATCATTTTCAAACCTCCTCTATTTTGATTAATTATTTTGCAAAAGATATTTAAATGCTTCAGATTTCTTGTTCTTATATGTATGAGCAGAATGTTTGCTGCTTATTATAGTTCACTGACAGTCAGCCAGATATTTAGACTAAATTTGGTATATACATCCACCTATCAAGTCTTCCCAAGGACCGGGATAGATATATATTGTTTGATAGCGTTAAAGGTATTGTCGCAGGATGTAAGTTGTTCCAAGCAAAGCTACCTTTTGCAATTGATGGGAATTGTATCACTACATATAATATTCAAATGGTATTCCAGATACTTTGTGATTGCACCAAAACATATTGGTACCAGAGCACTTTATTTTCTATTACTTTGTGTAATCTGTGGTCTGACTAGTTCTTGCTTGTAGGCAAATGGTATTTCTTGCAGACTTTACAGTGCACTATTGTTGCTATTTTGTCATACTGTTATTTGTAATCAATTGGTACAGTCTACTTGCAGCAGTTAACAAGTTAGTTCACTGTTCCTTCAATGTCTTTGCAGAGTTGCTATTTGCTGTCTGTTACTGTCTTCTCAATTCTGGCATTACATGAATTTGTTCTTAAGCTTAATCTTCTGCAGCAAGAATTTGCCCCTCTGTCTCTTTCTTCAACTTTCTGTTCTTAGTGTTTTTATTATTTCCTTGGCCTGATATTTTTTAATGCATTGGACATGTACAGTAATACTTTGCCTTATTATGTTTCTTTTTATTCTTCATTAGGTCTTTCTTGTAGGCCATTTTGGCTCTCCAGTACTTAGTAAGCTTTTATGGTATGCTAGCTTCAGTGTATCTTCTTCACTGTCCTTCAGATAGTCTTCAATGCCTTTTTTTTCTTCAACTGTCTGAAGAAAACAGTTGAACCTGCAACATTCCATAACCATCTATGCTCCTTGGTAAGTAGAGTCCATTAGTGTTGCTGCATGGATGAAAGACATGATTAATTATTTTACTGGTTTTTCTATTTAAGGTTTTACGCCTGCTTGAGTTCAATTCACTATTCCAGCTGTGTATTAATGACTGGAATTGCCCAGATGTTAATTGCCATGTGTTCCTCCACTGAATTTGGACTTTAAGATCTTCACTCTCGTGATCTATTCACTTCTAACATTCTTCTTGACTTTAATGTGCCTAATGTTCCAGCCCATGTATTTGTAGTGATTGTCTTCAGTTGAGACTCTGGATATCAATTGAGACTCTTGATATCATTTCCATAGAGCATCTTGATTTCTTCTATTTTACTATTTTCCCATTAATGGTGAAGGTAGCACATTTGTCCAGTCCAAATTGCCTTGCAATATCATGGCAATATATATGGACAGTGAGCTTTTGATCATCCATGTCTATAAGATGTTTTTGATAGCCTATAAGAATAGTCTATAAGATGTTTTTGATAGCCATTGCCTGACTTGCTCAATATTGTTGACAGTTTGTCTGCACTGCACTGCACTGCAATATTGTTGACAGTTTGTCTGCACTGACAAACAGTATTAGTGAGAATGTAGGTTTGAGCAGACTTTTTTAGCACTGCACATGAGGGAATGTATGCATCTGACATTCGGGGATGATTGCGTAGGCATTCCTTTTATATGTCAGCAAATTTTAATGTTGTGGCAAGAGGGTCATCAAATAGCAAAGCACAGAACAGGACGTCAGATCAACAATCAGCACACAGCACACACATAGCACAACATGCAGTGGGCATCGGCCATCTATACACATCTGCAAACTCTGTTTACCCATCAACTCCTTTGCAGTTTAGATGTGTGGCAACAGCGCAGGCAACTCTAAATGAGTCTTGAGTCTGCCTGAAAGATTCCTCTCTTGATATAAACGTCTCCCAGTCTATTCAAAATTAACCAGCAACTCTGTCTTCTATTGTGGCATTGATTTTTGCAAAAACCTTTTGGTGTTTTCTATTCACTTGTTATTTCTAGGCACCTGATTATACATCATGCAACAGAGAGTCAAATGTATTCTTATAATCAATCCAAGCTATATTCAAGTCGGGTTTTTTTTTTTTTTTTTTGCAGTTTTCCAAAATCATTTTGTCAATTAAGGCCTGATCTTCCAGTTCGAGCAGTTTCCTTTCTGGTTAGGTGGAAAGAGTTTGTTTTTAAATAGATATTTTGTGGTATATCTACCATACCAATTAGCAATTCAAACGTTATGGGTAAGCAGGTAATTGGACTGTAGCTGCCTGATGCTGCCCCCCTTCGGTTGTTTTTTTCATTATCAGGTAGGTTTTGCCATTTCATCCCTTTCCAGAATGTTATTAAGAGAATGCTAAAATAATTACATACATACTTAAATGCTTCCTTTGTTGATAAGGAAAGAAATCAGAGGTAAAAATACTAAAATATCTCATATACTGCAAATAAAAAGGGGGGAAATGGTAACAAACTGTTTTTATAGGTTTGGATTTAGAAATTAAAAAGCAACGTAAAGGAAATGTGACTTGGTTTTCTACAAGACCATGTTTGTGAGATAAAGTAATTAGACTTTACTCTGGAATGGTAGATAGCATATAACACCACAAAATCTGTCTTCTTCACATAAACCCAGCATAATAAGCATTTGTTTCAAATATTGCCCCAGAAAAAGACATATATATTGAGTCCTAAATTCTCTAGTAACTGTTTTCCTTTGTTATTAAAGGCTTTTAAAGCATCTGTAATGAAAAGACTGTGACTCTTCATAAGCAAGCATTCTAGTTCAAGTATAGGATTGAAGTCTGATTCCTATATGTCTACACGGCAATGTTTCTCAATCTCAGCAGTTTTAAAATGTGTGCTCTTCAAATCCTAGAATTCCTCAGTTAGTCATCCTTGGAGGAGACTATTGAAACAAATCAGTTCTAAATTAGGGATAATTTAGCTGTCTTGTTAATTTTATGGATCTATTCTACACACAGCTAAATTTGGATCTGAGTCAGGCTGTTTGTTTTCAAGGGTGAGGTTTCAGAAATGTCAGACAAAAAACTGAAGAGAAGGGATGATATGAAGGTATGTGATTTGGCACACAGAGACATTAACTGGAAATTCTTGTGATGGTGAGGATGACGCACATACCAATTACTTGCAGAGTCACTGTGCCAGACCTTGTACAAGCAAGGCAATTGGATGGGGAGATCTGAAACAGAGAGAGCGTAGGATGCAAGAGCGTACTTCTTTCTGCTGGATGTATTTCTGTTTGTGAAAGAATACTAGGCTTGGCCTAGCGTAGCTGAGTCAGCTTTTGGAAGTCCTGAATACTTACTAAAATAGAATTTGAATATTGTTTTTTTTTTTGTTTGTTTGTTTTGGAGAAGGAAGACTTCCTCTTTTCAATCTGAAAGTATTTCTTCTATTTTGATCACCTATTTTACAAAAGTCTATGTTTCTATCCAGAAAATGTAAATGTTCTATATAATTACCAAAGGAGCAGCTGGATGAAAACACCTAATTACTATGTAAACAATTTAATTATGAGGCACGCTAAACTGGTTTGGTGAAGTTCTCAGCACTGCAATATCTCCCTATGCTTTGCCTACTGCTGCTGCCTCAGGAAATGAAGCTGTAATCAGTAAGTTTTCAGAATGCCCCCAAACTCAGTCACTGTCATAATAGCTTGGTGAGAAGAACCAATTACAATATTATTAAAGATATTTCTGGAGCACTAAATAGCAACACTATTTCTTACTTCTTTTCTGATTTACACTGAAAGTTAGTTTTGGGATTAAGCATTAGTGTTTCAACAGAGCAATTGACGTATTTCATCTGTGGTGGTTTACATCAGATACTGTTCCATTTGGAAGAAATGGTTCTTCACACCCAATAAAGGGGCATTGATATTAATTTTAAAATTCTAGCATTTAGATGAGAACTTTGTAATAGTATGAATTAGCTGGAGTACCTTTTTGAAATATGCAGCAATGATCTCTTGAGAATGAAAGAACCAACAGCATTGTGTACACATGTAATCTCAGTTTAGTGAGTTATCATTTGCAAGTTAAAAGGAAATTAAATTCTTAAGTAAAAGTATGTGTAAAACAGCACCCTCCTTACTCCCAAATTCCGTGTGGTTTAAGGAAAATGGATAGGGGTAAGTTTGTCTTTGCTCCTTCATATTTTAAATGTTTTTTCTGTCAACAAATATCCCATGAATCTGATCAATGAAGATTATCGACCAACAAAAGTCATTCTCATAATAGCCAAATGTGCTATGGAATTCTCTGCACCAATATCCCATGGTGGCTGATAACATGTTTAATTTTAAAAGAAGGTTAGGCAAAGCTTTAATGAATTCAGATTATTTCTGATCTGATCATTTGCTGAGGAAGCTATACAGAAGAGCCCTTTAGTTTCATGCCTCTTTGGCTAGTGTGGGAAAGAAAAGGTTGAATGAGATGGGCCTTTGGTGTGATTCATCAAGGCTAAAGCCTGTACAAACTAAAGGAATGCTGTGCTGGCCTGTACAAGCAGAATGAAAATTCAGAGTGTTGGGATTGGCAGGATTTAAATATATTAAGCATTTGTCTGTTCAGATGTGGTTAGAGTTACAAAACTAAGTGGTTTTAATCCTTGCTGTTTTAAATAAACACTTTATTTCGTTGGCAACCTGTATATATTTAGATCAGCTTAAGAAGTCTCAAAACTGCAGTGATGCTTTTTGGACTTGAGGGACAAAATTCACAAACAGAAATTATATTGAATCATAACCTTCAGTCCTTAAAACAGATTACATTAGTATCCTCTGATGCACTTCACTAGATTTAATCAACAATTTATTATTCTAACTTTATGTTAAAATAAGCATGAACTATCAAAATTGGTTTCTATACAGAAAATGAAATGATCAGGATTTTGGTAAGGAGAAAGAGAAGAAACTTGTCTTACCGCTTCATGCTCTTTTTTTTTAAGTATGTGATCTTCACGCAGAGCTTCAATTTCCATTTCCAGGTCAGTTATTATGATGGTCATGTTGTCTAGCTCCTTACGGATGTTTTCAACATCATTTTGCACATTTTGCCGGAGGGCTTTTTCAGCTTCATATCTTAATCAAACAGAAAAGTAATATAGTTAAATGAAGGAGACAACAATTCCATCTTGGGATTGAAGCTACAACTTTTAGAACTACATATTGCTTGCTAATACTTGCTGTTTTTGCCTTGGAATCATGTATCTTCCGTCATTTACTAATATGTTGACATTCATATTTCACTGAATTTCAATGAATATTTTCATTTATTGAAAAGCACAATTGTGAAGAAGCTTGTTAGTCATATTTGAATATTCTGCTATTTTTCAGAAAGCAACAGTTAGCCCCAAAGGATCGCTTCTCTAACTAATTTGAAATGCAAATTTAGTAGACAAATTGGTGAATAAATGGGGTGGTAAGGTTGGCTGTATTATTTATTTGGGACATTAGAAGAGTCATGATTTCCAAAGTATTGTAAGAGTTGATTTCCAGACTGATAAGGATACAGGAGATTGTTATATAAATACTTTCTCTCTAATCAATACAGAAACTAGCCTTCTTCCCAGATCTTAGGAAGGCTGATAGAAAGAAAATCAGAATAACTCCATCTTAACATAATGATATATTGGTTCTAAATTGAAAATAGTTCATTACTGAAATTCTTGTAACACTACCTCTTTTTATCTCAACAGATCATTGAAAAATTCAGAACTATACTTAGAAAAAAAATCACTTTCAATTGTAGGTAGCTGCCAAAGAGACTGACAAGTATTATGTGTCATGCTATTATAAATTTCCATTCATATAGAACTTGAAGTACACTTCTCATGACAGATTAATATGATACACTGCATCAGTTGAATATATCCGAAAAGACTGACAGTCAAAATAGATTAGCTTTTATTAGCATGGTGCTCTCCAAATGTTTCATATTAGTCATGCAAATAAATTGGGAATTGTGGAAATTATGTCAACAGAGTCCAACACAACTGGAGTACACAAGATAGATAAAGGTTGGTCCACACAGAAGTCAATGTCTGAGAATGCATAAGACAGAATTTTGTACTTCTGTAGTTTGACCTGAGCAAGTCATCACAATGTTACCTTGTACAACTTTCATTGCACTGAAATTAACTAAATTGTATTAAGGGTAACTATTTGCACACTAAAATTACCCTAAGGAAAATCTAAAATAAATTTTTGATACATTCATTAAAGAAACTGCTTGAAGTCTATTTGTCTATAGAAATTGATGATGACGAGGTACAGAAATTTACTCAAAGTGTAAATCTAGAAGAATGCATGTAGTTCATGATACATTTTGTACTAAAAGCAACAGTTGGCTGAACATCCAGACAAATTCTATTCAATTGTTTAGTGGCACAACAAATTCAATCCTTAGGAGATGGGTTTTCTAAATAGAGAGCAGAGATGGGGGGCCATTTCTTAAAGATGTAACAAAATCCTGAATTTCAGAATCTTCATGGGCAGGTCATTGGACTAGATAACTCCAAACTTTCTTCCAAATTTATGACCATATTATATTACCTATTTATTTGATGACTGGCTTCACATAGTACATTGAATCATACATTAACCAAAAAGGCTGTACTTGTATATCAGGCCAAGCCAGAAAAAAAGAGGACAAAACAGAAACAAAAAGAAAAGGAATGGCATGTTGTGCAATTGTAAGCATAATATTTTTTATTGACTAGTCTAAGCATATTGTATAAATTTAACCTATGATTATATGATTCTCAAATATATCATCTTAATACTGTCAACGTGGTTATAATGTTTCATCTTAAACAAGCAGTCATTAACTTATTTTAAAAGAAAAAAAAATGAGAAAAGCAGGCAATTTGTGTTGCCTATATAATTCCTGACATCTCCCCTGGCACAATAGTTCAAAACATTCATCTTCATCATCCATAAATCTACCTGCTAGTGAGTAGGAGGCAGAGAGAGAAGCAATTATGGTACCTCTCAATCCAAGATTTTGTTACTGAGCAGCAAAGATGTTGGCCACTAACCTTTTATCTTTTGGAATGCAATATCAAACAATAGATGGTATAACTTATACTATCTATTATGATTTTAATCAAATTTAATCTTGGATATAATATTAAAGCATAAATTAATCTTTTTAGTCATATTTGGATTGTTAAGAATCAGAGTCAAGTTTTACTTTTTTGTCTGCATATGCTTCCAAGAGTAGACGAAAAGCTCAAGGAAAGACTTACTTGAGACTGAAATCCTCTGTGGCCATTTTGGCATTGTCAATCTGTAGAACAAGGCCTGCATTGGTAACCCGTCCAGTCTCAATCTGTAAATAACAAAATATTAATCTCGCTGCGGAGGTATATTAAAAGTTTAATGACTTGGTGTTGTGGTGGGCTAAGAGAACTATATTTTCTTTATCACCTCTGGAATGCATTCATTTAGTCACTGAATTAGCCAAATCCTTGATTTTGCAAAATGTATCAAACCAAAATGTAACCAAATCAAATGGATGTGCCAAACATAGCTAACCATAAAATAAACATGCTAAAATTAATTAAACTGCACATTGTGCCATTGTAGTCCCTGGGTTTTTAATTGATTTGATTGTGCAGCTAAACATATCAATGTTAAACTACAACAAGGATTTTCTCATTTTTCTATTAAAAGAAATAATGAAAGAAAAATTTAGAAAATTTTTTTGCCTAGAGTTTGGAACTCAAAATGCAAACTGGAATGTGTTAGCTTTTTGGCACCTCTTGTTTTGCTTTTGGTTGGCTTCAGATATGAATGTTCTTCTTCCAGCTGTCAAATATTCATTATAATTGCAAGGTAAACATGTTAATTACAATTGCATAATATTATATTCCACCATAAGAATAGATGAAAGAAAGCTTGCAAACAACTGCTAATGTTCGGTTGTGAATGGAATGTGATGAACATTAAGTCATTAAGAATGTTCATGTTTTATGAATATTTCTCCCTAATAGATATTTTTATTCATTACCAACTTTTCCAGCAGGTGATGCAGGTATGTTTTTCAATAACCTACTTTTCCACTGAAAAGCTTTGTCACAAAATTCAGTAAAGCACAAATAGTTAAGCATAACTACACTTAGATTCCAATAATTGATTGTAATAGGGATACAATATTTCAAATGTGTTCAAATTTGTGTACTGATTTATGAAACACATGCTGGATAAATTCATATTAAAATGGAAACTGATACAAGATTTGAGAAGAATTTTGTGAAGGGATGGAAAGATGGAGAATTCTTGTCTTGTTGGTAAAAAGAGAAATTAAGGAAAATTATACCCCTCTAATTTTAGTCAAGCCATAATCTTGAAAGCAATAGCAGTAACAACAGGACTATTGGAAAGTATAAGAAAGTGCAGGTGAAGCACTGAGCACTGGGACAGCAGAGGCAGCAATGTAGAGGCATTTGCAGGGTTAGAGTTAGAGTGCCAAAATGGGACAAAAGCATTTTGCTGTCACAATATAAGCTCCATCCCTCTTATTACATGCTTTGTGATGCTGCATGTAACTATGAAAGGGTCATGATATTTTGATAAAAAACATATCTTGTCTCAAATTTATATGTAGCAAAGATTCCTGACTACCAGTAATCTGACTCTGCCAAAATAACAATAAAAATGAAAAAATATTTTTAAATAATGATCAATATATGGCAAGATTTTAGATGAGGGCATAAACATTTCATAACATTTAATGATCTTCTGAGATTTTAGTCCCATGAAATTTTCATTCTCTCTCCCTCTCTCTCTCCCTCCCTCCCTCCCTCCCTCCCTCCCTCCCTCTCCCTCTCCCTCTCTCTCTCTTTTAAATGTTTAAATTTAATTTTAAAACCCTGTGAATGTTTCTTGGCAGAATAGCAAATGTCACCCACTTACAGGGGATGCATTAGCAACCCCTGGAATATAGTGAATCTCAAAGGCTTTCAATAATTATATATCATGGCTACACAAGGAAAAGCTTTGAATTTCTAATTATATAAATTATGGGTAAGAACAGAAGTTAGCCTTGACTGAAAGCATTCCCAAAAGACCATAGATTTGAAAGAAATACATTCACCAAACAGGAGGGATATTTTTTTAGATAGGCAAGGTACACCTCAATATAAGAGCCCCTAATGATCAGTATTGGTTCAGAAATGTGATTAGTAATATTTCATTCAAAACTGATATACTACAGAGAAAAACGAATGGCAACTATAACCTTAAAATTTCTATTTTTTTAATTCCCAGGTTGAGGAAGCATCTTAAAGGTTTTTTCCTTAGGCTTAATGGAGGCATGGCTTATAGCAAATCATACTAGATGAAATTCCTTAACCTAAATGTCAAGTTCTTATGTTTGTTGCAATGACATATAAATTACCTTAAAAGCTCACTTCACCTGTTTACCTTTTTTTCATCCTAATATCACACATATTGCCACAAGCAAAAAAAAATCTGCTTATGAAACATTTCCAGAGGACTTAAGCAAGGACAAGGATTTTAGGGGTCTTTCCTCTTGCTCTTCTCCATCCCCTGACTGATACAGGGTCTTTAACCATTTTGACCTGGGGGAAATTCTTTCAGATACCCAGATGAAAACAAAACTCATCATGAATCATGTCAAAAGGAAATTGTGTTATGATTATGGGTGGTTGGAATGATGTTGAGACAATATCTTGCCAAACACCTGTTATGCAAATCCTCTATGATGTGCCAGAGGAAGCTGAAAATCCCTCCAAGAATATATTGAAAGGTGAATATCTTCTTAAGCCAAAATGACTCACTAAAATGGAAATCTTGATTCACAGAACTCTGTCCTGGATGAATTAAATTCCTTACTTCCATTAGTGTATTTGCGACGGACTGTTTATCCATTAATTCAGATTCCCCTCCCAGAATCACAGTAGAAGAAAGTATCGTACATTGTTATATAACAGATTCTCTCCACCACACTGCCAAATACAAATATGCTAATATCTGAAAAGGTGGATGTGCAATTGTTTCTTGCACCTGTCATATCAGCAGTTATAAGACTAAGTGTAGGCCATAGGCCAAGAAATGGGTCAAGTCTTTGGTGTGAGTATCTAATTTTCTGGAATTGTTTATTAGTATTTTCTCCAGGAAATTCATTGTGGTGACCAAACAGGAAGGGTCTATACTGACATTCAGTCAAGGAAAGATAGGAGCTGCTATCTTATTTAAGTAGTATGATTAAGTTTATAATAAAACAAAGAGGAATTTTTGCAACTAGGATATCCAGAGCATATATTTACTGTGTCATGAAAGAAAGAGTGGCAAGACTGGAATAAAGGCAAACTAATTTTTTAAAACCTCTGCATCAGGCTCATGCATAGTTTGGTTTGTAGGTGTGTACAGAATCCACAAAGCACACTTTAATTAATGAATGGATTGATAACTACATTATTAATTATTTATGTACCATCATTTTTCACTCTTGGCAATCATATAGATTCTCATGACAGGCTATTCCTAACCTAGTATTTCAGTTTTGCCAACAGCTCACCCATTGCCACTGAAACGTATTCTGCCCACCTTGCTACTGATCGTTCTCTTCTCTTCCCTTGCACTACAGAAAAACAGTCATCATATAACTGTGTGGCTTATTATCTTGCATGAAATTTTATCATGGACCAGGGAAGACTCCATCTAACAATGCAAAACCAAAATCATTTAAATGCAAAACGAAGCCATAAAGACTAAGCAAAGAATGACAAGAAAGGGAGATTTACAGCTGGAAATGTTTCTTTTCTTGGTTCCAGTCCTTGACGCTGGATTCATTTGCTATGTCCTGAAAATTATTCTAGAGTTGTCTAACTTGAAGCTGAAACTGAAACAATATTAAGCCTTTTTTTTTAGATTAGAATCATATCACTCCAATCCAATATTAGACAACCATTTTTAACCAATGGACACACTGAAAATTTTAGATGAGATTGTGGGCATTCTCACAAAATGAGTGCCCAGATGGGTACAGCTATTCACAAATTTCCATTTATCAGACAGTAAGGAATTGTTTTCCACCATCCTCACCAGCTTTTTTTTTTTTTTTTTTTTGCTATAGCCTGGACATTTTTCAGCACATGGAGCACTTTTCCATACAAAGCACTGAGTTGCTTCAATTTTATGAATGTCTACGGAAGCAATTGGGAACCTAAGGCATCTTTGAAAATAATGCTGATCTAATTATGGTTTGGTAATGTTGCTACAAGAGATATCTACATTGTCTTGGTATGTATGGGCACAATTTTGGCTACCCAGCTTTAATCCCATAAAATACAAAAAAACATAACAGGCTATCACTATGCCATTGGGATAATGTTGCTGAAATTCATGTTTCAAAGCTTTTTACAATGACTTCTGTTTTGCCACTCTACTTCTCTCATTACTAAACTGCAATTTTATGAAAAGACCAACTCATTTATACACATTTCCACGTGCTTCCCCCAAAATACAAATTTGCACATCCTTTTCTTAATGTTGAAAGCATTGCACTTTTTTATCGCATTCTTCCAAATATTTTAACTCATTTGCTGAAGAAATAAATTTCAATGTTTAAGAAAATATGGATTTTCAAAAAAAGCCAGCTTTGTTCTGGTCAGCATCTAAATCCAGGAAGCATGAATTATGTTGGTTGGCATTACAGTGTAATCCAACCTCATTTCTTCTTCTTATCCTAATACTGAGAGAACTGAACAGTATATGAATGTCCTTGCATCTTAAATACTTCATTTTAAGCTGTGTGTTTTTAGCTGTTTCCCCATTATAAAGAAACAGTATGTTGAGGAGGACAGACACATAATATATATATGCATATAAAAACAAAGACAGGTAAGCCCTAAAGCAAAGAAACAGTGATAAATGGCAGATGAATGACTATTAAAAAAGAAAAAGGATATCACAGAATCAGTAAATAAGGGGAAGCAATAATGATATAACATGGGCAAACAATAATGGTAATCCTTGATTGTTGTTACTGGAAGAGGTGATTCATTTTTATCAGCAAGGTACCATTCAAATTAGGTTGCTGCTTATATGATGAAATGTCTTGCTAGCTATCCCAACATCCCTAATATAGATAACTATTAGACCTGAGCTTGGAGATAAGTGAGGATACAAGAGCTAGCAATAGTTAGCAGCTCTGGCAATTTCACACTGGCATTTAGTTTCCAATGAACAAGAAATATTTTTTTTAATAGAGGAATATTCAGTTTCGAAGAAGGCAGCAATTTGCTTCAGCTGTATCTTTGTGCTGTATTTAGAACAAGAGGCAAGAATGGTGGAAGGGAATAAATGACTTGAGGCAAATGCAGAGATATCTACAAAAAGAGAGTTAAAAACATCACAGCCATGCAAACCCCCCCCCCCACTCTCTCGCTCTCTCTCTTTTTACATGTATTCAGAATCTTTGGGCAAAAGATAAGATGGACCTCTTCCATATTAAAGCTGCTCAGAAGTGCAATTGTATTTTATGTCAACTATAGTGATGGACTAAATTTTCCCTCCTCATCATAGAACCAGTAATTAGTTTATGGGTGCAGAGCATCAACACCTACTCCTCAGCCCTCCAACCATCATCTGCACTTCCTGTTTACTCTGGCATCTGACACCTGATGCATCTAATAATTAAGTTTACCTTGTGGTGAGACCTGTAAAACAATGTTGAACTTTCCAGTGATAATTTAAAGAATCAATCTTTCTGTGTTTTCTCAATACAGCTTGCTAATATAAGTGAATTGAGCAAGATCATTTCCAGTGCAATATATTTCATCCATTGGATTGCTTTTTAATTTTCCTGGAATGCTTCACTAGTATCTAACACATAAGTTATTTGCTCAAGACTCTAGTCAGGCATTAAGTGTATTTGAATACGGTTAATATGGATGTGGCTTCATGGGTGTATTCTATCACAGTGGTGACAAACACCTTACACTGAGGGACAAGATCTGTAGTGGGCTTCCATTTATAATTATCAATAAGCAAAAGATAGGAAAGTGAGGCACAGAAACCCCACAGCATCACCTGCCTTTGCCTCTAATCCACAAATCAGCATAGTTAGCTGACCAGTAGAAAACAAACCATTACTTATGGTTTATGTTGTTCAAAATCATTGGTTCCTTATAGTGGGAAACAAGCAATCTTCAAAGGGGCCGGGATAAAAAAAAAAATCGATGGATGAGATATACTGAGATGTCATTAGTCCTGACTCTGTTAACCTTTAAAAAGTTTTGAAGCCCCAAATGCCCCCTTTGTTGGGAAATTAGATTGGCTCATCCTTGAGTATATGCGCTTATGACCCTAGTGCAGAAGAAGAAGAAAAATACTTTATTTAGTCGATTAACTGTATCAAAGATATAAAACTAGTACAAAAATGCAAATAGATACAAAGGAAACAAAACTTCATGCCCTTATTCAGTGATTTATTAATTGACCTTTTTCTCGTTGTTGCATATTTTGACTTGGTTTATGGTTGTATGTTGCTTGAAGTTTCATATTTATGAACTGGCTTTAAATTAAAACATCTGCATACACACACACACACACACACACACACACACAAACATACATACATATGTATGCGCATTTCCATGTATGTATGTGTGTGTGTGTGTGTGTGTGTAATCCTTTTTTTAAAAAAACAAGCTTTTAAAATTCTGTGTAACTTTTAATTTTTTTTGGTTCTTTACAAATTATTGTTTGTATGTTACCTTACTTATGTTGTTCTATGATCATAAGATTTGACTGACTGCATACATGGATGTCTACATTTACCCCGTGAC
Organism: Crotalus tigris; assembly: GCF_016545835.1. Taxonomy (NCBI): domain Eukaryota; kingdom Metazoa; phylum Chordata; class Lepidosauria; order Squamata; family Viperidae; genus Crotalus; species Crotalus tigris. The sequence goes on from NW_024097068.1 coordinate 878,609, forward strand.
CTATTTATTAACTGATATCAGTCTCGGGGTCGAAGCCTTTGCCTAGGCAGCCCTGACCTAAACACAAGCAAAACTCTCTACACAGTGAAACCCCATTTTATCAGTGTTCCTGATTATATACTTTGCCGTGATCTTGATTCTATTCCTCTGTTAAGGCAGACTGCATTGGCTTTTTTGGCAGCTGCAGCACAATGCTGGCTCCTATTTAGTTGATTAAATGCAAAGGAATAACAATGAAAACAAATCCACCTGAGGTTTCCTCCATTCAGTGTATATGGATGGATAAGAGAGCACAGTCAATCTGCATGGCTTCATTCCTTATATAAGTTTACAGAAGCCTTCTAGTATAACATCTAGCGGACAGTGGCTGCTCCATTAACTAGTTTTAACAATGATTTAGAATTCATTCATAAATCTAATATCAATATTTGTTAAGGAAGTCTATATTCTAAATCATGATATGAATAAATCAGCTCATGATTATGTTTTAAAAATATATTTTACATTATATTAATAATGTAAAGAAAAAATGGCAATATTATCTTCTTTTTAAAATTCAGTAAAGATTATGAGTACATTAGGAATGCAAGTGTTTTTTCTTTCTTTGCTCCCATTGTTATTTTTAGAGAAGGTATATCAAACTAAATGCTGCAATTAAATATTAAAAAAGTTAAATATGGATGTGCTATTCAGATTGCTGTCCCAGAGTCTAACATCCCCATGTGGAATATTATACTAAAAGATAAACATCTCTCTGTTGCCAGGAAAAATAGTAATTAGACAAATAGATTTCAGTCTGTGCTCACGCTTTTAAAAATTACATTAAGGCTTCTTCAGCTTTCATTTGAACAAAAATAGCCCTTGGCTGCAATATTTCAGTAGTTTCTAATGCAGCCAGCTTGGTTGAATCAATTCTCTGGAGAAGAAAATAGAACAATTGGCATTTCTGTTGACTTACCCGATCATGCATGTCTGAGATGTTTTGTTCGTAATCCTTGAAGTCCCGCTGGGTGCCATGAGACCTTTTCTGATGCCATTGCCGGATGCAGCCCTCCAGCTGTGTGTTGGCTTCCTCCAAAGATCGTACTTTTTCTAAGTAGGAAGCCAAGCGATCATTCAGCTCCTGCATGGTCCGCTTTTCATTCCCTCCCATGAAGAAGTTTCCCTGACTTCCACTGAAGGCTCCCCAGCTTGTCCCAGCATCAGAAGCCAGCCAGAGGGGGCTTCCAAAGGACACAGGCATGGGAAGGCTGCTGCTTGCTCCATGGAAACTGGAAGCTCTGTAGCAATCACCTATAGGCTGGAGGATGCATCCTGAGGCTCCTCCAAGACAGCCAGAGGAAAAGTGGTAGAAGCCATGGCTAGAATTCATCCTGATGTCAATGAGGACTTGGTTGAACTACCAAACACTTCTGTCTCTTTCCCTCTCTCCTTTTTGACTCACCGGCACTGCCTGAGAAATGTCTCAACCTTCCTGAAGCATTTTTAAAGCCTTTCCCTGTGGGAGTTTCCTTGTTAAGTGGCTATGCCAACAAGGATTGTGTCATCACCAGTTATGTTGTTTCCTCTTGGTCAATTCTGAAAAGCCTGATTGGCTGGCAAATACAATTGTTGTCATTCTTTGAAAAGGAGATCTAATAAAAACTTTCTTCTCTCTCTCTCTCTCTCCTCTTTTTTCTTCTTCTACTTCTTTCTTTGGCATTTTATCAGAGAGGTGTGGCCAGTGAAGGGAGGGGTACAGAGTAGAACCGAAACAATCCAGCCTCTGCTTCAGGTTTCTTTAAATCACAAGAACTCTGTGCTAAGTTAAGCTGTTTGAACAGTGAGAATTACACATGAGCCTGATTTAAGCATTAGGTTTCCTGGTGTCATGCTTTAAGGGATAAAGTTTCTAAACAACTGCATTTTACACCTTTTCTCATAACCCCTCAAAGCAGTCTGTGTATTAATCAAATTATTATGTAAACTCATACAAGAATAGGCAACTATATAATACATCTTTCATTGACACATGCACATTCTCTACAGAAGTCTACAAAATTATTCTCTCAATTTATTTGTCTGCACACCATAGGACCAATTCCAAGTCAGATAAATCAGTGAATGAAATACACATTGGTACAGTCTTTCCCTCTGCTGACATTTCCTCCCAATATTTCCTGACAGCAAAAGGAGACATTTTAATTTCTTCTAGAGTATTGTTATGTTCAGGTTTACACAATACATTACCAAGATACAACTGCTGTGTCCACATTACATATTTTGTCTAAACCAGTCAACAATATTATGACTTGACATGATGGTTCATTCAACATACTGAAATAATGGCTAGCATCCCACATCAGGATATATTATAATTTTAGCCTGTTGCTCATGTTGAATGAATCCATGAAAAGTTAAGTTATACTTTATTCTATTTTCATCCATTGCTTTTCTTTGTAGACTGTAATTTTTTAGACTTCAGTCTTAAGTGCAAGGATTGCATATCAGAAATATTTTAAGTTACTTTGAAAGTCATTTAAAGTGAAGTAACTGTAGTTGGCAGCTTTCTCTCTGTACATAGGGCTGAGATTAACAAATTAATTAATCAACCAGGAATGGCAATGATCAATGACTATGTAAAATATGCTGCATATAAAATTATTATTGAAAAATTTTTAAAAACTTTTACAAAGACAGAAAAAAAACAATGACAACTACAATAAGACAAAAAAAAAGACAAAAAAACAAAACAATATAACCCTCCCCCAACCCCTCCCAAATCACCCCTCCCTCCCCCCCCCCGAGCTTCCCAGAGCAGAATATAGGCTTAATTAAAAGAAGTTAACAAAATTATAAGATAATTAAGAACAAAATATATATGAATAAAGAATTATAAACCTTAAAAAGAAAAAATATTTAAAAAAAAACAAAGAAAAGAAAAAAAAGTAGAGTTTTTATACAAGTTATAAAAAAGCTAAATGGTATTTTTTCATATCCAATTTAAATTGTATAAAATTTATCCATTTTTCCCATACAGCAAAAAATTTCTCTTGCGTTTGCTCTTTTAAGAAAGCCGAAATCTTTGCCATTTCCGCCAAATAAGATACTTTAAAAAACCACTCTTGCAAAGTAGGCAAAGATTCCTTCTTCTAATATTGACCTACTAGCAGCCTTGCGGCTGTATATAAAATTATTAACAGGAGAGAGAGAGAGAGAGAGAGAGAGAGAGAGAGAGAGAGAGAGAGAAAGAGAGAAAGAGACAGACAGAAAGAGACAGAGACACACACACACAGAGAGAGACAGAGAGATAGACAGAGATAGAGACAGAGAGAGACATAGATAGATAGATAGATAGATAGATAGATAGATAGATAGATAGATAGATAGATAGAGATAGGCAGACAGAAAGACCAGAATCTAACATCATCTACACATTTCTTTGCTCTCAAGCATAGCTTTCCATGACTTGGCACCCTCCAAATATATTGGACTGCAACTCCCATCATCCTCAATCTGCATAGCCTTCTGGAGAGGCCCAGGTTAAGGGGAAAGTGCTCTAGTATAATCAAAACTCAGAAACTAGGAATGGAACTAAGTACACAACCAGAGAATCTGGGTACAGATAGAACCATTTTTCACTGCTGCAGCATCTCTGTGATCACCTGATCAAAATTCAGACGCGTGGTAACTGACTCACATTTATGATGGTCGCAGTGTCCTGGGCTCATGTGATCCCCTTTTCCGACCTTCTGACACAAGAAGTCAATGGGGAAGCCAGATTCACTGAACAACTGTGCCACTAACTTAACAACTGCAGCGATTCACTTAACAGCTGTGGCAAGAAAGGTTGAAACAGGGGATAAAATTCACTTTTAACAATTGTCTTGCTTAGCAGCATATGCATTTGGGGCTCAATTGTGAACAATCACTAAATAAACTGTTGCAAGTCAAGGACCTGTGCTCAATTTCATTCTCAGGGTCAAATCGGCTGGCAATGCTGAAGCTACTGAAGCTCTTAGCAGTTGATTTTTATTAGGAGGGACGCTGCAAAGTAGGAGTGCTCCCTACGACTGACAAAGATTACCCGCAATGCATTACAGATCCTGTGTGGAGGGTTTTCTCTCCCTGCTCTGGATATTTTCTCACCACTATTTACAGAAAATTTGTACAATTTTTGTACATCTAGGTATGAATTCCAACTTGATGACTTTTAGAGGTATTGGACTACAACTCCCATTATCATTTTTTTTCTTTTAACATATCAGTTGGTAAATTCTCCCAATTTAGCTTGTTAACTTGGAAAGAACACTAAAATAAACATTGCTGTCCCCTTCTCAAAATATTTCCTGAGGAAGCTTATAAATACTCTGCTGATTTTAAATTGATCTTTAATGTAGTTTGCTCACTGTATAAACAAGCAAGCAAGAACATGTAGGGGAAAAAATGACAACAAATACACTGATTTTGGGTCAGTAGGTAAAAACACAGGACAGCTATAGCACTTGCAGATACTTTTCTGGGATGGCAAAACATTGAAGCTTTAATTCCAGGAATCTGCTCTATGTTTTCTTCCTGTGCTTTCAAGTATAAGATCCCTATAATTTTACTTTCCAGTGTTTTTCTTTTTTGGAAGTGTGATAGAGCCACTAACAACAATTTGAAACAAAATCCACTGTGGTTTTTAATTATAAAACAGAGAGAATGGCAGGCTATGTAACACCTTGTCTAAACAAATTCTAACTTGTCTTGTCCCATGCTTACAACTGCTCTGTTCTATTGAGAAAGATTGCCAAAATTGTTGATTCTCATGCCATTTTTAGATAGGCCAGATCTATCAAGTTTACAAATTATGGCCTTGACAAATCTGTTTAGTGTAGTAGTAGTAGTAGGATCTAATTGCCAATTAGTGCCTTTCTACAGAGGAAATGTAGCCCAAATCCTCTTTTGGCTTGAGCACAATTGGGCAACTCGCCTTTCACACCTGTCTGCCAGATTAAATGTAGTTAGTTGTTGACAGAGATATTGGGGGACAAGGTGAAAAGTATCTTACAGAATTCACTACTCACAGTTTGACTTTCTTAGGAAGTTGCTAGGTATTGTTGTCAGGTGTACTAGGATTAGGGTTCTTTGAGCACAACATATTTTCTTGATATTGGGAGACCTGTGTGTTCATAAACGAAATTATTGTGTTGGTGGCTTACTGAGTTCATCTGATGTCTGTTGCCAAGGTTGCTTCTTCCATAGTCAACCCTTGCTTGGACAGCAGAAAGAAGAAAACTCCAGACAGAATTCTGAGTCAACAACAGACTGGGATGTTTGGAAAAAGGAGTTCAGAGTTCTGTGATTACCTTAATATTATTTTATTTGTGGTCTAATCCAAGGCTTTGCATGGTAACTCTTCTTGAGATAATCTTTGGAATCCTTTCTTTCTGTCAAACTGGAGTATACTCACTTTCAGTTAAATGAGCCTGGGAACACTGATCAGTTTGCTCTTTATATTTCTCATGGGTTATCTGCATTTTTTGTGCTCATTATTCTCTTTTCTGAGTAGGTAGTTGTCTTCATGTTTTCTATGCTATTCTCTGAAGAAATCACTTAAATGCCTCTTGTATACTTTGTCAATAAAAAGCTCCTCTAATTGGAAGAGGCTGTTATAGGAGTGCTAACTGGCCCTGAGGTTGGAGCATTCTACATTGCTGGTGTTTTTATCTCTCCTGCTCCTCAGTAGTCACAGAATGAGCCACTATTCTCCAAATATGGCTATGACAAGACAGGCCTCCCTTCCCTGTCCAGAGATGCCACCCATGTCACCTCATTGCTTGCCTGTGTATTTGTCTCAATCCATGGTTGCTTTGGGAGTGGTTTTTAAAAGGCTTGATTAGTCTCTGTATAGGTGAATGGAAAACTGTATTTAGAAATCTCTGGTAAACAGTGGTATGGTGCTATGGAGACTTGGTGTTGTTGGAAAAGAAGAGAGCCGAGAAGTCAGAAGGCAAGCCGTTCATGGGAGTTCCTTGCCCTTGAGCCATGGAGTGCTGAAACTTCTCCAATCACAAAACAGAATTTTGTCATTGAGATTTCACTGATCTAACTGGGAGAAAAATCAATTCAGCTGCCCAAGGATGACACCAACCCAAGAACAAAGAAGGGTGGCACTGCTACAGAAGCAGTGCCAAAGCCTCAGGTGGAAATGCCCTAATGCACACTTTGGGGCATTGTCTAACGAACCCTTGATGGATGTGTATTAGGAGATTGTCAGGCTTGAGCCATGCTCCTCAAGCATATCAGGCAATCTCCTTTTTGTTCTCGGGGACCTTTTAAGGGAAAGTGCCACACTTTGTTTTTATATATTTTGTTTGAAATGGTTAAGTAAACTATTCTCCACATCTTTTGTAAGGAAGGGCACCATATAAATTCCCTGACTTAATGAGATATCCTACTTAGGATGGTTTGCAAGTTTTCAAAGAGCCTCTCTCCTTACTGTTGAGGCAAGGATGGGAGAAGGAATTTATGGAAGGGAAGTTTGTGAAAGTGTTTGTAATATATGGAAGGGAATACTTAAATCCAGGTGCAGGATCACTGATGCTATGCCTGTCTTTATTTGCAAGATATGTCTGAGGGATCCCACCTAAAAGCTGAATTTAGAGGCAGCTTACATGAATGAATAAAAACTTCTTCCTCAATAAACAATAGTCAAGGAAGTACTACAAACGAATTGGTCAGAGCTTGGTTAATACAATCTATGTTGCTTCAAATTCCAAAGCATGAAACCTTAGTCATTTGTATAAAGTATGTTTCTGAATAGGCAGCTAAACTTAGTAAGCATGACCGTATAAGGTAGCGGTACTAAGATGGTAGTTTGCCAAGAACCATCCTTGTAACTGTTTATTGCTGCCACCCTTGTGTTTGCATGAGCACCAAGCATTGTATTACCAAAATAGTGTGAGTTGAGAATTGGGATATCTGTGGCTATCATTTGATTGTTCTGTGTAAAATAGTTCAAATTTTGATTTTGGCTTGAAAGATTTCCAATCTGATACCTTCCAGATGCATTGGCTGTAAGCTCCCATAGTTCCCAGCAAAAAGTAGTATTAATAATGAGTTCCTCCTTCTTCACTGTAATAGATCTGTATAACATTTATTTAAGAAAAGGTGAATCATTCTATTATTATTTTTTTGCAAATACCTGACAGAATTGATGTCAATCCTCCTGTTGTCTCCTAGCACTTAACAACCATGTTGATAGAAAAGAAATTTATAGCTTGCAGACATTTCATTACTCAACTAGGTAACATCATCAGTCCTTGAAGGGAATGGGGTTTGCTCTTTTTTTTATATATTGACTATAAACTAGCCACGAGTCTATACAACAATCGAGCTCAGAGAGCATTGTGGACCCTACACTTAACAACCATGTCTAAACTGCATTTCTAAAAATTGGCATATATAGAAAAAGCTTCTCTAGAGGAAACAATTTGCCCCTGTCTGTTTTCACTAAATCAGAACATGTGAGATCCCCATTTGATATATAAAAAAGACAAGTTGTGTGCAGAGAAGCAGGTAGCCTATCACTATAAGTACCTGACAACCCTTTCTGCCTCTGTGGTTCTGAATTAGTGGCTGGAATGCAATGAGATTCTGCTGTGATGGCCCAGCATCCAATATTTTATCTTGGCATTGATAATGTGATACCCATATGATGTTTTAAGAGCAGGTGGTAGATCCTGTCCATTGTTCTAGTGACAATGTCTAGTATCAAAGCACACATTTAGCAGAGAGCAAATCAGTGAGATTGGACCTGCCACCCACTCAAACCCCTGGAGGTCCCCTCCTATTTGCCTTTATTTCTTCTTTCGAGCATTGCAGCTGCCCATCATTTTTGTTTTGTAACAGTGCCTATGAAATTATAGGGGCCCTAGATATTTTTGGAAGTAATATCATGCTAGAAGCTGGTGCTTTACTTTGCCAAGTTATGCCAGTTTTTTTTTAGTATTTCCCCTTAATCAAAATAATATTTTACAAGATTTAAACACCCTGATTATGCAAAGGATGACATCATATTACTTCTAGTTATTACTGCATCCTAAAAGAAAAAAAGTAACACTTTTTCTTATGCAAATAAAATGCAGGAAGTGGCAGCTGAATTAGTTACAGGGCAGAGGACTTAATAAAAGATAATTTTGATGAATATGTAATGAGTATGTAATGCTTATCTATTGTTGGCTGTGCTTTATTTTTTTTTTTTTTAATTTATTTCATTTATATAGCTGCCCATCTCACATAGTGACTCTCTTTAGTGTGGTGGTTAGGGTGCTGGAAAGTGGGAACCCCTAAGTTCTACCTCTCCCTTGGGCACAAAAGCCAACTGGATGACTTTGGAGGGTGGTTGTTGTGGGGAAAATGGGAGGCGTAAAGGTGTAATCAAATTTATCCTGAAATAAAAGGCAGGATAAAAATCAGGTAAGTAATAAATAAGCATGGCTCCTTAAAACTGAGGTTGTTTACTGTGCTGTTTCCCAAGCCTAAAGCATTTTCTGTCAACTCAGAATAAAAAACAGACAAGACTCAGGCAGGGAATCCAAGCATAAACACTCACACTTGGTGGACTAGTTTTTCCAGGCATGTTCAAGAGCCAGCCTGAAAAATGGGAGCTGTGGTTTTTTTGTGGCAGAGGCAGAAAATGTGGATTCAGTATTGACTATGTATTCTATTTCTTTCCTGGTTTCTAGTACAAATACTCAAAATAGAGTAGAAACATACATGCTAATTAAGACTTTCTACATTTATATAAAAGTAAAGCAACATTTGAAAAGAATTTGGTTATTCTCTGGGAAATTAAGATGTTTCTCTCATTTTAAAAGTAAACTACAGTTAGCTAGAAGGAGAAAACTCTAATTTTCTTTTCTGGGAAATATAGTACAAACAAATCAGTAACAACTATGTCAGTTCTATGAATAAACAAATAAACAGCATTTATCAGTTAAAGATAACTTAAGCAAAGAAGCTGTCTTAAAAGGCAAATGTCTTTTTAAATTTTCTGAATAAAAATGACTTGGCGTGCGATAAAGGGGCACCAAAGATTTAGCTATTGACTGAGTCCAGCTTTAAACTCAAATGTAGACATTTAAAAGGAAATGTTATTTTCTTCTTTTAGCCATCAACTCCCCCCTTGCTTCTGCTTCTGAACAGGTTGTTTGCCCCTTTTCCACAGCTGAAGGTGAAGTTTTATGCATTTTTTAAAAAAATCCTCTTGTCTTATTAGCATTGTTCTTATGAATATTTTTTTTTAAAAGAATGTGCTTGTTTCAAGGTGTTAAGGAGGGGATTTCTTGGTGATGTCATAAAGAGCAACCATCAATTCTATGCCCAGCTGGCTGTTGCTATTCCAAAGTAAAAAAACACAAAAACTCCTGACTTTTCCAGAACTGAAACTTGAAGAGAGATTCCTTACAAATCTCCCCTCCCATTTTCTTTTTCACCACTTTGTGTAGCATGGAGCTTTATGCTTTTAGAAACACAGCTTTAGGTCTTTGAAACTAGGTAAATTATAAGCATAGTAATCCCCAACTGCAAAAAAATTGCTCAGTGTTGTGGATGAAAAAGCAGGCAGGCCCAGACTATAACCATTGCTTTGATGTCTCAAAGCTCTAGAAATGTAACTATGATTTGTAGTCTTCCAGGCTTGTTTTTATTCTTGCTTATTATAATTATTAGTAGCTTGATAAGAAGAGCATCCCTCAAAAGTGCTTCATTATAAAAGAAGAGACAAAGTTGCATAGATTCAGATTTACAAAATGACTTTGGCTTATTTAAAAATAAAATGCACCTCACTAAACTTGGAAAGTTTGTTAATATAGGTGTACCCTGACTTACAACCGTTTGTTTAATTACTATTTGTGGTTACAAGAACACTGAAAAAAACGACTTATGACCAGTCATCCTACTTATGGCCCTCACAGCATCCCCACAGCCATATGATCAAAATTTGGGTGCTTGGCTACCAGCTGAAGTTATGAAAATTGCAGCATTCCAGAGTCATGTAATAATTTGTGATCTTCTCAGCAAATGGCTTTCAAGCCAAGTTCATGGAGGAAGTGGGGCTTACTTAATGATCATGTGATTCGGTTAACAACTGCAGGGATTCACTTAACAACTGTGGCATAAAAATGGGGGAATTTCACTTAACAACTGCCTTGCTTAACAACAGAAATTCTGATCCCAATTGTGTTTCTAAGTCTAGCGCTACCTGTAGATAAGTTATATATCTGCTCTAATTCAGGTTTTCATTGTGGTCTGGCAATTGCTTCATCTTCACATGGTGTAAATCTAATATATAAATTCTTTAGATCAGAGGTCCCCCAACCTTTTGGGCATCAGGGACCGGTTCCATGGAGAAAGGTTTTTCCACGGACCAGAGAGTGTGTGGTTTTGTGTGCTGCCTGCATCCCATGGATGGGGCTTTGCTTGTTTGTGCGAACTGGTTGCTGGCATACCGCGGCCCGGTATGGACTGGGGTTGGAAACCCCTGCTTTAGATTGTATGTGGATGAGAGGGTTTTTAAACAGAGGACCTCTGCATATGGAGGATTGCCTCTATAGTCTGTGGCTCAAAACATAAAGGAAGACCATAGGAGCCGTAGACATCTCTCTGACTGATGAACAGAACAGAGGTGGAAAGGAAGAAGAGAAAAATGTGCTTTCAATTGCAACTGGGTCAACATTTTTTAGAAAATGATATTTTACTAAGGATTTTTTTTTAAACTCAACATAATTGAATATTTGGCATTAATGCTCCCCTACCAATTTCAAGAGCACAAACTTTCAAGCATATTTGTGGATCCAATTTTAATGTTGTTTAGTTTTGTTTTAAAATTCAAGGAAACCTAGGCTTGATCATTTTTCTTTCTAATCCTCTCCATTTTCCCCCTTGCAGACCTCTGTGCCATATGGTATATATGGTCCTCACAGGGTGGTCTCTATCTCCCATCAGACTTTGTTTCCCTACTTCTTTTTTTACTTTTAAAAATCTCAGGTTCCCTAAACCTGACGTCATTTCTCTGCTGTGCCTGGATGGTGACATTTTGGCTACAACAACATCAGCATTCATACATAAATGTCAGAATGACTGATACATGGCTTGGGGGAAAATAACTGGAGGAAATGAACAGGTTTTTCTTGGTGTTTTATGACTACTTAACAAATTACTGATTTAGAGTGAGAGATTACAGAGCAGTCATGCCAATAGAGATAAAAGCTTGGGGGCTGACTGGCCTATTATGATAAATATGGGGTGACTGCCAAAAAGAACCGGCAGGTCAAATTTGCCCCATCATTACATGTAATACACTTACTTGAATCCTAACTTCATAACATTCCAGATCACTGACTGGCAAGGCAGAAAAACAAACTTGTGCTTGACACTGGGACACAGATAAATATTATTATACAAAAGAATGAGAACACATTCCAGGGCCTTGGCATTTTGTTGTGCCCCGATGTTAATTGCAATGTGTGATTCCACCCTAATTTGGTCTAATTTGCACCAGTAGAAGTGAAACCTGTTAATAAGCACACCTTTATTCCTCCAACATATGGCACCAAGTGTTAACTGATGTGTCAAACAAGTGCATCAAACAAGAGGTGAGAAACCTCCTGTGGGCTCCATGCAACTCTCAGCCTTTGTGTAGCTGTAATCCTAATTCATATCTTCTATTCAAAGTCATCACTTTAGATCTCTGATAAGAATTCTCTGTTCCTTCTCAGTCTTTTAGGAAGAAGAAAAAAAAAAGAAAGAAAATAATTGCAACTAGGATGCGAAAGAAAGAATAATTGTTATTATTATTGAATTTACTTAGCTTTGAGCATATTTAGTGAATTCAGTCACTGCGTCTAATAAAAGTTGCATCCTGGGAAAAGTAAGAGAAAGATAAAGGTTTCCTTGTCATCTAGAGCACAGTGCTCATCTCTGTTCCTTGGCCGAAGGAACCAGCATTTCCAAAGACAATTTCCGTGGTCATGTGGCCAGCGTGGCTATGCACCAAAGGTGCATGAAACACTTACTTTCCCACCAAAGTGATACCTATTTATCTATTTGCATTTGCATGCTTTCGAACTGCTAGGTGGGCAGGAAAATTATACATCCTGGGAATGTTTCTTGAATGAAATAATGCCTGCAGTATCATCTGTTGTAAAAGGCTCACAATAACTCATACTATTTAGACCAGTAGACCTTATAATTGATGAAGCCACATAATCCTGATCCAACAATTCTTTTAACAAAAGATTCTTGGTTTTTATTAAAATAATTTAGGTTATAAGAAGAACACTAATTTGTTAGGTGGACTGATTCATATGCTTTATGGAGTTAGGCTGGTGATGCTACACCATGCCCGTACTGACCATGCTCAGGCTTTGTGATCATTTCAAGAGAAATTGATTTTCATCGCTTAACGTTCATGTCACTGGGCCAGTGCACAGTGGGAGCCTTTGAATGGTAAAATTGGCAACTTGCTAATTAAAAAAATAAACTGGGCTTAGAATGAAGCCATCGGAAAATACCCTTATCCTTGATAAGTCACAAGAATTGGACTTGTGTTTCTATTAGCAAAATTTGTTTCTGTGGTTGCTGGGTATGGTTGGACAACCAAATTGATCTAACCATGGAGGATTATGTAGTTAAAAAAGGAATCAAGCAAACACACAAAGTGGAAACTGTTGTCAAATTATTATTTTGATTTGGATGTAGTTCCCATCTTCAAAAAAGGGGAAAAAATGGATCCAGGAAATTACAGACCTATTAGCCTGACCTCAATACCTGGGAAGATCTTGGAAAAGATAATCAAGCAAATGAATCAGCAAACACCTAGAGGCAAACAAAGTCATTACCAAAAGCCAGCATGGGTTTGTCAAAAACAGATCATGCCAGACAAATCTTATTGCATTCTTTGACCAGGTGACAAAATTAGTGGACTAGAAGAATGCTGTGGATATAATTTACTTGGACTTCAGTAAGGCATTTGATAAAGTAGACCACAGCCTACTACTTGATAAGATAGAAAAATGTGGGTTAGACAGCATCACCACCAGATGGATTCGTAACTGGCTAACCGGCCGTACTCAGCATGTGGTCCTCAATGGAACTGCATCTACATGGAGGGAAGTGTGTAGTGGGGTGCCCCAGGGCTCTGTTCTGCGCCCAGTGCTCTTCAACATCTTCATCAATGATTTGGATAAGGGGATAATAATAATAATAATAATAATAATAATAATAATAATAATAATAATAATAATAATAGCAACAACAACAACAATAATAATAAAGTTGGAAGGGACCTTGGAGGTCATCTGGTCCAACCCTCTGCTCAAGCAGGAAACCCTATACCATTTCAGACAAATGGCTGTCCAGTAGATGGGGAACTTAACAAATTTGCAGATGACACCAAGCTGGCAGGAATAGCCAACATTCCAGAAGATAGGTTTAAAATACAGAGGGATCTTGACAGACTTGAACACTGGGCACTATCTAACAAAATGAAATTCAATGGTGAACAAAATAAGGTTCTACATTTAGGTAAGAAAAACCAAAAGCACAGGTACAGTATAGCTGGTACCTTGCTCAATAGTAACAACTTGAGAAGGATCTTGGAGTCCTAGTGGATAATCACTTAAATATGAGCCAGCATTGTGCTGCAGCTGTCCCAAAGCCAACACAGTGCTAAGCTGCACTAACAGAGGGATAGAATCAAGATCACATAAAGTGTTAATGCCACTTTACAATGTCTTAGTAAGGCCACACTTGGAATACTGCATCCAGTTTTGGTCACCACGATGGAAAAAAGATGCTGAGCCTCTAGAAAGAGTACAGAGAAGAGCAACAAAGATGATTAGGAACTGGAGGCTAAAACATATGAGGAACAGTTGCTGGAATTGAGTACATCTAGTTTAATTAAGAGAAGGACAAGGGGTGACATGATAGCACTGTTCCAATATCTCAGTGGCTGCCACAAAGAAGAGGGCGTCAAGCTATTCTCCAAAGCACCTAAAGGCAGGACAAGAAGCAACGGATGGAAGCTAACCAAAGAGAGAAGCAACCTAGAACTAAGGAGAAACTTCTTGACAGTTAGAACAATTAATCAGTGGAACAACCTGCCTCCAGAAGCTGTGACTGCTCCAACACTGGAGGTTTTTAAGAAGAGATTGGACAGCGCTTTGTCTGAAATGGTATAGGGTTTTCTGTCTGAATAAGGGGTTAGACTAGATGACCTCTAAGGTCCCTGTCAACTTTATTATTATTATTATTATTATTATTATTATTATTATTATTATTATTATTACGCTGACACTCGAAGAATTTTGGTATAGAAATAGTCCTTGACTTACAACTATTTCTTTAGTGACTGTTCAAAGTTACAACAGCATGAAAAAATGACTGGTTTTTCACACTTATGACTGTTGCATCACATGGTTAGGTGATCAAAATTTGGGCACTTGGCAACTGGCATGTATTTATGAAAGTTGCATCAGAAACATCATTTGTAACCTCCCCAGCTGACTTCTGGCAAGCAAAGGCAATGGGGTTCCTTTAATGACTGCATGATTCATTTAACAACTTCAGTGATTCACTTAACAAATGTGGCAAAAAAGGTTATAAAATGTGTCAAAACTCACTTAACAACTGCTTTGTTTAGCAATGGAAATTTTGGGTTCAATTATAGTCATGTCAAGGACTTCCTTTCTAAGAACTGTAGATCAGGAGGATGCTTGTTAAGAAAAAATAATCATTTTATTTTATTTAGAAGTTTAGCAATCTCTCTTTCTCTCCCCCTCTCCTTCGGCAAACAGCAAATTTTCACAGTAATCCATGATCTAGGGATAATCAATAGGATTGTGTGAAACTTTGATTGAGATTCAACTGAAAAGCAATTCACTCAAATTACTCCTTCAAACTGGAATCAAACTGGGTGCCTTTAAACTGATTCATAGTCAATGCATACAAACAAATTTTTATTAAATCAGATCTTTGAATTGACTTGTTTATTGGAATTAAATTGCAAATTAAAAATGAATTGTAAATTCTAATTAACCCTGGAAATTTATACAGTACTGGTGAATAGGTAAATTTAACATTTTTTTTTAAAGAAACAGTCGATTCACAAAGGTTCTGGAGAGACTGAAAACTCTTCAGATTTTAAATCAGTTTTTGCTTACATTTTACTACTACTAAGGAAAAGGTGTGTGGCTGCTCACTGAAACTTTCAGAAAGACTATGGGAGAATAATTCCATCCCGATATGTATTAGACATTTTTGTTCCTGTAAAAATGGGATGCAACTTATTTGAATTAGTAGCAGGATAGTGTATCTCTTATTATGAACAGTCAGCTCTTACAAATGGAGGTAGGTTGATGAAAGCTCTGAAATGTTCGTTAAGTGACTAGAAATGGTTCTCTAGAGGTTTTCCTGGACTTTCCTGTAGTAATTACTAAGTCTGCATTTACAATCTTACTATCCTTTCAGGCATTTGGGGCAATAATTTCCATGGGAGGTTAAAAAGAGAAAAGGAAGTCTAAGGAAAGAATGCTAATAGGATACATTTCCAGTTGCTTTAATAAAATGCAGTGGGTGGCTTTTCCAAGCCCAATGCTCTTGTGCTGTGATGGGTTTTAATTGACAGGCAGTCCTTGACTTACAATCATTCATTTAGCGACCATTCAAAGTTGCAACAGCAGTGAAAAAAGTGACTTACAACCAGTCCTCACAGTTGTAGCTTCCTCATGGTGACAGATCAGAATCTGGGCACTTGGTAACCAACATATATTTACGACAGGTGAAATCATGTGATCACCATTTGCAATTTTCTCAGCCGACTTCTGATATATAAAGTCAATGGGGAAACCATATCTGTTTAATGACAGAATGATTCTACAGTGATTCACTCAGCATCCATGGCAAAAAAGGTCATACAATTATGACAATGAAAATATAATTTCAAATTGCAAAATTATTTTCTAAGTCAGAACTGAATCAGCTGGGAATAGTATCAAAGCAGATCTGTTAACTAAATTTATGCAGATTGTATACTGATGATAAAATAACAGACTAGAACAGATAATATTTTCAAAGTTAGGTTAATTGCAATTATCACCTAATAATCTAGAAAAAAAATTCTAATTGCAGGAGGGCTTTTTCAGCTATTAACTGTGAGTCATTTGGCAAAAAGATGCTAATTAACATTAGTATTTAAGACATAGCAACATACAACTATCTAATATCTCTTCAAAGAAATTACGGAATAACATTCCTCTTTAAATCTAACTCTTTCTGCCATATAAGAACAAGTCATTTATTTTAATCTATGTCACTTTTTAATATATTCATCCAAATTTCAAGTTTATTTCTGCATTAACTGGTTATCCCTGCCAAATAGATTCATATAAATATTGCTATCTAAATACAAATTATACTCACATATACACAAATATACAGAAATCCCCAAAATAAGTATTTCCAAAATGATATTTGCATTAAACATACAAACACACATTTCAAATGAGATTGTATTTGAATATTTAGAAAGTGAAAATATTATATATAATCAAGGTCTGATTAGCAAAAGAGAGAGGCAAATCAGTTTGTCACCAAATTCATAAAGCTTGAATTTCTCATATTCAGGGTAATAAAGCCCTGAACTATGTCTACATATTATGGGGCTGAGGGGGTTTCCATCTTGTTCGTTCACACTTTTCTCTAGCCTCTTTCTAATCAGTGCACTTCCTGGATTACCAATGGCAGGGGTGTCAAACTCCCGGGCCGCGAGCCGGTTGCATCATACAGAGGCCACGCCCACCCCAGTTCTGGCAATGCAAAAGTCACGATACGTCACGACACATCACGTGATGCAGTGAGTTTGACACCTGTGGCCTATGGGATGACATTGGAATGCAACATCCTTTTACAAAAACTCAGGAATTGCATAGATCATTATTTGTTTTTTAAATTTCAGATGAAATTGCTGCTTGGTCTGATCTTAGTCAAAAATTTTAAGGTAGAAAGTACCAAATACATTCCCAATTTTGCAATCTTTTCTTGCAAATTATCAAAATCAATTCCACTGAAGATATTTAGTGAGCACTGAGGCTACATCTCATAAAGATCATGGGTCATAAAGGAAATGAGAGCAATGAACAAATCATCCCATCAAAGAAAAAAAGGCAGGGGGGGGGGGAGATAAGGGAAATAAGATTTCCATTGAAGGTTGATGAAACCCTACACAGCAAAATGTTTTCAAGGCTCAGAACTATTAGTATATAGTTGAATTTGTAGTTTATTTTTTAAGCTTCTCACTCAGGATTTTTTCTGTGAATTTGTTTCAAGTTTTTTGTATAACTTATATAATTAGAATAAGTTCGCATCTGAGAGGGGGGAGAGAGAAAGAGAGAATGAATGAATGAATGAGAGAAAAAAGTCCAAAGGGTACGGATCATTTGAATCTTGTCATCTCATTAACTTAATTTAATTTGAGAGATTTGTAAAAGTGGCATAAAATCTTGAATATAAAGTAGAGTAGAGTAGAATAGAGTAGAGTAGAATAAAATAGAGCATAAACTTCACAAATTACAGTCCCTTTACATTTTAAGCTAATTTCTTGATATTTTATATCAACAAATGAAAGACTCACAAACTACAGGCCACAGATTTCTTTGCAATATTAAAATGTATTTACTTTCATTTAAAAATAATTACTTCACTTATGCATTCATATTGTATATCTGTAGATATCATCTTTTGTCCCCAGTTTTGATAATGCATTTTCTCTTGAGCTTGCATAAATGGTCCAGTATAGTGCTCACAATCACCCTCTAAAGAGATGAGAAATTTGTGACCCTTCAGATCTTTCGATTTCCAGCATCCTTCATTAGCTCATGAAAACTGGATTTACTAGGATCTCTCCTTCTTTGCAGTTATTTCCTAATGTCTTCTCCTTCAGAACTATCATGCAGCAGGAAGATTAAAAATGAGCGGCCAACAATTCATTAATATTACATCAGTAATAAAATGCGTCCTGGAACCAATAATTTATTGAAGGGGGGAAATGTTACCACATTTGGAACTTGCTCAAAATGTAATTTTAGCTCCAGTTTGATTGTATTGTTAATTATTGTCTTTGAAATGTTACACATTCTTACAAAGTTGTATATAAGAGGCATGTATAAGGTGAGTGGAATGCATTGTAGTAGTTCATAGATTGATGTCATTGCCAGGAAACCTGTCTTGCTCCTAAGTAGATGTTAAATGCTAGCATGCATGTGCTTATTGAAAAGTTTTGTTAGCTAGAACTTTCAGGGTTTAATCAAGTTTGAGCAACATCCCTGAAGAGAACAGCTTGATGCCTCTCGAAAGGGAAGGGCATTTATGCTTGTGTTCAATCCAAAGGTGTTGTCTCTCTACAAGATAAACACAGATAAATTCAAAGGAGGTTTGAAATACTTCCCAGCAAGTCTAAACAACCAACATAGTGTATGATTGGAGATAAGTCAATAATTACCCTAAAATAATAATGATATCATCAGAATTTCTTAACAGGTAAATGAAGCATAAAATCTTAGTGTCAAGGAGAAAAATATGCTTGCCAGTGGCAATGAATATGAAGAAATCTAGGTTTGGTTTTGTTTTTAAATAATTCATAGGTTGAATACTGAGGGTTTGCTTTGCATTACTGTAGACCTATAAATTAGGGAGCTTTTGAGGCCTACATGCAGCTGACTTCCAGAAAAATCTTTCTATGGTGTCTATTTCACAACATTACTTTCTCCCCCTTCCTCCCCAATCTCCTTCCAGTATTCAATCAGTATTAAATGAATTACATTTAATGTCTTACTACTAAAAACATGTTGGCCATCTGTATCCTAAGATCAAAGTTCTTCTATCCTGAAAATGTTATTGAAGCTATGAGTGGAAAGTCACAGCTTCTGCTCATAAAAGCAATAGAAAAAATATATTGTGAAGTGTATATAAAATAGAGGGTGAAGTGGGGCAGAATAAAAAAAAAAATCAGCATTTTTGGCAGAAATGTATATTTGAAAAGAAAAAAAATATCTATTTGAATTACTTCATTGTTGGGAAAAGCAAGCTAAAAGATCACTTACAATTTTCAACAGAGGCAGTTTCTTTTGCAGAATATGACTGTGGCTTCCAAGTTGCATTACAAAGTGATTGTGTTTGATGAATGTGAATAAATCACATTTCAGATTTTGTATCTGAAATTCAAAGGAGCTGGAAATGCTTGTCATGCAAGGTAAGGCTTCTTTACACAATACTGTATTCTGCCAAATATGATACCATGGCATGGATAAAACCTCCATAGAATAAGCGTTCATTATAATAAAGCCTACTACTTGTTATATGTTTAGTTAAGAAATGTACCATCCTCTCCTATTTTTTAAAAAAACTTTTTTTTCCCTCAAGAGCTTTTCTGTAACATTTCTTTTAAAACCATTATAATTATTACTGGCCTCTGATGACAAGTGCTCTAACCACAAATTGTGCATCTAATGAAAACAGACATGTTGTAGAAGAGAAAAACTAACCCAACCACTAGGCACACAAAGGCTACTAATTCCTGCCTGGTTTCGCTGAGCTCCATCTGTGGAGTAGATTTGACTCTGTGTGTGTGTGTGTGTGTGTGTGTGTGTGTGTGTGTGAGAGAGAGAGAGAGAGAGAGAGAGAGAGAGAGAGAGAGAGGCAGGTGGCTTCTATATTGAGCAATCTCTATTCTCTGTTCACAAAAAACTGCCTGACTCCAAATACTTTGAGATCCAGCCCAAATATGTACAAGGCTGAACTGCATGTTGTGTGATGCAAGAGCATACAGGTAGTCCTCGAGTTACGATCATAATTGAGCCCAAAATTTATATTGCTAAGTAAAACATTCGTTAAGTGAGTTTTGCCCCATTTTACAACTTTTCTTGTCGCACTTGTTAGGTGAATCATTGCATTTGTTAAGTTAGTAACGTGGCTGTTGTGTGATTCTCCATTGACTTTGCTTGTCAGAAGGTCACAAAAGGTGATCATATGACCCCAGGACACTGCGACCATCATAAATATGAACCAGTCACAATGGTTGTGTGAAAAACGGTCATAAGTCACATTTTTAGTGCCGTTATAAATTTGGACGGTCACTAAATGAACTGTTGTAACTCAAGGACTACCTGTAGTAGAATCATTGAGGGAGGTATTTGTTACTACCTCTCTGCCACTGCATGAAAACCATACAGCAAACTACAAAATATAATTTTTATGGCCTTTTTATCTTTAGTTAAAGTTGAAGCTTTGAGGTGGATATCAGGTCCTCCCTGCAGTCTCTGCAAGGCTGTTCAGCTGGAAAAACAGAGATGGTTTTCTCTGCTCAAAAAGTAGCTGATTTATGGTCATTGGTGATGGTGATCAAGCAGAACAATGTAAAGCTAGCTGAGGAATTCTGGGAATTGATGTCCACATGTCTTAAAGATCCCCTGAGGTATAATGCCAGTATCCTCTTTGTGAAACATTATTTCATAAAATCTGTTGGTAATGAATGAGTATTCCTCTACCAGAGGCTTATTTACATAATAAATATATATTTAATTTTCTAAAAAGCCAGGCATGCTCTTTGACTCAAGGTTGACTAATTTATACTGTCACAAAGCATTTTCTGTGCTCCTTGCAATTCATTCTGGCAAGGGAACAAATTAATTTTCTACTGTGAAATGGTTCAGTAGAATTTCCTAGCTAGGGTTATCATAGCTGAATTTTCTAAAAAAGAAAAAACATGAGGAAAAATGTTTGTTTTTGTCCTCTGAGATAGACTGGACTAAAAAAGAAGATTGGCCTAAAATCACTCAGTTTTTTTGTTAGAGAGAAATTCTGAATCTCACATCTTCCCAATCATTGTCTAGCACTTAATACTTTCCTATGTATAGAGATAATATATTGTTCATAATTGTACATAATATAATCTTCAAATAAGCCATCATTCAGAAACACATATATTTTCTCACTTGATATTATATTCCTCCCAAATACCATTCTTCCTATTGCCTAGCCCCAGTGCTTTTTTTGTAAAAAAGAAAAAAGAAGGTGCCGTAACTCACACGTCATACAATCCACCTTGCCTACCCTACAAGGTTCCATCCAAAAAAGGTGCCGGAACTCCGTTCTGGGCATTCTATGACAAAAAAAGCCCTGCCTAGCCCAGTTAAATAAGTGACAAGAACAACAGCATAAGAAAGTTTAGGTCCTGTACCAGGGACAAAGAATCAGGGCAAACGTTTGGATGGTGGAGGATGAAAGAAGAGAGGGAATATGGATCCTGGAATGGAGGACAAAAATATTGGATGGAGTAGGGAAGTGGGGAAAAGGCAGAATCCTGACAATAGGGCAAGTAGCAGGGGTGTGATGGGTAGACAGCACAATAGCTTGGCAGAGATAGAGGTGAACTCTGAACTGGACTGGAGAGGATGGAAATAAAAAGAATTAATCAAGGGAGTCGAGAGAAACAGAAGAGAGTAGGCATTTAAAAGAGGGAATTGGTAATGATGAGAACAAAAGAAAGAATGATGGGATAGCACATGGACACAAAAAGAGAAAGAAGGTTGGGACATGTAGAAGGGGAAATTGCCAAGAGGTTCTCCCAGCCTCTGAAATAAAATGTTCAGTCCAAGACATTTAATCTCTTTTTTAATCCCTTCTGGCTGGGATTCTGAGTTAAAAATTTGACTTGCATGGGAAATATTAGATATTCAATCATCCAATGTTAGTAGCCTTTAGTAAACTGCTCCTGCCTACAGAAGCTGTTCTAAAGCAGAAGTGTACAAGATGACGCTCCAAGATTACGTGTTGGCTCAAAATGCTTAGGCGTGGCTAAACAATTAATGTGTGGATAGGAAGTATTGTTAATGTCATCATATTATTTTAATTAAATGTAAATATGTGGCCCGCACACTATGCAAAATCTAAATATAGCTTTTTTCCCAAAAAGATTGCCTGCCCCTTTTCTATAGTTAAGTGCTATAGAGTTCAAAAAGATATGGCTTCGCTTCCGGTGGTTCCAGCGGATGACGAATGGCGGCGTTTTACAAAGCCGCCCATTCCTGGTGCGTGTAAAAGCCACGGGACTTTGACAATCAGTTGTCCCGCGGCTTGAATCTCCTCCCTGGGAAAAAGGGAGGAGGAGAGCTCTCAGGTAGAGGTAAGAGCTCCCCTGGATTCCTGTTATTTTGGGGATCGGAGGGTAGAGCTCCCTCGGAGCCTGAGCAACTCCGCGTTCCAGGGAGACTTCATTCCGAAGTTTTTGGGATGAAGCAAGTTGCCGCTTCCACATCTGCTTTTTTTTCCAGCTGCTTGTGAGTATTTGAAAGCAGACGGAGCAGACCAGGAGAGACTGTGCTTAAGTTTGATGGTGCCTTTAACTTCAGCAAGTTTCCTCTTCCTTTTCTTTTGTTCACTTTCCCTTTAGAAGAAAGGGAAAGTGAAAACTAAAATGGCGATCGTCTTTCTTGCCTGATTTGCATTACAGAGTAAAACCTGGATACAGATTAACTCTTTAAATACAGAAGTAAGAATTTGGCTTTTATTCTTTCCTCTTTTTTTCTCTATTTTTTTTTCTCTTTTTTTTAAGAACACTTAAAAGAACTGTGCCCTTTTTTTTTTTATCAATAAGAATCTTTCTTCTTGGAACTTAAGAAAATGGCTTCAAAACGTCTGCCTCCCGCCCCTAAGGTTCCTATTTCTTCTCCAATGCCTCAGCCTGCATCTCAGAAACCAAAATCACCTCCACCTTCTCCTCCTCCTCCTGCAATTTCTCTTAATGATTTACAAGATGCTTTAAAACAGCATGCCTTGGATATTAAGGAGGAGGTAAAAGATCTTATAATTGCAGAGAGGGCTAATACAGAAGAATTATTGGAGAAAAAGAATAAACAAGTAAGAGACCATATCCTTCTGGCCTTTCAGGGCCTAGCCCTGCACATAGAAAGGATTGATGACCAGATGGAAAAGATTACTGAAAATGCATCAAGGATGGAATTTAGAATGCAGGAGGTAGAGAACAAGATAGAAATTACACAGGATGAACAAATCATTTCACAATATAGGGAGATGGAACACGCATTGCGTATCAGAGGCCTGAGGGAGAACCCTCAGGAAGACTTAAAGATGCTTATTGTGAAAGATATTGCTCCTAATATTGGTTGGCGGCCTGAAATAATTGAGAATGAGATAGAAAAATTTTTTAGAGTTAATTCACGGGTTGCTAGACAGAGAAATCTACCAAGAGATGTGGTTATTTATTTTTCTAGAAGATCTATCCGTAATGAAATTATACAGGCTTTTTACAAACAAAAGTTTCAAATTGCTGATCAAGACGTGATAATTTTAAAAGAGATACCTCCAAAAATTTTAAGAGCCAGAAAAGATTTTACTTTCTTGTCTGATGAGTTGAAACATCGTCAAATTCAGTTCAGATGGGAGATTCCAAGAGGAATAATAGTAAATTATGAAGGGATACGTCACAGATTAACTACTGTTTCCAAAGCAAGAGATTTTTATCAGTCTATCTTAAAAGCAAGATTGTCACCACCTCCACAAATAAGGATGACGGAAGAGTCTCTTATGGCAGGAGCCTCATCAATGATGGTTATGGAACAAGCTGCACCGAATTCTGACATAAAAGAGCAAAGGATGACACGAGCTGCCCATAAACGTAAAGAAAAAGAGCAGTTGCAGAAGAGTGGTGAAAGTTTGGTTGTTACAGAGCCTGTGGGAGGGGCAAGACCAAAAAGATTTTCGACAGCAGATCTGCAGGCCATGCTCCAGAGGCTCCAGGCCGGTGGGGATGGTCAGGTTCCTGACCTGGAATGTTAATGGCTTAAACGTGCCCCAGAAACGAAGAAAGATTTTTCATTATTTGAAACAACATAATAATGATTTGATATGTTTGCAGGAGACTCATATAACTTTAAAGGATTCTAAATTTTTGATGAATTCCCGTCTGGGCACATATTTTACTGCTCCAGCCCCTGGGAAAAAAGGGGGAGTGATAATTTATGTGAAGAAAACTTTTTCAGCTAAACTAATTGAGGCTGATTCTGAAGGAAGATATCTTTTTGTGGGATTATTATTACAAGGCTGAAAGGTTCTTATTGTGGGACTATATGCTCCCAATCAACAACAGAAACAATTTTATAAGTTGCTGCATGGCAAGATATCTCAGTTGGATTATAAATCGGTAATTTTGATGGGTGACTGGAATGGGGTTTTAGACCCAACTATAGACAAAAGAAGTTCCTCTAAAACTTTTATTCAAACTAAATTACCTATGACTTTCTTTGATTTGAAGGAAGAATTGGAGCTTATTGATATTTGGCGAGAAAGGAATACAAGTGATAGAGACTTTACCTTTTATTCTGATAGACACCAGTCATTTTCAAGGATTGATTTTTTTTTGATTACTAGTGACTTCCTCCCTAGAGTGAGGAAGGTGAAAATTTTTCCTAGAACATTGTCAGATCATAGTCCGGTGTGGATGGAGTTATATTCGGAAGACGGGAATAGAAGATCCTGGAGATTGAATGAGAACTTATTTAATCGGGAGGAGTTCGTACAAAAGTGTAAAGAACATTTAAAGGACTTTTTTACTATAAATATGAATAAGGGAACATCGATGTCTATGGTGTGGGACGCTAGTAAAGCATATATGAGGGGAATTTTGATTCAATTGAATAAAGTTTTTAGGGAAAAAGGGTCACAAAGACGTAGAGAAATAGAAGAAGAGATCAAATCAAAAGAACAAGAGTTGGTTCTTAACCCTACTGATAATAATTTAAAGGTATCTATAAAGATGCTTAAGGAACAATTTAACATGTTGATGGCAGATCAGGTGGCTACCAATCTGTCGTATATGAGACATAATACTTTTTGCAATGCGAATAAGCCTGGGAGGTGGTTGGCTTATCAGTTACGAAAGAAACAGAAAGCTAGAATTATAGAGAAAGTAAAATATAAAGGTACTGAGGTTTTTCAGCAAGATTTGATTAAAAAAAGCTTTTTGGACTTTTACACAAAATTATATTCAAGTGATAATATAAGGGGTTTGGATATAGATAAATATTTACAATCAGTACATTTTCCTAGACTTTCAGAGGAACAACAAAATGGGATGAATAGTTTAATTACTGTGGAGGAAATTGGTTTAGCTATTAAGCAGTTAAAGGTTGGAAAGTCTCCTGGAACAGATGGACTGACTTCTAGGTATTATAAGATTTTATCTGAAGAAATGATAGAGCCACTAAAGGAACTCTTTAATAGTATTTTGTTGGGTATGCAAGTTCCTCCTTCTTGGAAAAGAGCTTTTATATCACTGATTCCGAAGGAAGATCAGGATCTTACAGAGCCTAAGAATTATAGGCCAATTTCATTATTGAATGTTGATTATAAGATCTTTACAAAAATTTTGGCAAATAGATTAATGCAGGTTATGAAAGACTTGATTCATAGTGATCAAGCAGGATTTATAACAGGGAGATATATGAAACATAATGTTAGACAAATTATTAACTTAATTGAGTACTTGGATAAGAATAATCAGATTCCTGTGGCTTTTATCTTTTTGGACGCTGAAAAAGCTTTTGATCAATTGGACTGGCAATTTTTATTTTCTTTGGTAGAGAAAATGAATTTTGGGGATAATTTTTTACATGCACTTAAAGCTATATATCAGCAGCAATCTGCACAAATTGTTGTAAATGGGGGATTGACTGAGAATTTCAATATTCAAAAAGGGACAAGACAAGGATGTCCATTATCCCCATTGTTATTTGTTTTAACATTGGAAATTTTATTGATTCAGATTCGGGAATCGAAGTTAGTTAAGGGTGTAAAGATAAGGAAGAATGAGTATAAATTGCGGGCATTTGCGGATGATTTGGTTTTAATTTTGGAACAGCCGAATCAGGCGATTGATGGTTTATTAGAACTTATAACACAGTATGGGAATGTTTCTGGTTTTAAAGTTAATAATTATAAGACTAAGATATTATCTAAGAATATGTCAGTTAAAGAAAGGGAAAGTTTGATTAAAGCCACAGGTTTTCAGATGGTAAAAAAGGTTAAATACTTGGGAGTATATCTAACTGCTTCAAATGGAAAATTGTACAAGAACAATTATGAACCACTATGGGCAAAAGTCCAAAAGGATTTAATAGATTGGAAAAAATTGCAATTGTCATTGTTGGGGAGAATTTCAGCTGTAAAAATGAACGTTCTACCAAAGTTTCTTTTTTTGTTTCAGATGATACCTATTCTTAAAAAAGAGGCAAATTTGGAGGAATGGCAAAAGGGTATCAATAATTTTATATGGGCCGGGAAGGAATGGCAAAAGGGTATCAATAATTTTATATGGGCCGGGAAGAAACCAAGGGTTAAATTTAAGATATTACAGGATGCTCGAGAAAGAGGGGGACTTAAGGCACCCAATTTGAAATTATATTATGATGCAGCCGCCCTAACTTGGTTAAGTGATTGGCTTAATTTAACAAATATGGATATTCTTTTTTTGGAAGGTTGGGATTTAATATATGGTTGGCATGCATATTTAATTTTTAATAAGAAAGTTGATCGGACTTTTAAATCACATATTTTGAGGAATGCCTTACTTCGTGTTTGGAAGAAGTATTATTATAGATTAAATTATAAAATACCTATCTGGGGGATTCCCAGACATGCAATTGAGGGAACCTCTAAGGGGACAAATTTTGATAAAATTTCATATAAAGAATTGTTAATTTGTTCTGGTTCGAATTGGCATTTGAAATCCCTAGATGTATTAAGGCAGCAAAATATTCTACAGTCATGGTTTCAATATTTACAAATAATGGATAGATGGACTGTAGACAAGAAAGAGGGAATAACACTAGAAGATAGACAATTGGTTATTCAGATTAAAAACCAAGGTCCGGCTCATATAAAAAGAATATATAATGTTTTATTAGAGTTAGATTCGGAAACAGAATTGGTTAAAGATTGTATGATTAAATGGGCTCAGAATATACAGGAGCCGATCTCATTGGATTTATGGGAGATAATTTGGATAAGAAATGTTAAATTTACACAAGCTCAAAATTTGAGAGAAAATTTTTATAAAATGTTTTATAGATGGCATTTAGATCCTAAAAAATTATCTTGTATGTATTCCAACATACAGCCCAAATGTTGGAGATGTGGCAATAATGATGCGACATACTTTCATATTTGGTGGAATTGTAAAAAAGTAAAGGCTTTTTGGATTATGATTTGGTGGAACATTCAAAAGATTTTTAGAAAGAAGATAAAGTTTACTCCTCAACTATTTTTACTTGGTATTTTTGTTGACTTAAATGAAAAAGAAACTACTTTGATGTTGAATTTATTAACTGCAGCAAGGTTACTAGTAGGTCTATATTGGAAGAAAGATTCTTTGCCTACTTTAGAAGAATGGATATTTTCTATAGTTAAGTGCTATAGAGTTCAAAAAGATATGGCTTCTACTTTTGTGCAATATTCCTGCATTCAATTCTACAATTAAATAATTTTAGCCTATGGAAGGTAGTTTTAGATTAAACCACCTCCCATAGGCTAAAATTATTTCAGTGATGCATTATTTCAGTAGCTAGTTTGGAAACAAAAATAAATTAGTTGTAGAAAAAGTTTGTATATCTTTTTTAAAAGTAGAAAATAACACCTGTAGTTGTATATATACCTGGCTAATTAGCAGCTCAAAAATATTTTTTCATAATAAGAAAGGACACTTCTATAATCAGCATCCACTTGGTACACCTATGCTAATCAGGTCTGGATATTGCTGCTTGCCAGTATCACATATTAATTTAGATTATGTATGGGGAATACATAAATTGCTGACTTTGACTTTAATTCTGTTTCTGTAGTACATGCTGACTTTACTTCGTGTGACTTGTTCCATTCCACATTCCAAACACTGTTCACATGTAGTTATTCTTGCTGGTATATTCCCAGTTTTTCAATTACCTAAAATGTTTTAGAGAAGTGTGTTCCCATCTTTGTTATCTTGTAAATATATGGACTTCAGTTCCCACAATTCTTAGTGATATTTATACTGGTTGGAGAACTCTGGGAGATGAAGTCCATGCATAGAATGGCAACCATATTGGTAATGGCTGATTTAAAAATTAAATCAGGTATCTACATGCTTTGGCCATCAACACAACTAGAAATAATTCTCACATCTTGGAGCTATTGATGCAACAAGCTTTTATTTGCATATGCTGTACCTCCCAGGGATATTTCAATGATTTATTAATGAACTGGATCATGATCAGCATTACTTCACATACCCATTAAGATGTTTTGATATATAGTTTCTCTTAAGAAATTTTGGCTCAGAATAATGTTGCCTTTCTTTCTTTCTTAGTTTAGCTACATAATCGCAAAACTTATTCCAGAATAATGGAAAGAATTAGTTTTTCAAGTGTTGAGAAATGCTCAACAGACATTTTCTGCTAAAACTGAGACATGATGGTATTCATCTACAACACCTACAATTGCTGAGTAGCTTATGTTGTCTTCTAAGCATGCCACCATGGGCAATGCCAGTTATGTGAATCTGATAACACATGAATGCTGAAGCAAAATATGAATCTAGAATTACTCAAAGCTGTAGACCCTTTTGAATAAAATCCACTAAAATCCCAAAACATTAAACATTTTTTTAAAAACTATGATTACATATGGAACTGTATATGGATTTAACCCAAGACTCCTGTTACTACTGGGTTCATTAAAAGCACTAAACCATGGTGCAACTTGTAAACTATGTTTATGACCTGGCATATTACATAAGCCCAGACAATAGTGGTTTAATAAATTCTAATTAAACAAATTATGGCTTACCACAATGCACATTCACTCTATGAATGCTTTTATAGGAAATTATCATAAAAAAGAGAGAACATTTGGGAACTAATTAATATCATGCTTACTCTGAAGTATTTGCATTTTAAGGGAGATAGCTGGGAAATCATAGCGAAGCAGCCATACAGAAACAGCACGTCTCAAATATGAGGCTGGCTTCAGTTAAGACATTGCAGTCATTTTTTTTAGATATTCTGTGCAGTGGTGGGATTCAAATAATTTAATAACTGGTTATCTGGGGGGGGAGTGGGATGGGCGCTGCCATGAGACAGGAGGGGGAGGAGCTGCTCCATGAACCCCGGAACCGCTTGCTGTGCTGAAGGGCCCCACAGCCAGGCCTACCATGCCCCGACGCTTGTCATGCCTCGCCTGTTCGGTAGTGACTTCTCCCATTTTCTCCCTCCTTTGAACAGCCCTTCGCTCGCTGCTTTTTCAGTCCCAGAGAGTTGTGTCCGGAACCTTTGCAGAGGGTCTTTGGAAACAAAGCCCCGCAGCGATCGGGTGGAGTGGGAACCAATCCCTTCACTTTCGGACCGGCTCCGAAATGAATTAGAAGGAGCGGCTCAAGGACTCCAATCTGGCTTTGCAGCAAGCAAGGGGATTGGAGGCACGTGAATGCACTCTAGTTTGCCGTCTCAAAAACCTGGGTTTCCCCCCCCCCCCATTGCTGGATTTATTTAGTAAACTTTTAAAAAAGTTAAACAGTATGGCAGCAAAAATCCAGCACGGGGAAAAAAAACCAGTTTTTTGAGACGGCAGACTAGCATGCATCCACGTGCCTCCAATCCCCTTGCTTGCTGCAAAGCCAGATTGGAGTCCTCGGACTGCTCGTTTCATCCTATTTCGGAGCCGGTCCAAAAGCGAAGGGAATGGTTCCCACCCACCCGATTGTTGTGGGGTTTTATCCAAAGATCCTCTGCACAGGCTCCGGACAAATCGAGATCCGAGACGGAAAAAGCAGCAGGAGCAAAGGGCTGTTCAAAGGAGGAGGAAAAAGGAGAAAGTGGGAGAAGTCCAAGGTAGACTTCCTCCATCACCCTGCAAGCGGAGGTGTCTGGGGGGGGGGGAGGCAGGTGATCTGGAGCAAGCGGAGGCGGGGGGGGGAACCTCTGCTTGTTGCCGCCGTGCAGCACATCCTGATCGCCTGCCTTGCCCGCCCCGCTTTGCCTCTGCTTGCAGGGTGATGGAGGAGGTCTCCCTTGGGTATGGAACAGGGCGTCAGCTTCAGTTGGTGTTTTGGAGAACTTCCTCCATCACCCTGAGGAGTGTGAGAGTGGCAAGACTCGAACGGCTGAAGGGAGGAACGAGAGAGAAAACCTCAGATCGGATTGAAAAAACTTGGAAAAAATGGAGATGGGAAGGCCAGGAGTGGAGACTCAGATTTATCATAACTGGTTTGCCAAACTCAACAAAAAATTAGGTGTCAGTTCTGCTGAACCAGTACGAACTAACTGAATCCCACCACTGATTCTATGGCTTAAATATTATTAAATATTAAAGGGAATAAGCCTTTGGTTGCATAGGAAAAGCATCCATACAATTTTAAAATAAAAGTTGCTCCAAATTATCTTGACAGCCAAATAATAGATTTTGATCAAAAACATTTTAAGATTAATTTTCCCATTTAGCTATAGCTGCTGGGACTTTTCTATCCACTATCAAACAGTTGACCACAGGCGTGACCAACATTTTGGCTTGCCTGGACCACACTGAATGAAGAGAAATTGTTTGGGGATGCATATAAAATATAGAACATAGTTAAAGTAGCTGAAAAGCATGTAATAATATTAAAAGTTTACAATCTTGTGTGGCCACATTACTAGCTGTCCAGGGCCACATGTGGTCTGTGGGTGTGTTGGACCTGCCTGATCTACATTATTCTAAACATGACTAGTTGTAATTTGAATTTCCACAAGCTGAACAGTACTTGACCTCCCTCTTGTGGTTATATATAATTTCTGAACATTGCCTTTGTTTTTCCAATCAGATTTCTTTTATCCAATTTATAATTCCAATATGCTATACTTTATTTTTCTGGAAGATACTTATTATAATATGGGTTTCAAAAGTTCGTCCGATCTTCTCCTCCTCCTTCTCCTTTTCTTCTTCTTTTTGAGTGATAGTAGTGGGTGAGAGGGGATTTGAGAATCATCATCTTTTGTCATTCCAAATGCCAACCTATTATCCTTGGAAGGAACTGAACTCACTCTTCACAGGCAAAAAGAGATTTTATTTATATGTCAATTTTGTATGCTGCCATGATCACATAGTAGGCTCTCAGTGATTAATGTTAGTAAGACCTAAAATTGTGATAAACATAACAAGAAGCAAGAAGCATAAAAACTATACAACAAAAAAAATTAAACATTCACAATCAAAAAAGTTCCCATTCCTCAAAACTTCTCTGAGACAATTCCATTTTAACTAGCTTCCAAAATATCTTGGACTTGCTGTTAACCTGGCTTCTGGAGAAAAGTTACTCCATGGAACTGCGACTATTACTGTGAAGCATAGCTCCTGGGCTTTGTCCCCTTCATTTTCCACATATGATGATATCATCATCATCATCATCATTTCTTGCATGGGGACTGTACGGGGTTAGTGAGAAGAAAAGGAAATTTACCCTCAGAGTTCTTCCCCATGGCAAACTTTTCCACCATAGCTGACCACCCAAAGATGTTCCTTGGGTGGTCAGCTATGGTGGAAAGGAGTAGGATAGGTAGATACAAAACAGGCACACTGAATGTTCCTACTCCTAGAAGTAATGAGAAGATAATTCTTGATAAAACCAGGGCTTTTTTTGTCATAGAATGCACCGGAACAGAGTTCTGGCACTTTTTTTTTTGACGGATTTTCCAGAGATGCGTTCTTTTCCTATTGTTGCCCTTCCTATCCTCGTTTGCTTTTGAAAATGCCCTGCTGGCAGTACGGTGCGAGCGAGGTCCCCTCGGAGCTGTCTGCCTCCTCTAGGAGGAGTCATGAAGTGCCAGAGCACCACAGCCAGAGCATGGCTTGATTGGCTGGGTCGGACCATGTGGTGTGGAAGCTGATGGTGGCAGTGGGAGACACATAAACATGGAGGCCATCTTTCACGAGAGGGTGAGTGAGCCTTTTGCCTTCCCTTACAGAAGGTGGGGTATATGTGAGGTTAAAAAGAGGCGAAGCGAGAGGAAAGAAAGGCGGTTGGCGTGGAAGCTTGCCTGACATGAAACTTTGCTGTTTCAGTTCCTTGGATAGTTCAAAGGTTGGGATGTCTATGAAAACCTCTTTTTAGTCTTTTATACTTTATATTCAAACTGCAGAGGGGAAGAATAAGAATAAAGCCAATATCTTGTGATTTGGAGGTATTATTATTATTAATAATATATATTAATTATGTATTAGTCAGATGTAAAGGCAGACCTACAGTAGGAGGTTTAATCAGATCTATTTATTAAATTGGGTTTAACTTAAAGGTAAATTAAAAGTAATCTGTTCACTGACAAAGTTTCAACTTTAATTTGTTTCAAGTCAATATCCATATTAAACTCCAAATCTAAATTTTTCCACCTTGTTTGACAACATCTTAAAAATAATTCAATTTTTTACAAGCAACCAAATTTTGTTTTATTGGGCCAATTTCACTCCACATAGAAACCTGACATTTCCACTCATTAAACTAAATGGGTATGCCAGTGGTAAATGTCCCAAAAGATTAATAAAATGCCTTCTTGTAATTTAAAGCCACACAGTGCGTGGTAACATTAATAGTATTAACTTACCTTGAACAAAATCCCAGTCTTTTATATACACTAAAAATTGAAGGGTTTTTTTTTCAACTACAAAGGTAAGCCTTGTAAGGTAGGCAAAGCAGGTTGTATGATGTGTGTGAGTTTCGGCACCTTTTTTATTTTTTTTTACTTTTACAAAAAAAGCACTGGATAAAATTGTTTCTTTTTCCTTGTTGCCCTGGCTCATTCAAGCTATAAGGAACTTAAAAAGTGGTGATTTTTTTTTCTAGGATGCATGTTCTATCTCCCTTGTTATAGTCACGTGCTGCATTTAGGGCTTAGACAGCTTTTTGGCTGTGATGGAGAACAATCGATTGCATTGGGTCCTCAGAGTTCTAAAACGGGTAGAAATCTTATAATCTTACTGACAAGGTAAGTCATCTTTGCTGTTATTCTTTAATATCTTCCTCCACACTATGCACATTCTGCAGAAATATTTGAATAAGGTGGTCAGCAACTTCTCATTATCTGTTCCTTGACCTGGGAGGTCATGGTTCTTATGGCTCATTTTCTTTCACCCGATTCTGTATCCCTCTACTGAGATATATTTGAGACTAACACTGTCAGAATTCTGAAGCAGGGTTTTCTAGGAATCCCCAATAAATCTAGAGATCACAAAGCTGGGAAGGCTGTACTAACGTGTTAAGTAAATCGTGTGCCTATTATTTTCAGGGAAAGCATTGTTCCTCCAATCCCTTTTGCAACAGCAGATGGCGCTAACACCTAAGGGGAGACTGCTTTACCTGCTAGGTTTTAAAATGTGTGGATTGGATCACAAAATGTGTGGATTGTTAGGTTAACAGTGTCTTCCCTTGGTATAGTGTGAATAGTAAGATCTTCATGTATCCAAGATGGAGCAAATTGCTCTAACCATCCCTGCTACCAGTTAAGACCTCCATAAGTACCATGGCAATTCTGAATTGCAAAAAAACCAATAGATTCTCAACCTTCCTAATGCCCGACCCTTTAATACAGTTCCTCATGTTGTGGTGACCCCCAACCCCCCATCCAGCTGGCCGGGGAGGGGGGCAGGAAGGCCACTCCACTGGCTCCGCCCAGCCTGGTTGGAGAAGCGCCATTCCGTTCCCTCTTTCTCTCTTTCCTCTCTCTCTTTCTTCTCTCTTTCTCTTTCCTCTCTTTCTCTTTCTCTTTCCTCCCTCTTTCTCTTTCTTCTCTTTTCCTGTTTCTCTCTCTTTCCTCTCTCTCTTTCTCTTTCTTCTTTCTCTCTTTCCTCTCACTTTCTCTCTTTCTCTTTCCTCTCTCTTCTCTTTTTCTCTTTGTCTCTCTCTTATCTCTCTCTTTCCTCTCTCTCTCTTATCTCTCTTCCTCTTTCCTCTCTCTTTCCCTCTTCCTCTCTTTTTCTCTTTCCTCTCCCCCTCTTTCTCTCTTTCCTCTTTCTCTTTCTCTCTCTCTTTCTCTCTTTCCTCTCTATTTCTCTCTTTCCTCTCTTTCTCTTTCTCTTTCCTCTCTCTCTTTCTCTCTCTCTCTGTTTCCTCCCTCTTTCTCTTTCTCTCTCTTTCCTCTTTTTTTCTCTTTCTCTCTTTCCTCTCTCTTTTCCTCGGTTTTTCTTTCCTCTCTCTCTTTCTCTCTCTCTCTTATGGCAGCATCATTGGGGATCCACGCCACCCCTTGCCACATCCTCAGCCAAACGGGCAGGGAGGGGGAGCAGGACAGGAGGCAATGGCTCCAGTGGCAGCAGTGGTGGCATGGCTGCATCGTCAGGGGTCCCTGCTGCCCCCGCTGGGACTCCGTGCTGCCTGGTCTCGCCCTCCACCCATTGATGTAGCCACAGGGGGGCTGGTGCCATGCAGCCCCTGCCAGCCCGGCTGCTCCCCCCAGGCACCCCTCTTGTCCTGGTGCCTGCCTGAGCTACCTGGGGGGCAGCAGGAGGAAGAAGGGGAGGAGGAAGAGGAGGGCAAGGAAGCTGCTGCTAGCGCCGGGCTCCAGGAAGAGCTCTCCTCTCCTACCATTGCTGCATCTCCTTCTTCCTTCCAGGCAGTCTGCACTCCGGCCCGCCTTCCCGGCCAGCGGGGCCAATGGTCAGGCAGGCTGGGGACCTCAGGGGCTGGTCTCCCTTGGGCCATGGCTTGCGGGAGGGCTGGCCCACTCAGCGGAGCCTCCAGTGGGTTGCTCCCAGCAGGGATCCCGGGGTTTCCCCGGGAAGTTACAAGGCCATGAGGCTGTGGCCGCGCTTCTCCCAGGCGTAGGGCCAATCAGGAGCCCTGCAGGAGGTAAGTCAGAAGTCAGAGAGAGAGAGAGAGAGAGAGAGAAGGGAAGCAAAAGTGCCTCTCTGTCTCTCTCTCTCTCCAAATGGCGGAGGAGGCCATGCGGAGACGGATGCGGAGCGGTGTCTCGGTTCCTAAGACCATCGGAAATATGTGTTTTCCGATGGTCTTAGGCGACCCCTGTGAAAGGGTTGTTCGACCCCCAGATTGAGAACCGCTGCAATAGAAGAAAAAATAGTATCTGCATATTTAGGGAGGAAAGGAGGAGGAACAGTGGTGGGATTCAGCTGGTTTGCACCACTTTGGTCGAACCGGTAACTAATTTTTTGTTGCCCAGGCCCAGAATGGACTTCTGGAAGCAGCATCCACACAGAGAACCCCATATTTGAATCCCACCACTGAGGAGGAAGATAATTTGATTCAATAATTGATGATTAAATTGCATCATCCCATCCCTACCACTGATCACCCCAATTATCTGTTGAACAGATAGCAAATTCACAGGTACAGAAATACTAGAGAACGTGACATTCAAGTTGAAACCAAGTTTGAAAAACACCGCTCTAAGGGATAGTACTGCCCAGAAAGATCAAGGAATGATTGAGCAAGCTGTTTTCAAATTTTAAAAATAGATGACTAAGGGGAGTTTGAGGAATTTTGTGGAAGTGGTCTTAATAAGCATTTGCTATTTCAACAACCAAGGGAAGATAAAGACAGTAGTATGGTTTAGCAAAGTCAGTCCTTCCTGCTACTTTGCAAATACCCAGCCTATTCCCATTTTCTCATGAACTGGTGCAGCCAGACCTGTTTAAATATGTAGTAGAGACAACTTCAGATTTAGATGTCATATTTATATGCTTGCTTTTTTTCTAAAGAATGTCTTTACAAGTTAAAATGAACTTTAAAAAGGGTGACTTGCCTATACTACATTCCTTTCTGGTAGGCCTATTGAAGAAAATTTGCAATTATGTCTCATTTAAATAATTTTATTTATTTATATTTATATTTTTATTTATTGACTATATATTCCACCTTTACTATTTTTACACATAACTCAAGGTGGCGAACATATTCAGCACACCTTCTGCCTCCTATTTTCCCTACAATAACTATCTTGTGAAGTGAGTTGACCTTAGAGAGAGTGACTGGCACAACATCACCCCTCTGGCTTTCATGGCGAAGGTGGGACTTGAACTCATGACCTCTCAGCTTGAGCCTTAAGGACTAGACCAGGGGTAGGCAACCTTGGCTCTTTTGTGACTCGTGGACTTCAACTCCCAGAATTCCTGAGCCAGCCTGGCTCAGCTTGGAAACCTCTCCCTTTTCGCTCAGCATGGCTGGCTCAGGAATTCTGGGAATTGAAGTCCACGAGTCACAAAAGAGCCAAGGTTGCCTACCCCTGGACTAGACCAAACTGACTCACATAATAATGGATGGGGAGAGGGGAATTTCTTTATTTATTTATAACATGTAAAAATTTGTAAGTACTGTGTAAATTTATTTTGCAGGGAAAGAATGCAGACCAAATCGCACTCTACACACAGACATTAAGTTAGTTTGAATCATCAATTTAGTGAGCTAAAGCAGGCAACTCTATTTGATTAGATTGTTCTTCACGGCTGTGGGAGGATAGCGCACCCCCACGCCCCACACCCTGCAGAGAAAGAAATATGTTGGAAATATTAAAAGGCAGGATATTATATTTCCCCAAAGATCTTAAAGGCAGAAAAGCAGACCAATTTTTCTTAATAGCCCCCAGTAGAAATTCGGAAACCACCTTTTAGGAATGCAGATTTGATAATCCAATTCTGCACCATTTATGAGCAAATGCCACCAGGCAAACGCTGATTCAAGACAAAATATTTTGAAATCCCCTGCAGCAAAACTGACAGCTAACAATAGCAGAGTGATAGAATTGAACCAGCAACCCCTCACTCCAAAAATCCAACACAGGAAGGAAGCCATCAGCCACAGCCTCAGAGAAGCAGAATATTTAGGAGATAAGAGGATTAACCCACCACCATTAGAATAGCAGAAAGGCACACTGAATCTCAAAGTTCATGCCACAGGAACAACTCCAAACACAAAAGCCCCAAAAGATATAAAACCCACTACTCCCAGCAACATGTGGTCAGCTTTCCCAGAGCCATATTTCTGTCTGGCTCTGCTCTTCAATAAACTACAAGCTTCTTTCTAAAGCAGCCTCCATTTTGTTTATTCCCAGCTTGGACTGGACCCTGATGAAGATTTTTCTTTCAATACAGCCTAATACATTTAGTTACTGGCACATTTTAGAACTGAGCATTAGCAGCAGAAAAAAACAATCCCTATACAAATTAAGTCTTGCTCTGAACTATTCCCCATTTGGAAATGGTCATTCTCCTTGTCATAAGCCAGAAGTGTGCCTGCCATCTGTGTCCTCAGAGCTTTTGTCTATGGAGAGTCACAGTCACCCAGGTCATGGTTGTCCCAAAGGTACTTTTTCAAGAGCAACTGGACAAGGATTAATAAAGAAAATTCAGTTCCCTCTTGAAAACGAACCTTTGGGACCTCAGAGCATTGTTATATCTCTCCAAGTGCCTCTTAAAACTTCTACTGAATTATGTTTAAAGTAAAGAAAGGAGGAAAGCAAAAATATAAATAACACACCCACCAATCTGCTGCATTTACCCTTAGTAAAAGTGACTCTCAACTTAAGGTGGCCTCCAGAAAAGGAAGAGAGACAGAATAGGACATAGGGACATAATATCCAACTTCCCCATCTTATCACTGTAAGAATCTGAAATTTGAGGATTCACCCATTCCTCTGTTAAGTGGATGTTTGTGATACATTTTCACATGTATGTATTGTGGGTTTATTTCACACTACAAAATGGGGCATTGAGTAAATAATGTCTAATTAAAATTAATTGCCTGTAAATTTAGGTTATTTAGTAGATTAATTGATCCCAGTTTGCATGTACTATTTCATTGCTTGCATGCATGCAGACAGAAACATAGAAGTGTGTAAAGAGATATATTTTGTTCCTTTCTTTCAGCAGAATAATAATAAGTGGAAGAAAGCAGAAAAGAATTGGACTAAAAGGCAACTATACTGAGAGTAGAAAGAAAGAGAAATGGGGAGAAGAAAAACTAAGTGGAAGCAGTATCATAAAAAGAAGAGGTGATTCTATTCTTAAAAGATAGATCTACTAAGTCACAGTCATTATTTGGGGAAAAACTCAACTTACTGTTGGATAGCTGAAGTGTTATTTAATACAACAAATCAAATGTTTTGCTAGCCCTATCCATACTGGGAACTGCAGATCTTGAAAGCAAATATGACACACGGTCTGCAAAAAATGACCCATTCATATTATAAACAATCTAGTCTTTGGAAACACATAGGTTTTGCTAAGTTTTATTAAAAATCAGCCAGGGAGTCCTCTGACTATCCTTTAATTCTTGAATGGATTAAGGCAAAGATAGTTGATTATATTATCAAGAATACTTTGGAAAAAAAATTGAAAGCAAAATACTTAATTTTAGTAGATTCCTTACAGAAATTTTCTAAGCACAGAATAAAATACCATTTTTCTTTGGTTTGCTTTTCCTTTTTTTTTTTTTTTAATTTGGGTCTCAATGTATTTCTGAATATCTTTCCATTTTCTTCCTGGGCTTTGCGATTTCACATGTGGCAGTCTTGAGGATGGATGATCTATGGGCCTGGGGAGGTATGGACCTCAAGGAGATGGACAGACTGATCAGCAGGGAAGGGGAGGTCAGGTTGAAGAACTACATGGGTCACATATTGACTCCAGGATCTGACATCAAAATGAAGCCTTGGGAGTGGGGGGTTAGCCTCCAGCATGCAGGACTTGCAATTCATCGAGCAAACAGGAGTACATTCTGGATTCTGCCCACCAACTGCTGGCAGACAAATGACTGGGCAGTAGTTGTCTGTTGTAGGTCAAAGAGCTTATTTGGCAATCTGGGAAAAAAGCAAAGAGTAAACATCCATTTTTATAGGAAGCAGCTCTGTACTTGACAAAACAGCAAAAATAGGGGTGGGTATTATTTGGTTGCTAAGAGGCACACTGCTTAAAAAAAATAAAGTTTTAGAGATTGCCTCTCATCAAAATAGACACCTGATTATGGAATGATTACAAAATCAGATAAAACTTCTCTTTTTCAATAAAGCTGTATACACCTTACACAGTTTTATCCCAATCATTTATCATTGAACTGAGTAAGAAATTATATCTCCATTTATAAGCAATTTGTTGAGGATTTTGGCAGCGTAGTGTTCAGTGCTCCAGAAAAAAAAAAAAAAAGTGGGTTTGGCCTGCTTGCATCCTTTGGGCTGTCTATTTCAATGCTAAAAACTGGAGCTTCTGAACTTTTAAAGTGTTGTGATTATTCTTACATTAATATCACAATGTATGTTGGTACTCCTGCTTTGCTGGGACAAGGAAATGAATATGAATCTTAACAGGAAAAACGTTTCATTGATTTATGACATTTGAAATTATTTCCAATCAGTGAGTTGCAACTGTAATCTCGAAACAAATTCATTAAAGTTATATATTAATGGAAAATGCCAAGTTTTCAATATCTTGTATTTGTTTTAGACATTGCTGTGCAGTATACATGTGAATTTAAAAATGCATCCTTTGCAAACACTGTAGTTGCAAATGCTATAGCCTTTGCATGCTAAATATGATGCATTTTAAAAGTATTTCAATCCTCAAGAGCTTTACTCAGATAGTATAGTTTTACATTACAGCCAGCTTATGTTACAGTCTTCCCATTTTGGCTTATATATATTGTTGAAATCTGACTTCAGCCACCATAGTCATTACATCAATGGTCAGTCATGTCACAATTGTTATTCAACAACATCTGGGGCCCAAAATCAGGAATAATGTCAACAGTGTTAGTGCAATCCAATGGTTTAGATCAGTGATGGCGAACCTTTTAGAGACCCAGTGCCCAAACTGCAACCCAAAACCCACTTACGCATCATCAGGTGCCGGGTGGGTGTGACCAATTAGGTGGGTGTGGCCCATTGGGTGGGCGTGGCTGCAATGGTAACGGCAGACTGGGTGGGACTAAAAAGTTCAATCAATTCCAACTTTGCAAGATCTTTTTTTTCTCAGCGAGAAGTTGAAATTGACTGATTGATTGAACCTTTTTCTTTTTTGCACATGGCGGTGGAGGCTAAAGTGAAAAGATTTTATAAAACCCAGCTGAAGGCCCAGGACTGGAGCAACGGCGCGCGTGCCCACAAAGAGAGCTCTGAGTGCCGCCTCTGGCACCCGTGCCATAGGTTCACCACCACTGGTTTAGATGTTTGCTCTTGTTCACTTATCTGCCATCTTTCAAAATATTTTTTTTCTTAGAAAACCTACAACATACCAGGGAGCCATCACATTTCCTTATTTTTTTTTTAAATTACAAAGAAAAAAGTATCCCTATTAATTCACAACAGGGACCAAGTTCACAAACTGAACTCAGCATCTGTTGATTTGTATTCACGCTTGCACTCTTCTCCTTCTAGCATCTTTCAGTAAATAGCAATTTCAGAGTCCAGCTGGGTTTTTTCATCAAGACAGGTCTTATGCTTTGGTGTACATGTAGAACCATCCTTTTTCTCCCAGAAGCTGATCTTTGTCTTCCAAACAGTAATTTTTAACCTGTGGTCCACAGACCACTGGGGGTCCATGATGTCGTCACAGGGGGTCTGCAAAGGCTTGAAGAAATGTTATGATTTAAATCTTGAGTTAAGTCTTGGGGTCATGAGTCATGGCCACAAAAGGTATTTAAAGGAGGTCCGTGTTGAAAAAAAGGTTGAGAACCACTATTCTAAACAATATTAGATTTTTAAAATTAGTTTCCCCTAATAATAGAACTTTGATGCTTTAAAATGAACATCAAGATTTTCCAAGCAATCATTTACTGGGAAAACTATTGATGTGGTAACCACTAATTGATACCTAGTTTTCTTACCACCCCAGGAGGAATGTAACAGAAATGATAGAAGGAAAAATAATAAACACCTGCCTTTCATCTGTTTAATTTTCATTAGGTATTGTCTTAAACTGAATCAAATCAAATCCTGGGAGTGCAAAAAGAGAGAGAACAAAAAACTTCCCCATATCGCAAGTGGAACACACTGGTTTTGGAAGTTCCCTATACTGATTCATTATATGCTACAGGAGCTCATTGGTGGTGCAGTAAAAAGCTTTGAAATAAGTGCAAATATCAGACTCAAACCACTCCTGGAACTTGCATTCCAGAACAGCATTCTCCTGGTGTGCACTTCTTTCAGGTAGTTGCTGAAGAGGCTATTCAAGAACTCCCATCATTTCTTTTCCATTGCAGCTGCGGCTCTCTTCTTCATGGTGAGCAAAGGAGCAGTTAAGAGGGTGGGCCAGATTCCATTTGCTGAGTGATGGGACACAGGGAGAACTCAGACCTTGGCATGGGGGAGGGTGCAGTAAAATAATGGAGTGCTTTAGTCAGCCTGGAAGAGGCAGACAAATACTAGATTTATGAGGAGAGCTGTTTCAAGACTGAGATTTGATGGAGGAAGAATTATTTGGGAATTGGTTGCCAGTCTGGATCTGGATGAGACTATGGTTTCTTAAGATGTGATTTCACTCTTCATTTGCATTCCAACAACTGAAGTTGTCATGGTAGTGAAAAATCGATTGCTGCAAGACTGCACATTAGGTGACAGAATCAACCTCAGCCCAGACTTCATATGTGCCATGCTGGACTTCTATCTAACCACAATCTATTTTAAATGCAATGAAGCTTCTGCAGACAAAATCATGGCTGGGCCATGGGTTCACCTGTCCTCCATTGTGGGCAATATCTCCATGGAAGAGGTAGAAACCAAAGCTCTAAATTAAATTCCACCAACTCACTGGTATAGGTTATGTGGCTGATATTTGGGTCAAGATTAAAACACAGGAATTGGAAGTCTTCACCAAACACATCAACTCTGTGGATAGGTACATCATGTTCACATAGTAAGGTGTTAAAGAAAATAGTCTGGCCTTCCTGGACTGTGCAGCATACATTATGGAAGACAGAAGCTTTAACACTGAAGTTTAACCTCTCCCCACACACATGGATCAATATTTACATTTTGATTCTTACCATCCACTGGAGTACAAAATGGGGATGACCAGAACCTTACACCACCAGGCTGA
Organism: Crotalus tigris; assembly: GCF_016545835.1. Classification (NCBI taxonomy): domain Eukaryota; kingdom Metazoa; phylum Chordata; class Lepidosauria; order Squamata; family Viperidae; genus Crotalus; species Crotalus tigris. The sequence goes on from NW_024097068.1 coordinate 920,741, forward strand.
AGATCTGTCTACCAGCAAAGATGGAAATGAAAAAGAACTAAAACACATCAAGGAAGCCCTCAGAAGTTGTGTCTATCCTAACGGGGCCTTCATCAAATAATAATAAAAAAAACCCACACAGCAGAAGCTCTTATATAACAGACAAAGAAAAGAGCAAGAAATTAAGCAATGTTGTCATTTCATATGTTGCAGGAACATCTGAAAAGCTCAGGAGGATTTTCAATCAACACAACATATATGCATATTTAAATCCAAGAATATACTGAGGCAAAAGCTTGTCTGCTCCAAGGATAAAACACCCAGACATAACTGAGCAATGTAACATATGCAGTACAATGCAGTGGGACATAGGCAGATCTGTACATTGGAGAAGCAAAACAACCACTTCACAAACCCATCAGCAGAGACTTCCGGTTTGACGTCATATTAACATGGATGCAGGAATGCAGGGCTTTGCTTTCCACACCTCATTTCGCACTACAAAGAGGCAATGAAGAAGGAGGGGTGCCTCATCAATCACAAAGAGATGGCGGTCAATCCATTTAATCTGAGGAAAACCCTCCAAACTGGCAGAGGAAAGACTAATTAGCAAACCTTAAACAGCATGTTTGGAACTGGGTGACGCTACTGATTTTTTCTTTACTATTTTATAACTGGATTTCCTGGAAAAGGCTTACAAGAAACTAAAAACTTCCAAATGTGAGAAGGAAGAGGATTGTAGCCCCACCCTTCCAGAGGAATGGAAGCAGCATTTTAATTTTTTTTTATAGGGGACAGAAACATTTAACACTCAAGTAAAAGTAATATAAAGCTATAGTTTTGCCAAATCTGAGAACTGAGAAAATTGTTAAGATTTTCTCTTTGAAAAAATACTGGGGTGAAATGTAAGAAATTAACCTTCTATTTTAAGAGTTGGAAAATGGATATTGAATGACATCTAATGGTGGATTAGAGTATAGCACCACAGCTGCAATGACTGATACAGACCTGGCAAAAAGCCTAGAAATAGATAACAACCTACTTTCTTTGTTGTTCGGTGACCTTTAACTTAACAGAAAACAGCTAGCAACAGAGAAAAATATTTTGGCATACTTACTACAGTGTGAGAACCTACTTGTTTTGAAATCTGTTGACCTTGAATTATAAATATATAAAGAAGATGCAAGAATCATGATGAGATCAAAAACAACTTTGATAATATAAATGAGCAAATCTCTAATTTAGACTCACAACTAGAAAGTTGCCAGAAAATGACTACAAAGAATAAACAAACAAGTCAGAAAACAGAATATGAACCAGAGGAAATTAATCTAAAGATACAAGATATAAAAGAAGGGAAACATAAATTGGCACAGACAAATAAAAATCTGCAAGACTTAGCTATAACAATGAAAATGGAAAAGGCACCTTATTCTTTAGGTTTTCAAAATATACCTGAGGATAAAGAAGACAATTTTAAAAAACAGATTATAAAGCTGTTAAGGGAAATGTCAGAAACTGAGAGACAAAAAATGAAAAAAGAAATTGAGGGAGAAGGAAAGTGGGAGTTGTTTAATGAATACAACTAGGTGGAATTCCCCCTCAAAAATACCTTACTTAAATTGTTTTTTCCATTCCATGCAGTATTTACAAAAACAAAGGAATAACTTGTTAGCAATTTAATTACTTTGGCCTGGAAAGCTAATTGGCAAAGAAAGAAAGCTAGAGTTAGACCAGTGCTTCTCAACGTTTGTGTGACGGCGACCCCCGTCACACAAACATGCCGTGCATGCGTGGCGCCACCCCCATGTGCGGCACCACCCCCGCCCCCATGTGCGGCATGCGTGCGCGGCACTGCCCCCATGCGCGGCACGCATGCGCGGGGCTGCCCCCATGCGCGGCACGCATGCGCGGCGGCGCCCCACGAGGGGGGAAAATGGCGGATCGCCTTGTTTGGCGACCCCCGCGAAATGGTCGATCGACCCCAAATGGGGTCGCGACCCATAGGTTGAGAACCGCTGAGTTAGACTAAAAAAACATAAGATCTGACATACCAGATGGGGTATTATATGAGCCAATATTTGCTTGAATATGGACAAAAGAATAAATAACACATAGACATAAATAGAGTTTTATAATAAGAAAGATATGATTTATAATTAGAATAGCACTCTTTCTTTTGATATGGGAATTATAAAAAACTAGGTTGGCTTGTATAAATGAAACTTTTGGCTACACAAATGTAATTAACTTTGAGAAAATCATAACTGACAAAAATATTTTAAATACTGATGGGAAATTAAACTTAAATAAGAGCTCGAAAAACAGGACATTGTTTTAATAAGGAGGCTTTAATTGCAAATGCAATTTAAATATAAAGTGGTTAGAAAAGAGGTTATAAATTGATATTTGTATAACACTAGATAAATATGAAGAGAATGTGCATATCTAATTTTGTATGTATTAATAGTAGTAAGAACTGTATTTGTTTAATGTTGAGAAAATGAAAACATCATGGGAAGGAGAGGGGATCAAAAAAACAACAACAACGGACTGGGTAGCATTGAATAGATTTATACTGAAGTTAAGATGCAACATTGAGTAACAAATGTACTGGGAAATCACATTTGTTTACTAAGCATTTATGATTTGCAATAATAGAAAATCAATAAAACACTTATAAAAAAGGGACAAGAGTCAGCAATCCATTTGCCTTTGAAGACAGCAAAGTCTACATTCTGGACAGAGAGGACCAGTGGTTTGAAAGAGGGGTCAAAGAGGCCATCTATATTAAAACTAAACAGCCCTCTCTCAACAGAGGGGAAATGATATGACACCACCTATGTCCTGTTTACAACACAGTCCTTTCAGCAGTTCAGCATTCCAAAAAGGTTCCACATCCATTTGCATCATTCACAGTGTTTACAAATAAATATCCAAATGGCCTCATCGACTTTCAGAAAGAGTGCTAACAACCAGATTACTGCAAGGAATGTAAATCCTTCCATCCCCCACCATTCAGTCAGAACTGAAGAAGCTTCCTGGATGAGAAGTGAAATGTCTTCAAGGAAAAATAATGAAGTCTAGTTGCCTCTTGAAAAAGTACCTTTGGGACAACTATGACCTGGATAACTGAGAATCTCCATAGATTGTACACAAACCCACACAACATACCCACAGAGTCTCTCTGCATCATTGCCTTGTTCTTAATAATGTGCTATTGATTCTCTCTGTATGTTTCAGGCAATAGTTATAACCCTGCCTTGACCAAAATAATTGCTGCAAAATCAGCAAGTTTGTAATGAAAAATGCAGATCATGTCAGCCTTCTCACAGGGTGGAGAGAAAAGGGTATTAAAGTGAAGTACAAAGTGCAAAGGAACATTTGCTTAACCTATTTTATATGGCCTTAAGATTTAATGGGATATTTACAGATCAAACAAGCCTGAAAAGCATCATCTGCAGCATTCCAGCACGCAAGAATATCTAAAGCAGTGGTTCTCAACCTGTGGGTCGGGACCCCATTTGGGGTCGAATGACCATTTCATGGGGGTCGCCAAACAACGCAGTCCGCCATTTCCCCCCCCCTTTTCCTTAGCTGTGCTACTCCCTTTTATTCTATTGGCTTTTGAAAGCCAATAGAATAGACTCTCTTGAACAGAGTCTAATTCTATTGGTTTTCAAAAGCCAATAGGAATTGTCGAGGCTGTCTCTGCCCTGCTGAGCCCGCCAAAAGTCCCATTCTGCAAATGGTGCTGCACCAGTTGAGTAGTCCTCGACTTACGACCGGTTGAGTAATCCTCGACTTACGACTGGTTGCGGGTCGCGGCATTAAAAAGGTTGAGAACCACTGATCTAAAGCAATAGAAAGATGTAAAAAAAATTTCTTCTAGTGCTTCCTAGGTTGTGTTGGACTTCAACTTGAATTATCTATTATCCTCATACTTTGGGATTGTGTGGGAAACAGTCCAACACATTTCAAAGGTCACACATTTGGGGAAAACTGCATTGCAACATATATAATAAATGAAGCATTTTTCCCCCTCTCCATTTCCCTTTGGGAAGCAGCCAAAGCATCATTTGGAAGGTCAGGAGAAAAATTTTGTAATTTGAAATATAGCAGATATGATTTTCATCAGAAATTGATTACGATCAGAAGTCTCATGCATCAGGCTGTACAGTTACAGTTTGTCCTCGACTTATGACCACAGCTGAGCCCAACATTTCTGTTACTAAGTGATACATGTTGTGTTTTCGATTCGTTGGGAATTGATGAAGACACATGATGAAAAACAACAAAGGCATGCAGGCCTTTTATAGTGCCTGAAACCCGAACAGTGTGAACCAATAGGAATTGACCATTTTTGTGCCTTGCGCATGCACATAAGGCTGGCGCCACTCTGTCTGGTCCTGGGCAGCTTTTGGAATGCTCAAGACCAATTGCAACAATTCTGAGCTTGGTTTCAGCTCTTGCAGGCTCAGGACACAACACCCCCCCCCAGATGAAACACACCTAGCTCACGCACAGGTACATTGTGCAATGCAGGGAGAGTGGAACACAGATGCATTATTCAAATGCTAGGAGGGTGGAAATGCTCGGGTCTGCACGCAGGCAGACACCTTTCAAAATAATTATTTAACTCAGATAAAATATATCCAAAATCAAAATAATATATGAGACTTTCTCTGAGTGTTACCCCCCTCATTCAGTGACCTCTTAGCAAGGTTCCTTATGTGTTGACAGGAACCTCACATAATCTCCTAGATGTTTAGGTGGGCACTTTGCCCACTGCAACCTTCTAGGGGCCGGTCAAGGTGCCTGGCCTACCTGCTCGCCTACCAGGCTAAGCAGGCCAGAACTTTGATGCCCTGAATACCCAGGTGAATCCTGTGAGGGTGCCTGACCTACCTGCTCACCTACCAGGCTAGGCAGGCCAGGACTTTGATGCCCCAAATACCCTGGTGACCCACCCAGCTGCTGACTGGCTGGACCCTCTGAGTCCAAATCAGTATACCTTGGAGGGGTGGAAATCCCTGATTCCACAATGGACTCTTCTTGGGAACGCTGTCCCTCGAGCCCAAGGCCAACAGATGGAGAAGTCTGAGTGGCGGAAGTGCCCTGGTACTCTGTTGCCTCTATGCAAGTGCCAGGGGTGCCAGAATCAGGAGCCGCCTCCATAGCAACCCCCCTTTCTGCAGACTTCCTGTTTGGAGCAATTGCTGAATTGTGAGAGTGCTCCTGATGGAATTCCCTTTCTATGGCAGTGTTTGATTTATGTGGATATCCCTGGTTTGTCTCCCTTTCTGGAGCAGTAACAGATGCAGGATGACTCCCTATCCTGGGAATTCCTGTTTGGAGCACTTGCGGAAACTTGGGATGATCCCCAAATGACCTCATCAGCTTGTGCGGCCCTGTTAGGTCTAGGGACCTGTGACCCAGAACCCATATTATGGTCCACCTCCCCCCCCCAGAGCAGAGCCAGGAGTGGAAACATGGTTGTCCAGCCTTGTTTTGTCCCTAGAGACAAAAGCAGCTGGGAAGCAGAGACAGTCTGAACTCCGTGGGAGCACTCCTTTCACCCCCCCAAAAAAAGCCTTGGGGGTGCATAAGAGGCTCTACCACTATTCAGACAATCCTCTTCCCCCTCCCTTTGCCCGGGAGGGGGATTTTGAACCGCTGAACAGCTGATGTCCGCTGTTCATAGCGATTCAAACACTTACCCAGGAGGACGGCTACAAAGTAGCCGCCATCACGCGCGCAGATCCACCGGAAGCTCCCCCTTTCTGCTAAATTTTGAGATGACTCCCCAGCAATGAGGATGTCATCAAAGTAGGGACAGATACCAGGAATACCCCTAAGTGTGTGCTCCATAACACTTTGGAATATGCCAGGGGCTACATTTACCCCAAATTGCAGTCTTTTGACCTTGAAGGCCCCCCTGTGTATTACAATTGTCTGTGCCTCTGCAGATACCTCATCAACAGGTAGCTGTTGATAGGCCTGTACCAGGTCACGTTTCGCAAAAATACACCCCCCTTGAGGGAGGCCAGAATGTGGCTTACAACTGGCACTGGATACGCATGCTGTTGCAATGCTTTATTCAGTGTGCACTTATAGTCTGCACATATATGAACTTCCCCATTAGCCTTTAGAGGTGTTATTATGAGGGTTTCCCATGGACTAGAATCTACAGGTTCTAAAATGTCTTGCTGGAGCAATTTGTCCAGCTCAGCATCTATTTTACTTTTGAGGGCAAAAGGCACCCTTCTAGGTTTGACCCTAATGGGTATGATAGTTGGGTCTAACCGTAGTGCAATGGGAGGCCCCTTGTAGGATCCTAGTTCTGAACTAAACACATCTGCAAACTCCTTGCAAACCTCTGCAAGGCCCAATGTTTGCAAGTTGTGCAGCCCAGTTACTTGGATTCCCAGAGCCTCGAACCAATCAAGTCCAATAAGACTCATACTTTCACCCCCAACTACCACCACATCCAGGAAATCTTCAAAATCCTTACGCTGTACCTTGAGTGTGACCTCCCCCTTTATACAGACCTTAGAATTTTGAAAATCAGTGAGTATTAGATTTGATGGCCTGAGTTTAATTTGAAGACCACTACTGCTGCAAATCCTTTTGAATTATAAGTGAAATAATTGATAGAGTGGACCCTGTGTCCAATTCCATCAATAAGGGAATCCCTTGCAACTTCACGTCAATGCAAAGTTTTTTCTTAAGGGGCTTGTATGTCCCTGTCCTCAGAATACTCTTGCGCGATGCACAGAAACCCACCCTGTGTTGGTTGGGGACCCTGGTACCCTTCTGAAGCAATTCTTCCCGAAGTTGGACCTTCTGGTGACCCAAATAGATGGAGGCGATGTGGCCTTGCCCGCCACATGCCCTGAAAATGGTGGAGCGAAACCTGCAGCCTTGCTTGTGGCGTCCTCCGCACCTGAAGCACTGAAGAGATGCTGGGGCCTTGTCCGGATGGCCCTTTGGCCTCCTTTCAGCAGGCTGGTGAAGCCTGTCCACCGCCTCTTCAGTCTGCTTCTGATTCTTCTCGAGCGTCCTCCTGATGGACGGTAGTGGTGGCTGGAGGGTTCCTGGCAAGCCGCAAAGGCTTCACAGCACCGCCTGCTGCTTCTTCAGCTGCCACCTCTCTCAGCGCGTCTGGAAGGAGACCTCTTCTTTCGCAAAGATCTTTTGTTGTAGGTCTCTACTTCTTAAGCCACAAACAAAACAATCACACAGCTTCTCTTCCAGATCCTTGAACTTGCCAGGCCTGGCTGCTTGCCTTAAGGCAGCAATAAAGTCCGTAGCAGATTCACCTGGCCTCTGGTCTCTCTGCTTGAACGCGTGCCTCCAAAGCGATGACAGATAATTTAGGCTGAAAGTGTTCCTTCAGCATCTTCTTCAAATCAGTGTATGTTACTGACTCTAGAAGTGCAGAGGCTACCAGATTTTCCGCGATGTCAAAAGCTTCCTGTCCACAGACACACAGAAGAGTCGCTGCCTTCAGGCTGTCTTCTCTGATCTGATTTACTCTAAAGTAATTCTCCACCCTTGCTACGTATGAATTCCATCTCTCCAGATGGGAGACATCAAAATCAGTCAAACGGCCAATCTTCGACATCGTAAACTTTAGGGCCTTCACTAATTGTCTCCTCTGCAAGCTAAGGGTTGCGAAAGGGCCCTTTTGCCAAGCTCACCTCCAGTGATGCTGTACTGGCAAGCTGAGTCGTGAATGCAGGACGCTGTCTTCCCAATCGTCAGGACCTCTTGGTAAGTCCTAATTCTTTTCCTTGCTTGCAGGGATCCCACCTTCGTTGCCAGTGTTGTGTTTTTGGTTGGTTGGCAATTGACAAAGACACATGGTGAAAAACAACAAGCTCTTTATTACCTTCTTCTAAACCAAGCAAACAGCAAAAGGTACACAGGCCTTTTATAGTGCCTGAAACCCAGATAGTGTGAACCAATAGGAATTGACCATTTTCGCACCTTGAGCATGTGCACAAGGCTGGTTCCACTCTGTCTGGTCCCAGGCAGATTTTGCATTGCCCGGGACCATTTGCAACAATTCTGAGCCTGCTTTCAGCTCTTGCAGGCTCAGGACACAACAATACAATTAAGAGAATTTTGCTCCATTTTACAAGTTTCTTGCCACAGTTGTTAAGTGAATCACTGTAGTTGTTAACAACACAGTTGTTAAGTGAATCTGGCTTCCCCATTGACTTTGCTTGTCAGAAGGTCACAAAAGGGGATCACCTGACCGCAGGACACTGCAACCATCATACATGTGAGTCACTTGCTAAGCGTCTGAATTTTGTGATCATGGGGATGCTGCAGTGTTTGTAAAGGTGAAAAACAGTTATAAATCACTTTTTCAATGCATTATAATTTCAGTCAGTGACTAAATTAACTGTTGTAAGTCGAGGACTACCTGTATATTCCCACTGGTATTCTGTACTTGAGGGCACGATAACCAGTTGAATTTATTTGATAGCAAAAGCAAGACATGCTCAGATATAATAAGATAGCATTTCTTTCTACATTTAACTAGAATTCCACACACTAGAAGAGACAGACAAAGCAAAAAAGGAAACTTGTTTTTTCACTGTATCATTCTAGAGAAAACCTGTCTACCTTGGACAAAATGCAAGATGGTTTCTCATCACAGTAGTTACCTGAGTCAACATTGGCTTTTCTAAAACAGAAATCCTCTAGGCATCTCTATTATTACATCTAGCAGGAAGTGGTGGCATTGTATAGTCCTCTGGCTGTTTCTCAACTTCCCCCAGGCTCTTTTGTGCTGATAGAGAAAGATCACAAACTAGATATGCAGGTGAGTATACAGTGCTGTGAATATTTCAACAACACAGATTGGTTACTTGCAAAGTAATCTGCTGATTGTAGTTTGGTTTGGTTTTTCATTTTCACACGTTTAAGCTGCTTGGCCCCTTAGAAGTAGATCACATTGAATGTGCTTGTGAAAGTGCCCCACTAAGTGGCTGCACTTTCCTCTACAGTAAGCCACTGGTCTTATCATGGATATTTGTTCAGAGTATATAATTTTATTTAGAGCATTTTCACAACATGCGGGAGGCATGGCACTGCCTTTTCTAGAAAATACAAACAAGGATGTTGCAGGAAAAAAAACCAGAAAATCAAAGGGCTGGTCTCTTACTTGGTTTCAGTTCAGCTTTATCATAAATTGGTAAATAATTTCTCTTTCCCAATCAATAGGGAAGTAGAATGGATTAGATTTCTTCTGCCTAAGACTTTTTTCAACTGTCCTGCACAAAGAGTTCAACTAGGAAGCCTTTCCAGGTGGAGATAGGAACAAGAATTAGGAATCTATTACATTCATCACTGATACTCAAGGTTATGTATAAGTTTGCATTCTTCACATGCAGCAAATGTGATTCCAGAGACAGCCACAAGACAAGGGGACAACTATGGCACACACATAATAATATAATCATACAAAGGCTATGACATGCATTTGCATTGGGTTTAAAAAATGTGGTTTCAAACCTCCTGGATAGTGTTATATTGGAATGCAATTGTTGTAAGAACAGGTAGTTCTCAGTAATAATTGAGTAACTGAGCCTATAATTACAGTCAGAAGTCTTTGTGGTCATAAGGCAAGAAATCACATGACCAGACCCAATTTTTCCAATCTTTTTTGCTGCATTTCTTAAGTGAAAGCCACAGTTATTAAATGAATCCAGTTTCTCCAGTGAGCCAAAAACTGGAAATAAACATTAGAAACCGTCATAAAACATTGCAAATTATGGTCACAGGACCACAGGATGCTACAAAATGCCATAGAAGTATGCCAGTTGCCAAGTGCCCAAAATGTAATCACATGACCATGGGAGGTAGCAGCCACTGTAACTTCAAAAACAGGTTTTAAGTAGTTCTGGGGAGGACTATTATATCTTTGAACAGTCATTAAGTGACTGGTCTTAAGTCAAATACTACCTGTAGTCCCTGGCTTTTCTTACAGCCCTATTCTAAATGCTCTGAATGAAAGTCTGCAAAATCACTTTTCACTATCTTCTATTATTCATTCTTCAAATTTTCTCTCTCCAGAAGAGATTGGTGTTATGTCCCGAGCTTTGCAAACGGGCTCGGGGCATTTGCAGGCAGTCCTGGGCAGGTGCAAGCTGCCCGGGACCAGACAGGCTGTCGCCAGCGCCTGTGCGCATGCGCGGGTGCTGGCGCAGGAAAAGTAACACATTGACCTGGGAATTGCCTATATAAAAGGCTGGGAGCTTTTGGGCATTGCTGAAGCCTTCATCTGTAACCTGAACACAGAATAAAAGAAAACCTGAGAACTACAACTGCTTCCCGTGTCTTGCCTTTCGCGAAGGATTCAACACTGGCGACGAAGGTTGGATGCCTTGCACCGACGGAAAAGAAAAAAAAGGTGTAAGCTTACCCAAGTGAGTCCTGAGCGGCGGAACAGCGTTGACTCGGCAGCTACCCGCCAATCCAGTGCGCATTCGGGGGTAGGCTGGCTGATAGACCCGTCTCCTAAAGATGGCAAAAATTGGAAGGCTTTCGGAGTTCGACGTCTCACATCCAGAGAGGTGGGAGTCCTACGTAGCCAGGGTGGAAAACTACTTCAAGGTGAACCAAGTGAGGGAAGATAGCTTGAAGGCTGCCACCCTGCTGTGTGTCTGCGGTCAAGACGCCTTCGAAATCGCGGAGAACCTCGCAGCACCTGTCCCATTAGAGTCTGTCAGCTACGCAGATCTAAAGAAGCTACTGAAGGAGCACTTCCAGCCTAAGATGTCCGTCATCGCATGGCGCCACACCTTCGAGCAGAGGAATCAACGATCCGGAGAATCGGCCAAAGAATACATCGCCGCATTATGAAAGGCCGCCAAGCACTGCGAGTTCAAGGACCTTGAAGAACGACTGAGGGACCGATTCGTGTGCAGGCTAAGGCATCGAGAGGTACAACAGAGGCTTTTCGCCAAAGAGGACTTGTCCTTCCAAGATGCCTTGAGAGAAGTCACCGCAGAAGAAGCAGCAGGCGGCGCCATCAAGAACATGCGGCCGATCAGGAACAGTCCAGATGTTGCATCCGTGCACCAAGAAGAAGTCCAAGGGAACTCCGAGGAGGATCCGGACGAGGAAGTCGACCGTCTCCACCCCACAAAGGAAGGGAACCAGAAAGGAAGCTCTTCAGCTCCCCTCAAGTGCATCGGCTGTGGAGGTCGCCACAGGAGAACCAACTGCAAGTTCCGCTCCGCTATCTGCCGGGCATGCGGAAAACAAGGACATATTGCAGCTGTGTGTCTGGGCCGACGAAAGGTACAACCTCCGGAAGAATTACGCCTGAAAGGTACCAGGGTCCCCTGCCAGAATAGGGTGGGGTTTTGCGCTTCGCAAAGGAGCATCCTTAGGACAGGCACACACAAGCCAATTAAGAAAAAGCTGTCACTCAAGGTGAAGCTACAAGGGGTTCCATTAACTATGGAACTAGACACGGGGTCTGCACTTTCAATCATCTCCTTACATACATTTAGGAAGATTTGTTCCGGCAGTGGAACTCAGGCCAAGTTAAGGCCTTCTGACATTGTGCTAACAGACTTTCAGAATTCGAGAGTGTGTGTTAAGGGGGAGGCCACCCTTAACGTTCAGTACAAGAATTTTGAAGGTCCACTAGACCTATTAGTAGTAGAGGGTGAACGAACGAGTCTCATAGGACTCGAGTGGTTTGAGGCCTTGGGGATACACGTCACGGGGCTCAACAGCTTACAAACACTCGATCTGCAGGAAGTCTGCAAAGAATTCGCAGATGTCTTCAGCCCCCAGCTGGGCACATTCAAAGGACCCCCCGTGTCCTTAAAACTAAAACCACTGTCACTCCTATTAGAATTAAAGCAAGAAGGGTCCCTTTTGCTTTAAAGAGTAAAATTGACACTGAGTTGGACAAACTGATCCAACAAGGAATTATAGAACCTGTTGACTCCAGTCCTTGGGAGACCCCCATTGTCACGCCTCTAAAGGCAAATGGCGACATTCGCATTTGTGCCGATTACAAATGCACTCTGAATAAGGCATTACAGCAACATGCCTATCCTGTTCCTGTGGTCAGTCATATCCTGGCCTCTCTCGGGGGGGGGGGGCGTGTTTTTGCAAAGCTTGACCTAGCTCAAGCGTATCAACAGCTGCCTGTTGATGATGATGCTGCTATAGCTCAGACTATTGTGACCCACAGAGGAGCCTTTAAGGTAAAAAGGCTACAGTTTGGAGTGAATGTCGCTCCTGGGATTTTCCAAAGCGTAATGGAAAACATACTACGAGGTATACCGGGGGTTTGCCCCTACTTTGATGATGTCTTAATTGCAGGAGACTCCACACACATTCTAGCTGAACGACTAAGGGCTGTTTTATTAAGATTCAGGAAGACAGGCCGCAAGCTTAAGAAGGACAAATGCAAAATAGGGGTGCCTTCTACTGAATTTTTGGGGTTCAAAATTGATGCTGCTGGGATTCACCCTGCTGAATCCAAACTAACTGCCATTTTAGAAGCACCTAGGCCAAAGTCTAAGGCCGAACTTCAGGCCTTCCTGGGCCTCCTGAATTTCTACAATTCTTTTCTTCCACATAAAGCTAGTGTAGCTGAGCCTCTTCACAGGCTATTAGACAAACAAGCAGTGTGGCAGTGGTCACAAACACATGAGAATAGTTTCAATGAGGTCAAGGCCTTGCTCACTTCTAACAGTGTACTTGCACACTTCAATGAGTCCCTTCCTGTGTTCATTGCTTGTGATGTTTCCCCTTACAGGGTCGGAGATGTCCTGAGCCACCTCAGGTCTGATGGAACTCAGGTTCCTGTTGCATATTACTCCAGAACATTGTCTTCTGCTGAGCGCAACTACGCTCAGATAGACAGGGAGGCTTTAGCTGTTGTTGCTGGAATTAAAAAATTCCATGATTTTTTATATGGCAGGCATTTCACGGTCTTCACTGACCATAAGCCTCTGCTGGGACTGTTTACCACATGTAAGCAAACTCCCCAAATCATTTCACCTAGAATGCTCAGGTGGTCTATTCTTTTGTCTGCATATAATTTTTCATTATTTCACAAGCCTGGGAAAGAGATGGGCCATGCTGAAGGCCTCAGTAGATTGCCCCTGCCAGTAATAGAAGCTGACCCTGCGCCAGCTGTTAACATTCTATCCATCCAAGCCTTGCCAGAGTCCCCTCTGAACGCCAAGGATGTAGCCGCTGAATCGGGCACAGATCACACACTTTCACGTGTCCTTTCTTGGGTTTTGTCTGGATGGCCTGAGCACTGTCCTAGTCCTGAGTTTCAGAGTTTCTGGTCTAAAAGGAACGAATTGTCCACCTCTCAGGGTTGTCTGCTTTGGGGAAACAGAGTTGTCATTCCCACTTCAATGAGGACTAGGATCTTAGGTTCCCTCCACGAGGGTCATCCTGGCATTGTTCGAATGAAGGCCCTTGCGCGCAGCCACTTGTGGTGGCCTGGTTTAGACAAGGACATTGAGGCTAAGGTGCATGCATGCCACCTGTGCCAACGCTCTTGCCCAGAGATGCCCCAAGCTCCTGTGCATAGATGGGAGGAAACACAGTCCCCATGGTCTAGGGTGCACATTGACTACGCTGGGCCCTTTCAGGGCCAATTCTTCTTGGTCCTCGTTGACAGCCATTCAAAATGGCTTGAGGTTGTACCTGTCTCATCCACCACCACTGCAAAGACTATTCAGGTACTGAGGGGGATTTTTGCTGCACACGGGCTCCCAGATGTCATTGTGTCTGACAACGGCCCTCAATTTACTTCCTCCGAATTCCAAGCTTTCTTGCAGGCCAACATGATTCGTCATGCCACTTCTGCACCCTTCCACCCGTCCACCAACGGTATGGCTGAACGCATGGTTCGCATCACCAAGGACGCCTTGAAGAAACTCACCTATGGGGACTGGCATCACAGGTTGGCTGACTTTCTTCTTTCTTATCGCACCACACCGTCCACTTCTACAGGGAGAAGCTCAGCTGAACTTCGCTGGGGGCGCAAACTGACTACGAAGCTTGACTGGTTGCATCCGGACAGACTACCTTTATCTACCTCACACCCTAGGGCACCTAGACAACTACTTGTGGGTGCCCCGGTTTGGACTTGCAATTACGGGCCTGGTCATACATGGGTCCCCGCTTCTATTTCCAGGGTCACAGGTCCTTTATCCTACGAGGTAGCCCTGGACAACGGTCATGTCCTGCGCCGGCACATCGACCAACTCCGCCCTAGGCGGGATCTTCCAGATGAGGCTCCTGGGTCTTTTCCAGGGGGAGGGGGACCCTTTAGAGCAAAGGGAGGGGCACGAGCTGCTGCCCACCTCCAATGAGGGAGCCACAAACGGCCCATTCCAAGATTCCGTTGAGTGCCCCAAACAGGAATTCTAAGAGCCTATCCAACTACCAGGCATTCATGCCTACTCCAGCCAGGGAATCACCCCAGGGGTACAATCACTATTCACCTGCACAGCACAGTACTCCAGTCAGGGAGGATACCCGGGAGCATCCCAATAAATCATACCCCGCAAGAGAGCTGGCACATAATCCCCAGAGTTGGCCTGACCTTACCCCAAGTCCTACAGGGGGTCAAACATACAGGGAGGTGGTCGAGGAACCAAGTCCCGACCGCAACACCTCTAGCCCAAATCAGGGAGTAACTGAGTTTTGGGAAGGTACAGAAACCCACACGAGCCCGGACACAGAACGGGGTTTAGGGAATGGACAGCCTCCTGACAGGTCTTGGACGGACCTAGGAGGTTCTACAGAGACGCCCAGCAGTGGCTATCACTTCAAGGGGCCCGAGGGCCTACAGCTAGGCAGGTCAACCAGGTCACAAAGTGACAGAAGCCCTGGCCTGACGAGCCCGGTGGGCGAGCAAGCAGGCCAGGCATTGGGGCACAGTCCTTGGAAGGCACCAAGGCAAGATAAGGAGAACAGGCTCACGTCTCCCTTCAGTCAGGGAACACCTGTCAGAAACCCAGAGCTGAGAAGGTCACAGAGAGCAAGGAAATCTCCTAAGTACTTAGAGGATTACATAACATTGCTGGCTAAACAAAAGCCAGTAAACAGTAGGAGCACTGGGGAGTAGAACACTGCATCAAGAAATAATTGTATGTTGGTAGTAGTCTTAGCCCGGGGGAAAGGGGTGTTATGTCCCGAGCCTTGCAAACGGGCTCGGGGCGTTTGCAGGCAGTCCCGGGCAGGTGCAAGCTGCCCGGGACCAGACAGGCTGTCGCCAGCGCCTGTGCGCATGCGCAGGTGCTGGCGCGGGAAAAGTAACACATTGACCCGGGAATTGCCTATATAAGAGGCTGGGAGCTTTTGGGCATTGCTGAAGCCTTCATCTGTAACCTGAACACAGAATAAAAGAAAACCTGAGAACTACAACTGCTTCTCGTGTCTTGCCTTTTGCGAAGGACTCAACAATTGGTATGTTGGAGTCTCTGATTCCAGTTGACTCTTGACATCACTGAAGGCTTTCCAAAAGAGATTGGACAGCCATTTGTCTGTAATAGCATAGGGTCTCCTGCTTGAGACTAAAAGACCTCCAAGGTCCTTTCCAACTCTGTTATTATTCTATGTTCTATGATCTGTCCTGTACTTGTGGCCTTGTTTTATATTTCATTTGCAGGTCAGCTAACCGCACTTTTATTACTGATTACCTGGGTGCTAAGGTGAGTTTCACTTTCCAGAAGGATAGATTTCAGGCAAAAGATCATTGGAACTGGGTAAAATTTTAAAAATGTACAAACTATATATAATTATACAGTAGTGTGCATATTGGTTTAAGACATGCATACCTCCTTTACACACAATATTGAATATAGAATATATAGAAAACCTTTTATTTTTATTTTGACTCCTACCTTAAATTTTATAATTCTCTTGAGTGGAAGAAGCCTACAATGGAACATCACTGAACTACATAGGACAGGATTAGACAACTTTTAACTAAAACCATTTTCCTAATATCTCTTCAGTTTGCAGATATGCTGAAAAGTTGAGGCCCTGCCAGTCCGGAAATGTCATTGCATTCCAGACATGCCTCCTCCTGCCTCAAGAAAGAAAGAAAGAAAGCAAGAAAGAAAGGAAGGAAGGAAGGAAGGAAGGAAGGAAGGAAGGAAGGAAGAAAGAAAGAAAGAAAGAAAGAAAGAAAGAAAGAAAGAAAGAAAGAAAGAAAGAAAGAAAGAAAGAACATGAAAATGTTCCTCAGCCAGAAAAATTTGCCCATCCCAGTACAGGAAGAATTCCATCCTTGGTAAATTATGGTAGTTGCAAGACCTGATTTGTAAATTTCCTGCTTTTTCACCTTCCCATTTATTTGTAGAAAGCTTCAAATTGAATAATCTAGTAGGGATTATAGAAATTATAGACTGAAATATCAAAAGAATGCCAGATTTGAAAAGGAATAGTAATGGGTTTGGGTTATCTTTATAATATGAAGTTATTATGCAGTCTAGGATGGATAGGTGGATGGAAGAATGGATAAATAGATATCAGACTATTCATATCAGACTTTTAAGAACCTGGGACAATATTTTCCAGTGGTGACAAAACTGTAATAATCTATGTATTTGGCATAAATGTTCCCTGTGAAGTCTTTCAATCCATAGAATTTTTCTCCCTTTCATACCACAACAGACACAACAATTCAAAACAATTTTTAGAGATAAAGATTTGGATGCAGTGGGTGGGAAACATTCTCACTTTGTTCCCAAACTGTAACAAGTTGCTTTCTCACAATTTAGGCAGTACCTTTTTTGTGAGGTTGTATGAGATCACAAGTGTATCAATAAAATCTGCATAATGAGAGGCCTCATATAAAAAAGCAATTCAGCTATTGATATTCCCAGCTTTCCCTCCAAAGTTTCATAATAACAGAAGTCTTCATAGTATTCTACATTCATCCTACAATTTATTTGCCTTTAAGATAAGGATCTGCAGCCAGAGATTTACAGACAACCACCAAGTTGTCTGCTACCCAATCCTGAAAGCAAAAATGTAATATAAACCTGGTGAGCTGCAAAGCAGACTGCCATCTTGGTCATCTTTATTTCCATGAATGTTTCTATGGCCTACAGGAAAAGAATACAGAATGGGTGATGACATCGTAGTGCTTTATCTAGAAGTGAGATTCCAGCTGTCCTCTCTCTTTCCTGCCAAGAAGACAAAGGACCAATGTATAGGAGAAGACATTCTGAGGAAATAAAGATAGACTTGGATCTCTATTGTTGTTAAACTTTTAAATGTTTAGGACACATTGTGTCATCCTTTCAGAGCAGTTCCTTACCAGGATTCTCAGCACTTTCAACAAGGATGAAACTCCCAATGTTGATGCCATCACTTGAAAAGCTGGGTATACACTAAAAGATAGCTCCTGTTGCATGACACTATATAGTGCAGTCAAATGACAGCACAAGAAAGGATTCATGACGTTTTGTATTATGTTGTAATCCATTATCCAGCTGTGGATGGATATTAGGTGTGCATCTCCATGTACCTCAGAGCAACCATGTTGCTTTGAACATGAAGGGTTGTAAGCTAGAAAAAGAGGCCCTAAGTCAGTGATGGAGAACCTTTTAGAGACCGAGTGCCCCAAAACCACCCCCTGTCCCCGCTTCGCCTCCCGCCCTGCCTGCTCTGTCCCTGCCCACCCCCTGCCCCGCCCACCCACAGGGCTACACACCACCTTCATGGCCCACCACAGCAGATCACCCAGGCAGCCCTGCAGTGCCATGGCAGCCACCCCCTCCGCCCACACCCCGCAGCATCATCTGCACACTATGGGGCATGAGGGTGAAGTCTTGTCCCTGCTGCCCGGCTATGTCCTTGGCTGCGCTGCTCCATGCAGGCTGTGCCCGGGAGCGACTTGCTTCCAGGGGGACTGCTGGTGAGGGGGCCATGGGGGAGGTGGTGCAGGGGCAATGGCACGTGTGCCTACAGAGAGGGCTCTGAGTGCCGCCTCTGGCACCTGTGCCATAGGTTTGCCACCACTGCCCTAAGTAATCTCAGATGTCTCAGACAAAGTCTGTTAAATCAAAGAAGGAAAAAATGAATTGTGAAAGATTCATCTGTTTAAAAGTTCATTAATCTTCTTCTGGCCTTTCAACAATATTTATTTTCTTACAATATTTTAATATGTGCTTTCTATTTCATTCTACAGAATAAATAAGACTATTCACCTACCCATGTTTTTATAATGAGAGTAGGCTTTTGGGGTTCTTTTATTCTAGGATCTCTACTTCCCATTTACACCTTTTAAAGGAACCATCTAGGAAAAATATCCCAGCTTTTAAGAGGAAAATATAGAGAAAACCAGATTAACTGTTGGAAATGTTTTAGTGTATTCACACAGCTATTGTCTTGTATTTCTCTGGGTTCAGACTCTGACCTGAAAAAGGGAATAGAATAGAATGTACATAAGGAGCAAAAAGAGTCTTGCTTCAAATGTCTCTTGAAGCAGATTTTGGAATATTGCCTCCCCAGCCCCACCCCAAACAACCAATGGTGGGATAAATAATCAATAATAGTGTTAACTATTATTCAACAATAACAAAATCACAGAGGTAGGGACTAGTATTATTTTTTAAAAAATGCTTGTAATGGACTAGATATCTTTTATTGAATTTATTTAACCTTTAAAAAGCATAGTGCATTTCTAGCAGACTTCTTGCAGGAATACTTCTTAATTTCTCTAGAGTTTTCTGAGCAGATGGATATGTAATGTGATGTAATCACATGGTCAATCCAGAATGCACTAGGGATGTAGGGAGTTAAAGCAAGGTGGAATAACTTCCTTAGCTCTTTGTATATTCTAGAATAAGCAAGCACAACATTCATCTTCTCCATTGGATCTGGTGAATATTTCTTCAGATATCTTTTAAGCAATGAAGCATTCTGAAGATCATAACCTCCCTAAAGGGAAGTTTTTTCCAGGTACTTTTTTGGGGGGTCTGCTTGCTGTTTTTCCAGAGACAGTTTTTTATTCAGCAAACATGCCTGTGTCAAATTCTGAAGAATGGTAAAACCCACGGAGCAAACAAGAAAGACGCCAAGCCATTTTAATTTGCAAACTCAAGCTCAAAGAGGATTTTTATTATGATGCGCAATACAGAATGAGAATTGGCTAAGATGAGTCAGGCAAAGCTGGAAAGGGACCACTATGAAAAAAGTAGCCAAGCCGAGGCATACTTCTGCAAAAAGAAGGATTTGTGGCTATGCTGAAATTGCTTTCTCTTTAAGGAAGGAAGCCCATCCAATAGGTGAGTGCACTTTTCAGGAGATTCAGAAGTTTCCAGAACGCACTTTGCTGGTAGTAATGCTGCTGCCACCGCCACTGCTATAGCCACCACCACTGATGGCACCACCACCACTACCGCTGCCACCACTACTGTAGGTGATTGTGGTGCTGCCTCCTCCGTAGGATGCTGTTGCAAAGAGAGAAAGCAGATGTAAAATAAATAGTAGAAGGCCTCTGTATCGCGCATATTGCAATGAAAATTGCCTACGGCCAATCACATTTAATCCCTGTGGTGTTTCTTACTCCCTAAACAGAACAATTTCCAATTGATAGCTAATAGTTCAGGGGTACAATCCTGTGTTTGTGTGTGCCCTGAATTGTGCCTATTCCTTTAACCAAGATGAAAACCAATCAAGCTTAGCACTTAGCTGCAAATGCAGCTGCTAACCCTGCCTGATTTGGTTTACAATGTTGTATGAATAAAGTCATAGTAATCTATGGATCATTTTTACCATGTTCAGTTCTTGTCTTCTAAATATGGAAAACTAGTTGGAATTAATGAGATTTAAGTTTGTCAATGAGTGTACACTAAATCTTGACACATTTCCATGATTTCAAAGAGAGCTCTGAATATTTCACAATACATCAGCAAGGAGGCAACACAATTTTACTTGACAAGGAGGTTTGCATTGTTGTGAACCCTTCATCCAACAATCAAAGTAATTGGAAGAGGCTTCTGCACAGACGTTGCCATGTACAGTAGGTGCAATGCAACTTCCAAGGAAAGTTTCACCCAGACTATAGTCTGTGTGAAGCAGTCCTTTGAATCTTTCTATCACCCAAATATTTGTGACTAGTTAACTAAAGCTTTTCTTACCATCTTTTGGAGACCAACCTGGGAGTCTGTAAAGGAAAAAGAAGAAACAGGATAGTTAGATGTGATGGGATAGGACAAAGGCAGTCCTGGATTAGTCATTAAACAAAATAAGTATGTGCTTAGGGCTCCAAAATAAAGGGAACACCATGGATTTCTGTTCCCCCCCCCCAGCTATTATGCCAGTAACATTTTGACAGCCACATTTAACATAAATCTCAACTAATTTTCAGTTTTAGTTTTATTGAGTCTTAATGTCAGCTAAGCAATGGGAAGGCTGAGGAGCTCTATTATTGGGTTGTGTTTAGAGGGCATCAGTTGGCCTCTACCTGGCCTTGAGCAAAGAACTTTGTCCTCCTAGTCTACAGTGTTTCTCAACCTTGGCAACTTGAAAAGGTATGGACTTCAACTCCCAGCTGTGCTGGCTGGGGAATTCTGGGAGTTGAAGTCCATACCTCTTCAAGTTGCCACGGTTGAAAAACACTGTCCTAGGACCTTCTGGCCATAGGAACAGCTGAGATTGCTAACCTTGTAACCTGCTAATCTTTCTGACATTCCAAGTGACATGGCAAATGGAGAGGGTTTCTTTTTAGACTGTCAATGTGCCCCAAGTCTGTGTTGATATCTGGTGACTGACTGGGCTGTTTCCTCCCTACATTTTCAGAAGTGATTTGCTCTTGACTTTTCCCTGGGGATAAGATAAATCGACTGGTCCAGGTTTTCCCAGGTGGCTTTGTGTTTAAGAAAAAACTAGAACTCACAGTCTCGCTGTTTCTAGCCTTAAACTAAACACCAAACTATCTTATTATTTGATTAGTATATCTATATTTTCAAAGTTTACTACCTGAAGCAGATTCTTCATATTGCAATCCTCAGCATTGTTTATCATGATTATTTTGAATTAAATCCAGAACTGAATGAAACTTATTGAAATGAGACATCAGCTGTGTAGAATATCAACCAAAGTGGAAATCTCTCAAAAAGTGACTTTTACCATATTTGATTGAAATACAAATTCTAAATAACAAAATAAATGCACCCAACCAGATGGAGATTTACATGTGAAATAGTTTAAATTCCATTTTTCCATTTTTCTGCGGCTACTTGTATCCAAAGAACATGTAAAGCAGCTAAGAAATGGATAACAAAATCCAGTTCAAGAAGGTACTGGAGTTCAGAATTCATATTATATAAAAATGTGTACTTTTTATTGTTGCAGAATAAAGATGAAATCTAAATATTAAAACTTTTAGAAGATAAAGAAGTTTATACAAACCCTGGCACTCTCTAGGTTTAGAAAGGCAAGCTGGCCATTTCTTTTACCTATGGTAAAGATTTTTTGATTGATTGACTGATTGATTAATCTGTCTTTTATATATGCAAACAACAACAGTCTTTCAGCTGTTTGCAAGCAAACTCTAAATTGTTTGGGAAAGAATCTATTGCTCATTATGTAAATGTTATGTGAATAAGCCATAAATCTGCTGGTATTAATTAATATTCTGGAAGGGAAGTCTACTTTCAATAGGAACTTGATCTTTTATAATTGTATGTGTGATTGTACATTAAATTTTCAATTTTATTTGGATAAATAATTGTCCCCAGTTCACCAACCAGGAAGGGAATTCAAGGAGGCATTTTTCTCAAGTGCACTATTAGCGGCAGACTAAGAGTATTGTTTCTGTAGTCAAGCATGATGAGCTATTGAAAACCTCACCCCTTTCAAGAATTCTTTTTACATTACTAATTTGTTTTCTTTGTGAGTTAGTTACATACTTTGAGTCCTGACCCTCCAACAGGTTTCGATAAGTGGCAATCTCCTGTTCCAGCCGTGTTTTGATATCCATGAGCATCCTGTATTCTTGATTCTGGCGCTCCATGTCATTTCTTAAGTCAGCCAGCTGTTCTTCTACACTACTGATTACGTTCTGGATTTGTGCGAGCTGAGCACAGTACCGTCCTTCTGTATCTGCTAAGTTGGTTTCCAAGCCAGCTTTCTAATAAGGAAGAAAAATAAGAGGATCTAGAAATCTGAACAGCTACCAAAACTGAATTGCAGAATCTGATCTCTATCATAAAATAGCTTGATTCCAGCTCTAAGAACATGAATACCCATTGGCACCAGTAGGGTTATTAAATGGGAACAGATAGTACTACTGTATCTTGCAATTATTTCCATCTAACTTGAAATGCTTTAGAGGCTAGATTTTTTTAGGACAGATACCTTTACCTGTTGAAAGATGGATAAATCTTGCAATTTCACTGTCTCTCAATTTTTCATTTTTCTAAACTACATATCTCTTTCAGTTTCCTGTTTTTCCATTAGGATCATCCTATTTCTATACTCATTTGAGACTTTTGCTTTTAAAATTCTCAGTAAAATGTGTATGCATTTTAGCATATTTATCCTACGTTATTTGTTACATTATTTTCAGGAATGTAAGTATTTATTTGATATACACCATTTTAAATTTTGCATTGTAAAATTCAGAGAAATGTGAATTTCAGTGGATAGCTGAATTTTGATTAACTTATTGTTTGGAAATGAAAAGCTACAAGCTACAAAAATACTTCCTAATCTGATTTATTCCCATTGAAAATTTGAGCAAAGCAACATACCATGCTAAGATGGGATTGCAACTCAATCTCCAAACCCTGTATTGTACGTCTTAGTTCTGAAATCTCAGTTTTGCTTGTCTGTAGTTGTTCAGTATGGGTAGCAACTTCACGATTCAGTTCTTCGGTCTGGGTGCAGGAAGGATTGAAATCAAATGAAATATGCTGAGTAATGTTGCAAGGCTTTGACTAGTATATGTCTAATTAATTCCTAGTAGATTCAAATATACATAATTAGGAACATTCACAGACTTACAGTACAATCTGAAAAAGGTTTGTACAGGGATATAGAAGTAATTCTATGGAAGCTGTAACTCAACATAGATCTGAATAATATGTAGAAGGGGATATCCTGAATTTCCCCATTACTTCTACTTTTTTTTTTTTTGCAGGGAAAAAGGAGAAGGGAAGAATGTTCGTATTTTTTGATTTAATAGAATAAAGAATCTTCTGAATGAAAATCCCAGGATATTGTGAAAATACAGACAATTTCCAGAAAGGCAGTGTACCTTGGTAAAGAACCAGGCCTCAGCATCTCTGCGGTTCTTCTCAGCCATTTGTTCATATTGTTCTCGCATGTCAGCCAAAATTTTGGTGAGATCAACTCCAGGTGCAGCATCCATCTCAACATTGACCTGTCCAGTTAGCTGAGTACTGTATTCTTTCATTAACTTTGGGAGGTGGGGAGGCAAAATAGGCAGACAATTAGTTTTCCTTCCACATACTATCTCTTTTCAGCTATCTGCAAGTAGCAGCTGTGTCCCTGAACACTTCAATGCTTAAAGTAATCTTCTGATGAGCAACAGTAATCAACATTATTGATTATTTTTGTTAGGCTTAAAGGCCAGCTGACATTTCTAGTAGCCATCAAGAGCTGGTTTCCTATTTCCAGCTCTAGAAAAAGGAAATAATAATACTCACCCCCCCACACACACACACCATCTTTCCCAGTGAAGAGAATTTTTTGGGGAGAGAAATGACAGGTAGGCTCTACATTTATGTGGATGCTGGTTTCCAGCAGCCCATTCCAACAATCCACATAGGTGCCATCTTACTTGGTACCATCTGGAAGAGGCACAACCTCTATTTATGTAAACATGACTAATCTTTAGCTGAGTGCAATGTGTGACCTCCTATAGAGTGTCATCCTAAAATTCTTCCAAAATTATTATCTTACTGTGTAATTAATGATTTGAAAATATCAATCAGATTTCATTTCTGCCTTAGTCCTACCCATATTTTTGTCTTGGCCCCATCCGGCTTTTTTAAAATGCAGCCATCAGCCATCTGCTGATTAACTTTTTTTTTATACAGAACTCATGAAACAATAAGAGTCTACCTATGGATGGTGATGGATAATTTTATGCTGTCTTCTCAATGTGGTGGCATGCTCTTCTCCATTTTCCTTTCCCCAGTTACCCACCTCCTCATGGTTCTTCTTGAGGTAGGCCAGATCTTCCTTCTTCTCTTCAATTTGCATTTCCATGTCAGATTTAAACAGAGTTAGTTCATCCAGGACTCTGCGCAGACCATTGATGTCACTCTCAACACCCTGGCGGAGATGCAGCTCATTCTCATACCTGATAACATTCAAGGAAAAAAGTTCAAGTACTCCAAATAGGAACAAAACACCTTGCTATCTCTATGTATTGAAACGTACAATTTTTCAAGCATTTTTCCATTTTTTTTCTTTCTTCCTTCACTAGAATGTTTTTTTTTTCTTTGAGGAGATCACATACCTACTTTATAAAAGACAGTATTATGTTTGAGGGACTACCCAATGTGACTCCATTTTGAAGGTTGTGACATTGCTGATCAGAAGCTAGAACTTGGATAACATGTTTAGCAGACATAAAAATCACCTCCCATTTGACCCATTAAGATGAAATAGTTTCAACAACTATTTAAGTTATTAAATTTGCATCATACATACAACTCAGCATTTGAATGCTATATGCAGATTAACATTTCTATCTCTACTCTTTCCCCTTATTTTTGACAGTGGATGAGAAGCTATCTTACTTTTATTCTGTTTATGTTTTAAGCTCAACCAAACTCATCAATTGCTACATATCTTAGTTTTGAGGGCCAGTGTTCTTTTCAAGGGCCCCTGCATACTTAACTATCCATTTCCACATCACCATTTTTCTTTGCTACTATTGCCATGCTTTTTTCACATAACAATGAGCAAGCCTTTTCTCTTCTTTTCTTCTTATCCATCATTGTCCACCAATCTGCTAATATCTATTCCAGCCTTGGGTAGGGCTAACTAATGGAGACATAGACTTGTATATACAGTTTCAAAGGGGCTCTGGTTCACTTTTATCTGAATTTTTCTATTATCTTTTTCCTCCTTTTTCTTCAGCTCAGAAAGAGTCTTTGGGGAATAGAAAAATAAACGGAGAAAAAACTCACTTCAGTCTGAAGTCATCAGCAGCCAGTCTAGCATTATCAATCTCCAAAATAACCCTAGAATTGTCAATTGTAGAGTCAGCAATCTACCAAAGAAGAAAGAAGACAGGGGAAAAAAAACATTAATATAGGAAAAAAAAATAGTCCCTGAAGATGTTTAGCTTAGTCATTAAAACATGTGGAGGGGTTAGGCAATTTTTATACAATTTCTTCTTTAGTTGTCTAGTGTAGGAGGCATTGAGATGGCTTGGAGAAGATATTCAAAAGCTGTTATAAGAGCAAAAGATGTTGAAGCATGTGTTAAACTATGATTCCATGGGTTATAAGAAAGAGGGAAGATAAATTATCAGCAGACTTGCAAACTGGATAACTGAAGGTTTTAGGTTAATGTAATCTGGTTTTGCAGTGCATTATGGGTTTGCCCAGGAGTCATATTCAGTCAGCCAGTGGAAGTTATCTTTCCTTTGCCTCTGTCATTACTATATGAAGTCTTTTATAGCAACTGTCTGGAAAATTTTTCTTGACATATGGCTAAGAAGAGTCCTCTGTACTGTACCAATATATTTAGGTAAGCAATAAATCAATCCTAAATATTAAAATAAAACGTTCAAATAAAAAAATAGAAAAGCATGATTGGAATAATGTAGGTGGTGCTGAGGAACTGACTGGAATATTCCTTGGCATCATTTCCAGTCATCCAGATATACATATTGGATAGGATTCTGTTCTTGGTAAGAACTTAAGCTATCCTCTAGGTAACTTTGACATGTATTATGCTGTGCTAATCTGGCACTCTAGCTTAGTTAATATAAATATATTATCTAAATGTGTCCTTCCTGGCTAATAAAGTATAAATATTTCTATATTGATTTTTACATGTAGCTTATTACATATTTATGCTAGACATTAATTATGGTCTTGGTGCTATAAAATGTTTTTCTTGGATCTAGAAAATACAAGTATAGTTTCTACATTAAAATTTAATAGGGATTTAATAGGGAGAGCAGAATGAAAAAAAAACTTAACATTTTAAAGACAAATATGAATTGTGTGAACTACATATCAGTTTTGACTTTCATGTTTCAGCTACCCTACTGTATAGAGTGATGTGAAAAAAATCATATGTATTTCTTAAACTTGGCGACCTTAAGCTATGTGGACTTCAACTCCCAGAATTCATCACAAATTAATTTATCTTAATTATGTTTGGGCAAAATAAATTTACTTACTAAATATTGGCTTGATCTTTTTAACAAATCATAGTAAAATTCAGCCATAATTTGCCATTTTTCATTAACATAACTAGCTAATTTACCTAAGATAGGAATGAACATTTCCAAACCATTCGTTGTAGGCAAAAAAAGGAGGGGGGGAGCAAGAAGAGACATGGGATTCTGTGATTCATCAAGGATACAGTCTGAAATCAGTTGGGACTTAACATTTTGATTCTAAGGAAGTCAGTCAAAAATAGGAATATTCATGTTTACTTCTGGTGGATTCATTATACCCAGTATTTCCCAGTTCTCTCTTTTCTAAATGGAAAGAACATGTCATAGAAACATTGACTGAAGATGAATGACAACAGATTTAGCTATTTCTTCACACAGCAAAGACCTATACGGGTGCTAAATAACAAAGTGCAAACTTTTTACATCAGGGAGGGTTGCATTGATTTTAGTGGAATTTTATCCTTAGGCAAAACAGAGAAGACAAGAACCCTAATTTCTTTGCCTTGAATGGTGCAAGAAATAGCATCAATCATTAACATTTGGGAGAAATGGGATCCATTATGGTGCAAATCTGAATTGCTACCAAGGAATAAATACCATACAAACTGATGCTGCTTTGGTTTAATCATTGGTCTTTATTAATATGTATTATTTTAACTGCCTAGAGAAATTACAGAAAAGCAATACAATATATGTGTGTCTGTGTGTGCATGTATATACACAAACACAAACACACACACACACATACATATATACAT
This sequence comes from Crotalus tigris, assembly GCF_016545835.1. Lineage (NCBI taxonomy): Eukaryota > Metazoa > Chordata > Lepidosauria > Squamata > Viperidae > Crotalus > Crotalus tigris. The sequence goes on from NW_024097068.1 coordinate 947,897, forward strand.
ACAGAGATTGAGGGAGAGAGAGAAGGAGACATACATGTATACATACATACAAAGGTGTTTGCTTGATCTAATTTTTTTAAAAAAATCACAATCTGAAAGCATAAGAGTTATCATCCAGAATATGAAAATAATCATAGTTGAATAAAGGATAAAAGTATGGAGGAGGAGGAGGAGGAGGAGGAGGAGGAGGAGGAGGAGGAGGAGGAGGAGGAGAGGGAACTTTCAAACTTGATCTGTTAACATCAATGTAATTCTTTGTTCAGGATCCTACCTTGTCACGGAGATCCGAAATTATCTTGTAATAATTGCTGTAGTCCTTGGCTGGGCTAGTGGGTGCCTGCTTTTGATGCCAGTCTCGGATCCTGATCTCTAACTCAGTGTTTGCCTCCTCTAGGGCTCGCACTTTATCCAAGTAATTTGCCAGGCGGTCATTGAGATTTTGCATGGTGATCTTCTCATTGCCAGTCAGAAGACCTCCATCACCGCCACCACCACTAACCACAAAGTCAAGGCCACCACCATAGCCTCCACCAACTCCACCACCATAGCCTCCACCAACTCCACCACCATAGCCTCCACCAACTCCACCACCAAAGCAACTTCCATAGCCAAGGCCACCTCCAGAAACATATCCAACCCCACAACCACCTCCTAAGCCACTTCCATATCCATAATTGCTTCCATATCCTGAACCAGAAGATACAAACCTAGCTGAAGAGGCAGATACACGGCCACCAGCTCCCCCATGGATACTGGATGGTCCAAGACGGACAGAAGCCACACGGCCAGAACCGCCACCACCACCACCACCATGAGAAGAAGAGGAGCTTTGGTAATAGTATGTAGACATCGTGAAAGAAAGTTCAGTTGCAAGACTGTTACTCGGCTTGGTTTAGCGTGAAGAAGCTAGCATCTGCAGTGTTGCCTGGCTGCATTTATAGTCCTCTGAGGGTGTGCTCTATTGCATTACCCAAGTATATTCTGCCAAGACACACCCTGTTGGGAGAGGTTTAGTGGAATAATCTGCTTGCTTTGAACTGTAACAGTTCCAATTCAGGTGGGCTGTATGTATATTTACTTCTACAGCCAGCAAAGTGAAAAATTTCATCCAGGAGAGCCTGGCTTATTTTTCTCTTGATGCTGGAGCACTTTCAGGGTGGTTACATTTCTTTAAACCTTTGAACACAATTGGAGTGGGGAGGGGATAGGCTTCTCAACTCCTTACTTCGTTAGCTAAAAAGCCCCGAGGAAATGATTGAAGGGCAGTGTTCAAAATAAAAAAAAAAGCAGGTTCCTTCTGTTAAGGGATCCTGTTTCACTCAGTTCTCTTTATTCCTACTAAAATATTTAAGAATTAGTTAATTGAGCAATCATGTGCCCATCCTGCCACTCTTTGCCATAGAGTTCACTTACTGCTCTTTTTACTCAGAACTGCCAGGCGCAGCTCTCTAGGGATGTCCTGAGCAAAGAGGCTTTTTACTTTAACAACTGAAAATGATCAGGCTGACAATCTATCATTGACCATCCCACCTCCTTATTCCTTTCACTTCCTCTCTATTTATCTTTTCTCTCTCCAAGGCATAGGAGAATGACACATTGGAGTTGACATTAAAAGCATAGTGAATGTGTGTGCAAAGCAGTCATATTTTAAAAGCTAAAGGGAGCGTGGGGAGTAAAATATAAGAGTGTTGGATCCAGTTGGGTTTCTCGTGCCTTTTGATTTTCTCTTCTACATTCTCCTTGCTAATAATACATCAAATATTTCCTCCATGGATAAGTGAAGGAAGATCCTTGTCCAGATCCTGGACTGAAATGAAAGGACTCATGGAACCTAGAAAGAAGCTGATTGCTACCAACTTGGAGTATTGGTAGAGCTGAAAAGTGGCTAATAGCCCCTCTCTACCAGGACTCTCTACATGTGCTCTACCTCTGTGCCATGTTCTCCATAAATGCTTTAAAGATTTCTCCTTGCTATTTTTCTCCAATCACTGCACTTTTCTTATCTGCCTTTCATTTTATTTATAAGTCTCTCAAATGCCATTTAAGAACAAGGTGTCAAGGAGGTTGCCTAGATTTGCTGTTGGTCTACATGGCAGGTAATCCTGCTGTATCACTAGGAGGATCTGTCATTCCTAAACTCTAACCCTAACCTTTATACCCATACAAATAAGCACTCCGAAACTCTCATGCACATACAAACACAGAGAGCAACACACCAAAGGGGTTTTGCTACATCTTCCAAGAGATTTTATTGTTAGATGTACTATATAAAAATATAAAATGTGGAGCTGCTGTAAAAAGCATTGTGAAGGTTATATATTTTATATCTTTGATGCAAAACAAAGAGGAAGATTTGATATGTATGTATGCATGAACAGAACATGCACTACAGTATGTTAGTGGAGATCCTCCTATTTGTATTGCATTTTGAAGTCTGGATGGCCTTTCCTTAAAGTCCTATATGCCCTTGAATGTTCTTGCATTGGATAAACCAGCATTATTCCTTAATCCAGAATTCATACTTTATAGTTATTCCCATATCCAAACTGAGGAGTTCATATAGAGAATAAGAAAGAATAAAGGACACATGCAAAGGTGATCCTGAGGAAGCATTGGAAAACCAGTTCTTGCACTGGTTGGAATGAAATGTTCCTTTGGATATGTAAAAAAGTACATGGCTTCAATCCTAGGCAGGCTGACCTAAAAATAATTGTGAATTAAATATGCAGATTACTCAGCTGAATGGACTTTGAGAAATTTTCTTTAAACTTGACTTTGAACATGTATTAAGTAATTTTTCTTCTTCTTTAAAAGACTCATCAGGAACTTTGCAACTTTCTGATTCTGAGATATCCAAGCCTCCTTTACCCTTCACTCCATTTTAATTATTTATAAATTAAACTCTGATATTAATGTTAGTATTGGGCAGAAGTTTTTTTTAATGTTTTTTTTCCTGTGATAATAAATTATCTCACTTATGGATGCATTTTCAATTACACTTCAATTGCATAGATAAGAGAGAAAGAAACAAAACATAGTGAGTTTTCCTCTTAATCAAGAACTGTATATGCTGACCAAGCAACATTTCTTAAAAACAGGAATGAAGACTGAGTTGCAGATATGTGTTCCAGGCAGCCAAAAGAAAAGATAGAAGTGCTGGGTCCTGACACTAGAAACTTAAGCTCAGACATTCTTTCTTAGGAACTGGTTTACACCCAATAGCCTCTCTGTGTGATGGGAAAAGTAGTCCCTGCAGCTTCAGAAAGAAATTACAGTATTGCATTGTCAGGTTGGAAAAACATGCTTCAAATGAAGGTTGGCTTTGAGCCATGGAATATCAGCAGATGTGCCAGGGGAATGACTGATATTTGCAAGCATCTTTTGCCATATCTATATATCACTACAGATTTGGAACTTGAAGAAGCAAGTTTAGACAAGTCCTGGGTAATTATGAAAAAATTTCCAAGAGGTTTATTGGATGTGATTAATGGTTAATCCTAAACTCCATCTTATTGCTAGCCAATTCTTTATTAATGGTAATTCTGTTGTTTGGCTCATTTTGAAACTAGAAGGATATTATGACTGGATTCACACATCAATTATTTATTGAAAAAAATACAGTTGCTTGGATATGTCAACAGACTGAGCCATAAACCATCTTTTACAAACCACAAACTTTGTGATTTCAAAACACACTAAGCAAAAATTGAATCTTGACAGTTTTCTGCCCATCAAAAAGTTTTTGCCAACTAAAGAGTATCACATTATGCTTATTTTTTATTTTTACATTTTGTTGTCTCTTGTTTCACCCTTCCCTACCAAACGGATTAGAATAATCATTTATATATCCACACCATAATCACAAGGATACTGCTTCAATTGATAATATCTGCAGCAGGCAACAAAATATTTGCCCATGAGATTTTAACATTAGTGGTGGGCAAAAAAACAAGAGTCACAAAATCAAACAACTTATTTTAAAAAAGTCCCTGATAGGTGAACCAGTCTATGTGTTAGTCTGATTACATCGAAATTGAGAAAATATATGAGATAAATGAGTATAAATATGGTATAATATGACTAGATTATGGGTCAATGAGCTAGAAAAAATGCCTTTCACACAATGGTTATGGAAAATGAATAGAGCAGCCACAGAAGATAAGTGAAAAATCTTGAATCCCAACATCAGGAAGCAAATTCTGTCCCTTCCATACTTGTTTGTAATGTCACAATGAAACACAAATTTTGAAACTATTATGCTTAAAATCTGAGGCTATGAGTCCAACTTTTATAAACCAGGTCTGCAGATGTGTGAGACTACAATTCTCATTTTTCAAAGCCATCATCACTAGCCAAGATATTATTTTGTCCAAGTATTTCCATTTAGCAGGAAATGAATTTTCCATGATAGTTCTTCCTCCCTTTACAGAAATTATACCTTGAGGAGGCACAATTTCTTTTGGTGCAATAATTCCAGAAGATAGGTGTGTGTGTGTGTGTGTGTGTTTGTGTGTGTGTGTGTGTGCGCACACGCGCGCGGGCATTTATTTTATTTATTAAATTTATGTGCCGCCCATCTCACCATGAAGTGACTTTGGACAGCTTACAAATATATGCATGTGTGTAAAGTTAAATTATTACCCTGGACAATTAATTACCATTTTGCAATTCAATATTTTTTTCAGTCATGTCAATATTTAGCTTCATGCCAAACTGATCATTAGTGCTACATTCAAAAGGCATTGAAAGAATAGTCTTACCTGGTGCAAAGTTCAAGCACCTTTAGAAGATGGGAGAACTAGAAATATTGAAATTCCCATCAGATGTCAGCATTTGGGCAGCAAACCAAAGTATCTTGTATATAAAGCATGGCATTGCTTCCTGGGAATGCCTTAAAACATATCCATTAACAAATGTACATTTCACTCTAAAACCGGATTCTCTTTTGTCTTCCTCTTTGATGATATATTTCTTTTTAACAACAACAGCAGCAATAATGAATGTTCTTAGCCCTGAAGGAATCAGAAAACAGGCTGTTGTTTTTGCTGCAGAAGATTAAATAGGCAACTCCATCAATGCCATTTTGACTATACAGGAGCTGTCCATTTTGCATCACATTGATGAAAATGAATAATTTAAAATGCATCTTACTTTTTTCAAGAGATGTCCTGTCGTTGAATCTTTATGGGGTATAAATAAAGCAACATGTTTTCTCAGTGGCAATCTCTATTCTTTGGAACATTTTTTTTCCATTGGAGGAACAGATGGCAAAATTTAATCTTTTTTAAGCACTACATGAAGTTAGCTTGAGTGATTCAAGACAGAAAATAAGATATAGCAGGATCTGTCTTCCATCAGAAAGGAATAGTTGAAGGAGTCATAAAGGCATGGACTGCTCCTGGTTCTACCTAATGATAGGACTGAGTTAAGCTGTGGTTTATTGAAGAAAAATTGAAAAATAAGAATGACCATTCATTAGACAATGATGAAAATTACCATTGAATGAAAATTATTCTTAGCAATGTAATGTAATATTCAGTGTAGATTTGGCAAATGATCAGGATTTAATATCGCTTTGCTTTTTTGTGTTTTACAATATTGTCAGAATGACACAGCTCATAACTTCAGGTTAGCCCCAGTCCATTGTTTTTAGATTTCACTGATTAATTTTGTGTTCAGCTTCTCTGTGTGTGACAACTAATAGATTGTGACACCAGAAATTTAATTTATACCTAAATATCTTTTGCTCTGAATTTAATCAGTTCAGAATTACCCAGTCTCTTAATTATGACATCAGTGTCTCATACTCTGTTGTGCAACTTTTGTTAGGTGGTGACCATAATAAAACTTGATTTGTTGATTGACTGGTTGGTTTGAAAAACGACTATTATAAAATAATCCCCAACACTATTTGAATGAAAACTATTAATATTAAATATAAGAACATTCTTTCAGCATTCTATCAATGTTTTTAAGATCTTTGTTCTTTGGAGCATCAGAATAATTCAAACCATCTGCAGATTAAAATTGGAAACAATATTGTTCCACTCAAAATGTCCAGTACATACAGTATAGTTCAGATTTCCCAGTCTAGTATCTTAAAATACGTTGAATGATACATTCTCTTATTCCCTGGAACTGTGGCACAGATTTTTCTTAATTAAATGTACTCTGAAAGTGAAAACTAGATTATAAAATTATACTGGCTCAAAATGATGACATTTGTAATCAAAACTGGAAGTTACTACATCAGAAAAGGCAGATGAATTTTCCTCCCAGGCTTGAAACAATGTCCACTAAACTTTAATTCATGGACATTTACTTCCAAATTATCTGTGAGTTACTCAAAACAAATTTTAAAAACCCATCATTTGTATAGATCATCTTCCCTCACATGTACATTATTGATTGTTTTGGAAAGAAAGCATTAAAGCTTTATTATTATTGATCATCGCACTGTCAGCCAGATGTTCAGATTGAGTTTGGCATTTTGTCTACCTATTAAGTCCTTACCAAGGACCTGGGATATGCAGATCCAGATATTTGACGGAGTTAGAAATATCGTTGCAGGATGGACGCTTTCCCCAGAAAAGCCACCTTTTGCAATTGACTGATGGCAAATTTGTCAATGCCAATGGTGTTCAAGTGGTGCTCCAGTTGTTTTGGGATTGCACCCAAGGAGCCTATTACTATTGGTACTACCCTTGCTTGCCTTGGCTACAGTTGTTCTATTTCTATTTCTATTTGTAGGTCTTTGTATTTTGTTATCTTCTCCAGTTCTTTCTCGTCTATTCTGCTGTCTCCAGGCACTGCCATACCCACTATCCAGACTTTTTTGTCTTTCTTACCAACAATTGTTAAGTCTGGGGTGTTAGGGTGCCTGTTTGTTTGAATTCTAAAGTCCCAGAGTAATTTAACTTTTTTATTTTCTATGACTCTGTATTTTATATCTCACCAGTTCTTGCTTGCAGGCAAATTATATTTCTTGCAGATCTTCCAATGCACCATTGTTGTTACTGTGTCATACCACTGCTTGTAGTCAGTCTGTGCAATCTTCTTGCAGCAGCTTACCAGATGATCCACTGTTTCTTCAGTTTCTTTGCATAGACAGCATTTACTGTCTATTGCTGTCTTCTCAATTTTGACTTTATATGCATTTGTCCTTAAGGCTTGGTCTTATGCAGCCAGAATTAGTCCCTTGGTCTCTTTCTTCAACTTTCCTGCTCTTAGCCATTGCCAGGTCTAGTTATTATCTGTTTTCCCAGCTATTTTTTTTTAATGTTCTGGCCATGTAGTGCTTTGTCTTCCAATGCCTCCATTCTGTTCTTCATTTGGTCTTTCTTGTAGGCCAGTTTGTTCTCTCCAGTAGTCAGTAAGCCTTCCTGATACACTAATTTCAGTGCATCTTCATCACTGTCTTTCAGATAATCTTCAAAAGCCATTTTTTCTTCTTCAAACATTATGTTGTTGTTGTTGTTGTTGTTGTTGTTGTTGTTGTTATTATTATTATTATTATTATTATTATTATTATTATTATTATTATTATTATTATTATTATATCTTCAATTTGATTCACAGTCTGGGATTGGTTTCAAGTCTTATCCAAGGACCTAAGAGCTGCTAAGGTGCTGTCTGAGTATATAGGCAGTTTTGAATAAGGTGGCTTTTTGCAAAGTCAGAATATTCAGATTTAATAATTTCAAAATTTCCTTATAATCTAGGCAGCTCTTTGGTTTTTGCTCCAAGTGTTCCTATTACTATTGGTACAACCATTGATTTTTTTCTCCATAATTGCTCAACTTCAATTTGCAAATCACAATATTTCGGGGGGGGGGGTGTTGAGCTGTTTCTCTTTAATTTGTGCATCACCTGGTATTGCAATTATTATTATTACTGTTTGTAGTAGTAGTACTAATAGCAATATAAATGTAATCAAATGAAACTTTTATATAGTTTTCTCCAATATATATATTTGATATGAATGTTCCTCAAACGTATGTATTTTTGTGAGAGAGAAATCTGGAGCTGAGTACATACCATCATTTGTTCTGTGATAGCTTTCATTTGAGGAATACTGTATGTGTTATTTCATGTGAAAATAAATCTGTGATAGATTCCATTTACATTCTAGACACTGAAAAGGAAAGAGGATAGAGTGGAAGGGATTGGAGATAAGAAAATCTAAATGTCTTCTCTTTTGAGCGTTTAAGAAGTATTTGCAGTAATCACTAATACTCTTGAATCTTCTTGAACTTCTATACTGGATGTTTAGTTTTCTTCCCAGGATTGCTGCTGTTTGTCACTGTTCACTGTCTTGCTACATTTACAGTAGATGCAATCCCTGTCTCCTTTCCTTCCTTCCCAGATCTTTTTCTAACATCGTCTAGATTTTATTTCACATTGAATTGTGACATATTTCCAGTAAGTGGATGTGCTACAGCATGATTTCACTGTTGCTAGGTGATTGTCCAGGTTTTGCTAACATTGTTTTAAAATAATTGCATCTCCTTTCCTAACTTTGATGAGCCATGTAAACAATATTCTTGATTTTAATCAAAATTTTGACATAGATCAACTTTTGATCTTGCCAAACTGGGCCTAAATTCTTCCTTTCTTTGATGGAGTTTTACAAGGTTTGGAGAGGAGAGGAAAAGCAGGATTTGGCTTGCCCTGGCATTCAGCTCTCAGATCGTTTTTTAGTGCCAAGGGACAGCCCTGGGACATATGAAATGATTAATCAAGGAAAAGCTCTCACAGTAGGGATGGGCAATTTTGCCAATTTTGCCTGATTTCTCATCTATCACTCTCAAGTTTTGTTGGTTATTTTGTTTAGGAGTTCAAGATGACAAAGTATAATATTATTCTTGACCATATAATCCTGTTCTTTTCTAAACGTGCATTGACGAAGAATATGTGAGCACTTAATGCACACCCTTTTTGAAAGCAATGTTTACACAAGAAAATGCATTTAGAACTATTCTTGGTTCTAATAAATGCACCTCCTTTTGGGGGGGAGGTTGTTCCCTGTGTATGTACATTTGCAATATATAGGGCATAGTGTTTTGGAAGCATGGATGGAGATGTGATCAGGCATCCAGGTTTCTTCTGGAAACATTAAAGAAGTCTGAAATTATTATAGTCACATAATTCTGACAAATCCAATTTCATATTCATCTTCAGTCACAGATTTTTCTACCTTGATTTACTTAACATTCAGATTAGACTTTCATAGCTTTTGTAGAGAAGTTTTAGGGAAAGTCCACAGAGTGAGACTCTACTCTCTCTAAAGCAGCAGTTCTCAACCTTTGTGTGACGGCGACTCCCGTCACATGGATGCGCTGCGCATGCGCGGTGCCACCCCCACGTGCGGCGCACATACGCGGCGGCACCCCCATGCACGGCGCGCATGCGCGGCAGCGGCCCCATGCGCAGCACGCATGAGCGGCGTTGCCCCCTGAGGGGGGAAATGGCAGATCGCGTTGTTTGGCAACCCCCATAAAATGGTTGTTCGACCCCAAATGGGGTCGCAACCCATAGGTTGAGAACCGCTGCTCTAAAGGATTTTTTCTTGTTTTGTAATATACTTTCTTGGGTGTGTGCATTGTTGCATTGTTTTATGGCAGGGATGACAATCCTTTTATGTGGGCAGCCATATAAATTGAATGAATGAATTTTAAGGATGGAAATTTGGCTATTTTAAGTTTGATCACATTCACATTTTCAAAAAAAAATAACATTTCAAAAGATCCCTTGGCTTTATTTGAGACAATTATGAGAAGCAGTTCAAAAGCATCTTTCTGGAACACTTAATGGAAAAGATATTACTGGGGACCTTTAAAAAGTCTGTCAAAATGTTCAAAGAAGCATTTACTGTAGTTCAAGTTCATACCAGTCCAGAAACCTTGCAGTTTAACTATTGAGAAGCAAGTCAACAATTTTATATCGAGTCAAAATCCCTTCCTGAGTTTGATCTCTCTCTCTCTCTCTCTCTCTCTCTCTCTCTCTCTCTCTCTCTCTCTCTCTCTCTCTGTGTGTGTGTGTGTGTGTGTCCCTAATTCCATGGCAAACCGCTCCCCCTCCCCCAAACCCCAAAATTGTTCAAGGGAAACCCTTTTCTCTGATTTTCCATTTCTCATCTGCTACAGTTTCATGGCTCCCAATCCCAAGTATCCATCAGCCGTCTCTGGGCAGCTCATCCAATTATACCTTCTATTCTTAAAGTACACTCCCCAATTCTTTTCATGCTTTTATCCATCCTTTTGCTTAATCATACTCACTGCATCTCTTGCAATAATAAATTAGACAATGGGTTAGACCTAATGACCTATCTTTGGCAGAATGAGAACATCATTCTCATTTTCTGCAGTCAATTGACATCAAAGAAATTGTTGCAAGAATAGCTCAACCTATGACAGAATCATGATTCACCAGATCTTAAAAAAATATTTAGACAGTGGCTTGGATTATTCTGTTGTGGGATGAAATTGGAATAAACATTCATGATCAAACATTCAAGATCATTTTTGTATGTGGATTTTAACATATGTTCATTTTTAGAGTACATGCAGACATGTTGAACTGGTTTTGAAAATGATATAAATCTGAATTTGTTTGCCCTGGAAAAATATCTCTTCCAAAGAAGTGGTTTCAGCAGAGAACTAAGAAGAATTTTTGTTTGTTGAATTGATTCAACATTGTTGAACCAGGATATTGATATGTCAAAATCTATCTTCTCCTTTTATTGAGCACAAGCTTATGCTATGACCCACTTGATTATTATTATTATTATTAATAATAATAATGATGATGTTGGAAGGGACCTCGGAGGTCATCTAGTCCAAACTCCTGCTCGGGCAGGAAACCCTATACCATTTCGGACAAATGGCTGTCCAGTCTCTTTTTAAAAACTTCCAGTGGTGGAGCATTCACCACTTCTGGAGGCAGGTTGTTCCACTGCTTAATTGTTCTGTCAGGAAATTTCTCCTTAGTTCTAGGTTGCTTCTCTCCTTGATTAGTTTCCATCCCTTGCTTCTTAACCTGCCTTCAGGCGCCTTGGAAAATAGCTTGACTCCCTCTTCTTTGTGGCAGCCTCTGAGATATTGGAACACTGCTATCATATCCCCCCTCGTCCTTCTCTTCGTTAAACTAGACATACCCAATTCCAGCAGCCGTTCCTTATATGCTTTAGCCTCCAGTCCCCTAATCATCTTTGTTGCTCTTCTCTGTACTCTTTCTAGAGTCTCAACATTTTTTTTACATTGTGGTGACCAAAACTGGATGCAGTATTCCAAGTGTGGCCTTATCAAGGCATTGTAAAGTGATATTAATATTTCATGTGATCTTCATTCTATCCCTCTGTTAATGCAGCCCAGCACTGAGTTGGTTTTTTTGGCAGCTGCAGCACACTGCTGGCTCATATTTAAATGATTGTCCACTAGGACTCCGAGATCTCTCTCGCAGTTACTATTATTGAGCAAGGTCCCCCTATACTATATTTGTACATTTGTTTTTTCTTGCCTAAATGTAGAACCTTACTTTTTTCACAATTGAATTTCATTTTGTTAGATAGTGCCCAGTGTTCAAGTTGTCCAGATCCTGTCTTCTGGAGTGTTGGCTATTCCTGCCAGCTTGGTGTCATCTGCAAATTTGATGAGTTCCCCATCTATCCCCTCAACCAGATCGTTGATGAAGATGTTGAAGAGCATTGGGCCCAGAACAGAGCCCTGGGGCATCCCACTACACACTTCCCTTCATGTAAATGAGGTTCCATTGAGGACCACACGCTGAGTACGGCCAGTCAGCCAGCTATGGATCCATCTGGTAGTGATGCTGTCTAACCCACATTTTTCTATCTTATCAAGTAGTAGGTTGTGATCTATTTTGTCAAATGCCTTACTGAAGTCCAAGTAAATTATATCCACAGTATTCCTCTGGTCCACTAATTTTGTCACTTGGTCAAAGAATACAATAAGATTTGTCTGGCATGATCTGTTTTTGACAAACCCGTGTTGGCTTTTAGTAATGACTGTTTGATTGAAAGAATAAAAGCTGGATATTTTTAGATTCTTTAATTGCAGATTCTCCAGCAAAGGTAGTAATATAACTTAAAATACTCTTTTCAAAGATGAAACTTAAGTCCTATATAGGCTTCCTGCTCTTTTCAAGCTGGTATCTCTTTTTGCCTTCATAGCTGGCATACCAATCTATACACCAGCGGTCCCCAACCTGTTTGGCACCAGGGACTGGTTTCGTGGAAGACAATATTTCCACAGACCAGGGAGGAGGTAGGAGGACATTTAACCTAGACCCTGTGCATGTCAATTTCACTTGCCTGCCTCTCACCTCCATCTGTGAGACTCGGTTTCTAACAGACCATGGACTGGAATCGGTCTATGGCCCAGGGGTTGGGGACCACTGCTATATACCTAACACTAGCACAAATCTATACATGCATCTTCTAGAAGCTGTTTATTTCCATTCTGTCCTATCTCCAATTTCATTTCATGTAGCTCTAGCTGGACTCTTTAAATTTATCTCCTCCATATTTACTAGAAGTTCTATTGCATTTTTCCTCTATCAACTTTCCTTAGGTTTGATAGCAGACAGTTTCCTTTTGAAGTTCTTAATAAAAAAGAAAAATTGAGAGACATTTTCACACAGTGCTGTTCTTGCTTTCATTTGATTTTCAAGCAACAAAGAGCTGATATGATGATTTTGATTATTCACTTTTCAGTCTCCTAGTTTCGCAGGCTCCCAAAGGAAGGCAATAAAAACGATTCCTCTTGCTATTTATTTTTCAGTTCTTTTGCTATGGTCATGACTAAGGCAGAGTCCTATCTGTGAGAAATTGCTTTCTCCTGGGAAAAAAATCAGTTTCCCTGTCCACAAATTTGGTGGAGCATTTATGCCCAGCACCCTACTTCTTTCCCCAAATCCACTTGTTATTTTTTTTTCCTTTCAGTTCTATGTACCTGCCTCATGGCTTCACCCAGATAACTTTCTTACTGTTTTCTTTTCTCTCTCTTCCTATTAATTTCTATTTTGGAAGGCAATAAAAAGAAAAAAACACTAAACAAAAAAAAACAACCCTATCTTCGCCTATTGAAAAATTGTGTAGACAGTGAAAAAACAGGTCACAGAGATCAATCATTGTTGAAAGCTGTTGAACACATGAGCATGTGCAGGAGGTAGGTTTGGTGTCAAGTGAATAGAAGTCAACCACCATGTGGTTGATGCTGCCATCTTGACTTTTTTTTTTGACACCCCCAAGAATATCTCATTGGATGCAATAAGCACTTGAGAATTAAATCTATCATAAGGAAAGTGAGTTAGCAATGTTCTGTATCACCCTTGAATTAGCCAACCACTAATATAATAGTAGATTGATGGCATATATTTGCTGTTTATATAGCTCACGTGCTGTAGTAATTTTTTTTAAAAAAAATTGTAAAACTGACTGTGAATGTCAGAGCTAGTTATTATACAATGTGCTAAGTTATAATATGATTTGTTAGTTTTGGCTTAGCTTCTTATATAAATTGATAGTCAACACAACTAACTGACTAGCAAATACATAGATGATTCATTCGTAGTAGCTAAAGCATAACTGCTTGACCTTTGCAATTTTTAGGATTTGAGACATTCATACTGAATTCTCAGACTATGGAAAATATTTCCATTAATTTTGTACATATCCAGGTTATATCTTCTCACAGTCTTGCAACACATCCCCAGTCTAATTTACTGTAATATATCCTATTAATCTGTTTGTCTCATAGGGCAGTCAAAAGCTTTCTTTGAAGATTTATTGCTTGCTACCAGGTGATATCATCACTTGGTAGATAGATTGCATGAATTCATCATGCTTTGATGTTTAATTGATGTGTGCATCTTTTGCAGCACTTCTATGATTATTGCTTGCTTTTGCTAACTTTCTAATGGTCTACCTATCACTAAATATTCCTTTTACCTTTTAAAGAGTATCATCCAGTTTGTCCCTGTCCTTAAGAACATATTAAGCCTTCAAAGCTGAAGATTTTGACATCTGGAAATTTGTTTTCAATGAAAACAATCCATCACATGATCATTATGCCTGCTATAATATTCTTGATATGTGGCTACCCTGGAAAGTATTTAGAAATTGCAATTGGTGCAAAATGTGGCAGCCAGGCTGCCTACCATGCATGCATAAAAATTATATGATGTCTGTACTAAAACATATGCACTGGCTACTGATTGCCGGTTGGACACAGTTTAATAATTGGCATTCATTATTAAAGCGCTAAACCGCTTTGGGCCAGATTAGAGGTCTCTCTAACTATGAAACTGTCCTATTATTCAGATCAATAGGAAAGACCCATTTGGAGATCTCTACTGCTGCTGCTAGAAGGTGGGGAAGAGCATGCAAAAAAGATCTTTTGTGGAGAAATACAAAGATAGCCTTGAAGAAGATATTCAACAACTGTTACATTAGCACGATCTTAGTCCCGGAAGAGAGGAAAGAATAAGCAAGAAACTCAAAATTACTTTTCTTTATTCCTTTTGTATCAAAGAGAAGCAGAGAGAATGTCTGCCAGCCTTTCAAGATTCTGCTATTTAAAATAATGTTCTAATAGTTTTTGTGATCATTGTTTCTGACCTTAAATGGCTGATACCTATATCATTCTCAGATTTTCAGTATACACTCTGTAAGGTTTGTCTTCTGCCCCCCCAATGGTATGGAAGATGATAAAAACACATGCAAAGATAATAATGTTCATTTAAACACATTTTGTAATATCTTAAATTATTATATTATTGAAGTAAATATTGAAGATAAAATTTATTATTTAAGGATGTCTGTATTAATTTGAATTACATGCCTATTGTATGAAGAGTAACAATAGGAAAACAGAAGTGGCTTCTTTTTTCCCTTCATGTTGCTATTGTTCACCAATGGAAACATACATTTATATTTCCAATTACTCACTGGAGTGAGGATCTCATATTACTTGCAACTTTTGAATGAGTTGCTTACAGATATAGATTGTATGGACAATTACAATAGAATAAGGTAATTCTTATGCAAAAAACCTTGTGTGAAAAGCCATTATATCATATATTTGATGTTGCTTTCTTTTCTCTTTTTGCTATTTTATTTTTCTTTTCTATTGATTTATTAACTAAAACAAAATAATTTTAGAAGGCAACACTTTTACCACCTTTTGTAATTTTTTTTAATGACTGGTTTCGATTTTAGTTCTAATTATATCAATTTTGTTGTGTTTTATAGCTAATTTGTTATTGATGTGAGCTCCCTTGAATATTGGAATAAATATTTAAATAAAGAAGTAAAAGTGGGATGTAGATTCCACAAACAAATCAAGCCATCAAGCTTAATAAAGTGCATGAGATTGAAAATGCTAAGTGCTTAAAATATGCTAAGTGCTGAAATCAGGAACAAGTTGATTACTTCACCCTCATGCCAATCCTATCCTTGGTTATTGGTATGGTTGAATCTTGCTGGAGTTATTACTTTGGCTGGATTTTATCTTACTTGAGAGATAATACCTAAATAGTTAAAATAGCTATTATCATGCCTAAAATAGGCAGATTGAAACTATGATTGTCTTAAATCCTGTGGCTTTCCATAGAACTAGTCCTTTCAGTTCAATTTAGTGTATTGTGGTCATAAACCAGTAGTAGAACCAGCCTGAGTATAAGTGAAGCTAGAGGTGATTTTTCTCTCAGAAATCATGATTTACGCTTTTTGGATGATTTTTTTCACCCCACAGCCCTCTTTTATGCTTTCGCCCTGACTTCTCATATACCCCAAACTGTATAATTAGCCCTTGAACTATATTCCTGAACCCTCCCTAATGAAATCATGGAAACAATTTCAAAAAATTATTTAAAACAGTAGAATTATTTTAGAAATGTTCAAAGTTTCATGATGTAACAGCTTATGGAACATTTTAGGATGAGTTTCACACTCAGACATTCTAAAATGAAGGACTGGAAAAACATCTGATAGATTTAGGTAATTTTGCCTAAACTACAGTACTTCCATACAACCTCATTTTTACATAAGAATAATCTCTAACACTTGACAATGCAAATGCTGATAATACTATGCCTATATAGAGATGGAAAGTATCCAGACCAAGCATGATGTGATCTGAGTGGATTGCAGAGGTTAATACAGGCCCAAGGTATCTCATAGTCTGCAACATCATGACTTGATCCTGCCATCAACTATCCTTGGCCCATGCTTGGCAGGTGTGGCAAGAAGGTATATTATACTCCCCTCTTGGGTGTTTGCAATGGTATGTGAGAATGACCTTGGGGGACAGGAGGGAGAGCTGCAGACTAACCAGCATATAAAAGATGTCTCCTCCCATGGGAGAGGGGATGGCATGGAATTTTTGAAAAGGGACCTCTCATAGTTTTCCTGAGAATAAAGGGAAGGGAGCAATACTTTCAGTCTTGTTAATGTAAACTTATAATAAAAATAGAACTAGTATTCCTGTTTCTGCCTCTTGTCTGGAGTACCTTGCAGGAATAATAGTGCCTGCCATTGAATTCCTTTCTAGTTATGAGCTGATTCAGTAGATGAACATCGAACATTGTTTTATCCCTCCCCCCAGAAGTTATATGCACAAAAATGAACAGTTTAGTGTGTGTGCATAGGTCTGTATATGAATATAGAATGTTTTCTGCTCAAAATGCTCATCTCTAATAACATGGATTGTGTTGACCAGGAATGATGAGGATCATATTACAAAAACTGGATGAGATTGGGTTAAGAAAGCTGAGATTTTACATGGTACATGAAGAATCCATCCAGCTACACTCTCCCTCCCCAACTCACTCCTCAGACTGTGTACAATTGAAGAGTTTTAAAGATGTATAAAATCTGTGATATACCTATATGTTAGTGTATATGGTGGTGACTCTGTGAGAGCTGTATGCAATGAAATTTCATTTTAATGTATGCCGATTAGTGTACATTTAAAGTGACAATAAAGTTATTATTCTATTCTATTCTATTCTATTCTATTCTATTCTATTCTATTCTATTCTATTCTATTCTATTCTATTCTATTCTATTCTATTCTATTTCATTCCATTCCATTCCATTCCATTCCATTTGTGGAAATTTCAGCTGCTTTTTAAGTGCCCATCAGTGCTTGCTGTATTTAAAAGCCAGGTTTATTATTAGAAATAAGTCTTCATTTAGAATTTGCAAGACCCAAAAGAACTTTATTGGATAGTAGAAATCAAAGAAGAAAAGCAAAAGCAGGAACAAGTCAAATTGTTATATGATCTCCAGCCACCAAGTATATGTGCTTAAGGAACTACTGCTATGTGAAACATTAAATTTCCATCTCTTGGTGATAGTAACTACCCATTGAAATCTGTGAATTGAGTATTTGTGTATAACGTAGAGGGTGTTCTTCAAGGCTTCTTACCATCAACTGCTTTGTCTATAGCAAAATGAAGAAATAAAAATTTATTAGGCATAAATTATATGTTAATAAATCAATTGTACTTTAAGGAAAGAACATTGTATACTGGAGCATCTCTCAGAAGTTATTTTTGTTCTGAAGCATGTCGTGGAATTATCAGTGAACATGCAACTTTTCATGATACTTCTTAGCCTTTCTGTAAATAAGTCTACCTCTATGCCACTAAATGACTGCAAGATATCTGTCATTTATCTCTGGTTCTCACCAATTGCATGGATTCTTAATGGAACTTGTGCTTTTACTGCATTTTATTACTTTATTGTATTTATGATTATTGCTTTTCAACAGAAAAGAAAGAAATGGCATTGGAACTGGTCCCAGATGGGAATATGATTTAATTTATCTTGAAAATGCCTAGTTTCTAAAATAGGTTTTTTCAAACTTGGCAATTTTCAGATGTATGCCCACTGCCAAAATTGCCCAGACAGGGCTTGAAAATTCTGGGTGGGTATTAAAGTCTACAAGTTTTAAAGTTGGCAAGTTTGAAAAATATCTTTCTAAATCATCTCTTTTGGCAGTCATTCCCTTGAAAGTTGAAATGGTAGTAGCAGTATAGGAAATGATAAGTATCTTGATACCTTCTCAGAGTTAAACACCACAACTCCCATTGTCCTTTGACGGTAACCATTAGACTTAAACTGATAGAAAGTGAAATTCAAAATATATGGAGGACAACAGATTGCCCATTTATACTGTGATGCCATAGCCTCTGTCTACAGGATGTATATGATATTTTAGACATTATCAACTGTATCAGGCTGATATAGTTGATAATGAAAAAGAAGTGGGTGATGGCACATAAGAAATAAATGTGGATTAGGACTAAGTCAAGGGAGATGGAGATATTGACAAATAACAACTACTAGTTAGTCCAGTGTTTCCCAAACTTGACAATTTTAAGACATGTGGACTTCAACTCCCAGAATTCCACAGCCAGCAATGCTGGCTGTGGAATTCTGGGAGTTGAAGTCCACATGCCTTACAATTGTCAAGTTTGGGAAACACTGAGTTAGTCCAAGAAAGGTCCCCCATAAAACTGTCACATTCTAGTGAAAATTTAGACTAAAAGTATTTAGTACCAGGATTTTAAAGAGCAAGAGATGACAAGCTGTATATTTTGAAACATAATCTATCACTCCTGATTTTATTCTATCATGGCACTCAAAATTGTCTGAAGGAGAATTCACAAGTCATAGGCCAGATCTGAATTTGATTACCTTTAGCAAAATGGCTGTCCATTATGTACCGTCCAGCCCATATCTGATAAACTATATTAAAAATTGCTTTCCATAACTTTCCCTCCCTTAAAATAACAAAACCTTACCATACATTCCTGAGGCATTACCTGAAAAGCTGTATGGGAAAAAAGAAAAAGAAAGAATACTTACACTAAAAATCACAAAAGACAAATGAACAAACAAAAATAACCCAGCTGACTGGGACTATTTTTCAAAAGCAAATTGAAGAGAATATGTAATCTTTATCAATTTAAGTACTAAAGGTTTAAAAACAGCTTAAAGCACTATGCTTTAAAAAACAAACAAACAAATAAATAAACAAACAAATAAACCCTGTTCAGAATTAGCCTGACTGATAGGAAGCAAACACAAAGGGCTGTTAGGAGAATCAGAAGTATTCTTCACCCACAATTAATCTTGCCTCACTCTCATCTCCATTGACTGCAACCTGTAGGTTCAGCAACTTGACTAGCATTAAACCACCATTCCATGCATCCTTCCAAAGCAATGGTTCTCATAGCTTGCTGGAGAATTTTGAGAGCTGAAGTCCACACAGCTTAAAGTTGCCAAATCGAGAAACACTGTTATAAACTGACCATATCATGCTTCATCCTATATTAGGGAGAGTGCTTGGTCATTTTTTCCCCCACGCTTGGCAATGTTTGGTGGGAAGAGAAACAAAGCCAGGCTATCTACGGGTCCCTTTCTTTAATTTGTTTGCAATTTGTAATAAGGGCAGCACTATTTTCAAGCCTCATTATTTTGGCAAAATAAGGATTAATAATTCCTTTTGCATTACCAACAGTAAAATGTTTGCATTTAGAATCAACTTACTTAAAGTCCTGGCCATCCAAGAGCTGACGATAAGTCTCAATCTCTTGTTCCAGACGGGTTTTGATGTCCATCAACATCTTATAGTCATTGTTCTGTCTCTCCATGTCACTGCGAACCTCAACCAACTGGGCTTCTATGTTGCTGATCAGGCCTTGGATCTGGCACAGCCGGTTGCCATAGCGAGCTTCTGTGTCCGCTAAGGTGCCTTCCAGGGCAGTTTTCTGAGAAGGGGAAGGCATTGGTGAGAAGAAAAATTCAGTGCTTTCTGAAAAAAATCTGTGGCATCAGTTTGAAAGAAATGTCAAACATTGTTTTGAAAACTGGGGCAAGATAAGCTTAAGGAAAAGAAATTAGGTGTGAAGTGGTAATGGTTATATTTGTTAACTTGCACAGAGCAATAGAAGTCCAATAGATTAGAGGACTGCTGAAATATGATACAGTATTTTTCAAAAGCATTGGTTAGATTGATTTGAACATTTAATATTTACTAGCTGTTTCATACCTCACAATTACTAGCTGTTTTTTCATTTGTTTTATATGTTATTGATACTATGTTCTGGACCTTATGCAGTAAGGTTGCCTAACATTGATGAAAAAAAAAACCCTAAGAAGCTGTTTTATAAAGTGCACTTTTCTTTTTGTTCAATTCTGCAAACACTTTCTGAGCTGACACATATTTTCAGCCTTAATGCAGGTTTTTTTTTAAATTTATTGTATAGAATGTTGATTCCAGCTCCTGTCATTTATATATCGTATTTACAGACAGACTTATAGACAGTGGTGGGATTTAGCCGGTTCGCACCACTTCGGCAGAACTGATAGCTAATTATTTGTTGCCCAGACCCAAAATGGACTTCTGGAAGCGGCATCCACACAGAGAACTGGTTGTTCACATATTTGAATCCCTCCATTGGTTATAGATCTAATTTGTTGTGTTTTATTCAGTAGGCTATGCTTAAATAATAGCTTAATAGAGTGATGAATTAAATATTTGACTGATAATGTCTATTCAGATCTATTGGAGATGACAGAAATTGAACCTCTGAGTGTTTAGTTGACATCTCTTTGCACTCCATATGTGTGCGCACACATACACATATACACACATAGCTCAAGGGATCAAATTAAGTTACTTATTTCAAGATTCAGACATTGGACTTAATTCATTCCCACTGATCCACGTACCATACTAAGCTGGGATTGCAGCTCTATCTCCAAGCTCTGGAGAGTCCGTCTCAAGTCAGTGATTTCTGTCTTGCTGGTCTGAAGCTGTTCAGTGTTGACGGCAACCTCTTTATTCAGTTCTTCAGTCTATATATTTTTAAAGGGAAGATGACATTGGTAAGTCTGATTATGATTTGGACAGCCCAGTTGTCTCTTACTGAATTATTCTCTTGAAGGATCCCCCTATCCCATTTCATTCTCTGCCCATTTTTTCTGTCTCACCTTGCTCATAAACCAGGCCTCGGCATCCCTTCGATTCTTCTCAGCTAGCAGTTCATACTGGTCTCTCATGTCTGCCAGGATCTTGGTGAGGTCAATGCCTGGGGCAGAATCAATTTCAACACTCACTTGGCCACCCAGATGGCCAGATAGAGTACTCATTTCCTTTAAAATGAGAAAAAGTCCAAACATTAATTGAGGATCTATTTGCATAGCAGCACTAAACTGCATTTAACTTTCTCCACATTTATACTTTTTTGTTTCTTTTTTAATTTTTCATGACTCAATTAATGCCTAAAAAAGAGAAAAAGATGGAAAAGCTTAACACCTCCTCTCACTTTTTATACCTTTATAGCCATTTATGAGCAGCAACCCTAACAGTTAAATTCAAAAAGCATTAGGCTAAATAATCATCTTTGATTATCTCTGACCATCAGCTTTGAAAGCTGGGCTGAACTGGAATTGGAGTGCTATAACATTTAGAGGGCTGCAGTTTTCTCACATCACATTTCCAAAGTGGGTAGAAAGCATGAATCTGATAGCAAGGTCAGAACTAATTTCAAAGAAATATATCAACCACAGAACTGAACAGCTTTCTGACTGAGTTATTTAATTGTACAACCAAATTCATCCTGCAGAAGAAGTGATTTTTCCAGCTCTTTAATAGCTGAGAAATTGAATTTATCATATCCTAAAAGCCATTCTGTATATTTAAACCTGCAGAATGATTTGATTTTGAACAGTTGATTGAATCCTTTAAGGACCACTCAGTTGTTAGGCAAGATATAAGATGCTAGAAAGGTAGAGTTGTAGTGGTGCAGTGGTAAGAATACAGTACTGTAGGCTAATTCTGCTGACTGCCGACTGCCAACAGTTTGCCATTTTGAGTCTCGCCAGCTCAAGGTTGACTCAGCCTTCCATTCTTCTGAGGTTGGTAAAATGAGGACCCAGATTGCTGGGGCCAATATGCTGACTCTGTAAACTGCTTAGAGAGGGCTGTAAAGCACTGTGAAGCAGTATATAAGTCTAAGTGCTATTGCAATTGCTATTGACAGAGAAAACTAAGACTTTCTGCTGACTTTAGATTCAGTGTATCATGTTGTCTTATTGACTATGCTGAAGATTCAGCCCTTGTTGCAGTTAGCTTTTGTACATAGAATGGAGACTGCATAATGCTTTTTAATGATATCTTAAGAAGGCTGGTTGGTGTTCATAGAATTTAAATTTGTTACATACAACTTCAGTCCTGCTCTTTGTAAATGTTTTTATTTTAATCATAACAAAATGAGTTTCCAGCCCAAGGAACACTTGTCTCTTTCTTTACCTCTTCATGGTTCTTCTTGAGATAAGCCAGTTCTTCTTTTAAGTTTTCAATTTGCATCTCCAGGTCAGCTCTAGCTAAGGTCAGCTCATCCAATACTCGGCGTAGGCCATTAATATCAGCTTCCACACTCATGCGCAGGGCTTGCTCAGTCTCAAACCTAATTAAAGAAAGAAATACCTTACTTTTTTAAGGCATAGTCTAAAATGTAATGTAATAGTAGTAAAGTTGGAAGGGACCTTGGAGGAAGGGACCTTGGAGGTCAACCCCCTGCTCAGGCAGGAAATCCTACAACATTTCGGACAAATGGCTGTCCAGTCTCTTCTTAAAAACTTCCATGTCACTGATTCTGTTTAATTTTGTTGAGCCACTTCCTGATGTAGAAATGTTTACAATATTAGGCTGGATGATATAGAGAGGATAAAGATATCTGGATATAGAAGACTGACATTATGCTATTTATGTGACCACTTCTTTTGTAACAAGTAACAGCGCTAAGTAAGAGATCACTCATGAATAGATTCCTTCTCCTATTCCCTTCCATAATTTGCAAATGGAAAATATACATTTCCTCCATTTTCTGATCCATGAAAGATTTACTTACTTGGTTTTAAAGTCATCAGCAGCCAATCTAGCATTATCAATCTGCAGGACCATTTTGTTATTTTCAATTGTTGCTTCCAGGATCTGAAAGACAAGAAGTAACACAAGGTTGGAGTGAGTTGCTTTTAGTCATAGCATATCTTTTTTAAAAAACTACTTTGGCTTCCACACACACACACAGTTGATAGGATGTATATATGTGTCTTTAGATTTCTTGGAGTAAATTGTTTTCTTCTCTAAATTGATCCACTAGGCAACCATGTTGTATTTTCAGTTGTTTACCTAAAACAACATTGACCCAAAATAGATTTGATTGACTATTAAGTGTAATTCCTTTGGAATCAATGGGACTAAAATTCTTTAAATTCCTTTATTTGTAAGGATATATTTCATGACCAAATATGGCTGTTTTGCCATAATACAATCATGGGATATAGTTTACATTATCCATACTCTATATAATACTCTATCAGTATTATAAATCAAACAGGTGCTATTTACTAGTTTGATTGGACTATGCAGATAACAAATTGATTCACCTGAAAAATTCAGTGTACACTATCATCAGAGCATTGTAGACTGTATGTTGACATAAAGATATCACTTGCTCCTTGCAATGAGATGTTTATAAAAGCTACAACATAAATCCAGCATAACAAACATTAAAAGAAATAAAAGTGATAAAAAGAGCTTCTACTTTGAAATTACTAGCTACATCTTACAGAGACACGCCCATTTCATGTGGTTAACTTCAAGTAGCAGCAGATATAGGATTAAGAAAATCATCCGGCCAAAGATGTAGTGCTCCATCAGATATGGGTTTGTTTGTTTTTTTAAAAAAAATACATTTCTTGGATTTCCAATCCCGCCTTTTCCACAAAAGTCCAAGGTAGTTTACATGGGAATCTCCATTTTATTGCTTTTGCTGAGAGAGAGTGACTGACCCAGAGAGTGGTGAGACGTAGTCTGAATTCCCAGGAAGGAGGAATTGCACTCCAGGCGACAAAAAGGCAGAAAAACTTAGATCGGGAGAAAGACAGTTAAGAAGGCTCTTCCCTAGCAATTCTTAGAGCAGTGATGGCGATCCTTTTAGAGACTGAGTGCCCAAACTGCAACCCAAAACCCACTTATGCATCGTCGGGTGCTGGGTGGGTGTGGCCCATTGGGTGGATGTGGCCCATTGGGCAGGCGTGGTTGCGGTGGTAACAGCAGACTGGGTGGGACTAAAAAGTTCAATCAATCAATTCCAACTTTGCAAGATCTTTTTTTTCCTGCGAGACGTTGAAATTGACTGATTGATTGAGCCTTTTTTTTTTTTTTTTTTTTGCACATGGCAGTGGAGGCCTAAAGCGAAAAGGTTTTATAAAACCCAGCTGAAGGCCTAGGACTGGGGTGACAGCACACGTGCCCACAGAGAGGGCTCTGAATGCCGCCTCTGGCACCCGTGCCATAGGTTCGCCACCACTGTCTTAGAGTATATCTATAATGATAGAAATAGTTGTTTTAGTTTGGCAAGATTTCTGTCTATAAGTGGGAAACAATAAAAGAAATTGCTCAGAAATAACTAATAATAATGTCTTTCTTGGTTCTTGGGGCCTGACAATCACCTAGGAACTGAGTCTCTGGTCCTAGTTCAGCAACTTAGCTATTGTACCATAATCAATGTCAAACATTCACATTTGAGAATCTGTCCAACTTTACCAATCACAGATACATTTTGGCCTGGCTATCTGCACTTTACATGCTAACTTCCTTTGTGGCTCGGTTTCAACTTGTTTAAAGAACCAAATTCTTTAGAACTAACAGCCAACTTGGAAGTTGGTAATCATTAACTGCTAGGGTGCATTCATTTCTTCATAATAACTGTTTGTTTTTATTTTATTCTCTGTACTTTCAGGGTGTGTATGTGTTTCCTGTCCAAACAAACTGGGGGTTTAGTGATTCTGCTGTCACAAAATAAACTTTGATTACATGTGTATAGAAAAAAAGGGTTTACTTAGTTACTGGTTTCTTGTCTTCTTTTTCCTCTTTAACAAAGAAACAAAGCCAAAGTTTTGCTGTGGTAATTGAATTGTTGAAAGGGAGGTCTCTGCTCAGATTCCAATTCAAGATATATAGGAGGCTTTTAGGAATATTAAGACAATGAAGGAAGGGAGGAGCTTCAGAGATCTTTATCTTAAAGGGTTCCAAAGGAGAATGTTTGCACTCTGTCTCCAAGGAGGGGGGCTTTATACATCATTGCAGAAGAGAGAAAAAAATAATACAGAGCAAACAACCAAATTGAACAAATACAGACACACATCTAACAATAATTGGTATAATTTAAATAGACATAGGAAACATCTTGCTGAAATGGAGAAGGCTGAGATCAGATGCACTTCCTGCCAGGACATACTAAAGGAGAGTCAACAAAAATTAAGAGATCAACATGTGATCAAAAGAATCATCTTCAAATAAAGCATTGTCCTTGGACAATATTTCAAACAGGATACTTTCAAGATGAGGGCTTTTCTCAGCTCCTTCAAATACAATCCCCTGTAAAGCAAAACATGGTATTCCTATTTCCTGGAGAAAGCTAACTACAAGCAAGTTAACATATGTATGGGAGGGATGGGTGGAAAGGAAACTGCCTAAGATGTGGAAAGATGAAAATTTGGGGGGGTCAATCTATCGGACAAGTTGCTATTGAGAGATGTCATAAACTTAAAATTTGGTGTGGCCTTCAACTGATAGACGTGCACAATTTTGATATTAAAATGGAGCAGCATATGATATGGTCTGTGGCTGGAGACAAGTATAAGAAATAAACTAGGATCCATGGGCTCCAAATTGAAACACTTTTAAAATAGAGCTGGTGAAACTAATGGGACTGATATAAATTATGACTAATTTATATCCCATTGATTCAGTGCAATCCAATGTACACAAGATGACATGCAAATATCAACAGATTTGCTCAGGAATGCATTTCAGTCCATCCTCTCGGCACACAAGCATTACCGTATTTAAAGAGCACATAAAGATGATTTTATCTGCATAAATAGCGAGGAAGAGAAATTAATATGTTAATATGAACAGCTTAGCCTTAGAGAATGTAGCAGTCCAGCGTTTAGCTAACATACTGTAAGAGTCATGCTAATAGCCAAAAAGAGGTGCTAAATCAAGAATGAAGAGATACTTCAATTCTCAACAGCACATAGATCTAAATTTGGAAATATAAGATCTTGTAGCATGAGATATGTCTGCCTTAGGCATATTGTTTAATTAATTACTAAGCATTATTTGATTAATCAGTTGATCAAGCATTGCTCCGAATGACATCTTGATTGACACAGATACAGCTAAACTATTGTCTATGCTATAAAAATCTGATTTTGATTCCTGTCTAATATTACATTACCTTTAATCAGTTTCTTTAAAGTCAACTATGCCAGAATTATGCTGTGCACATACAGCATTCTTTGTCTACAACTTGGCAAAATGCATAGTAATTCTTAAATACAGGTAATCCTTGATCTCAAACTGTTTATTTAACCATGGTTCGAAGTTACAACAGCTTTGGAAAAAGTGCTTTATGTACTGTATTTGCACTTATGAGCATGATATCACCTCCATGGTCACATGACCATAATTCTGGTGCTTGGCAACCAGCTCACATTTACAAATACTTGCAGCATCTTGTGCTCATGTGAATTGCAATTGACAACCTTTTAAAAAAATGTTCATTAGGGAACCTAGTGCTTTACAACCACTCTAAACATTGACATAAAATCAAGTCTGGTCATGTGTGGACTTGACTCACACAGATTTGTGACTAAAATTCTAGTCCCAAGTCAAGGAATAACTGTATAATAAAAAAGAAGTAGAGGAATTTGAATGCTTCCTGGCTGATATTGATGCTTTGCAATGAACAGTGAGTAAAAGGTTTTTGCCAACTGTATGATTCAAGCTAAGGTGCTGTTACACTCTCTTCATAAATGGGAACAGTAATTGTTTAGGGATTTTTAAAAATAAATTGATCAGCTCTTTTCAGAGAGATACTGGAATTTGGGTTAGTCATATTGGTGCCCTCATGCCATACAAGACTTTCCTCTTTGTAATAATGCTTTTGTGTTTTTAAGCAAATGCAGAACAGCTAAATGTTCAGATGATTGCCTATTTCATCATGTTCACACTGCAAGCCAGAAAAAAGTGCAGGAGCTGAACCTAAGGAGAATCTGTGATTGTTCATTGCTGATCTCTAATTCCAAATCAGCATGGTCAATGGTGGGGTATGTTGGAAGTTGCAATTTAGTTTTCTCTGCAGGACCAGAGACCTTTGTCATTTTAGGAACTTCAGAAATATGAAAAAAATTTCAAACATAGAGCAGATTAAATTTACACTTTGTGCTAAGTCATGGTGCTCTGCCACATTTGGCAGAGTTGCACAACATATAAAGCCATAATCCATGATATACAAAGCAAAAATTACATAATATATTAATCCAATGATGAAGAAACCTTTTTATAGTAGAGCATGATCTGCAAATGCTTGTCACTGGCTGTCCAAAAACTATTATTGCTGGAATTCACATATCACAATTGAAAAACCTTTCACAAGATGCTGAAACATAAATACATCCCTCAGGATTCCAAATCTGAAGTCCTACCTTGTCCCGGAGGTCTTCAATGGTCTTGTAAAATGGGCTGTAATCTCGGCTTGCAGTCGGTCCTTGCTTCTGGTACCACTCTCGAATTTTAACCTCTAGTTCAGTATTTGCCTCCTCCAGGGCACGCACTTTGTCCAGGTAGTTTGCCAGGCGATCATTCAAATTCTGCATAGTTACCTTTTCATTTCCCGAAAGGAGGCTATCACTGACATTTAGGTTCCCACCAAAGACACCTCCAGCCCCACCAGCTCCACCAGCTCCACCAAAGCAACCACTCCCATAGCTAAAACTTCCACCACCATAGCCACTACCTAGGCCTCCTCCAAATCCAGAAGAAGCTAATCTAGCAGAAGAGACAGAGATGCCATAACCTCCAGAACCCCCATGGATGCTTGGGGTTCTGAAGGAGGAAGAACCACCAAAACCTCCTCCACCAATGTTGGAAGAGGATTGCCTAAAGCTGTAGGTATTCATGATGAAAGGATGTCTCAGACCAGCTCTTGGCAACCAAGTGACACACTTTATACTCTGGAGACAATGTAAGTAGTTCTCCCCTCTCCCTGTCTCTTTTATTCTGTACTGTTGTGGGAGTTGTCCATCTAATCTGCTGATATGTGAGCCCTTTGGAATGGACCAAATCCTTTGCCAGCATACAAATTCTTCTCATTGGTCAGTCAGAAAGAAATGGGCTGTTTCTTTTCCAAATATTTGCTTAAAAATATTTTCCTCCCCTCCCCTTGTGTGACAATGTGTCCCCCCTCCTTCTTTTTAGAACAAAAGTTGTGATTCACAGTAGGTGGCTTTCTGCTCATAAGCAAGACATTGATAAATGCTAGGTGATCATTTACTTAAGCCTCAGCTAAAACCTTGAGCACACATACCTGTCCTGACACACACTGATTCTTTTGTGAAAGGGGTGTGGGGGGGAGTGAAACAACTTGGAATCCAGCAGTTGAAGCAGGTAAGATATTCAGTGAAACTGAGACAAGGGTAGCTAAAGAGTTTTTGCCCCCACCTCACTCCCGAAACATTCATCTTCTTGTTAAAGGGCTGTGAATATATATCTAGAATATCTCAGTTGCTCCTAATTGCTATAAAAACAGATTTCTTTGAAAGAAGAAGGTAAAAAGCTGTCTCTAATCATATGTATAAATATCTGTGTAAATCCTTAATATCTTAAGAGTATTTTAGCTGAGGAGGGAAACTCTAGCATACAAGTACTTCTTTTCTGAATGGAAAACAGGAAATTCTTGAGGGTATTTCCTCACATGGATGAGCACTTTCATGCATAGCCAACCTTTATGATTTTTCCTGTGTCGCATCTTAATGACTGAATTCAAGCCAAAGATTGTGTATTGTTTGTTCTTACAGTATGCTGATGTAGAGAAAAAGTACGAATCTAGGGTGAAGCTGTTCAATACCTAACATCCATGTTGGTTTGGCATTTTACAAATGGGATTCTCCATACACCAAAAGCCCAAAGATGAGGAAGGTGTCTTATCACTGCAAACCTTGTAGCCAGTTGTGTTTTTAAAGATATATGATCCTATGATTTGAATGCAGTTTAAGTTATCTTCCAATACCCATATGTAAGAGAATGTACCTGATCTCCAATTTCTGTGAATGGCTGTGAATGATGGGGGTTGTAGTCTGACATTGTGGATGATCCTGCTTAGGGAGTCCTTGATTAGCAATTGTTTACAATTATGATGGTGATAAAAAATAACTTTGTGACAATCCTTGCATTTACAACCTTTACTGGTCTGGGACACAAAGGAAAGTTGAAGTAAGATAAGCCTAATCATGGTTTCACTTAGATACTATTTTGCTTGATGGCCAAGTTGTCAGTCCCTATTGTGGTCACTAAACAAGGATTATCTGTATAGGGAAGGTTGTGTCTTATAATAAAGGTTTTCCAGCATATGTATTGTTAGCCTACATTTTCCATAGCCTGGGGAAAAAAAACATGGGCATTGTCCTGCTTGCCTTGTACAAAAGAGAAAGTGGATAATCACTCCACTGCCAGAATACTTTAAAATATCTGGTGGAGAGAATTGGAATTTATTTCTAACAAGATATATACATGCAAGTATATATCCTAGAAACTATACATAGTTTTATCCTAGAAACTATACATGTCCTGCTCCCAAAACCTGTGATGACTCAGCAGCATCCCTTCTGAGTTCAATCTGCATTTCCCCATTAAGCTACTCAAAAGTGATTGATTTGAAGTGGTTTACAGTGAGGCTAATAACAATAATTCAGAACACTGATCTAACCTACTGTTTGTCAACCTGGGCAACTTTAAGCTGTCTGGACTTCTACTTCCAGAAATACCCAGCCATCCTGATGGGAGTTCTGGAAGTTGAAGTACACGCAACTTAAAGTTGTCAAGTTGCGAAACACTGATCTAACATAACTAAGGCAGCTCTAGCAGCAAATATTCTGTCTGTAAAAAGAAAAGTTCTCAAAACTTTCTTGGTAGCCTAGAGGTTAGGGGTGTGCTTTTTCTCAGGAGATATGCGTTCCAAAGGATGGGGACGGCCACTAAGAAGACATGTTGTCAAGGTACATGTTGTCCCTGCCTCCCACTGGATGAGATCTGCATGTGAAGGGTTTTGAAACAGAGCAATGTATTTAAATTAATAGTAACATAAAATATGAAATAGTTGTTCATTAATAAACTCAGAATAAATGGTTTCTCAGGATTGCAGTAATGAAAGGGCTAAATGTATATCATAACAGTTATGGACTATAGGCAATCCTTGACTTACGACTATAATTGGAACTAGAATTTCCATTGCCAAGCAAGAAATTGTTAAATGAGCCATGCCTGATTTTATGACTTTTTGCTACAGTTATTAAATGAATCACTGCAGTTATTAAGTTAATTATGCAGTTGTTAAGCAAATCCAGCTTTCTCCATCAAAATTTCTTGTTGGAAGCCAGCTGGGAAGGTTGCTTCTCAGGAAAGCAACAGGAAATGCAATCATTGTAAATGCATACCAGGTGCCAAGGGTCTGAATTTTGATCATGTGACTATGGGGAATACTAGAGTGGTCATAAGTGTGAGGACTGGTTGTAAGTCACTTTCTTAAGTGCTGCTGTAACTTCAAACAGTCGCTAAACAAATGGTTGTAACTTGAGGACTACCTATACTGTCAAAAGGCCTGTCTTTGGGGTATAAGCCTCAAGGGCCATCTGGTTTTTTATTGCTGGTTAGAGGCAGGAAAAATCTTCTGCACGAGCCTTTGGAGTTTTGTTTGAGATGTTTCTTATGGAAGCTAATGAAGGCTTATGGTATATTTGCAATATATGGTTTATTTAAACCTGTGTACACATGATTAAATGTTTGCAGGATTTTTTTCAAGTTTTTTACAGTTTATTAGATTACAGAGTAAAATACAAAATACAAAAGCAAATAGTAGGACAGAGTGGGGAGGGGAAAGGGAAAGAAGAGTGAGGGGAAGAAGAGAAAAAGAAAAAAAAAGACATTGACTTCCAACTTCCTCTGTTGCAGTAGAATGAAGTATTAACATCAAGCCTCAACTTTTTACTTTATATAATAGTATAAACTAGCCATTTATATAACAACAAATCAATCTAATCAGTAAAACCCCAAAATCAAAGTTTCACTGAAGTGGTCTCCATATAGAAACAAAAGTACCTATATTTGCAATACATGTTTATTTAAAGCTGTATATAGGATACACATGACTGAATGTTAGCAGTTTTAATATTTATATAATAATAATAATAAAGTTGGAAGGGATCTTGGAGGTCACCAAGTCCAACCCCCTGCTCAGGCAGGAAACCCTATACCATTTCGGACAAAACATACATTTCCCTTTATTTTCAATGGTTTCTCTTCTCCTCTCTTCTCCTCTCCTCTCTTCTCTTCTCTTCTCTTCCCCTTCTCTCTTCTCTCTTCTCTCTTCTCCTTTCCCTCTCCCCCTTTGATTTCCCTCCCCCTCCCCTACCCCACCCACTTCCCCTTCCCTCCTTCCTCCCTTCCACTCTCTTTTATAATATGTTTTATTAAAAGATTTGACATAATTAAAAGATAAAGAAAATATATAAAAAATAGCAAAAGTAAAAGATGAAGTGCTACAGATAAGAAAGAAAAAGAGAAAAAGTAAAAAAAGTTGAAAAGCAGCTTCCAATTTTCTTTACAGCAGTTACAAATTAGCTTCTATCATTTCTTCTCCCTTCAAAATTACATTATATAGATTCCTTCTCCCCTATTTAACCTTTTTTTAAATCAGCAAATCCAGAAATTAATAATTCATTTTTAAATAAGGATGGGCCATTCTTGTAGACCATGAGGACTTCAAAATTTCCATCAGTTCCATGCTGACCTCAGCATGATCTCGTTCTTAATTTGACCTGAGTCATATTTCATCATAAAACTCTTGCTTTATCATGGATTGAATCCACATACCTTAGGGCAAGGTGTAGCATAAAGCTTAACAGATTGACCAGGATAGACTTGCCCAGCAGGTTACACCAACTTTATTTTACTAGTAATCTATTTCTTGATCAAATAACAGAATCATTGGGTTGGAAATGTCTTCCAAAAGATCAGGTAGATAAAGCCAATATTTTACTACCCTAACGTAGGAAAGTGACTGGGAATTATATTCCTTCAGATTTGAAGAGCACAAGTTTAGAGCTCAGAAGTCTAAGGAAAGGGTAGAATACATAAGTCCTCAAAACTTCATACTTGCACTTTCTAAGTGAAATTGTACTGGATCAGACTGAAGATCTATTCAGTGTCCTATTTCTCACAAGGTCAACTTGATCATGTCCTTCATCCATGCAGTAATGTTGACAGGCTCTACATACAAGGAAGCATAAGTGGGCATGGAATGCTGCAATTACACCAGACAGTTAAGAAGAAAAAGGGCATTGAAAGAATATGTGAAGGACAGTGAAGAAGATGAACTGAACAAATACACTCTGAAGGTTTACTGAATTCCAGAGAGACTAGACTAGTCTACAAGACCAATGGAGAATAATGAAGAGACATGGCAAGACATGTGACTAATACACCAAATAATTATCAGGCAAAGCAGATATCAGCAAGACCTGGCTATAGTTTAAGAGCAGAAAACTTGAAGACAGATACAGAATTCTGGCTGCATAAGACCAAGCCTTAAGAAAAAATGCACACAAAGCCAGAATTGAGAAGACAGCAATGGATGGCAAATGCTGATTCTGCAAAGAAGCTGAAGAAATAGTTATCTGCTGCAAGAAGGATGCACAGACTGACTATAACAACAGCATGACCAAGTAGCAGCAATGGTGTATTGGAAGATCTGGCAAGAACTTGCTTACCTGCAAGCAAGAACTGATGGGATAACAAAATAGGCAAAATAATAGTAAATGAAGAAGCTGAAGTGCTCTGTGATTTTGAAATAGAATTGAAATAGAAAGCTGCTGTTACATAACACCCCATAATTACTAACTATGATAGTGGAAATTTTGATACCTAGAGACAGCAGAATAGAAGAGAAAAAACTGAAGCAAGTCATAAAATACAATAACCTGCAAATAAAAATAAAGTAACTGGCAAAAGAAAGCAAAGGTAGTCCCAATAGTAATCAGCACTTTGGGTGGAGTCCCAACACTTTTGGAGCATCCTTGGAATTGACAAAATAACCATCAGTCAATTGCAAAAGATAGTTTTGTATGGAACAGCATACATCTTATGACAATGATGATGATATGTTATCTGCTCAGTTGTATCTGACTCTTGGCGATGCTATGGGCCAGGTTTCTCCACATTTTCTGCACTATTTCTCTGACTGGTATCAGCTTTGACGGTGTCCAACCACTGTGTTCTTTGGCTACCTGGTTTCCTTTTACTGCTAATTCTTCAAAATATAATTGCTTTTTCCAATGAATTCCCCTGCATGACATGGCCAAAATAAATAATGCAGTTTTGTGATTTTCTTACAACAATATATTTAACATATTCAAATAACACCTGTTTAATACAGATCCTTAGAAAGGAACTGATTATTGGATAAAATTGCCAAATCCAGTCCAAACATCTGGCTGACTGTGCAACCAACCATATATGATAGAAATCTACAGAGGCAGAATTCTACAACGACCTCTGCATTCTCTGTAGAGAATCTCTGCAGAATTCTATTTTAAAGCATTACTAGTTATCAGCTCTTCTTCAGTTCATTGTTTGGGCATTTGAAATTTTATGGCATTGGAGGCACAAAATTGGTCAGACTATTTGGCACCAGGCAATTTAAATATGCTTTTCACATATTGTCTCATAGGTCTTAGGATGCTGGCATTTATTTCAGAGACATGTAAAATGTAATACAATAACAGAAAAGGCACATTGTTCTTCTCACAAGTTCGCTGCAAATATAATAGACTGACAATGTAATAGCTCAGGCTGTAATCCCCTATCAATTTACCTGTGAATGAACCCTCTGAACTTACTTCTGAGTAGGCAAGCATATAACTACATTGGGAGTGATGTTATATCAGAAGATCTGACAAAAAATAAATTCATCTTAACTTTTAAAAGTTAAGATGGCTCAATATTCTCCCTTCTCCTGCTTAACATGTACATGAAACCACTGGTTAAGTCATCTGAGATCTGGAATTCAGTATCATCAGTACACTGACCTTGATGCCTCAAATCGGTCTGCCCAAGTAAAACGGTTGATCTACTGACCCAGTTCTGGAGGCTGTTTGGAGATCAGGATGGGGTGGAACAGACTTTCATTCAAGGCTAACTGGCTCTGCTGATCAGTCTCCTAGGACAAGGGATATTTCCATCAATAGGCCTAGATGGGACTGCACTTCCCCATTTATCACTTGTGCACAACTAGGTGATCCTGCTGGGCTCATAGCTATTGCTCAAAGAGCAGGCAGCAGTAGTGGCCAGGAGAGCCTCTGCATAGGTTCATCTTGTGTGCCATCTGAACTCCTTCCTCAGTGTCCTTGAAAACCATCCAGAAGCTATAGTTGGTACAAAATGCAGCGACATGAACAGTAATGGGCACTTATTGATTTGTCGGTGTGTTATTGCAGTATGTGGGCTGCATTGGTTGCCACTTGTCTTCTAGGTGCAGTTTAAGATACTGTTTGATACCTATAAAGCTCTATATGGCTTAGAGCTTGGATGTCTGAGGGACCTCTATTTCCAATTGTTTCTGTCTGTCTGGTACGTTCCAACAGAGTGGATTCCTTCCAGATCCCTTCTATTAAGCATGGTCATCTTGTGGGGTTGAGGAACTGTGTCTCCTCTCTCATGTCCCCTCCCCTTCCCCAAGGTTCAGATGGGTTCTGAAAAGCTCTGAAGACCTGGCTTTGGTTTCAGGCTTGGGGTTAATGGGTTTATGGGGCCCCTGGTGTGGTTTATTATTATTAGGATTGCTTTGGACCAGACTTGTCATGTGCTTTATCCTTTCCAATGTTTTTACATTTTGTAAAATGTCTAGAGTCTACTTGAACGGGTGGCTATAATTAATATATATAAACAAATGAATAAATTAATGAAAAACAGTTTATTTAAAAGACAAGAATTGTGGCAGATTAGGCAGTGAAGAAATAATTACAGCATAGCATCTATGATTTCATTTAAAAGATGAATACACTTTCTTGCCAAAGTATGAATAACTGACTTCAGTTATAGAATG
Organism: Crotalus tigris; assembly: GCF_016545835.1. Classification (NCBI taxonomy): domain Eukaryota; kingdom Metazoa; phylum Chordata; class Lepidosauria; order Squamata; family Viperidae; genus Crotalus; species Crotalus tigris. The sequence goes on from NW_024097068.1 coordinate 983,162, forward strand.
CTGAAATAGATGCAATATGTAATATGTTCAAAGATGAGCAGACTTCAAGCTTGCAGACTGATACAAAAGATTATAGTTAAAATTACACAAATCTGAGTCTAGGAATTTGTTTTGCATAATAGAATTCAATTTAAAAAGCCACTTTTTCTAGTACCTGTCTTTATTTTAGCAGCATGATTTAGGCTGAAAGGTAAATTTTTCTAATAGTTGTTTAAGACATGGAAGCCTGAAAATTTTGCTGACAGTGCAAATTACTGTGAGTTAATCAGTAAATCCAGGTCTATTTTTTATTTATCTTCTATTTCAATGAAGACTTTCCTGCTTGCTGGGCCAGTTATAGCTTGTTCCTCTCTTTTCATTTCAGGAAAATAAGTTTCTAGGTGGATTTTGGGATTGTTCCATTTATGATAGGAACAGTCATGGACTGCTCCCATTATTATGAAAATAAATGACTGAAAATAAGACCCTGCAGCCCAATATTTTTGGGATAGAAAAGAAGATTCGAAAGTTGAATTAGTTGAGCTGAATTGTCTCAGGGCTGAACTGTGGGATCTTTAATGCTCTCTGAGCTTGGTTGTTTTCTTTCATTATCAAACAAAATAATATCATCAGTTCACTGATGGGAATGAAACATCTGCTAGAAACAACCAAGTTCAAAGAACACTAAAGATCCCAGTATTTTTTATTAGATAGCTCTTATTTTGTAAGAGCTATCTGTGCTCTTTCTTCTTCTATTTATAATTATCTTCACTTTCTTTTGGCCAACTGTATATAATTTTTCTTTTCCAAAGAAGCCCTGTGACATTTTCTCCTAATACATCTTTTCTCTCTCCCATTCAAGTCTCTACTTGTCTTATTTCCTTCAAATCTCTCTAGTATTTCTAAACTTACTCTATTTTGATAACTTATGAGCAACTGGAATGTCTTCTTGAAAACTTTGACAAATAGAAGACTTCCCTGAACCTTTTTTTATAAATAATTTTTATTAGTTTTCCATTTTTACACCAAAAAGGCTTAAGACCCAACATGGAGATAAGGTAATCAATTAAAACCAGTGGCATTATAAGTATACAGCTCACATAATATTCCTTAAAATTTCCTTCTCTATCAGGATATTATAATCAAATTAATACATTTCTAAGGCAAATTCATTCATTAATGTATCACTACATATAAATTCCATTAATCAATAAAAAATTTCAACAGCTCATTATCTATCCCATAAGATCCTGTATTATGCTTTATTGATTTTCAAATATTTAGACTTAAACTGACATATTATTTACTATTTGGGGGCCCCTAGTTTCTCTTATTTAAACATATTATTTGCCTAAACATGTTTGAGAAATTTTCACATTTCTCAATTATATTCTGTTCTTATTCAATAAGTCTCCAATTATTAATTTCATCTCTTCCATTATTTCAATCTTTTTCTCAATATATCACATCTAATATTAAAAACACCTAAAAAAATACAAGAAAAGAAAAGAAAAAATAACACAAAAGAAAAGAAACATAAGTAAGCCAAGAAGGAAGAACAAGGGAAAGAAAAAGAGGAAAGGAAAAAAAGTAGAAAAAAATAATCCATCATTCCAAACAACATATTCTTACTATAATTCAATATTAAGTTCTAAATCTTTTCATAATAACCTCCCTTTTGACAAAATCCAAATCCAAATCAATCCAAGTCTCTATAAAACCTTTACCACCCATAACGGTAATCTTAAAATTGATATTTATATCTTATTCTGGGTTTCTTTCTATTCCAATTAGGTTTCCATAATAAAGTCTCCAGTTCTGCAAATAGGTCTCCCATTGTCTCTTGCCATAATATGTATACCAAAAAAGAGTTTCCCATTGTCCATTTTAATAAACTAATGTAAGAGTTATAGCTATTCTCAATAGCTCATAACTGAACGTCATTTCCCATCCTTTTTAAAGTTGCATAAAGTTTAATTGCAGTCATTTTCTTAGTAGATTGTAAATAAAGTGATATATAGTCCTCTTTAGTCAAGTTTTTTTCTTCTTCAGTTGATTTTTTCTCTATCAGAAAGTCAGTTGGTGTCTGCAAATCAGCTTGTCCTTCTAGGGTAAGATCCTCCATTTCCTTGCTAAAAATCATTTGTTCATTAACATCAGGGATTTTTTCCAATATAAGTTGATAATCCGAATGTAGATTTGATTCTTCCATCTCAGTGGGCTGAAAGCAAAGTTGAGAACAAATCTCTTGGGCGTATACCCCCTCTGCTGTTTCTTGGCTTCCAGAGTCTTATTTATACCTTGTGCTTTAAGTTGTCATTGAAAAGAAATCTCTTTTGTGTAGGCAACTATTCGCTCAGAGTTTTCCAGAATTTTATCCAATATATATTTATAAGTAAGATCTAAGCAGGTTTCATCTATTTCTTTTTTTTATAATAATTTTTTATTTTTCCAAACTCTCCCCCATACATATACCGTGATATTTATCAGATGTTAACATACATTCTTTTTACATTCATATATAAGATACTATTGATAAAATGAAATAAATACATACACATGACTTTTGGTGTTGCTCACCCATTTCCCCTTTCACTGTATCCACATTCCTTCTTCTCTACCTTCTTTCTCCCTTTCTTCTCTTCCTTACTTCCCTCTTCTTCCTCTCCTCTTCTCTTTCCTTCACCACTTCTCCCCACTTCTCCTCTTCTCCTCCAACCTTCCTACTTCCTTCTCCCCTCCTTTACTCTTTTCTCTCTCCTCTCCTTTCTTCCCTCTCATCCCTCTTCAGATACAATTCAGGGGTAATGTCCGAGCAACTCCTCTCTTCAAATTTCCCTATCTGTATTATATACAATAAGATTAATTTTCTCTTACATTAATACTTCTATTTATCTAACCTTCTCGGTATATACTTCTATAAATATTTATACAACCTCCAGTTATTCAATACTGTGTCACCTGGGTCTCCCTCCTTATCTGCTCCTTCTTCTTCCATCTAAATAGATGTTAACTATCTTTTAACCATATTCTCTTTCCAGCCAATCATAAAAAGTTCCCCAGATTTCATAGTAGTCTAATTCTGTCTTATCTTTAATTGTCATTGTTAGTCCATTCATTTCTGCACATTCCAGTATTTTCCCAATCACCTCTTCCTCTGGGGGTGGGGGGTTAAGTGCTTTCCAATTTTGTGCAAACACAATCCTGGCTGCTGTGATTATATGAATAATTAAATATGTTTTTTCTTTATTGTATTTCTCGGGTAGAATACCCAACAGGAATATTTCTGGTCTTGGTTCTATACGTTGTTGTATCATCTTTTCTATCCATCTTCTAATTATATTCCAATAAGTTTTAGCTTCTACACACGTCCACCACATATGGTAAAAAGAACCTGGTATCTGATGACATTTCCAACATTTCATAGACCTGTCCTTAAACATCTTAGCTAATCTTTCTGGAGACATGTGCCATTTGGAAAACATTTTGTACATATTTTCTTTATACGCAGTCGCCATTGTCAATTTATAGTTTCTTTCCCATAGTTGCTGCCATCTATCTAATTCAATTGTGTATCCAAAATTTCTTGTCCGTTTTATCATTGTCTCTTTCACTTGTTCCTTCTCTAACTCCATATGTAGTAGATAACTGTACATTTTTTAAATCCATTTTTCTTCCATTCCTGTGAGTATTTCATTTAACTCTGTTGTCCCCAAATTAACACCATCTATTTTAACATCTTTTTTATATCTATATTGTATTTGCGTTCTCATGAACCAATCCATTTTTATTCCTTGTTCCTCTAATTGTTGTTTGGTTTTCAACTCCCCCATATCTGTTAGTAAGTCTTTATATCTTGTAATGTTTCCCATGTTAAACATATTGGGGTGTACTAGCACCTCCATAGCTGAGAGCCAATTTGGAATCTTCAAATAATGCTTTCTCTTTACTTTCTCCCAGACCACAAATAAAGAATTCCTTATATGATGTCTCTGGAAATAGCTATGTATTCTGTTTTTTTCCATACCATATAAAATCATGCCAACTGTAAATCATGTCCCTCTAATGTCAATAATCTTGTATTCCTCAGTAAGATCCATTCTCTCATCCATGATAATGCTGCAGCCTGATAGTACAATTCCCAATTAGGTAGACCAAACCCACCTCTCAATCTTGTATCTTGTAACATTTTTAGATTAACCCTTGCCTTTTTTCCCTGCTAAATATATTTCAAGATTATTTTATTAAGCCCCTCAAAATATTTCTTATCTAATCTAATTGGTATTGTTGAAAACAAAAACAATAATCATAGTAATATATTCATTTTGATTATCGCAATCCTTCCCATTAATGATAATTGTACATTTTTCCATTTATCCAAATCTACTTCAATTTGTCTTTTCAATTTATGATAATTATCCTCTTTAATTGTTGTGCATCTTGCTGTCAGGTGCATCCCTAAATATTTTACTTTCTTTACAATCTGTATATCTAATTTTCCCACCAGTTCTTTTTTGTTTTTTGTTTTTCAGAAATATTTTTCACTAACATTTTGGTTTTATCTTTATTAATTTTCAACCCAGCTACCTCATCATATTTTTCTATTTGTTCTATTAATACAGGTCCTGTCTCTAATGGTTCCTCCAAAATAAATACTAAATTGTCTGTGGATGCTTGTAGCTTATATTCTTCCCTCTTAATTTTCATCCCTTTTATGCCATTATTCTGTCTTATACATTATTTAATACCTCTAATGTCAGAACAAACAACAGTGGAGATAGGGGACAGCCCTGTCTTGTTCCTTTCATAATATTGATCTTCTCAGTCATATCTCCATTTATCATTACTTTAGCTGATTGCTTATTATAAATTGTTCTGATTACATTTATAAATTTCTCCCCACAATCCATAGTTTGTAATTGGCTTATCATGAATTGCCAGTTCACATTGTCAAATGCCTTCTGTGCATCCAGGAACACCAATGCCATCTGTTTCTCGGGGTGTGTTTCATAATATTCTAGTGTGTTCAATATAATTCGCATATTGTCTCTAATCTGTCTTTTGGGTAAAAAGCCATTTTGAGCAGATTGTATAAATTCATTTAAAAACTTTTTAAGTCTTTCTGCCATTATTGATGCAAATATTTTGTAGTCCACGTTCAGTAGGGAAATTGGCCTGTAGTTCTTTATTTCCTGTGTTTCCATTTCTTCCTTTGGTATGAGAGTAATAAGAGCTTCGGACCACGAATCTGGTATCTTAGCTTCAGAAAGAAGTTCATTATAAAGTTCCAACATTACATTACCTAGTACTTCCTGCAATGTCTTATATAGCTCTGCTGGTAGTCCATCTGGTCCTCGTGTTTTACCATTTTTTTTGTCTGTTGATTGCTTCTATTAATTCCATCATTGTTATTTCCCCTTCTAATAGCTTTTTAAATTTCTCCGGCATTTTAGGTATCTCTGTTTCTTCCAAAAAATGTTTTATCCTTTCATCTGAAACTGTTTGCTGCTTGTATGAGTTCTCATAATATTCCCAGATTATTTTTTTCTTTTCTTCATTTCGATGTTGTAAAATCCCCTCAGCATCTTCCAATTGTTTAATCCATCTCTTCTCTTTCTCCTTTTTAATTTTATATGTCAACCATCTCCCTTGTTTGCATGCTCAAAAAAGGTTTGCTTACCTGCCTTTATTTTCATTGCCACTTCTTCATTTTCTAGTAAGTTCATTTTATGTTTGTTCAGTTCCATTAAATTTTTAATCTTTTTGTTTTGTGTATCTTTCTGTAATTCTTTCTCAAGTGTCTTATATACTTCCTTCAGTTTTCCCTTATTTTGTCTTTTCTGTTTGTTCTTTTTCCCCAAATAAGTCATAGCAAGTCCTCTCATGTATGCTTTCGCCGTATCCCAAACATTTTGAAGTGAAGTATCTTCTTTTTTGTTTTCCTTAAAAAACAAAAGTACTTCTTTTTTCATATATTGCTGAAAATCTTTTTCATCCAATATAGTTTGGTTAATGTCCATCTTGTTCTCTTCTTTTGTCCTTTCCATATGATTGTAACTGGGTTGTGGTCCGCTCATGTGCTTGTTTCTATGGCTATATTTGTATATTTGTAAATAAATCTGTTGACATCCATGTTATATCAATTCTCGACCAGGACAGGTGTCTGTCAGAATAGAACGTATATTGCTTCTTTTCCGGATATTTCTCTCTCCAAGCATCAAGTATATTTAATTCAACTACCATATTATAGAAGGATTTAGGAAGTGTTCTTCTTACAGTCTCATTTTTTTTTGTATTATAACCCAACTCAGGCTTTACAATAGCATTAAAATCTCCAATCATACATATGCTTTCGTATTCCAGTTCTATTATTTTCTTATGTAATTTTAGATAAAAATTCTCTTGATTGTCATTTGGAGCATAAATCGCTACCAATGATGATTTTTTACAGTTTATAATTACTTTCACCATTAAGATTCATCCTTCTTCATCTGAATATATCAGTTTAGTTTATATTGCTTTCTGAATATATAATGCCACACCTCTTTTACTCTGGTCCGCAAGTGAGGTGTATAATTCTCCCAATTTTGGATATTCTAATAAATTTTTATGTTTCCTAATAAGAAATTCTTATAAACAAATTATGTCCATTTTTAGTTTCCCCAGTTTATTTAGTGTTCTTTTCCTTTTTATGGTCAAGTGTAATCCATTTATATCGAGATTATTTTTATCTCTTATTCCATGATTATTTATTTAAGGTTTTAGCTGATCTTGTCATTCTCATGTCTCTTTGCTCTTTTGCCTCTTTTGCCCTTACTCCTTCTACCAACGTTCTTTCCTCCTGTTCTTTGCTATACTCACCCCGTTGTTTCTCTATCTGATCTCCTTGATGTCTAATTCCTCTTTCCCTTCTCAGCCTTTCTTCTTGCTGTCCAAAGTAGTGATCATAAAAAAGCTCTCCTTTCTCTAATGTGTCTAGTCTGTGTCTCTGTTCTTGCCAGTTTACCATTACTCCTTCTGGTATTAACCATCTAAAATTTATCCCTTTTTCAATTAAGACTTTTGTCAAAAATTGATACTCCTTTCTCAAGTCTCCCACTCTTCTTGGAATCTGCTTTAATATCACTATCTCTCTTCCTTTATTATTTTATTGCGACATTTCTCAGTTTCTGTAATATATCTGCCCTTAATGCTTTTTTAGTAAACCTTATATGGACCTCTCTAGGAAGCTTATTTCTCGTTGCATATCTAGTATGTATTCTAAATATCTCATCTATATTGTTAATTATCTTTTCCTTGGTTTTCTTGGTTTCCTTCAGTGCTTCTGCTAATATTTCGGCCATCATGTCTGCTAAATTCTCTCCCTTTTCTTCTTCAACACTTTGAAATCTTAAGTAATAATCAGCTCTATCCATCTCTAGAGAGATAATCATTTTTTCCTGGTTCCTATCTGTTAATGTCAGTCGATTGTCCATCTCTTCTACTCTCTTATCCATTAATTCAATTTTCCCTTCCACTTGTTGCAGTCTTTGATTTCCTCCATTTCTATAATATTTGAAGTCATTGTCCTTTTGGGGGAAACCATATTTAAAAGAAATCAGTCAATATCCGCCTCCACCCAGCTGTATGGCTTCTTTATCTTTTTCCTTTATAATGGTTTGAAGGCCAAAGTTAAGCTCCAAAAGAAAGAAATAACAGTTGCAATGAGTAGTTTCACCAGAAGATGTCCCCAGAAGGGTAATCAAAGTGATTCAGTTATTCAATATTTCCAGACATCATAAGAATAGAAAAAACAGTATTCTCCAAATAATTAGCATATTAAATCTCTGTATCAAAATTTCTTGGGGCTCCCACATATCCAAAAATAAAATCAATCATTAAAAATATAAATTTAATTTCCTTTTATTCGAAGTTTCTCTTCCCCCATCAAAAACGCCGCTTTAACAAAATAGGGAAATGATTCCAAAAATAATCTTTTCACAGGAAAGAAAAAGAAGTAGAGGTAAAAAGAAATCTCACCGAATTTTCCATGGTGGATCTATTTGCTTAAATGATCTTATGGCTTACGGTTGGCGCAGCTAAATGATTGGCCATTTTACTGACCGATCTTTACTCCGTTGGCCCAAAGGAGTTAACTTGGACTGCAGAAGATGCCGCCACCCTTCTTCAGTCATATGAGGAGCCTCTTCAATGCTAGTCGCTCCTCCAGAGTGACTTTTCGACCCACTCGGGGGTCTACCGGCAGAGGAAACTCAGCCAGCGAAGAGATGACTCTATCCGATCGACTGCACTGCTGCGACCCAGAACCAGAAGCCTTCCCTGAACCTTCCTGATTATAGTCATTAATATGAATCCTTACATAATTCTCATGCAAACAAAATTGTATTATTTTCCTTCGCTAATAGCAATTTTAAACATTTGTAAGCATCAATATGGAAGTGATACAAGTTCATGAAATAGCTACAATTGCCATGTAACACAATTAAAGTTTCTATTTAAACAACATTCATCAATATGGGAAAGCTTGGAATAGAAGAGATACTTCTACTATTGTTTTATCTGAATGCTTGAAGAGTCTTGTTTACTGAGATAATTTTTCTACATTTCCTTCAAATTGTAAAGTAATAACCTGATTCAGATTTCATTCCATTCAATATAATTCTGGGATTGTAGAATTAATGGTCTGATTTCTAAGATGGACTTAATATATTAAAAACATTTTGAAAATCTGCAAAATTCAGAACAATTGTGCCCATTCCAGGACTGAGAGGCTTTGTTCATAGTCTCTCATGCCTTATTCACTTCCCAAGTGGATTATTGGAACATGCTTTACAGGGAGCAACTCTTAAAGCCACCTGGAAGTTAAAACTAGTTTGGAATGTGGTGGCACATGCACTACTGGGTATCTCTTGGTTTGCCCATGCCACATTGCTATTATTATGCAACCTGTATTGGCTCCCATTTCCGTCTGGATGAAATTCAAGGTGCTAGTTTTCATCTTTAAAGCCGTACGTTGCACCAGAACCAGATGATCCTGATTCTGGGGGTATGTGTCAATTGTACTGCAAGCCTCTTTCCTTAAATGTTGCCACCTAGTAGATACTTAGAAATGTGCCATTTCCATTGCAATCTTGCCCTATGGAATATCCTCCCCATCGAAGTCAGGGAAGACCTTGCCCTTTCAATCTTTCAGAGAGCACATAAAACCAGTGGTGGGATTCAGCCAGTTCACACACCACTTTGGCAGAATCGGTAGCTAATTTTTTGTTGCCCAGGCCCAGAATGGACTTCAGGAAGCAGCATCCACACAGAGAACCAGTTGTTCACATATTTGAATCCCACCACTGCATAAGACCTAGTTCATCCCCAGTCCCTGGGAAAGGGTGAATTCAGAGAAGAATGAGAACAAAAGGAATTATATCATGAATCTGTGGCTGCAGCACCAAGTTTTTCTATTTTTTTTTTGTTTTGCTTTTCTTGCTTTTTTTAAGTTGTACAGATTGCCTTTATACTTGGGTTGTAAGCAGCCCAGAATTTGGTTTTAAGATGGGCAATATACAAATGTTATAAATAAGTTACTGGGACCTCAGAGGAAAGCCTTCTCTCTAACTATCCCCTATCTTAGAAAGTCTTCAGAAGACTCCTACCTTTTTAGATTTCTGGAAGGTGATAAAGATCTTCCCCCAAGCAGTGAACAAAGATGGGGAGGAGTCAATGGATATAAAACTGATGGGGTTCTATGGGGAGCATGCTGTTCCATGCATGTATAATATGATTGACTTGTTATTTTTATTTATTTTGTTGTGAGCTGCTTAGGATTATTATATATAAGGTAGCTAGCCATAGGCATTTTATGAATGAACAAACAAGCAAATGAATGAATGAATGAATAGCTATTTTAATAAATGGTAGATTCCTTTCATTGGCATTTTAAACAAAGGCTGGATAGCCAGTTGTCAAGAGAATAATGATGATGATGATGATGATGATTATATTGGAAAGGACCTTGGAGGTCTTCTAGTCCAGGCAGAAAGCCTTATATAGGTAAATGGTTGTCCAATCTCTTTTAAAAACCTCCATTGTTGGAGCATTCACAATTTCTGGAGGCAAGTGGTTCCACTGATTAATTGTTCTAACTGTCAGGAAATTTCTCCTTAGTTCTAGGTTGCTTCTCTCTTTAATTAGTTTTCATCCATTGCTTCTTATCTTGCCTTCAGGTGCTTTGGAGAATAACTTGACTCCCTCTTCTTTGTGGCAACCCCTGAGATATTGGAAAACTGCTATCATGTCATCCCTAGGTTATAATATCAGGTTTCCTATATTGGCAGAGAGTTGGTCAAATTACTTTTGAGTTGGCTTCTAATTCTGTGATCCTCTGTGCATTTCAATAGAAGCACAATCATCATGCACAGAAAGGTCTTCTGGTTACTGGGCTTACACAAAGACATGAAGGAAAGCAAGACAACAACTTTGATACATGCATTCAAAGTGAAGACTGCATTGCTTTACAAATGGACTCTGCTTGGAACATAGTTGAAGTGAATCATCCCTTCCAGCTTTGCACATGCCCATGAAATGCCCCATTTGAAAGAAATGCAGTGATGTTCCTTGACAGTTGATATTGTTCTTACTTCTGCATACTGTCCTTTCCCATGACAAGCAAAACCTGCTTAACAAGTCATTCATTTGAAGTTTTTCAAGAAGGTGAAAAGTCTGCATTCCATTTTTCTTCTGGACAGCAATACATAAGGTACTGCTAAAAGTTGCCAAAACAGAAAAGAAGCTTCAGCTATCGGCTATAATTATAAAGATAATGACAGATACATTACAACGGCACTGCAAAAAGTGACTTATAACTTACAACAGTTGCAGCACCCCCATGGTCACCTGATCAAAATTCAGATGCCTGGCAACTGGCTCATATTTATGATGGTTGCAGTGGGCTGAGGTCATGTGATCCCCTTTTGTGACCTTCTGGTAGGAAAGTCAATGGAGAAGCCAGATTCACTTAACAACTGCATTAATAATTTAACAGCTTCAGTGATTCACTTAACAACTATGGTAAAAAAGGTTGTAAAATGGGGGAAATTTATTTAACAACTGTCTCACTTAGCAACAGAAATGTTGGGCTGAATTGTGGTCATAAATTGAGGATTACCTGTACTTGTTGCAAACATTTATTGATTCCAATAAATGGACTCTACCATTTTTATTTTACTTTTTTTCTATTCCTTTGTCATGAGTATGTACAAACTAAAAAATAACATTATGTAATGTGATAAGGTGTATGAATTTTAGTTCACATTACATAACTTTATCAAATTTTGAAACCAACCGTCTCCCTCACAGAGAGACTCTGAATGGTGTACTTCATAACTGAAGAGTATTATTTGGAAGCAATTTGGGTAAGCCTGTTTTACTCCTGTAAAGAACTAAAAAATAGTAGCCCTGTCTATTCACTCCTACAAATGGGCCCATTGTTCCTTTTAGTATGTGGCTTCTGGGTCCGTACTTGGAGCCGTCAGTTCTCTGAGCTCTGTCCAAACAAGATGACAACATCCTGCATTTCCTTCCAATATGTGCTCACACTCTGGGCTTTGATGGAATGGATGACAGTACTCTCTGAAACCCTCTCCCCCCCACCGGACTAAACAGACCAACCCTCTGTACATTAATACAGCTCCCCCCCCCAATTTTCCCAGCTTTCTATATACTACAGACACTCTTTCAAAAGAACACTAAACCCATTTATTGTAATTTTATTAAAAATTACATTTACAGTTATAAAAATACAAACTAAAGAAAATAAAGAAATAAAATAAGAATATTAAATAAAGGAATAGCAAGTGTAGACAATAGAAAATAAAGAAAAAAATAAGAATACAGTAATTAAAAAGAAAACAAATATATAAAGACACGACTCCCCCCTTCATCACAAGTATAAAAAAATTAGTATCTTTTCGCCTCTTCATAAAATCAAGATGATCTCTTTTTCTCAAATCTTATATCCCATGTCTTATCTAGAAATAAATCCGTAAACCTTGTTATTTCAGCTCTGATCAGCAAAAGTCCACTAAAGGTTACCAGAAATAACAACATATCTATTTTAACCTTGATCAGATAAATCAACTTTACATTGCTTCCTTTCACTTTCAACAATTGTGTTCTTTCAAATAATGTCCTAAAAGGTTTTTTTTATTTTTTTATTTTTTCCTTCTCACAAAATTCTTCAAATTTACAGAAAAAAAGCAGTCAAAAACAGGAAACATGAACAAATATAGAATTTCCTGCCTGAGCAGGGAGTTGGATGAGAAGACCTCAAAGGTCCCTTCCCTATTATTATTATGGATCATCGCACAGTCAGCCAGATGTTCAGACTGGATTTGGCATTTTGTCTACCTATTGAGTCCTTACCCAGGACTGGGATAGGCAGATGTGGATGTTTGATGGTATTACAGGTATTGTCGCAGGATGGAAGCAGTTCCTAGTAAGGCTGCCTTTTGCAATTGACTAATAGCGAATTTGTCAATGCCAATGGTGTTCAAATGGTGCTCCAGTTATTTTGGGATTGCACCCAAGGAGCCTATCACTATTGGTACTACCCTTGCTTGCTTTTGCCACAGTCTTTCTATTTCTAGTTGTAGGTCTTTGTATTTTGTTATCTTCTCCAGTTCTTTCTCGTCTATTCTGCTGTCTCCAGGCACTGTCACGTCCACTATCCAGAATTTTTTGTCTTTCTTATCGACAATTGTTAAGTCTGGGGTGTTATGCTGCAGGTGCTTGTCTGTTTGAATTCTGAAGTCCCAGAGCAGTTTACTTTTATCATTTTCTATGACTTTCTCTATTTTATGATCCCACCAATTTTTGCTTACAGGCAAATGATATTTTTTGCAGATCTTCCAATGCACCATTGTTGCTACTTTGTCATGCCGCTGCTTGTAGTCAGTCTGTGCAATCTTCTTGCAACAGCTTACCAGGTGGTCCACTGTTTCTTCAGCTTCTTTGCATAGGCGGCACTTACTGTCTGTTGCTGTCTTCTCAATTTTGACTTTATATGCATTTGTCCTTAAGGCTTGGTCTTTATTATTATTATTATTATTATTATTCATAATATTAACACTGGGAAAAGCTAAAAATAACTAAGATGCCTCAGCTATGGTCTGGGGATCCATGAAAACAATATTATAAATATATATCATATAAAAACAGTTACTGGGGCATATTCATACCATAGTTGGAAGGCTATAAGAGGATTTCCTAATTTATACACTGAGCAGGCATACAGGTCAGTTTGTAACAAGCTTTATTATATGAAGGTATATTTCTATGTTAATTATGATTATTTCTAATTGTACATCTTTATAACTATATAGAAAGTAGTTCTTTATCTCTCTTTTTAAACTACCTTTTAATTATGTGTGTGGATAATGAATAAGAAGTCACTCTAAAGAAGCAGTGAATGGTTTAAGATTAATTTCTGGAATCCATGCTTACACTTCAGAACTGATTTTTAATATTTGATTTGTGCTGATTTTATTGTGTCAATGTGCCTACAGTAAAAATGACAATAAAAGGTTATCTATCTATCTGATCAAAGAAGCAATGGACCATTCCACTTGATTGAAACTGATACCATAGGTTGAATTGAAAGAACCCCTCTGTGGGATTCTACAAATTTTTCTTTCAGGCTGCTGATTTTGAAGAGGAGAACTATGTTTTGAAACCAGCTGTAGCAATCAGGAAATCTTGATCTCATATCTGCCTGCCTGCCTGCCTGCCTCTCTCTCTCCCTCTCTCTCTCTCTCTCTCTCTCTCTCTCTCTCTCTCTCTCTCTCTCTCTCTCTCTCTCCCTCCCTCCCTCCCTCCCTCCCCCTCCCTCCCTCCCTCTCCCTCCCTACCTACCTACCTACCTATCTATCTAATTTCACTGTTGCCTTTGGAAGTTCCATGCCTTCCAAACTAGTGGGACCACAACTTTCAAAAATTTTGGTCAGCACTACTCTTCTTGAAGGCTCCAATTGTGTAAATTTGGCATAACAAATATTATTTAATCCTGATCAACATATTTGCAAGGGTCCACTTCCTTCGTTTCCCACTCTTTCTCCACCACCATCAATATTACTACCTGTGATATTATCTTTAGAAAAGCAATCTTATTAGGCTTGCTAGGTTGTCAAATGGAAAATGGTATGTTCTCTGATCATACCATTCACCATTTCTACTTAACTGACTAGACTGCGCAAGAAAAGAAGCTGCTTCAAGGTGCTTGCCATCCAAATCAAGATTTGGGCAACGTCTCTGCAAGAAAACCTCCCTTAGGGTTTCTGAGATGTATATCCTATAATTAATCTGGCACTTGCAAATCCCTGGGGGGTTAGCTTCCTCCTGATACTCAGGCAGAAGTGCCAATAATAGTAATAAAAAAAGGCAGGAATGTAAGGAGAATTCAAGAGACAGGTCCCAACATATAAAGCACACAGCCTGGGAAAAATTAAGCTTTGCTTTGTGCAAAAGTATGAGTAGTAAATTGAGCATATGCATATGTGTCTATGTGTAGAGTAATCTTAATAGGATTAGGCCAGTAATCCTCAATCTTTTCAGACTCTGGACACACCTTTAACCACATCCTGCAATATCAAACCTGCTGTTGATTTTTTAAATCTCATTTCCATGGTGCTCTTTTTAAAATAGAAAAAAATGGCCACAGAAATGCTGCTGATGCAACAAACTTAGGTCAGAGCATCTTTTGGTTGTGATCCATAATGATCCTTCAGTTCCACCAAGCTCATCCATATGCTTTCTACACCGAGTATAAGTTGTGAGGATCTCATGAAAACATCATGATGTACATGAACTTTCCCTTCATTTCCTACAGATTCTTACATTTTCAAATGGATTGGAATGACTCACAGAATGTCATATTCAGAATTAGGGATTCCTACTAAGGAATTAACTTTGCAAATCAAGCAAATAAAGAACCAAACCCTCTTTCTGCACTAATATACAATCAGACCTTTATTATATAATTATAATATTCTTCCTTCATATGAAATATCAAAATATCTCTTTAAACCAGGGAGTCTTATTTAACAGAATAACAGAGTTGGAAGAGACCTTGGAGGTCATCTAGTCCAACCCCCTGCTCAAGCAGGAAACCCTATACCATTTCAGACAAATGGCTGTTCAGCCTCTTTTTAAAAACTTCCAGTGTTGGACCATTCACAGCTTCTGGAGGCAGGTTGTTCCACTAATTAATTGTTCTAACTGCCAGCAAATTTCTCCTTAGTTCTAGGTTGTTTCTCTCTTTGGTTAGTTTTCATCTATTGCTTCTTGTCCTGCCCTCAGGTATTTTGGAGAATAGCTTGACTCCCTTTTCTTTGTAGCAACCCCTGAAATATTGGATCACTGCTATCATGCCACTCCTTGTCCTTCTCTTCATTAAATTAGACATATCCAATTCCAGCAACCATTCCCTATACATTTTAGCCTTCAGTCCCTTAATCATCTCTGTTGCTCTTCTCTGCACTCTTTCTAGAGTCTCAACATCTTTTTTACCCATTTCCAGGTAGGAAAGATATTATAAAAGTCCCTGGTAAAAATGTGAGTGTAGAATAATAATAGTCTCTCCAAAAATTGTTCTGTATTAATCTATTTTTTTTCTTGCATACAGTATAATATAATGTAACTATTTCCTTTAGATTTTTTATCCTGTCTTTATTATTTTTATAAATAATTCAAGGTGGGGAACATACTTAATATTCCTTTCTCTTCTTACTTTGCCCACAACAACAACCCTGTATGAAGTGGGTTGGGCTAAGAGAGAGTGACTGGACCAAGGTCATCCAGTTGGCTTCCATGTCTAAGGTGAGAGATTATAGCCAACAAATTATAACTTTTGTTACATTTCTGGATTTAATTTAATTTTCTTTTGAAAAAATACATTTAATAAATTTCTTAAATACAAGTAGCCAGCCATTTTTTAAAAAAAACAAAACACACACATTTTTTCTTAAAATTTGAGAGGGATCTCAGAGTCCTAGTGGACAATCACTTAAATATGAGCCAGCAGTGTGCTGCAGCTGTGAAAAAAGCCAACACAGTGCTGGGCTGCATTAACAAAGAGATAGAATCAAGATCACGTGTTAATAGCAGTTTACAATGCCTTGGTAAGGCCACACTTGGAATACTGCATCCAGTTTTGGTCACCACGATGTAAAAAAGATGTTGAGACTCTAGAAAGAGTGCAGAGAAGAGCAACAAAGATGATTAGGGGACTGGAGGCTAAAACATATAAGGAACGGTTGCTGGAACTGGGTATGTCTAGTTTAACGGAGAGAAGGCCGAGGGGGACATGATAGCAGTGTTCCAATATCTCAGGGGCTGCCACAAAGAAGAGGGAGTCAAGCTATTTTTCAAAGCACCTGAAGGCAGGACAAGAAGCAATGGATGGAAACTAATCAAGGAGAGAAGCAACCTAGACCTAAGGAGAAACTTCCTGACAGGTAGAACAATTAATCAGTGGAACAACCTGCCTCCAGAAGCGGTGAATGCTCCAACACTGGAAGTTTTTAAGAAGAGACTGGACAGCCATTTGTCTGAAATGGTATAGGGTTTCCTGCCTGAGCAGGAGGTTGGACTAGATGACCTCCAAGGTCCCTTCCAACTTTATTATTATTATTTCTCAACTAATCTTTTAGAAAAATACACTTTAAAGTGATATTTTGATCTAGTCTGTGAACTAAGAATATTATAATCTATCTTTTATACTAACCTTTCTATTTCTGCATATTTACCTCTTCATCATCAAATCTCTGACTTAAATATTTATTCATTTAATTAATTTAATTGATTTACATAGCTACTCAACTCATATACAGTATAGGTACTTGGGATGGCTTACATGTAGTTAAAAACATAAAAAAATAGAGATCCCATCACCCAAAACTGCCACAATATCCCATAATCCATGATAAAACATGCCAAACTGCAGTTGAGGATAGGCTGATCCAATGCTTTGGTCCAAGAGGGAAAAATGTTCTCAAGAAGTTACTGAAAGCCATGGGATTGGGATCAATTGAATCTTAAATATAAGATGGAAAAGTTTGTGCAGTGATATATCACACAGAGTAACACCCAGATATGTTGACAGGAAAAGATGGAAAGATGCAATCTGCCTTTATCAGTAAAGGAATCAGACATTGCCAAAGGGAAGAAGAGAAATAATGAAGGTGTGGTGGTAGCTTTATTGCTTAAAGTAAATAAAGTCTTTTCCTTGTAGGCATCAGTGGAAAAATATGGAATTGGGCTTTGTAAGGCAGAAAAGGATGAGGATCTCCTTTTGATATCATTGGTTTGATATGCATGGCAGTGGTCACACATACAGCTGCAGCTGCCTCTATCTAGTATTTAATAGAATGAAGCAGGTGTAGATATAGGTCTTGCATGCAGGATCTTATTGTGTATAAGCCAAGAGGCCTGGGTTCATGCTATAACGCTGATTTATTTGCTGGTTGATTTTATCATACCAGGTAACTATACATGTTAATGCCATTCCTTGTTTTTCATTCGTTTTGGCTACATCTACATGGATATCTTGTGATACTACTAATTAAAAGATATCTTACAACCATGCATTTTATGAAGAGAAGGATGAGGGGTGACATGATAGCAGTGTTCTAATATCTCAGGGGTTGCTACAAAGAAGAGGGAGTCAAGCTACCAAAGAGAGAAGCAACCTAGAACTAAGGAGAAATTTCCTGACAGTTAGAACAATTAATCAGTGGAACAAGTTGCTTCCAGAAGATGTGAATGCTCCACAACTGGAAGTCTTTAAGAAGAGATTGGACAGCCATTTGTCTTAAATGGTATAGGGTTTCCTGCCTGAGCAGGGTGTTGGAGTAGATGACCTCCAAGGTCTCTTCCAACTTTTTATTATTATTATTATTATTATTATTATTATTATTATTATTATTATTATTATTATTGATCATTGCACAGTCAGCCAGATGTTCAGACTGGATTTGGCATTTTTGTCTACCTATTGAGTCCTTACCAAGGACCTGGGTTAGGCAGATATGGATGTTTGATGGTATTACAGATATCGTCGCAGGATGGAAGCAGTTCCTAGTAAGGTTGCCTTTTGCAATTGAGTAATGATGAATTTGTCAATGCCAATGGTGTTCAAGTGGTGCTCCAGTTGTTTTGGGATTGCACCCAAGGCACCTATTATTATTGGTACTACCCTTGCTTGCCTTTGCCACAGTCTTTCTATTTCTATTTGTAGGTCTTTGTATTTTGTTATCTTCTCCAGTTCTTTCTCTTCTATCCTGCTGTCTCCAGGCACTGCCACATCCATTATCCAGACTTTTTGTCTTTCTTATTGACAGTTTCTAAGTCTGGGGTGTTATGTTGCAGGTGCTTATCTGTTTGAATTCTGAAGTCCCAGAGCAGTTTAACTTTATCATTTTCTATGACTTTCTCTGTTTTATGATCCCACTAGTTCTTGCTTCAGGCAAATGATATTTCTTGCAGATCTTCCAATGCACCATAGTTGCTACTTTCCATTAGCAGATTGATGTTTCTGGTAAGAAAAAAGATGGAGGACATAGCAGAAAAACATACAAGGATCAGAAAGAAGACACAATGATTCCTGGAAAATTCCATGGAGGAGGCAGGACAATTATACAATCAAACCAATGCCTCGAAGCATTCTTGGGGAAACATTTGTTTCTATCTCACCATTTATGCTCACCTGTTGAAAAAACTTTCCCTAGGATATGTTTTCTAAATATAACCTTTTTTTAAAAAAAATCACTAAATTTGCTCCCTATATTTTTGTTTTGTTTTTTCAATTTTCCATACCTTCAAGGGACAATTTTCCCACAATCCACTGCAAAAGAGCTTAGCCTGCTGCACATTTTGGTTCTGGCCCTTCACTATGCCCCCAGCTTATTCTCTTTTCATACCAGATCCTTCTTTTATGATGACTCAGATAATCCAATACTTGAACAATACCAGAAAAAAAAATCCCCAAAGGGATATGCTGAGACTAGTGATTTTAATTACATGCCAAATTATGAAAGCAAAGGAACTCTTCTGTCCCACATGTCAAGTTCAAACAAGCATTCTTCAGGAGAAGCCAGCTGCCAAGTAAATGTCAAACCTGTCTCCTGCTATATGGAATCTTATAATATGTTTGCATATTGCTGGTGGCAGATACGGATAAGTTCTGTCACAGCCAAGTTTAGCAATCAGGCAGCTGGCCCATTTGGAAATAAACTATGGGATTTCTCATCATTTTAGGGGCTTCTCTCATCATCATCTCATAATCTTTTGTTAAGACACTTTGACAATTGCAAAATAAAAACCAACTCCTCCCTTTCTTTTCTAACTGACCAGGACGTGAAAGATGCCTTTTGCTTCAATGTTAGGTGTATACTAGAAGTTTTACGAAAACCATTGGCTTGTATGATTATTATTTTTTTTCAGACTGAGCAATTGCTGGGTTTGAACATCCTTCCTCTTTTTTTTTCTTTATCCTCTTGCAAAGTGAAGCACCCATGGTAGAAACACTTCTACAATATTATCAGAGCATGATCTACCAGGGCAAATCTGAAAACTGAGAAGAAAGAAGTTTACTCCCCATTTGCCTCAGAGTAAATAAATCAGACCCAGAGTTTCTTGGGAACGGTGGTGGAGATGAAGGACATCAGATTTTATCATATGATCTACAGTTCAAAAAACTTCAAAAGTTCTTGTCACTATGGCTTGTTGTTTTGTAGCTTTTTTTTTTTTTTTTTTGCTCCTATCAGCTACTATTCCTATTTAGAAAACTATTATCACAGCCTAGTATTTGGAGGTGGAGGAATGAAATTGAAGTGGCTAGAAGTGTAATGTAAAGCAGGTAATGCCATTCAAATGTGTGGGAGCAGTTATGGGAGAGGAATGATTTTTTTAAATGTAGTTTTACATTACCTTGTTAATGTTTTCCTACCATTGGAATAGTGGGGAACTATATCATCACTTTCAAAGAGAGTTGGGGAGAAGTCACAAAAATAGGTTTGGGGACTCCAAGTGGCTCTGGGAATACTGATCACAACTTATAAAACTTTCTTTCAAGATGTCGGTTTTTTTCTGATCGTAGTTTGTATGAAGCCTGATTAAAGCTAGAGTTACTCAACAATTATATGGGTGGCATATATCTTAATAAATAAACAAATAAACAAACAAACAACAATGTTTATTCAGATTTTCAGATTTCAAACTTCCATGAAGGTATCTCATGGTATCTTGAAGGTTTTCAATAATTTTATTTTAAATTCAATATTTTATCTTAAACTTCTGAAGAAATTCTCTAGTTTTAATAGTAGATAGCTTGCCTGCATCTTGTTCTTTGGCAAGATTAGTCATCTATCTGAAACTGCTCTTTAATTGTCCAGTCCAAATGAACAGTGAAGCTAGGAACTGTGGAAGTCTAACAATGTAGTAGGTGCTGATATGGGTTGAGTTGGATTTGTTTTAGATTTATTGCAATGGTCAGGCAGGATGCTTTATCATATTCCACTAATCATTAAAATGTTGGGCAGAGACATTCTCTTTTTGTTTACCAGTTCTGATTCAATTTAATAAAAGAGAACATGTCTTAGAAATTATCTTAAAGTGTTGTTGTATCAAAATCCCCTTAGTGTTATGACCTGAGTTGCCATTGATGTAAATTATCAATTTGGGCCAAGGAGAGCATATAAGTGCTCTCCCATTTACTGGGTAATCTTTCCTCCAGCTCCCCACAATTCCCCTGACTTCCCACATTTTAATCAGATTCAAAAAGAAGAGTTATTTATTTTATTAATTTATTAATTTTATATGCCACCTATCTCACTGTCCCTGACAGTCCATGATATTGTCACTGACTTAAGAAAACAACTCCTCTTCCTGTTGTTGTTTTTTCCAGTAGCAGTGATACTGGAGGACTTCTGCTCTTAAAAAAAAAAAAAATGCAGAATTTATCTTTCACTGAAAAACCTCGGAGAAATCAAATATTTGATTTCTTTACTCCACTACAAATCAAAGAAGGCTCCTTTCAGTGTCTCCATCCAGAATTTGAAACTCACTCTTACTGTCTTTATCTACCTTGCAAAAATCTAGGAAAAGCATTAAACTTCTAATTTTTCTGGAAGCTATGATTTAATGTCATGTTTTAACCTCCGCTGTTCTTAACTTTTGTACTTTGATTATGATAATGTGATGTTTGAACTGAATGTTCATCGCCTTCAAAGACTATCGGGCAAATGAATGAATAAAGGAATAGGCTGCAGTGGAATTTTGTCTCTGATAACTGGTAATTTCATTTTTCTGGCAATGCCTCCCTCTCTCACCAAAGCAAAATGTAAGCTCTGAGGGCACTTTCATAAGCATGGAGACTGACGTGGCTTTAAAAACATAGGAAAGCAACATTTTCTGATGACAATTTATGTCATAAACTACTTATAGTCTGCTGTGCCCCTGAGCACTGGTTCCTGCATTAGAAATAATTGCAGAGTACAGTCAACATCTTACCTATTTTGAGCCATAAAATTAGATGCACTGAACTGAGGGTTGCTTCACATTGCCAGTTTGTTTGAGGCCTGCTGACCATTTCCTGATGGGAAGAGCAATGATATTGTCCAACCTCTCCTGGTATGCAATTCAAGCAACCCTATGTAAAATTTGTCCAGCTTTGTTTCTTTGGAAGAAGTTAGTTGATTGTAGTGACCTGAAATAGAGCCAGTAAAGATAGGATAGGGTCAGAAGTGAGACAACAAAGGTTATGGCAATGCCATTTCCACCAGATCAAAAATTGTAGATGGCATTAGGAATAGATGAAGGGAAAAGGCTTTGTGTCTCATCCTTACTTCACTATCCAAAGCTGTATTAAGACTAAAATTGTTCTAACTTTCTTGGAAGGCAAGGAGCTAGATAGGCTAAACATTTAACACATGGAGAAATTATGGCCAATAAGAAGAAGCAGCATCTAGAAAATAGGTGGTTGATAAATCCAAGAAATGGAAAAAAAAAAGTAGACCTGGATTGTTAGTTATAATTGGAGAACCATGGCACCTTCAGAGAATGGTATATCTCTCAGGAATGCTGTTGGCATTGTGCATGTTTAAAGACACTCTTATTTATTCACTGTTCTTGAGAAGCAACTGTTAGAAATAGCAGTTTCAACAGTAGCACAGTGCTGTCCAAATAAAAGGGAAGATGGAGAGGGAAATTCTTATCTAACTAAGAGCCACTTGTTAAGAGAGAATTGAGTAAGCATGAAAAAAGTAAGCATGAAAATCCACACCTAACACATAGTCATTTCTTCCAGCAAACAAATGTGTGTTACTACAACTTTCTTTGTACTGACTAGCCAAAGGGCAATCTGCAGCTGTGAATTTCTGCCCCCACTTACCTGATTTGATAGAAGATTTCATGGAACCCATGCCAAACCACATTATTATTAACAATTTGCCAGATTTCTCCCTTCCAGGCAATGTTTCCTGCAAAATACTTTATCTAATCCCAGAACTCTTCAGGTTTCATTTAACTTTGCATATTAAGTGGCCTCTTGACAGATTTTCCAGGTTTCTTTTTTAGGCACTTATTTTGCAATTTGTCCTGTTTAATACTCTAGTGATTCAAAAGTGCATACATTTTTGAGAATAATTATAATTTAGGAAGGACTTGATAGGTGGATAAAAATGCCAAATCCAGTCCAAACAAACCAATAATGATGTAATATTATGATACTAAAAGGAAAAGAAAATGAGAAGTTGACTCCACTTCACTCACACTATTTTTGTTCATTTTTTCTCTCCCAAGAACAATCTGTAGCCCATAATTGCACTCAATCATCATCAGGTTGTCTGTGGAGTATAGTCAGAAAAAGTCAAAATGGCAGCTGGTTGTTTGTGTGTATTGTTTAAGATAAACATTTAAAAATGGGTAAAATTTTTATTGCATCAACCCATCTGACATCTTGACTTTTTTGATATACCCTACAGACACTCCAGTCACTATTAGACACTTTTTCAAAATCCTTGCCCCATTTAGCTTCTTTTTTTTTAACCTGAGATTTTAACTTTTGGATTATAATAAATCTTCAAGATTCGATGTGTTCATTGAGTGCTTCCTTTTCATGCATGCCATTTTCTCTCCCTAAGTGTTATGTCCCGAGCCTTGCAAATGGGCTCGGGGTGTTTGCAGGCAGTCCCGGGCAGGTGCAAGCTGCCCGGGACCAGACAGGCTGTCGCCAGCGCCGTGCGCATGCGCGGGTGCTGGCGCGGGAAAAGTAACACATTGACCCGGGAGTTGCCTATATAAGAGGCTGCGAGCGTTTGGGCGTAGCAGAAGCCTTCACCTGTAAACTGAACACAGAATAAAAGAAAACTGGAGAACTACAACTGCTTCTCGTGTCTGCTTTTCGCCAAGGACTCAACACTGGCAACGAGGATGGGATCGCCTTACATCGTCTGAAAAGGAAGAGGTGTAAGCTTACCCAAGTGAGTCCTGAGAAGAGGAACGGAGTTGACTCGGCAGCTGCCCGCCAATCCAGTGCGCATTCGGGGGTAGGCTGGCTGATAGACCCGTCTCCTGAAGATGGTGAAAATTGGAAGGCTTTCGGAGTTCGACGTCTCACATCCAGAGCGGTGGGAGTCCTACGTAGCCAGGCTGGAAAACTACCTCAAGGTGAACCAAGTGAGGGAAGAGAGTTTGAAGGCTGCCACTCTGCTGTGTGTCTGTAGTCAAGACGCCTTCGAGATCGCGGAGAACCTCGCAGCACCTGTCCCATTAGAGTCTGTCAACTACGCAGATCTAAAGAAGCTACTAAAGGAGCACTTCCAGCCTAAGATGTCCGTCATCGCATGGCGCCACACCTTCGAGCAGAGGGATCAACGATCCAGAGAATCGGCCAAAGAATACATCGCCGCATTAAGAAAGGCCGCCAAGCACTGCCAGTTCAAGGACCTCGAGGAACGACTGAGGGATCGATTCGTGTGCGGGCTAAGGCATCGAGAACTACAACAGAGGCTTTTCGCCAAAGAGGACTTGTCTTTCCAAGATGCCTTGAGAGAAGTCACCGCAGAAGAAGCAGCAGGCGGCACCATCAAGAACATGCGGCCGATCAGGAACAGTCCAGATGTTGCATCCGTGCACCAAGAAGAAGTCCGAGCAAACTCCGAGGAGAATCCGGACGAGGAAGTCGACCGTCTTCACCCCACGAAGGAAGAGAACCGGAAAGAGAGCTCTTCAGCTTCCCTCAAGTGCATCGGCTGTGGAGGTCGCCACAGGAGAGCCGACTGCAAGTTCCGCACCGCGACGTGCCGCGTGCGGGAAACAAGGACATATTGCAGCTGTGTGCCTGGGCCGACGAAAGGTACAACCTCAGGAAGAACTGCGCCTGAAAGGTACCAGGGTCCCTAGCCAGAATAGGGTAGGTTTTTGTGCTTCGCGAAGAAGCATTCTTAGGACAGGCACACACAAGCCCATTAAGAAAAAGCTGTCACTCAAGGTGAAGCTACAAGGGGTTCCATTAACCATGGAACTAGACACGGGGTCTGCACTTTCAATCATCTCCTTGCCTACTTTTAGGAAGATTTGTTCCGGCAGTGGAACTCAGGCCAAGTTAAGGCCTTCTGACATTGTGCTTACAGATTTTCAGAATTCGAGAGTGTGTGTTAAGGGGGAGGCCACCCTTAACGTACAGTATAAGAACTTTGAAGGTCCACTAGACCTATTAGTAGTAGGGGGTGAACGAACGAGTCTCATAGGACTCGGTTTGAAGCCTTGGGAATACACGTCACGGGGCTCAATAGCTTACAAACACTCGACCTACAGGAAGTCTGCAAAGAATTTGCAGATGTCTTCAGCCCCCAGCTGGGCACATTCAAGGGACCCCCTGTGTCCTTAAAACTGGACCCCACGGTCACTCCCATTAGAATTAAAGCAAGAAGGGTCCCTTTTGCTTTAAAGAGTAAAATTGACACTGAATTAGACAAACTGATCCAACAGGGAATTCTAGAACCTGTTGATTCCAGCCCTTGGGAGACCCCCATTGTCACGCCTCTAAAGGCAAATGGGGACATTCGCATTTGTGCTGATTACAAATGCACTCTTAATAAGGCATTGCAGCAACATGCCTATCCTGTTCCTGTGGTCAGTCATATTCTGGCCTCCCTCAAGGGGGGGGCGCGTTTTTGCAAAGCTTGACCTAGCTCAAGCGTATCAACAGCTGCCTGTTGATGATGATGCTGCCATAGCTCAAACTATCGTGACCCACAGGGGAGCCTTTAAGGTAAAAAGGCTACAGTTCGGAGTGAATGTCGCTCCTGGGATTTTCCAATGCGTAATGGAAAACACACTACGGGGCATACCAGGGGTTTGCCCCTACTTTGATGATGTCTTAATTGCAGGAGACTCCACACATATTCTAGCTGAAAGGCTAAGGGCTGTCCTGTTAAGGTTCAGGAAAACAGGCCTCAAGCTCAAAAAAGACAAATGCAAAATTGGGGTGCCTTCTACTGAATTTCTGAGGTTCAAAATTGATGCTGCTGGGATTCACCCTGCTGAATCCAAACTAACTGCCATTTTAGAAGCACCTAGGCCAAAGTCTAAGGCCGAACATCAGGGCTTCCTTGGCCTCCTGAATTTCTACAATTCCTTCCTTCCACATAAAGCTAGCGTAGCTGAGCCTCTTCACAGGCTGTTAGACAAACAAGCGGTGTGGCAGTGGTCACAAACACACGAGGCTAGTTTTAATAAGGTCAAGGCCTTACTCACTTCTAACAGTGTCCTTGCACACTTCAACGAGTCCCTTCCTGTGTGCATCGCTTGTGATGCTTCCCCTTACGGGGTAGGAGCCGTCCTGAGCCACCTCAGGTCTGATGGAACTCAGGTTCCTGTTGCATATTACTCCAGAACACTGTCTTCTGCCGAGCGCAATTACGCTCAGATAGACAGGGAGGCTCTGGCTGTTGTTGCTGGAATTAAAAATTCCATGATTTTTTGTATGGCAGGCATTTCACGGTCTTCACTGACCATAAGCCTCTGCTTGGACTGTTTACCACATGTAAACAAACTCCCCAAATCATTTCCCCTAGAATGCTCAGGTGGTCTATTTTTCTGTCTGCATATGATTTTTCATTACTCCACAAGCCTGGGAAAGAGATGGGCCATGCTGATGGCCTCAGTAGACTGCCCCTGCCAGTAGTAGAAGCTGACCCTGCACCAGCTGTCAACATTCTTTCCATTTAAGCCTTGCCCGAGTCCCCTCTGAATGCCAGGGATGTTGCCGCTGAAACAGGCACAGATCACACACTTTCACGTGTCCTTTCTTGGGTTTTGTCTGGATGGCCCGAGCACTGCCCTAGTCCTGAGTTTCAGAGTTTCTGGTCCAAAAGGAACGAGCTTTCCACTTCTCAGGGTTGTCTGCTTTGGGGAAACAGAGTTGTCATTCCCGCCTCAATGAGGACTAGGACCTTAAATTCCCTCCACGAGGGTCATCCTGGCATTGTTCGCATGAAGGCCCTGGCGCGCAGCCACTTGTGGTGGCCTGGTTTAGATAAGGACATTGAGGCTAAGGTGCATGCATGCCACCTATGCCAACGCTCTCGCCCAGAGATGCCCCAAGCTCCTGTGCATAGATGGGAAGATACACAGTCCCCATGGTCTAGGGTGCACATTGACTACGCTGGGCCCTTTCAGGGCCAGTTCTTCTTGGTCCTCGTTGACAGTCATTCAAAATGGCTTGAGGTTGTACCTGTCTCATCCACCACTGCTGCAAAGACTATTCAGGTACTGAGGGGGATTTTTGCTGCACACGGGCTTCCAGATGTCATCGTGTCTGACAACGGCCCTCAATTTACTTCCTCCGAATTCCAAGCTTTCTTACAGGCTAACATGATTCATCATGCCACGTCTGCACCCTTCCACCCATCCACCAACGGTATGGCTGAACGCATGGTCCGCATCACAAAGGACGCCTTGAAGAGACTCACCTATGGGGACTGGCATCACAGGTTGGCTGACTTTCTCCTTTCTTACCGCACCACACCATCCACTTCTACAGGAAGAAGCCCTGCTGAACTTCTCTGGGGGCGCAAACTTACTACGAAGCTTGACCGGTTGCACCCGGACAGACTGCCTTCATCTTCCTCACATTCTAGGGCACCTAGACAACTACTTGTGGGTGCCCCAGTTTGGACTCGCAATTACGGGCCTGGTCATACATGGGTCCCCGCTTCTATTTCCAGGGTCACAGGTCCTCTATCCTACGAGGTAGCCCTGGACAACGGTCGTGTCCTGCGTCGGCACATCGACCAACTCCGCCCTAGGCGGGATCTTCCAGATGAGACTCCTGGCCCTTTTCCAGGGGGGGAGGGGGACCCTTTAGAGCAAAGGGAGGGGCACGAGCTGCTGCCCACCTCCAATGAGGGAGCCACAAACGGCCCATCCCAGGATTCCGCGAGAGCCCCAAACAGGAATTCCACGAGCCTACCCAACTACCAGGCATTCATGCCTACTCCAGCCAGGGAGTCACCCCGGGGTACAATCACTATTCACCTGCACAGCACAGTACTCCAGTCAGGGAGGATACCCGGGAGCATCCCAACAAATCATACCCCGCAAGAGAGCTGGCACATAAGTCCCAGAGTTGGCCTGACCTTACCCCAAGTCTTACAGGGGGTCAAACATACAGGGAGGTGGTCAAGGAACCAAGTCCCGACCGTAACGCCTCTAACCCAAATCAGGGAGCAACTGAGTTTTGGGAAGGTACAGAAACCCACACGAGCCCAGACACAGAACAGGGTTTAGGGAATGGACAGCCTCCTGACAGGTCTTGGACAGACCTAGGAGGTTCTACAGAGACGCCCAGCAGTGGCTATCACTTCAAGAGGCCCGAGGGCCTACAGCTAGGCAGGTCAACTAGGTCACAAAGTGACAGAAGCCCTGGCCTGACGAGCCCGGTGGGCAAGCAAGCAGGCCAGGCATCGGGGCACAGTCCTTGGAAGACACCAGGGCACAATAGAGAGAACAGGCTCACATCTCCCTTCAGTCAGGGAACTCCTGTCAGAAACCCAGAGCTGAGAAGGTCACAGAGAGCAAAGAAATCTCCTAAGTACCTAGAGGATTACATAACATTGCTGGCTAAACAAAAGCCAGTAAACAGTAGGAGCACTGGGGAGTAGAACATTGCATTAAGAATGATTATATGTTGATAGTAGTTTTAGCGCGGGGGTAAGGGGTGTTATGTCCCGAGCCTTGCAAATGGGCTCGGGGTGTTTGCAGGCAGTCCCGGGCAGGTGCAAGCTGCCCGGGACCAGACAGGCTGTCGCCAGCGCCGTACGCATGCGCTGGTGCTGGCGCGGGAAAAGTAACACATTGACCCGGGAGTTGCCTATATAAGAGGCTGCGAGCGTTTGGGCGTAGCAGAAGCCTTCACCTGTAAACTGAACACAGAATAAAAGAAAACTGGAGAACTACAACTGCTTCTCGTGTCTGCTTTTCGCCAAGGACTCAACACTAAGCATCAATATCCATACTTGAAATGTGAGCAGTACAGGGAATTCTATTGCCCCACAATCCCTGAAATTCACAGAAGCTTAAGAAATTAGCAGATTGCCAGTTGCAATGCATTTGCTGTTTTTAAATGAATTTTGAAGAAGCAGTATAGGAAATATACAGAAGATTCCTAAGAATGACACATACAGCCAAGAAAACAAACAAATGGATCATAGAAAAAATGAACCCAAATTTCTTCTGGAACAAATTATTAGACTCATGTTTTTCTATTTTAGACACATTATGTGAAGATCTAATTCTCTGGAGAAAGTTCTAATGCTGAGAAAGGTAGAAAAAAGAGAAGAACATGGCCAGCAGCAAAGTGATAACTGCACAATTGTGAGACCTGAAAGACCAGTTTAGAAACTAATCTTTATAGAGAAAATCTATTGATGTGGTTGCTAAGAGTTGACAATGACTTAATGGTACATAATCTATCTATCTATCTATCTATCTATCTATCTATCTATCTATCTATCTATCTAATGATTTCTCTCTCTCTCTCTTTCTCATCTATCATATTAATTAAAAATCCAAACATAAAAGCAAAAATAATGCACAAAATACATTAACCAGGCACCAAAAATGCATGTCTTTGAACATATACAAAAAATGAATATACATTTATACTTGCAGATAAGTCAAGAATAGGTTCAATTTATCTGTGAACCAAAATTCGTTTTTTTAAAGCCTGTCATGACCTTAAAATTGTACAGTTTTATAAATGATGCCTAACAGTTTATAATTTCCTCCTATTGCTATAGTTAAAAATTCAAGGGTTGGCTTATCTAAACATGACATGTTTTTATGGTATTTTACTTGAAAGTTTGAGGAATGGCTTATCTGAGTACAGATTTAATTTGCAATTATATATGATAGTTTAATACAAATTTTAAAAGAAATCCCATGACTGATTAATCAAACTTAAAAGAAATTTTGCAGATTCTGAAACAGGAAAATAGAAAGAAATTGAACTGTTTTGCCCATACTTAGATGCTTCCCAATCCTGTCAGTCCATTATTTCTTTAAAACAAACAAAGGGGGGGGGGGAAATACCTTTGTCTCTTCTTTACTGCATCTATTCCTATAGTCCCTGCCTTGTTAATCTCCTTGCTTGCCAACCATTCAGGCTGTAGTCACACCCACAGTGTTTTTCTTAGCCTAGCATAAGCTGTAACTCTCTTTCACTGCTTTGAGTCACATTGTCAATGAAACCCCTGAAGTGGTGAGAGACCGAAACTCTGACCTTGCAAGGCCTTTTTGACATGAGTCTGTTAATGCTCCTGATTGCTATATCCTAAGCTAAGGAAGTACATCTATATACTACTAAAACTCTCATTATTTTATCTGTTTGTACTTCAAGTTAGCCCAAATGGTGCATTATACTGCAACAATTTTGGAATTAAAATCCAGTAACTTAAAAGAATGCATAAAAAATCCAGGACCCGTGTAATTGAAATTTCCATGATGTTCAGACCAGTTTATTGCAAAGATGTGGCTGTTGCAATGTCCCTATGATCACCTGATTACAATTTCTGATGCTCCCTGCCAGCTTCCAAGCAAAGAAAATTCAATGGGAAAGCCAGCAGGAAGTCATTCCCATTCCCACCACTCTATGTGTGGTCACTTTATTTATCTGTTTA
The DNA here is from genome assembly GCF_016545835.1 of Crotalus tigris. Classification (NCBI taxonomy): domain Eukaryota; kingdom Metazoa; phylum Chordata; class Lepidosauria; order Squamata; family Viperidae; genus Crotalus; species Crotalus tigris. The sequence goes on from NW_024097068.1 coordinate 1,013,368, forward strand.
GGTAAGTAGATACTGATTTATTATTGAAGTTTGTCACCACAGTTACTTTTTCTAGTTATAGTATATGCTTTTCTTAGAGGATTATAGGAATGTTCAGGTAAAAATAAATGGTCAGCTTAACATTTAATGTTCACTGTGGCCACATCATATAATGCTACCTTCCTCTCAGAGGATGACCCAATGGGTTTCAGATTTGTCTAGTCATATTTTAAAGCAATATACAACATTTTCAGTTGTCAGTTTCAGCAGCCTGAAAAGCATGATTATGCCTTCATCTGGAATAGATTTGAGGGCCTTTCTATTCCATTAGAGTCAGCACCAGTTCTACCAACAGCCATATAATCAAGAGATTGGTTCGAAAGGCTGGAAAGCAGAAAGAGTGATCTGTAGGTGGACTAGCCCATCTTTCCCCCAATCTGCTGCCTTCCAGAAGTGCTGAAGTACAACTTCTGCTATTCCTTGCTGACATATCTATGCTGGCTGGAAATCATGGAGGCTGTGCCCTGCCATGTCTGGAAGACAACAATTTGGAGAAACTGGAACTAGAGTCTGAAAGCAGGGGTGAAGCACTTTTTTTCCCCAACCTTGATTCCAGATGAGAAAGTAGGAGACATTTAGAAAACTCTTTCAGTTATACAAAACATGGAGGATACAAACTGACACTAATTTATATACATTTTATAATTCTAAAATTGCACACTGTTTTTCCTTCTCATTGATAACCCCAAAGCAATTTAGAAGGACTGCTTCCCTGAGAGTTTTTACTTATGAATGAAACAATCTTGGGAGCATAAAGCAGATTATTACTATGTTTTGAGATTAGAGAAAGCCTGTTATACTGCAACCAATTTTGGTTACCATACTACAAAAAAGATAATAAGACATTGGAAAAAGTTCAGAGAAGAGCAACTAAGATGATCCAAGGCCTAGAGACTAAAACATGAAGAACGGCTGCAGGACATGGATTTGGCTAGTCTAAAGAAAAGAAGAAAATAGGGGTGACATGATAGCAGTATTCCAGTATCTGAAGACCTGCCACAAAGAAGATTGGGTCAATTTATTCTCCAAAGCAGTAGAGGGCAGGACAAGAAACAATGGTTGGAAACTGATCAAAGAGAGAAGCAACCTAGAATTAAGGAGGAACTTCCTAACAGTGAGGACAATTAACAGAATTTAACAATTAACCTTCAGAAATAGTGGGTGCTCCATCACTGGAGGTTTTTAAGAAGAGACTGGACAGTCACTTATCTGAGACGGTATAGGCTCTCCTGCTTGAGCGGGGGGGGGGGGGCTGGACTAGAAGACCACCAGCTCTATTCTATTCTAAAGCTGTAAATCTTTGTTCCTGCTCCAAACTGAGTGTGCTCTGAGGAAAGAGCCTAGTGAGGCTTCTCATTCAAGACAAATAGGGACCATGTGTGGGGGTAGGATGTGGAGAATCAGGATTAGCTGTGAAGGTGTGTGTCAGAAATTATAGCCCATGCTGTTGTCCCAAAATGGATTTGTTGTTGTTGACATAAATAAGGCACAATCGTGTGAATTATTCTATATTTAGTTTAGCCTCAAAATATTTCACAATTATTAGCAATCCTCTGAAATTCTTGTAGAACTTCCAGATTTTTAATGAACTCTGAATCTTTGCTTGCGACTTTATGTCATTTATGCTCCAAGAAAGACTTTTGCTGATGTTTGGATTTTGATTTCTTATCTTTTAATAATTCTCATACAGATCTGGAGAGACTGAAGCCCCGTGAATATACGTGGCCTTCAAAATGCTCATGCCATCCAGAAATTGTCAAAAGTTTCTACCAAATTGTAAGTTGTGTTGTGATAGAAAGGGAAATTATTAAATGCCTGAGTAAAGAATAATTACATTAACTAAACTTAATTTTAATTAATTAGAAATATAAATGAAATTATTTATTTTTTGTCTTTTACTCTAAATGAAGTCTTATGAATTGGCGATACGTTTGCTACATTATATTCCATTTTGCACACAATGAAATCCTTTTGGGCACGCCAGGAAACTTCCTCTGTCTGCCCTCTAATTTCTTAAAGTATTTGGGCAGGGGGCCAAACATACTTTCATGCTGAGAAGGAGGGGAGGCACCTACCAGGGACTGAACTCTCAGTGACCTGAGGATGGGCTGCTCTAGTATCCCCAGGGATCAATCACTGTTTTGTTTTCAGCTCAGAACCTTTTGGGTGAGGAATAATCTGCATTCCACTTGAGTAGTTTCATCTTTTCTGCATACCTCTCTGGCACAATCCAAAGCAACAGATTTCTGGAAAAGAAAAACAAATGCATTTAAGTGCTCAAAACACAATTCGTTGCCCTTGGAAATAAAATCAATGTCATCACAGTAGAGCAGAGTCTTTGCTTTTTCCTAAAATAAACTGCCCAACATTTTCTTAACCGAAAGCTAAACTCCTTCCTGGAGTAGTGTATTAATGGTCACTCTACAAAAATCAGGGTAAGGCTAGGACTAAAACCAAATATGTTTCAAATTCAATATAAAATAACAATTTCATAATGATTTTTATGTATCATTTTCTGCTTCACTGCATTATAAATTAAAATTTAGCAATAAGGTTTGTAACAGCTATACAGGCTGCATCCATTTTCATTGGGTGTGTTGGTTGGAGAATATTATAAATTCCTTCCTCTTCCCTTGAAGACACAATAATTAGATCCACTCAGAGCTGCAGCAGCTTGAATTTCAGCAACAATGTCTCCCCATCAACTATGGGGCAATATTGTGAACTGAAGCAATGCAAGCTCATAATAACTTTCAAATAGATGCATAATGTCCCAAGTGGTTTTTAGCACCATACAAAGGGTGCCAGACTATTCAGATGTTCAGATGTTGCAAACCTGATGGATGAAGCCCATTTCAAAATGTGTTATTCCCCAACAAGAGTGACATATTGTAATAAATTATGTCATCATTTCATATTTGTCAAGACAAATTCTTCCACTGGGCAGAGTGAGACAGTTATCTCAGATGCAGAAGTAGACATAGGATGATGGGCAGCATATACATTTAATAATGAATGAATGAATGAATGAATGAATGAATGAATGAATGAATGAATGAATAAGAATGCCCATACTTTGCCTTGTCCAACTACATGGCTAACCTTTCTGTTGCCATAGGAGATTCTGCCAGTGTTAAAGAAAGATTTGCATACCAATGTACTATGCTTTTGCACATGCAAGGGGAGAGATGCCATATTATTCATTGCCCCATATGAATGGGGGAATATCTTTGATCCCCTGAACTTTCAATCATCAATCATTCTTGATTTACAGTACATTTATTATATTAATTAGAAATAATAATTAGAAGGCAATACAGACTTGAAATATATTATGCAATGGAGGCATAGCCAAGGTATTGAACTATTGAGGTATATGTGCCTATGTTGCTCCATCTGCTAACTTTTCCTTCATTTATTCACCTTTCAACCCCATAATAATTTTGTTATCTTCAGGGGCATTTGAGCCCAATGTTATATAGCAGAATAAGATTTCAGTTTTCCTTTGGGTGACTATGATTTATTTCATTCATCATTTTATTGTCTTCTTAGGCAGATCTTAGAATGGCTGAATGTGTCCAGTGAATGCTAGCAGCAAATTTTGGGAGCAAACTTTCCACGCATGCAGGGAGCAGTGGGATTGTAGATACATGGCTGGAACATAAATTGGATTGCTGGAGTGAGGGCTTTTGATTGCAATAGTATCCATAAAGCAGAGGCAGAATAATAACAACAGGCCCTGCTTCCAATCTTATACAAGATGGGGTTAAGAGATCACACAGCACAACTGCAAAAAATTCTATGGGTAATTCCAGATAACCAGCCTAGCCCCCCCCCCCTTTTCACAGTGAAATAGCTTTTTCAGGTCACAAATTTTCTACTTCATGTACTGATAATGAAGAAAAAGTTGCTTGAAGAGAACCCTGAATCAGCTGTACATGATTTCTTAGTGTTGAAAGAAAAATCTTCATCAGTCCGAGCTGGGAATAAACAAAAAGGTTGTAGTTTATTGAGTAGCAGAACCACAAGACATGTGGCTCTGGAACAGCTGACCACATGTAGCTGGAAGTGATGGGTTTTTATATCTTCTTGGGCTTTTGTGTTTGAGGCTCTTCCTGTTCCTGTTGCATGAGCCTATGGCATGAATCTGAGCTTTTGAGTGTGTCCTTTTGGTATTCTGATGGTGGTCGGTTAATCTTATTATGTCCTAAAGGTCATGTCTTTAGAGTTTTGGCGGGGGATGTAGATTTTAGGGGTCTTTGACTTTCTAATCTCATCAGCTCCAACCTTCCTGGCCCTAGTCTTCCTGAATGAATCACTAAACCTGCATTTCTACAGAGCTGGTTTCTGCTGCGGCGAGTGGGGGGGGGAGAGAAGTTTCTGCCTTTTTAAAAATCTTCTCCATTATTCCTTTGGGGAAATATAATATTCTGGTTTTAATATTCCCCCAAATATTTCTTTCTCGGGGTGGGTTGCTATCCCCTACACCAGTTTAACCTACAAATTTGGTATGCCTGCTGCCCTCCATTTAAGTAGCAGCCAATCTTGCTCATTTTGTGCATCCAGACATGGTCAGCCAAATGCTACCATCTGCTGCCACATTGTCTCTTTGTGAATGAGAAGGTAACTTCATTTATACATACACAATTAAACCAACAGATTCAATTTGCACTAGCTCAGATGATTTTTTTTTCTCTTACGTCCAGGAAGTTGTTCTTCATGCTGATATGTCATTTGTCTGTGAAACATAGTTGTTCTCTGCTGCAATTACATATTTTAAAATGGCTGCCAATAGATGTAGACTGACAATATTGTGTTTGCTGCACCACCTTGTGGTGCATCAGGGCTACACGCTGTTCTAAAGCAGTGTGGGATGTTGAATGACACATAATAAGAGACATTTTGTGCCTTCTGCCTCATGAGTGCCTGGAAGGAAACATCTTTTATGACATCTCATAGGGATTGTGAGAGGCCTCATTCTCCATTTCCTGTAGGTGTCGCTCTTGTATTTTCATACTAGCTATCTAAGGGAAACTGCCTAATAATCAGCCAATGCATTATTAGTCCATAAAGAATATGATTTGCCCTGATGTAGACAACAACTCATATCAGTGTACCTGATGCTTTAATTAAAATCTGATAAAAATATACTCTTTTTTCATTAAACAATTCATTTTTATCACTTCCAAATCAAATGTATTTTGAGAAAATGGCCTGATTATCTCCATTATCCAATCCCAGAATGTTTGACAGCAACATTATTGTAGAATTAGGCCTTCTGATGAAGCCCAGGAAGTATTGTAAAGCAGAAATACATAACTCTGGCCCAAAGCTCTCCAAAGCTTTGATTAAAACTCAGAACCACCAAACAAGGTGTATTTTTTATTGAATCAGAAAAGAAATATAATTGAATATGTGACAAATAATTGTATCAGTTAAATTAATACTTTTTGATTAATTTATTTTATTATGTTTAGATTCAATTGAATTTTATTTTTTATCTGACTCTTCTAACAATTATCCTCATCTAAGATTTAGATTTTAAAATAATCTAGTTTTAAGATCTATTCAACATAGCTTGAAGAAGAAGTTGCTTTTTCTATAGATTCTTGATCCATTTTTCATCCAAAAGTCTGAAATAAAACATCATTGGGATTCCCTTCATATTCTGAAGGTAACTCCCAGGATTTTTGCAGGATGAGCAGATGAAGAGTGTGAAACTTGCAACTGGTCCACTGACTCACCAGGATATGAGGTGATCATAACTTAGTGGTAGTGGAATAAAGTCATTTTGCATGTGTGAAAAGGCATTACTCTCCCTTTCAAACTCTACATCATATCATATTTCATAAATTGAACTATTAGGTCGGGAGCCTGAGTTTTATAGGTAATTACTCCTAAATTCAGTGGTGTTCATTCATAAGTAGATGCTTTGGGATGGAATTTGAACATGGCACTAAGTAAAAGAACAGATACAGGATGCCCTTTTCCTGGTTAGCTGGGCAGGTCTGAATGTCTTCTTTCTTGACAATCCTACTAGGTAAACAAAACTAAGAAATCAACACAAGGCTAAAGCTACTTTTATTGTGATGTGCTGTAAGAACATAAACTTGCAAGTCTGATTGTCATATAGCTCATCTTCCTTCTTACAGTTCAGTGAATTAGGAAGTATTCTGAGCTGCATTTGAACAGATGGAAATTCTGGACTTAAATAAACTTTTCTCTGATTATTTCCATCAAGCTATATTTTTTTATTCTGTATTCTGTATTCTCCTCCTCTCTTTAGCTGGGCCTTGGGTTGTACTGCCATCAGATTTGCATTATCTATTTGCATTGAGATAAAATACCAGATAGAAGCAGGTATACAGGTGGTCCTTGGCTTATTTTATAATGAACCTGGCCATCATGGTCATAAGTCATGATGGTCGTAACATGGGTTAGTTATGTGAAGACATGATTTTATTATCTTTTTTGTGATGGTTGCTAAACAAATCATGGTTATTAAGCAACTGCATGGTTGTTAAGCGAATCCCACAGTTGTTAAGTGAATCAGTTCACTACGGGCTCGGTTTTGTTGAAAACCGAGTACAGTTAGTGCCAGTTTTTGGTAAATTGTCATAAAAGTGGCCGTGTTTCTGAGCACCCGAAGTTTCACTGGCATGACCTCAGAGGGAGTGGTGACTATCGTAACTTTGAATCTGGGTCATAAGTAGCCCTGAGGTAGGCCTATCATAACTTCAAATGGTTGCTAAGCAACAAATCCTAAATTGAGTGTAGAGATGGGGGCCAGGTAGAGGTCGTGAGCCCCTTCCAACGCCTGCAAGCCTCTTCTCTCTACATGATCTCATCCATTCACATCACCATGGCAATGTGGGAAACTATCCCAGGCTGGTACATGATATCACCTGGTTCACATGATATCAACCTGGTTACATCAACAGGATGTAGTAGAAACTGCTCCCTGGCTGAGGCCTCCTGGCTAGTATATTCTTAAGGATTGGCAAGGGGTTTCACCAATAGAACTGCTGTTGCTATGCTGATGCCATCTTACTTTATGTTATTTGAATACCTGTATATAAACACTGCAATAAACACTGCGAAAGCAGTCAGCCATTTTTGCACCGTGCAATGACTGAGCACTGATTCCTACAATTGAGGACAATCTGTATTTAACATTTTATTTTTGCAAACATTACTAAAGTCATTGCTGCAGGTGGCCTAAATTTATTTAGTAAAAGCAATAAATAAACCTTCAAAAAGAAAGAATGGGAAGATTATTATTGTCTGATTTTTTTTTAAATAGTAGCTGTTGCACCTTATTTTTGGATTCTCAAGAAAGAGGAGAAAATGACTTCTTCTTACTTGACAATGTAACTGAGAAATGGGAAGGCATTTTCAAGCCAGCCATGCCAGAGACGTGTACCTGCAAAACAGCAGCAGCCCCAGGAGAGCAGTCAGAAAAGGTATGATGGTGTTTATGCATATGATCAAAGCCCTAGAATGCTGATATGGATGCAAGAGGAGAGGGGGTTTCCCTCCAACTGCAGAGTCACAACTGCCATTTTGACTTTTTCACACACACGTACACACACACACACACACACACACACACACACACACACCCCTGCAGCAGGATAACACATACTTAGATCCAGAAAATGTTTACAGATAGTCCTTGATATACAACCATAATGGAGTCTGCCCATTATGGTTGTATGTTGTGATTATTGTAAAGTGGATTAGGGTTGGTCATAACTCTGAACAGTCACTAAATGTAGTTCTGGAAGTTTCCCAGTTGCTGAAAGACTACAGTAGTAGCCCAAATCATGAATGAAATGAAGGCCCTAAAATGAGGACAATGTCTGCATCATCATCAACAACAACAATTACATTTTGTTCTGTTTCTCTTCCCCCCACAAGTTATGTCATGTCATATAGTCAAACTAGGCTAAGTGGGATCAGGCCCAGTGAGTATTTGGATGGGAGATGCCCAGGAAATCTCAGACAAGTGTCAGATAGCATCCCAGATGCAAGCAATGGCAAACTGTTGCCCAAAACCTTACATGGCTGCCCATGAAGTTGTCAAAAATGAAGCTTTACCTTTTTTAAAAGCATTTTATATTCTAAAAACAAGAAGGGAAAATATGCTCCTTTGTGACTGGATTTAATAATATTAAATAACTACACTTTTTTATATTAATAGTGTCTGGATCTTTTATTTTCCCCTCTCTAGGTTATTTTAATTACTATTAAGCATAATCGTGTTGCTCTTCTTCTCCACATAATATGCCACCAATAAAACTATCAACAACAACAATAATCAAGAGATGAGATTGTAAGACTTGATTTATTTCTTCTCAAAGAAATAGATGTGTAAGGGACAGATATAGAAGTAAGCAATATAGATGGTATTTTAGACATTAGCATTCAGGATCACAATAGACAAGACTAATGGTCCATTTTATGTTGTCAAAGTGTATATTTATTGAGAATTATCTTATCCCTAAATGGAGGCACAAATCCAGATTTTTGTAAAATAATTTTTACTGTGGGTACAAAATCAGCAACATTTTTTTCTTCCGTAAAAAATAATAAAAGCTCAGAGTCACTTGATAATGAGATGAATAGTATATAAACAAAATAAAGAAAATACATTTCCATTCCTTCAAATAGAAATGGAAATTGTAAAAAAAAATGTAATGCTTAATTACACATAAACACTCTCTTGGCATCCAATCACACATACTTAGCTGATGCACAACTTGCCAATGTATCATTTCAAATACAAGCTTGCATTTTGTAATGGTTGCTCTAATTCTAAAAACTGCCTCTAGCAGAGCTTGGTATTGTCAGTTGAAAGGTGTGTTGGGTTGTGGTAAAAAGAGTGTTAATTTCCTCTGTGAGTGGACTAGCAAGCCATTTGCAAAGTCTGGACCACATATATAGACTAGTTTCACTAATTAAATGCTTGCATGACAAAAATAACGAGAGACACAGATTTTTTTTGATTGCAACAAGCAGGAGCAGAGCTTTATTAAGACAATTTTCATCAGTATCAAAAGCCAAAGGACAGACACAAATGAACTGAAGAAAGATAAAGTATGTCCTCCAAGAAAGTGCTTTAAAGAGTGGATTAAGGAGAATGGGGAAATCTTTTGCGATGGTCATTGACATAGAAATGGAAGAGCAGAGACCAATCTATTGTGAGGATTTATGCAGAGAATTTGTGCAGATGTTGATCTTTTTTGATCATAGAAATTCTTGGAGGAATTTGGTAGTATCAGTCACAAGATTTTCTTCCGTGTCCTGTTGAAAAAGACAAAGGAGAAAATGAATCTATGGAGTAATTGGCAAATATGAGCAATAAAAACTGAGAGGCAAAACTCATGGGTTTTGGTGGTCAGATGTATTTTCTAAAGACCAGAACAAAATATGTTTCCTGCAGAGACTCTCTTTATCTTGATAGAATGAAATAAACAAGCAACAAACCCTTTGATATTATAGTTTGCATATTACTTTAGATATTTAAAAAAAATTCTGAAAAAGAAAAACATTTCAGATACTGAACAGCAGCAGATGCTATACATTTATTTAAATTAATGCCTCTTGTAACTTTCTGGAGACAAGCTGTATTACGGTGTTCTGAAATTTTTTTTAGAACTTTTCTAAATCAACAAAACAATATTTTGTTTCAATTTATCATCGTCTTTCTGATGATATTATTCCAGGTTCTTTGTTTCATCTCAAAGGTAATCTATCTTTGCCCAGACCATCCTGGGCATCCATAAGGTTGACAGAAAATTAAGATGTGTAGGAGAAGGAATGACAGATCCTGGGGTAGAATTAAAAGAGGGATCAGCCTAGAATCTTTATGTAGCCACAAGTGGACCAAGTCCAACCTCCCTTGAATTCCATTGACTCTATATAACTCCAAGCAGATGTTAACAATTTGTTGAGAAGATTCCTGTGCATAGGTGGTTTAGCAATAAACCAGTATAATTGGGCCTTCACATATGGACATGGTTTTTTGCACCTGAGGAGATCACAGCTATGACCATGTGATCAAAACTCCATCCCTTGTTTAGGTGCACCTCACTGTGGGAACTGTTGATAAGGGACTTTTGTGCCTTTGAGTAGCCCATCAAAGGCAATCCTCCAAAAAGGAACAAAACTCCAGGATCAAAAAGTATGTGTTTGGAGGAGAGTGTTAAAAAAAACTTTAAAAAGTAAATGTTGAAAAAACTTGATAACTCTTTGTAAAAATGTTTGCAGGTGAAATAAAGTACCTCACAAAATTTCAAAAGTTACAGAAGAAGACTGGGATGGTAACATGTAACTGTTATGTTATATTTAAATAATCCAGACAAAGAAAATGGAAGGATTTCTTATATGGTGTCCTGAGAATCTAAGGTGGTACCTGGAATCAGGTGTGCTCAGGATTTAGATTTTAACATAGAAGGATCAACAGATATGCTAAATCCTGCCTCATTCCCGCCGCTCCATCAGCAACTTATATGAAGCCGCCAGTTTGGTTGCCATTTATACAAATTTTACATTGCCTATCTTTTGCTCTTCTGCCAAGCCAACAGTGATGTCCTCTGCCTGGTATAGACTCCAGCCTCAGACTTAGCTCTGGTTCTTACTACTAACCTGAGAAACTCGGAACTCTGCAAAATATAGCCTCCACCACTAGTTCCAACAACCTTAGTTGAACAAATGGATGGAACTGAACTCTCTGTTTAGGATAGCAGACGCAGAGGCCATTTTATTTGCAAACCCAAATGAAACATAATTCCTTAGGGTGGCAAACAGCTGCACAGATAATGGTCAGATGCAGCATGGTAGTTTTCCAGCATTCCTATTTCTGATTTTCCATAGTTAACTAGATTCTGCGTATTTTTCCCATTAAAAGGATTTCCATTATTATAAAAAGAAATATGCCACATTTGAGGTCATCTTTACTGATTAATATTATTCTTTCCTGCAAGCAGAAAAAGAACAGGAAAAAACATGTTGGTCATGATCATTCTCACCTGTTTTGCATGCCTGGGAATGTGAAGATGTAGGATAGGACTGAGGACGTGAAGAACTTCCTCCTCCAATATGTCCTCCACCGATGCCTCCTCCTCCACAGATGCCTCCTCCACTGAGGCTTCCTCCACTGACACCTCCTCCTACACAAACGCCTCCTCCACCAAGGCTTCCTCCGCTGACACCTCCTCCTACACAAACGCCTCCTCCACTGATGCTTCCTCCACCTCTTCTACCACCTCCATATCCGCCTCCAAATCCTCCTGAGCCACTGGAAGAAGAGAAATATAATCCATCCATCCATCCATCAACCACTAACAGAAACTCTTACCCACCCCTCAAATCAAGTAACTGTTATGACTTAGCATCAACTTCCAAGATTCCTTCATGCTCAAAAATATACTATGATTTAATCTGGGAAAGAATTGTACCTGAATTCTAGGAGAGCAGTGCCTAGTTAGTTTTGTCAATATTTGTCTACATGGACTAGTGGTCTAAGTCAATTCAAGGCAATATTGTAGCTTTGTTCACCATACTTATTCATCACCCTTTCCCTTCTTAATACTCAGGCCTTCTTTAGGCATTATACAGGTAGATTTCCCATCTTCAAAGTAGATTGCATAACCTCTGTTTCTTCTCCTATTTATGCCAGTGACATTTAATACTGCTGAATTTCAGTTCACAGGGAAGTCAGCAAGACTGGAGTTTGCGTATAACTCAACTCTACCCTTCTTGGCTTTCATGTGAACTGATAATCTGCAGTATTACTATTCTCTAGAGGCAATTCTAACTTCTGATTAAAAAAAAGTCACTGAAGCAATGTCAGTAAGGTTTGTGTTAAGGTTATGCAGAATGCTCACCTTTCGTGTATAATATGACATCCTAAAAGGGCTAGAATCTTTCAGGAGATGTTTGTGATTTAATGATAAATGATTATCAACACTCTTTGTTCAAAAGCCCAGACTCTTAACTCCTGTTTGGAAAGCAATAAATTCACATTTTCTACATCTCCTAGTCAACATACATTTCTTGCTGTCCTTCCTCAAGCAATCGGCGGTACTGACAGATTTCCTGTTCCAGACGAGTTTTGATGCCAAGGAGCAGCTGATATTCTTGATTCTGACTTTCAATCTCACACCGGATGCTAGCCAATTCTCCTTCTACGGGTTCAATCATAGCCTGAATTTGTTGCAGTTGCATGTTGTACCGACGTTCTGTATCCTCCAGATTGGTTTGCAGAGACTGAACCTGAAAATAGGGAGGCAACACATAGGACCTGATCTTCAGGTAAATGCTGAGGTTCTTTCAGCAGAAGGAAAAGGGGAATAGAAATATTTGGCTATTAGACAATCACTTGTATAACATGCTGACTATAATCATTTCCTCATGCTGTCACATACCATGCTAATTTGAGACTGGAGCTCAATCTCAAGGGTTTGGTACTCTCGTCTCAGTTCTGAAAGTTGATGGTTGCTTGACGTTATCTCCTGATCACTTGTACTGACTTGTTGGCGAACCTCTTCCATCTAAAATACACGAATGAATAAAAAGAAGAAAAAGAAAGAAAGTAATGGAACTGCATCTACATGGAGGCACAGTTGCCTCCAGAAGCTGTGAATACTCCAACATTGGAAGTTTTAAAAAGAGACTGGCCATTTGTCTGAAATTGTATAGGGTTTCCTGCCTGGGGGGGGCTAGATGACCTCCAAGGTCCCTTCCAACATTATTATTATTATTATTATTATTATTATTAATGTAGGTGGCATGGGAAAATTGGGAGGAGTGGCAGTGGAGTAGATCACGTTGGGATACTGATGTCTTTCTTCTTCTGAAAATACCTGATTCATCTTAACAGGCTAGTCCATTTATCTCTTTCTCCAAAGCCCTTCATTAACTGCACAACCCTCAAAATGGTATAATGGCACTGGTTGCTATAAACAATGCATGTTTTGAATGGGGGAAGGGATGGAAAAGGGGTAATTGTTGTTGTTTTCTCCTTATTTATGGCTTTCCCATAATTGAGCTATTACTGTCAATGAACTGCTGATCTGCTCCTTACAAGATGTTCTTATGTTAAGAATTATGCTAATCACTTCTTCCTCACCACCTGCAACTTCAGACATTTTTTGTGGGACTCTGACTCCTGTATTTCCTGCTTTTCAGCTCCCATTTACCCAACTTTATTCAGATTGCTTCTAGGATGTTTTGGGGATGTACAAATTGGTATTTGGTTATTTCTTGCAACCTGCAACTTGGGCTTCTCTTAGACTCTTGTAATCAAACCCCACAAAATATTTCTATATATTGCTGGTGATGAAAAGTGTTTACATTTTCTGATCACTGGAAGATGAACAGACCACTCAAATATATTTCACTTGCCTTGGTTTCATACCAGACTTCAACCTCTTTTCGGTTTTGTTCAATGATGTTTTCATATTCACACCGGAGTTGATCTAAACGTTGTTTCAAGTCTTGTCCAGGGGCAGCATTAACTTCAACACTGACATCACCATGGCCTCTCTGGCCTCGGAGTCCTCTCAGTGTCTGTAGCAATGGGGAAGAAGAAATGAATCATAAGAAATTGAAATTAAAAAGTATTTTATGGGCAGAATAACTTGATTTGTAATGTTAAAAAGCTCAAAACAGAGTAGAAGAATGTTTTACATGAAATGTTTTTATGAAAGCTCAATGCCTGGCATACATTTATTTTGTAATCCAGATCTATCTATGGACAATATAACTTCTTATAGTTCCATGACTTCTTCAATCTTCCCCCTTCCCTATCTCTGAAGTTAGAAAAGCAAAAGGACTGAACATGCCTTTGGATACTGTGTAAAAGTATTCTTAGAAAACCAACTACTGGTTGGTTATTCCCAGCAAAGATAATCATGGGTAGCTTTAGCCAATATTTTTATTTTCTCATGTATGAATCCTTTGGGTTTCCCAGACTCACTGTGGAAACAATTTTGTGAACAATCTACTCCCCAAGTTCTGAATTTGCCTACTCAACCAAAAGACCAGAGATTTTTTCCAACTCTGTGTGTGTGTGTGTGTGTTTGTACATAATATTTATTTATATCACAATTATTTATATCCCATATGTTTATCCATCATTCCCTATGAAAAAAATAAAAGAGGAAGTTGGCCTATAAAATGTGGAAATATGAGATTTTCTGAGAAAATATATTGCTGCATCTTCATAAAATGGATGGCAAGGTGCCACTTGAAAGACATTTATTTCCTGGGCACTATTTGGTTAGGAATTGGGTCACTGACTGTTTACTACAGAAGTATTATCTGGGCCACTATACAACAAAGGAACAGCAGTGAAAGATTTTAGGTATCATTCAATTCATGCTTTGAATTTTGTTCCCAAACAAACTTGGGTATGGTGGCTTATTGTCTAAAAAGTAAGAATCAGAAGCTCTGAATGTTAGAGTTCTGTTCAGTGGCCCTCTTACCTCCTCATGATTCTTCTTCAGACATATCAGCTCTTCTCTGAGAGATTCAAATTGCATTTCCAGATCTGACTTGGCAAGAGTGAGTTGATCCAAGAGTGGGCGCAATCCATTAATGTCAGCTTCCACATTCTTACGGAGACCAGCTTCAGTGTTATATCTAATCCATAGGAGAGTTTACAGGAAGTGTCATGATTACCACATTTGCAAAAAGTGTCCCAAAAACAAATCCTCTAGGAAAATGGTCAACAATCCCCCAAAGTACCATGAAGAGTGAAGATGCTCAGAGATTATTGAAAGCTGGCTGTTTATGTAAGGAGGAAAAAAAATGCATGGAAAAACAGGGAAGAAAGGGGATGAAACAGAGTGTCCTCCCAGATGAAAGCACTTCAAGCTGGAAAAATTCTGAAAAGGCACACTTCACACTATGTGATTGTGTGAAACCTCCCACCTTTGAATTGTACTATTATTAGCTACTAGGAGTTTGTAATCGAGAAAGTGGTGTATCCCTTCCTCAGGTAAAATCATTGAATTCAACAAAATTAGAAGGAAGCGGGTGAGAAATGAATTATACTCACTTCAACTGAAAATCTTCAGCAGTCATCCTGGTGTTATCAATATTCAGAATAATTTTGTTATAATCATCTGTTTCAGCAATAAGCTGAAATAAATAAATAATAGATATGTTTATGATACAGTAATAAGTAAATTGCCATGATTATTTTGATTGCTTGGGACAACTGATGTTGAAATACTTGGTTTTGATTTGCCTGTAAGATTACAATTTAAGAAATGTGACATCTGAAAAAGTAACACTTTTTTCTTCTTCTTCTGTCTTTCTTCTCCTACTATTTTTTGGTTGGATATTAGCTCTATTTTTCAGACCTGATTTTTATGGGTATCTGCTGTGTTTTGCTTATATTTGAAGACATGACCTCCTGCATCTATGCACCAACATTATTCAATTTTTCTGGCTGCTGAGTTTGTGACAGTTCCCACTGAATACCATTTTACTTGAAAAGGAAGGATCACTGATTGACCAACCACACCTATAGCCATTTGATGTTCCAGGTATGAACTAAAAAACATCCATACTTGAGTGAATGCCTAGATGGAATGTTCTGTGCACTACATGGAATCACTGGGCTGCCCACCCTCTTTCATTAAGGCAAATAAGGATTTGGATCCACTTCCCAAACTGATGTCTACCAATATTCTACCTCCTAGATAAGATATCAAGATATCCTAAAACACAGAGAGTGAAAGTAAAGGTAACATTTCCCATTTTAAAGTAAATACAAATATGTGTACTTCGTAGCTAATTATCACTACAAATTTCCTTGCCTGCTAGGATCCTACTTTTGTCTAATACCTTTCTGTTGATCTTTAATATATTTCTTCCTTTTAGTTTCGTCTCTAAACAAATATTTCTAAATAATTTAGTCTCATAATATATGATGTTCTCAGTAAATCTATAAGAAGAAACTAAAATCCCTGGTAAAATATACCTCTTGGAAACCCTGCTGACACCAACCTGTTACTTTTTTACATTATATGACAGATCTGTACTAAATACAGACTGAATTATAAAATGATGCATTGAGAGAATTAAGAATATTTACAATTAATAACTCTTAAATTAATAACTATGCTTTGTCATCATATCATTATTAATTACAGTCTAACAAGTCTCAGTTTCTATAGCATCTGTTTAAAATATCACAATGTGGTAAATTTATTTGTCACCAATGAACCAATTTAGCCTATGTTTATTTGGGAGATAAAAAATATCTGTGAAGTGATCCAGGTTCTAAGGGCAAATGTAATTTGAAGCATGCATCTCTGACAAGAATGTCTCCTTCCAGGACTGCTATGGCAACCTTTCTCATTTGCAGCACAATCTTGGAAACACCTTTGGTTCAAGGTGTTGTCAACTCATATTTCAAATGTCAGTGGACTATTGCACAATCCTAATAAATAATTTAAAAGGTTGCTGCCCCAACCACCACTACAAAATAACAAATTCTTATACTGATGTTGTCTTTTTCCTCATTAGCTCTTTTCCTCTTTCTATAATGTAAGAAGGAGCAGGAATATTATTGATTTTGATTTCTCATTTACTTAGAAAAGCTATAGATGATGAAGAATTAAATTTTATTTAACATTAGTGTGCAGGAAACAATTGATATAGGATTAAACTCTATGCTTATTTACAAAATGATTGTTTCCATCTTGTTTCATCTTCTACAACACTGATTGTGATCTCCCTTTTTGACACTTCTCTTTCCAAATTCTCTTTCATTTTTATGGGCCTTCCCACTTCATCTTTTACATGGATGGCACTAAAGCTGCAATCATGATCACAGATTGTATACATACCTCATTGTAGAGTTGATCAATTTCTTGGTAATAGTGACTATAATCCTTGTCTGGGCCAATATCACCATGCTTCTGATACCATTCTTTGATCCAGATCTCAAGCTGACAATTTTCATCTTCCAGTCTTTTCACCTGGTCCAGATAATTAGCCAGGCGATCGTTAAGATTCTGCATGGTTGCCTTTTCATTGCTGGAGAGGAGACCTCCATCACCACCACCAAAACTACCACTGCTGAATGGGTAGCAGGTACCACCACCATAGCTGCCACTGCCATAACTGCCACCGCCATAGCTGCCGCCGCCATAGCAAACACCACCATATCCACTTCCACCATAGCCACCATAACTTCCACCACCATAGCTGCCACCACCATAGCAGCTACCTCCATAGCTTATTCTCCCTCTACTAATTCTCCCACAGCTACCACTGCTGAAGCCACCTCCTCCATATCCACTCCGGGACCCTCCATAACTTTTTCCAGAAAGTCCTCTTGAGGACCCTGAGGATGTAATCTTGATGCTGCCTCCACCACTAATCCTGCCACCACCAACACTGCTTCCACCACCCTTAGTGCCACAACTCATAGTGATCTAGATTTAAAATCCAAATCTTAGAAAAGCCCCACTTTAGCTGCACAGCCTGGTACTCAGATTCCAACTGCAACTCTTCATCCCAGTTGTCCTTATTTATATCTCCTGTGGAGGGAGTTGCCACAAAGGCTGCTCCTGGTCCCTCCCGTGGTGTTTGCCAATCCCTTTGTTTATGCCAAAATTTATCTCCCAATGGGAGAGGTTTTTTTAAAGTTATCAAAAGGAATCTAATACGTAGCTGGCTTTGTCACTCCCACAGAAATTTTAAGTGATGATAAAGATATAGCTGCATATTCAGCCTTCTATTTTGCTAATTTTTCTTTTATGTCTCAACTTTTGTCTGCCAGCACATCATCATCTTTGGCAGTGAAGGAAAGTGCCTTCATAAGTCTGTACATACTGGCCATCCTTGAACAAATTAGTTATGCTTAGTGATAATTCAATAATTCATTGAAATCAGTGGGGCAAGGTTGTGAAACTAATTTTATTCTTCATTTTACATTTTAGGATATGCCAATAAGAAACAAATATCATTTGTTAGTTCTCACTGCTCAATATCACCACTATACTTTTATGGAACTGATATTCTTTATATTCCCTCTAGCAAAATAGAGAAGGGACAAGAGAGAAATTGATGCCAACTCTTAATTGCCCCATTGACTCTTAGCAACCACGGTTCTTGGACATAGTAAATTAATACAAACAAGATTCTGGGGAGGATGATCATAACACTTTAATATATTTTTAATTAATTTAAATAGCTTTATGGTTTATATGTTTTGCTTTGATAGTTATTAAAATACACAAAATTAAATAAATTGCATAGATTTTTTTTCATAGTAGAATATAAGGTAGAGTAATTTTTGCTCAATAAAGAGAATTATTTTTAAAATTTGGAAGAAGGGCCAAATTCCCACATGGGAGGAGGAATATACCGTAAAAAAGTGAAATTAAGATTTTTAACCTGGTTTTTATTTTTCTGGATGAGATTCTGGATATTTTTTCCCCCACTTACTTTGTGATGTAGTGGCAACAACATTTAACTCTAATTTCTTGACAAGAATGTATTTCAATAGAAGACATTGAATACTAAGAGGCTAAACATAAATGGCTTTCCAGCCTAATTAAATTCCTTCCTTGGATATCTTTTTAATATTTCTTATTTACATTGTTCCTTTGGGTGGTTCTTTTACCCTTAGCACAGCACAGGAACCTGCATTGAGAACCTGTGTACAACTGGCACCATGTTCTATTTAAATTTCCACTTGTATCATTCATTAATTCAGTATTTAGCTGAATTTTTAAATATTTACCTGGTATTACTGAACCATTTTTATAACCTAGCCGACTGGTGTTGAACATAGAGGTGGGGAAGAGGGTGGGAAGTCTAAGGTGCACCAGTGCTTGTCATCTTTAATTCACTGACCATCTTTTGACACATTTTATTCCATAGCTTATTATATTTTGCTTTATCATATTAATGTTGTTTTCATACAGATAATGTTCCTGTCCAAATCAACAAGTTTAACAGATGCTTCTGTTTTATTTAATCTTTCATTATGAGGTACCAGTTTGGACCAAGATCTTTTTCATAGTTCATCTCTCCATTCTGTAGAGGAGGTTGTCCAAGTGGACATGTATATTACCATAATTAACACATTTGGGTTGCAAAAAATCTGGATGACTATCAGATATAGAGCACCTAGTAGTTTTTCAGATCTTCCTTTAGTGTGCTTACTATACAGCAGTATAAAAAGCAATTACACTGTATTCCAATAAACTGACATAATTGAAAGTTATTGCATACATCTGAATGTTTGTAATATTTCAAAAGATGTATTTGAATGTACTATGACTAAATGTACTATGACCATGAGTAGACTCTCTTTGAATGCTTAAAAATTAATATGATAGTAGTTAAATGCATGGGGTTGGGGTAAGACAGTTGTACTAAATCAGTAGATTTTTATTTAAATGGTGTGTGTGTGTGGGTGGGTGTGCTTGTGCACAGTTTTATTTTATATCACAGAGGAGAAAAGAACATGAATCCAATACACAGTAGGAAAATTTGTAGAAGTAAGAAAACTGAAATGTACACAACCATTCCTTCTTATTTGTTACATATTCATGTGGTTTGGTCCAGTCCATCCCCCAAAATCAAAAGGCTAACGTCAGAATTTTTTTCCCCCAATCAGATTTGTTCCTTCCTGAAATGTTGCAATTAGAATTTTTGAGTAAGATGCAGCTTACTGTAATTATAGCAGCTAAATCAGGTTCAGCAGCATCAATCTATTGCCTGTTAACTAATTTAGGAAGAGGAGAAAAAACAGAGCATCTGTCCCAACCCTCTTTTGTTCCCTGGGTTGTGCTGCTACTGCTAAGATTTAAACACTGATAAAAGAAGTATTTTCATCTTGTGTACAACTCACAGTGATCACACCCAGAGTTTCCTCATCGATTACCTTTCCTTACTAAGCATCTCATACTAAGCAAACATCTCATTTAATAAGTCTTCCCTAAACTGTCTAAACTATGCAGATGTGGTTTTGCTAATATAACCTACACATATTCCAGAGACTGCTTACTTCAGCTCTACTTTCCCCTTTACTCGCTCTTTAAACAAGGTTAACAAAGATGGGACTGTTTTCTAAATCCTTTCTCTTTTGGTTTCTCTCTTTTTGTTTGCTTTAGCCAACATATACAACTGCATACAGGTTGTTCATTTAGTGACTGTTGCAAATTACAAAGGTACTGAAAAAATGACTTATGACCATTTTTTACCCTTATGACTGTTGCAGCATTCCCCATGGCCGCATGATCAA
The DNA here is from genome assembly GCF_016545835.1 of Crotalus tigris. NCBI lineage: Eukaryota > Metazoa > Chordata > Lepidosauria > Squamata > Viperidae > Crotalus > Crotalus tigris. The sequence continues at coordinate 1,033,688 of NW_024097068.1, forward strand.
AATTCAGGTGCTTGGGAACTGACTCATATTTATGACGGTCGCGGTGTCCTGGGGTCACATGATATTCTTCTGTGACCTTCTGACTAGCAAACTCAATGGGGAATCCGGATTCACTTAACAACCATGTCACTAGCTTATCAACTGCAGTGATTCACTTAGCAACTGTGGCAAGAAAAGTTGCAAAATGGGGCAAATTAAATTCCTTAATAAATATTTCACTTAACAACAGAAGTGTTGTGCTCAGCTGTGGTCGTAAATTGAGGATACTTGTAAACAATTTTCTGTTTGGGCTCAATTTAGTTTGTCTCAGAAGGCATCCTCTTTAAAAGAATGAAGACATGGATTTATGAGCATTTGCTTATTTATGGAGATGCATTTTGAAGGACCACTACTTTGCAATGATTTATTGTGATTTTTGATGCTTTGTCATTTCATAACGAGGCAACCCGTTCAACCTTTCATTGCACTATGTGCAACATGGCTGTACCTGCTTCATAAATGATTAAAAAGAGGAGATGCTTCAGGAGATGTTGACATGAACAGATGATGTGTCTGCTTTTACAATCATGTTTTAAATCCAACTCTAATCCAATTCTGTTCGTTGTCAGTAACCATTAATACACCCATTCTAATTTTTTCTCCATTATCCTGGGAGGGGGGAGGATTAAAGCCCACATGAAAATTGGCACTTGAATATGAAGTTACCTATTTCTTTTTAAAATGTATTTTTTCTCAAAATCTGTATTTCTAAAGATTCCTCCACACTCACACCTCAAAATGCTTCAAATGCATTTCTCTTTGTGTGTTTTGAACTAAGGACTACATTGGAATATGAAAAAAAAACTCCTCTTTACATTTACACATCAATGCAGAATATGAGATCAAGTTAGTTCATATAAGATAATTAATCACAATTAAATACTCTGAATTGCCCATACAGTGTGATTCTTGTAAGTCTGTAGAACTTATAGAACATGTTAATATACTTATCAAAGAGACCTGAAAAATTAATATCAGCCCAATGGTTCTTGCGATTTGTTTCTCTTATTTTCTAAATCCAGATCAGCTGTGATTTCAGGTATTTCTAGGAAACTGTTCTGTGTTTTCTGAATAATTACTACCCTGAAACAATATTAAAAATATTTAAATCTTCCCTAAGCACCTTGGAATTAGATAATAAAATCTGGATTATTTCCATGGTTGGTACTTCTGCTATGAATAAAGCTTTCTTATGAGTTGTGGTATCTTCTAACTTGGTAGGTGAGGTTTTTTGTTTGCCAGAGGGCATTCTGGGAATCTTGTTCCAGCTTGTGCATTAGTGAGCTCTCCAGAAAAGAAATGGAAGTATATGACAAAATCTGAGGAATTATAACACTTAATGCTCATTTTAAACAAGGAAAACTTAAACATACTGAATGGGAATAGTAATCTCAACTCATAATGGATGTTGGAATTTCCACAATAGGCAGTTGAATCTGATTTCCTGCAACATATGGATTTTCATTGTGTGGTAGTGCCTGCGTGTTTGCTAAGAAATTAAAACTTGGTTCAACTATCTGGGAAATACCTTGGAACACTCAAACTGTCCCTCAGTAGCTTCTATAGGTAAACATCCTATCTTTAAGTAGGAGCTTTCAACATAATACTTAATTGAAAGGATATTAAACTTTGAAACCTTTTCAAAATTTCTGGGTCACCATGTGAGGTTAAAAAGTGGGAGAGCCAGCTGAAATTAACTGTTATAATTCTAAGCTCATTAGGCATTCAATAGTGGTACATATATCTCCCTTGTCTCCTGCTAATTTTATAAAGAGACAACAAGGTCAATAAAGGGCTAAATATTCCTGGATCAAAATCCTGTAAATACCAGCTTTGTGCAAACTAGAACTTGTTCCCATGTCTTCTGCTGGGAACATAGTTCCCTAGGGATAAAAATTAGAATGCAGACAGCCAACATATCCCTTTTTTATAACATAAATGACCCAGAAATTACAAGATTGCAAAAAGTAAAAGACAGTGGTGAAAATTTAGTTTTTCATTTTTTTATTTTATTTCAAGTGCATTAATTTAATAGAGGATGAAAAGAAAGCAAGAGTAGTTTCCTTCTAACAATAGTACTCTCTCTCTCTCCATATACACAATTCTTCTACCCACTTATTGTTCCACTTATAAACATAATTTCTATGAATGCCTCAAAGTAGCCAAACATGCAATGTATGTATTAGGAAATGATGCTTAGAATAGACAAAGGAAAGATCTGCATCCAAACCAGATATAGGAACTGCAGGAACTTATATTATCAGGGGTGAAAGGATGATCTTAATGGAAATGATGCTAAGTTCAAAGCAGATTTATTCTCATATATGTGTGAAAGATTTATGGAGGAGAGGGTGGCATTATTGAATTACTTCACCTCCTCCCTACCTTCATTTGTTCATCCAAAATTCCCAACAGAATCTATATAATCAAATGTGATCCATGATTCTGTTTAACTGATGTATAAGCAAGAAACTGCCATATGGAAAAGAGATTGGAAACTTGGAACTAGGTACCTGATTCAGTTCTTTCTCTACCTGATTTTATTATTTCACTTTTTTTAAAAAGGAAATGGATATGTTGAATCTCTAACCACAATTTGATTCCATTGTTAGAACATTTACAAAGGATAGTTAGCCCAGTATTTTATTTATAATATTTCAACTTGCCCAAGGGTGGGGAGGGAGGCTAAAAGTGATTCATAAGAAACATCTTTGTGGAATGGAAGAGACGATGATGATCAATTTCATAAATATTTTGATAAATGAGTCTTTTCTATCTACCCTATACTCATTTGGGGGGGGGGCATAAACTTTGTCCCATGATAGCCATTTGTTTCCTGTGTCCAGGGTATTCAATATTTCAAAGGTGTTTTTCAATCAAAAAGCTGGAAGATGATGGCTCAATTTGTTAGGATGCTGGATTGACAATTTGCAAGCCTGTGTTTGAAGCCCAAGTGCTGCTGTGTGACAGGATGAGCTCCCATAATTCATTCCAGCTCCTGCCCACCTAGCAGTTTGGCAGTGTGTGAAAATGCAAGTAGATAAATAGGTACCACTTTGGTGGGCTCAACAGGAACTTGAAAGGAGACCCCAACTGAGCATCCCCCAGGCAATAGTGATGTCACAATTGATCCTTTCACCATGCTTCCGACATGGAAGTTTAGTATAACCAAAAAGCCGAAAATCATTTATCCAGAAAGAAGTTTAAGCACAGTTTAGAACAATGTTGTAGATTTCCTGCCACCTGTGGTCTTCATCCATGACCCTTCTGACTCCTATATAAAGCTGGAGGGATCTGGCAAGAGATCAATCTTTTCTTGAATAGCCTTCCAAAAGTTAAATGTCTATGGAGATTTTCAGTCATGGTTGACTCAAACATGTTTTTTTCAAAAAGCAGCTGAACTATGTTTTTTTCCTTGAGGAAGAAGACTTTTCACTTCTCATTCAAGAAGCTTTATCAGTTCTGACCCAATGGTAGGGGCTGGGGTGGAAGGTTTAGTTGTGAAAGGATGGAGGGGGAGTGGAAGGATCAGAGTTCTTTGCAGTCATCTGGTCGTTAGCACTTTTTATGAGAGTCATTGAGACCATTTTATCTGTGCCCCCAATGTCACCTGAATCAGAGCGCAAATGAATGTGGAATCTTTTTGGAACTGCTGAAAGGACTGCGTTGTAGACAGGAAATAGGTGTTTCTTATCCCTCCCCCTCTGTTGAGGGAGGGCTGTTCAGTTTTAACACACATGGCCTCTTTTACCCCTCTTTCAAACCTTTCAAATTCACATTCTCTTCCAGAAACAATTGGGGTTAATAGATGTTGACATTTATGTTTGCTAGTTGTTGCTCTGCTTTGTTCTTTAACTTCCAATTATTTACTGTGGATCTTTATATTTTTGTATTGTCTGGTCATAGTTGTTTATCTAGGGAATTCTTGTAAAAACAAAGAAATTCTTCAAATGGTATAGAAAAAACAAAACTTCACTCGTCTTGTTATCTTGATTTGTTTGTGATGATGCTGATTGATGTAGGTGACTATGGGTGTAGCAAGAACAGAGTTCTGAATCTCAGTTGGAAGGCATTCTTGCCTAAGAGGATACCTACTCAAGACTATGACTGGTGAAGGCTTGGCAAAGCTCCACCCAGGTGGGGTTATCATGATGCTCAAAGAAGAGAGTCTGCCTCAAGTTATTAAGCTGACTGAAGAGGATGAGTAATGGTGGTGGGTTTTTAGGACAGACCTGTGCTAGAGGGAGGGGTTACCTCCCTAAATTTTAATATGCTTCTCTAGATTTTAAAGGGGCAAGGTTAAATGCTTAAAAGGGCAGGGTTAAATGCTTACTCCTTATTTTTTTGGTGTGTGTTCTGAATCTTCATGCAGGTCTGCAGAAGCTTTATTTCAACAGAGCGCACATTATCAATATGAAAGAGTTTCTCATTGTATAAATAAGTCAAAGGCTAATATCCAATTTAAATACTGTATTTGCCCATTGTCAAACAGAAAATCTGATATGGTGTGTTACACACAAAAGGTCTACTTGCTATCACACATAAAGCTAATTTAAGTTTATACACTGCTACTTCATGAGATGGGGCAGCACAGTGGCTCAGTAATTAAGATGCTGGGCTTATTGGCTGGAAAGCCAGCAGCTTAGGTTCAAAATCTGAATGCCATGCAATGGGATGAGCTCCCATCCTTGGCCCACCTGCCAACCTAGCCGTTTGAAAGCATGCAAATGCAAATAGATAAATAGGTACCACCTCAGTGGGAAGGTAACATTGCTCCGTGATGTCATGCTGACCACATGACCATGGAAATATTTTCAGACAGCGCTGACTCAGTGACCTTGAAACGGAGATGAGCATAGCCCCCTATACTCAGCAATGACTAGCAGAGTAAAATCCGCAGGAATTCCTTTACTTTTTACTTCATGAGATGTCTAAAGTTCATAACTTAGTTTTTCATTTGAAAGTGGCTACAATGAAAGAATGCGTTAGCACCCATTTCATGATCATGCCTTCTATTATCTGGAACACCCTTACACTTACTGGGAAGTGTAGCTGGTATAAAACATGATGCTTAGAGAAGAGAGTGTGAAAGCTGAAAACTTTGGTTTAATTAACTAGTCAGATTAAAGGAATCCCTCTCTTTGAGTATTAATATTCTATGCACTATGGATGCATATGCTATGGATTGCACTACTGAACTACTTGTGCATAATTCACAGCATTCATTAAAAGGTACCACTGATTTATAACTTTTAATGTGATGAAACAGGGCAGTTATTCAATACATAGAAATAAGTCATGTGAAATGAATTTATATTAAAGTTAAATTTCAATGGAATCAAGTAAAACTTAGTTTTGGTTTCCAGCTCCCTAATCAAACATCCAATGCATCTTTCGGACTGAAAAAAAATATACATCTTTGCTCAATATATTTGAATATTGGTTGGGTTTTTTAAAAAATATTTGATATTTATATAAAAAAGACATATTGTTAGGATCTGTCATGGTCAGTAAATGCTGGGATTTTCAGGTTGAAATAGACAAGAGGGAAGCCACAACTATGTGATCAAAATCACAAACCCTTTTTAAAATGTGTTGTGTTATGCAGGCAGTGGTGGGATTCAAATTTGTCAGGCACACTGGCTGAGGAATTCTGTCCACAAGTCCTTAAAGGGCCAAGTTTGAAGACCCCTGAAATATGTGAACAACCAGTTCTCTATGTGGATACTGCTTCCGGAAATCCATTCTGGACCTGGGCAACAAAAAATTAGCTACCGGTTCTGCCAAAGTGGTGCGAAATGGCTGAATCCTACCACTGTATGCAGGGCAAGACTTTGCTCGTGGGGTCATTTGTACTATCTTGATTTTTTTTTTTTTTTTTAGTCTTGTGGATGACACTGCTGTATGATTTCCAACTGGATGTTCATTTAAGATTTTGCCTTTTCTCAAAAACAGTATATAAAATCAACCAACCATTATTAATATTATACAGTAACTGATCTTGGGACATCATATTTAGAATGGATTTTTTATTTATTTTTTTACAAATCATAGAAAAGGGCAATTTAGAAAGCCAGAATCATGATAGGGCATATAGATTTTCAAGCTATTTGTATATTCCTGTTCAAATATGCCAGGAAAAAAAAATCAAAATATTTTTGTAACAATTGGATTTTAATATAGGCTGATAAGTGCACAAATAACTAAGCATTTACATCTATGGAGTTCTTCTGCCCCATTCACATAAAAAGCACCACTTGATTTATCATACAGGTTAACTAAATTATTAAAATAGTGATGCAATTACAAAAGTTTGTCTGCTATGGAATACTGTAAATCTAGTTAGAGATGGGTGTGGATTCTAATGCCATTCATCAGATGTGAAAGAACAACTACATAGTTATAAAGAGACACACAGTTTCCTTCCTTCCTTCCTTCCTTCCTTCCTTCCTTCCTTCCTTCCTTCCTTCCTTCCTTCCTTCCTTCCTTTCCAACTGGTCTGTCATTGGTTTGAAATAATTAGCAGTAAAAGCCTTTTAAAAGTAAGTCAAACACAGTGGCTTCCCCTCCCTGATCTGAGTATTAACTTAGCTCTGTTGACTCATGTGTCTTTTTAACATCAATTATATTTACTTATGAAACAGATTAACACATTTTTTTATTAATGGATTGTTTTATAACAGCTTATTCACTATGGTACATGGTAATGGTTTTGACAAGAAATGAATGGAACAATGTTCATTAGTGTGGGTAAGCTATTTTGCAAAGTGCCTGTCAGAAGAGTTGTTCATATCTGTGTTCAGATTTCAGGCTGGCATGTTTATGCCATTACCTAACTCCATGACACGCTTGAGAAATCTATGCAACACTGGATGTATCATACAAATTAATCCAAATTTTAAGAGAAGAAACAGAAAAAGCAGTTCCCACTCCAAATGCAACAGCATGCAGGGAGACATGCAATGTTTGTTTTCATTTTCTCTGCCTTCTTTAGGATTCCATTGATGGACCTGCCAAGAGACTCTTCTGCAAGCTGTTGTGATCCATAGTGATAGCTTTATGCAAAGTGTTAGTATTTTGGCTTCCTTATGTTTCCGCATCCACTGGAGAACCAGCCAGAAAGGCTGATGAAATTACCAATTTCTTTTTAAATAAGTATCAGCTTCTTGAATACAAGGAATTGAGATGAAGTATATCAAATCAGGATCAAATCAAGATGGAATATAACTAGCCATTTCCATAGGAGGGAAGAATCTGTTGAATTAAGGCTGAAACTTGACAAAATACAGAATTTGCTGTTCTTGCAAACTGGCCTAATAGTTGTTTGTTCCAATGTAGTTGGCAAGCCTATCCTTGTACAGAAAGTGTGGGAGTGGATCTTAACTTGAAGAGATGAGAGTGAATAGTTTGGCCTTATTTTAAAATTCCAAAGTCCTGAGTGTGCAGTGTACTAAAGCTTTTAATTTGGGACAAAGCTGAACAAAGAGGGCACAGAGGGGTAGATATCCTCACCTATTGTAACAAAAAATAACAGTAACCAGCCTTAATGCCATTAGCTTCAATGCATTAGAATTCACAAACATTTATACTGTAATATATTTGCTTGTCCATAACATACAGTTAGATATATTGCTGTTGTTTCATATGAAAATTTTCATAGTGAAACACAGATCTCTTTCTGGGCTGTCTACTATAACAACACATATTATATAAGCAGATCAGTGGTTTTTCCATTCAACTTTACATTTCTAGACTACTCAATGAATGATACAACTAGAATGGGACATTAGTTGCATCACTCTAAGACAAGATCTTAAAATTATAACAGGGGCACTAGAGGGTTGTTAAAAACTGTGCCCTTTTCCAGGGCAGCATCTTCCACAGATTGCATAGAAGCTAGAAATGATTGTCCATCAAGTTCAGAAAAGTTAGGTAACATGGGATAGAATTGATGCTGCAGATTAAATATGAGTGGTCTATTGTCTCCCTAAGCCTAGCTTGCAAAGGAAAGTTTTCTTATTAGTATCATAAATGGCTTTTTCTTTCCCCATCATTAGCTCTGAACTGAGGAGGAGAAAGTATGCCTGAGGGGGGGAAATAGTTTACATTAAAAAGGACCTCTCACCAATAAAAGGTCCCTTTCTGTTTACTCTAGGATGCTGTTGGTTTCCTTTGCAAATGCTTTTTGAAAAGTGCAGCAGTGAGAAAGCAAAAATTAATGTACTTGAATCAGTACAGGAAAGCAAAGACCAATTGTGATTATAAAGATAAAGGAGAAGTCAATTAGGGAGGGGTAAAGGAAAGATTTTGCAGATAGAGATGCGTGTTATTAGCATTAGGAAGATAAGCTTAATTGCAAAATGAAGCGCCACTGTGTTCTCACACCCACAACAGATGAGACATACAGTATGTATTGACTTAACTTAGGGCACAATTATATTAAAGAGAAATCTGGAATAGTGCTTCTTCCTATAAAGTCTAGGCTTAAGAATTGCAAGGTGGTTAAAGCACCGCTTCATCAGCATCCTCCATGCCATAGGCCTCCCATTTTTGAACTGCAAACTTTAAAATACCTCACAAATCCTAGCGTGGCCCTTGGGACAATTGAAGATGTGCACTCTTGTTACAAATGTTTCTCTGTATATATAAAACTAGCATCTCTGAGGTTGCCTGATATCCTGTTTTCTATACAGTCACTTTTTTCAGTGCTATTGTGACTTCAAACAGTCACTAAACAAATAGTTGTAAGTCGACTTACAACTATTTGTTTAGTGACTGTTTGAAGTCACAATAGCACTGAAAAAAGTGACTTACGATCGTTTTTCAACATTGCAGCATCCCATAGTCATGTGATCAAAATTCATATGCATGGCAACTGGTATGTATTATGACGGCTGCAGTGTCCTGGGATTATGGGATCCCCTTGTGTGAGTTTCTGAGAAGCAAAGTCAGTGGGGAAGCCAGATTCACTTGACAACTGTGTTAGTAATTTAACAACTGCAGTGATTCACAATTTAGATATACTTACAAGCAAGTTGATAGTTAACTGCAGATTTAGGTTTATCACTGAAAATTAAATCTGTTGGCAATAAAAGTAATGTTATAATGAGGAGACAATAAAGGTTGTTATCCTATCCCCAGATAGAGGCTTCCAGGCCTTTACTATGAATCAAGAGATTGTCTTCAAAATAGATCCAAACACTACTTTTTTGCCTGGCTGGAAAGATCCAGTGTCAGCCTCTCAAAAGCAGCCTGGCTAGGAGAAATATAGAGAGGAGAGTATAGAAGTTTCTGTGCTGGTTTTAGGCCCACTAGATTTAAATTTTTCTGAATAGAGTTAGCCCTCAACTTACAACCATTGGTTTATGACCATTTGAAGTTACAAGGGCACTGAAAAAAGTACTTAGGACTAGTCCTCACAGTTATGACCATAAAAGCATCCCCATGGTCACATGATCAAAATTCAACCTCTTGGTAATTGGCATGTATTTATGACAGATGGAGTGACCCAGAGCATGTAGTCGCCATTTGCAACCTCCCCAGCCCAGCTTCTGATAAGCAAACTCAACAGGGCAAGGCTGGATTCACTTAAAGAACACACAATTCACTTAACAACTGGAGTAATTCACTTAACAACCATGGTCATAAATTCAACTTCCTTGCTTATGAGTGGAAATTCTGATCCCAATTATTGTCATAAGTCAAGGACTATGTGTATTTAACCATGCCTCCTCCAACATGAAATGCTAGTCCTTAGTAGGTTTCAGCTACTTCTCTCCCATTCCTTATACCAAGAAGGAAAATTAAAGAAATAAGACCTGGAATAGAAAGCACAAAAAGGAAATCACTCTGCCCTCACTTTTTCCCTGCTAGTTTGAATCTAAGATACCTTTAGTTATATCAGAGGTTTAGTGTTGAAAGGCTGATCACCCATTTCACCTTAAACAGGCACCATCTTTTCTCCTTTATCCATATGATTGTGGAACAAAATCTGTTTTGTGGAAATACTTAATGTTGTGTCTTGAGCCTGCAAATGCAGACTTGGGACGTTGCAAGGGTCCTGGGCTTTGCAGAAGCTGCCCGGGACCAGACTGAATGGCGCTGGCCTTGCACGCATGCGCAAGGCGTGAAAAGTGCTTGATGTTGCATTGTGTCTGGGGTTTTGGACGTATAAAAGGAGGCCTGCGTGTCTTTGCTTGTTGTTGGAGTTTTGACTAAAAGCATAATAAAGAGTTGTTCTGCAGAAATGTGTCTTCATCCTTCGCCATCGCTTCAAGGACTTAACACTGGTGACGAAGGTGGGATTCTTCACAAGATAAATAGAAGGAAGCTATAAGACTCACCCAAAGAAGTCCTGAAGAGGGAAAACGGCATTAAAGTCAGCATCCATCCTGCCAGTACAGTGTCGCTGGAGGGTGAGTTTGGCTGAAAGACCCTTTCCCCGAAGAAGCAAGTGGTGAAGCACAAGCTACAATGGCGAAGATCGGCCACTTATCAGAGTTCGACATCTCACACCCAGAAAGATGGGAATCATACGTTGCGAGGGTGGAGAACTATTTCAGAGTCAACCAAATTCGATAAGATGGGTTGAAGACTGCCGCCTTGTTGTGTGTATGCGGACCGGACACTTTGGAGATTGCAGAAAATCTAGTGGGCCCTGCTTCTCTAGAAACACCTTCTAGAGCTTCTAAAAGAGCATTTCCAGCCCAAGTTGTCCATCATTGCTTGGAGGCACATGTTTGAACAAAGGGATCAGAAGGCAGGTGAATCTGCTAAGGACATTATTGCGGCCTTGAGACGAGCAGCCAGACCGTGTGAGTTTAAAGATTTGGAAGAAAGGCTGCGCGATCGTTTTGTATGTGGTTTGAGGAACAGAGACTTACAGCAAAAGATCTTCTCTAAGGAAGATGTCTCTTTCCAAGATGCTCTGTGAGAGGTTACAGCAGAGGAAGCAGCAGGAGGGGCAGTAAAGAATATGCGGCCCACCAGAAGCTCTCCAGAGACTGTCGCCATCCACCAGGAGAACGTGCGAGAAGAGTCGGAAGAAGTTCCTGAAGATGAGGTGGACAAGCTTTACCAGGCAGCTGGAAAGAGACAGAAGGAATGCACAGAAAAGGCTTTAACAGCCCTTCAATGTTTCAGGTGTGGAGGACGCCACAAACAAGCTGACTGCTGGTTCCACTCCACCATTTGCAGGGTATGCGGCAGGCAAGGCCACATCGCATCCGTATGCTTGGGTCGTCAGAAGGTACAACCTAGTGAAGAATTGCATCTGAAAGGTACCAGGGTCCCCAGCCAAAATAGGGTGGGTTTCTGCACAACACACAGAAGTGTTCTAAGGACAGGCATACATAAACCCCTAAAGAAGAAACTGTCCCTTAAAGTAAGGTTGCATGGAGTTCCTTTATCCATGGAATTGGACACTGGGTCCGCTCTTTCCATAATTTCCCTCAACACATTCAGAAAGATTTGTAGCAGCAGTGGCCTTTGAGTTAAACTCAGGCCATCCAACGTGAAACTCACAGACTTTCAGAATTCTAAGGTGTGTGTTAAGGGGGAGGCCACCCTTAAGGTACAGTACAAGGATTTTGAGGGTCCCTTAGATGTGTTGGTTGTTGGGGGTGAACGTACGAGTCTTATTGGACTCAATTGGTTTGAGGTCCTGGGAATCCACATCATGAGCTGCACCATTTGCAAATGTTAAGTCTTGCAGAAGTCTGCAAGGAATTTGCAGATGTGTTTAGTTCTGAGCTTGGATCCTATAAGGGGCCTCCAGTTTTATTACGATTAGATCCTTCCATAACACCCATTAGGGTCAAGTCTAGGAGGGTACCTTTTGCCCTCAAAGGCAAGATTGATGCTGAACTGGACAAATTGCTCCAGCAGGGCATCTTAGAACCTGTAGATTCTAGTCCTTGGGAAATCCCTATAGCAATGCCTCTTAAGGCTAATGGGGACATACGTATATCTGCAGATTACAAGTGCACACTAAACAAGGCACTGCAGCAACATGCTTATCCAGTACCTGTAGTAAGTCACATTCTGGCTTCCCTAAAGGGGGGGCGCATTTTTGCGAAACTTGACCTGGCACAGGCCTATCAACAGTTGCCTGTTGATGGGGCAGCTGCTGAAGCTCAGACAACTGTAACCCATAGAGGAGCTTTTAAAGTAAAGAGATTGCAATTTGGGGTGAATGTAGCCCCTGGCATATTCCAAAGTGTCATGGAGAACACATTGAGGGGTATTCCTGGAGTCTGTCCATATTTTGATGATGTCCTCATTGCAGGGGAATCATCTCAAAACTTAGCAGAGAGATTAAGGGCTGTCTTGCTTCGTTTTAGAAGAGCAGATCTTAAGTTAAAAAAGGACAAGTGTAAGATAGGAGTCAATTCTACTGACTTTTTGGGATTCAGGATAGATGTTCAAGGCATTCACCCTTCCAAAGCTAAATTAAAGGCCATTCAGCAGGCCCTAAGCCCTAAGTCTAAGGGCGAACTACAAGCCTTTTTGGGGCTTTTAAACTTCTACCATGCATTTCTGCCACATAAAGCTGCAATAGCTGAGCCCTTGCATAGGCTCTTAGACAAACAAGTCTGTTGGCAGTGGACTAAGGTCCATGAAAAAAGTTTCAATGAGTTTAAAGCCTTGCTTACTTCTAATGCTGTACTAGCTCATTTCAATGAGCAACTACCTGTTTGCATTGCCTGCGATGCTTCTCCATATGGAGTAGGAGCAGTTCTTAGCCATCTGATGGCTGATGGGACACAGGTCCCTGTGGCTTATTATTCCAGAACACTGTCTTCTGCAGAGCGTAATTACGCTCAGATTGACAGGGAAGCGCTGGCTATTGTGGCTGGCATTAGGAAGTTTCATGATTTCATATACGGCCGCCACTTCACGATCTACACTGACCATAAGCCATTGCTGGGGTTATTTACCACGACCAAACAGACCCCACATATCCTTTCTCCCCGTATACTGAGATGGTCCATTTTCCTGTCAGCATATGACTACACATTGATTCACAAACTTGGAAAGGAAATGGATCATACAGATGTCCTGAGTAGATTACCCCTGCCAACTCTGGAGCCTGATCCTGCTCCAGCTGTTCACATTCTATCCATTCAAGAGCTACCTGAGTCTCCCCTCAATGCTGCAGAAACTACCACTGATCACACATTTACTCGCGTGTTGACGTGGGTATTGTCAGGTTGGCCTGACACGTGCCCTGATACTGAGTTCCACAGTTTCTGGCAAAAGAGGCATGAGTTGTCCACTTTCAAGGGATGCTTGTTATGGGGCAGTAGGGTAGTAATCCCAGCCTCATTGAGGTCTAGAATCTTAATCTCTCTGCATAAGGGACATCCTGGGAGAGTCAGGATGAAAGCACTTGTGTGCAGCTATTTGTGGTGGCCTGGCCTTGATAAACCCATCGAGGCCCAGGTGCATGGGTGCCATGTGTGCCAACAGTCCCAGCCTGAAATGCCTCAGGCCCAAGTTCATAGGTGGGAGGAAACTCAAACCCCATGGTCCAGGGTACATATAGATTACACTGGGCCCTTTCAGGGGCAATTCTTCCTGGTTGTTATTTATAGCCATTCCAAGTGGCTAGAGGTTGTTCCTGTGATCTCTACTACTACTGCCAAGACTATCCAGGTGCTGAGAGGTATTTTTACAGCTCATGGCCTTCCAGATGTTCTGGTTTTGGATAACGGTCCTCAATTTACCTCTTCTGAGTTCCAGGCTTTTCTTCAGGCCAACCTGATCTGCCATGCAACTTCGGCTCCTTCTACCCATTCACCAACAGAATGGCTGAGTATATGGTGTGTACCACCAAGGAGGCCCTCAAGAAACTGACTTACGGGGACTGGCATCCCAGGTTAGCAGACTTTCTTCTTGCATATCGCACCACACCTTGCACAACCACCAGGAAGAGCCCTGATGAACTTCGCTGGGGTCGCCGGCTTATCACTAAGCTGGACACACTGCATCCATACTGGGTGGCATCTCAGGTGTCACATCCATGGGCACCGAGGAGCCTGCAAGTGGGTGCTCCAGTGTGGATTTGGAACTACGGGCCTGGTCATCTCTGGGTACCAGCTGTGGTCTGCAAGGTCTCTGGACCTTTGTCCTATGAATTGTCCTTGGAAGATATCCGAGTTCTTTGGCAACACATAGATCAGCTGTGTGTGAGACTGGATTTACACCCTTCCACTCCTGGCTCTGCACTGGGGGGGGGGAGGAGGAAGGCTATAGAGTGTATTCTGAGGTTCGATGTCAGCAGCCATTACTGGCCGCTGAGGAGGTCATTGATCCCCCATCTCAAGGTTCCGCAAGTGCTCCTAACAGGAAGTCATTGGGCAGGAGGTCACCCCACACACCCATACTTACTCCGGCCAGGGAGTTACACCGGGGGTATCCACATTATTCACCCATAACTAGTAGCACTCCAGACAGGGAGACTGACCAGGGGTATTCACACAACTCACATCCTGCAAGAGAACTGGCAACACAGCATGGGAGCAGGCCAAATTCCACAATTGCTCCCAGAAGGAAGTCCTCTGTAAGGGGGGCAAACAGAGAGGCTACTCCTGATTCTGGCACCTCAGGCATAACCTTAGGGTCCACTGGATACTGGGGCTCTGTAGCCACCCCTGACTATCCGTCTGCTGACCTTGGGTTTGAGGGACAGTGCTCCCAAGAAAGGTCCATTGTGGATCTGGGGACTACCACCCCTCCAATGGATGTTGGTTTGAGCTCAGAGGGCACAGCAAACCAGCAGATGGGCAGGTCAACCAGGTACTTGGGGCAGCAAAGCCCTGATCTACTGAGCCTGGCAGGCGAGCAGGTAGGTCAGGCAACAACACCAGGGTCTCCTGAGGCAAGTGGGCAGCAATGTCCTGTATCACCCAGCCTGGTGGGCAAGGAAAAGGAACCAGCAGGGCCGAGGAGGTCACAAAGGACCCTCCCAAATATCTCTCAGACTTTGTGAAGTTGGTGTCCAGCTGCAAGGTGTACTATCCTTAAGATCGTTAGTTAATAATGTATTTTGTTTTACTTATGATTTTGGGTGTCCTCATGTGCCAAAACAAGGACAGGAACTTGTAGGTGGAGGCAACCTCAAGCACTCCCTTCCATGCTTGAATGTGAGGAAGTATGACACTCTTCCCAAAGAAGTTTATTGAATGGTATAAGGATTGTTCCAAGCAAGGGGGGAGGGGTGTTGTATCCTGAGCCTGAAAATGCAGGCTCGGGACATTGCAAGGGTCCTGGGCTTTGTAGAAGCTGCTTGGGACCAGACTGAGTGGCACTGGCCTTGCGCACATGCGCAAGGCATGAAAAGTGCTTGACTATGTTGCCATTGTGTCTGGGGTTTTGGACGTTTAAAAGGAGGCCTGCGTGCTTTGCTCATTGTTGGAGTTTTGACTAAAAGCACAATAAAGAGTTGTTCTGCAGAAATGTGTCTTCATCCTTCGCCATCGCTTCAAGGACTTAACACTTAATATTGGACTTCATTGCTGTACTGAAAATGTGCTTAGCTGTCAAGCTGCTGCATCATCTAGTTCAGAGGAAGACGACACAGATTAAAGATATGAAGTTGTTTCCATGGCCGACTGGTCCACTGACTTAGAAGAATATGCCTTTCCCTTTCCCTTTATTTCAGTATTTGATTGCATTGGTAATGATCCTCTAATGCAGCATTGAGGCTATCCAGTGGTGGGATTCAAATAAGTGAACAACCAGTTCTCTGTGTAAATGCCAGTTCCAGAAGTCAATTCTGGGCCTGGGCAGCAACAAATTAGCTACCAGTTCTGCCGAAGTGGTATGAACTGGCTGTATCCCACCACTGAGGCTATCCACAATACCATATTCCTCTGCTGATTTGGCATTAAAGCTGATAATAACCCCAGCAAGGGTTGGGTGATGCTATATAAACTATGGAGTCCTTGGTGCTCTCTGAGCTTAGTGTTTTGCTTGCAGATGTTTTATTATGCAACTAGGTAACATCTTCATGCAGACGTTTATTAAATGAAAAGGTTTAGCAAAGTTTCTATGAGATGTTGAGAACATAAAAGCAAATAACACAAGAGGCAGAAATCTACCAGCAGATCTCTGTAACTGCAGTCCTAAACTCATTTACCTTGGGAACAAATTCTGTTTAACTCAATGAGGTTAAGTGAATATGAGTAAAAATGCTTTTTATATACCACGCTTAGCCTTGCTGCATTTCAGACTTTTAGAAGTGCTAGCAAAGGCAATTTAGAACTTTTGAATTTACAGGGTATTTATATACAATTCCTAAAAATTAATTCAATCATTAGATCTTAAGTGTCTCTCAAAAGTCAAATTTCAAAATTAAATTATGAAATATTTGAAATCCAGAAAAATAGATTCTAATCCTCTATTGCTACTGATTTTTTTATTACATATACAATTCCTTTTCAGTGTAATGCTGAACTCAGATGTCTTTGCTTATGATGTTTATATTCCACTTTATCTCTGGGAGTTGAAAGTTGTACTATATTTTTGAGCAATTTTTCCATAACCTTATCGGCAAAACAGCCTTGTGATTGAACTGAGAAGTAAAAATAGCTTGAAGTCACTTTGTGAACCCTGTGATTGACCGGGGACTTTAAATGGGTGTCTCTGACTGGCATTTTAGCAACAGTGCATTTTAGTTGGCATATTAATTTTGTCACTTAATAACTTTTGGATAATCGTGGAGCATAATCTCATTATTGGTGCCTTTGTAGCATAAAATGCAACTTCAGCCTTTATTTTTGTTTTTGTTTTAAATAATATTGGCTAAGAAAATTAACATCATTCTTTCTGCATTAGTAATTAGAGATAAAACTACATTTTATCCTAATCAAAATTTTAAAGTGAAAGATAGTCTGGCTTTAAAGAACACAACAAAACCCCAATCTGGATTCATAAAGTGGCTATGTTCACATAACATGGTTTGTTACATTATGGCTTAATATAATTGTGTTCAGGTTCACAGAGGTCCAGTACATTGGCTGGATCATGATCATCTCTAATTTGCTGGATGCTGCTTGTTACTAAAATATCAAAGAATTGCATAAATTACATTGGCTGCAACTTGTGATTCAGCAAAAAACTGAATTAAGCCAGGAATGAAAAGTAATAGAACAATTGTTGAAGTTCTTGCTCCTTTGTTCATTCCTGATTATTATTCTAGACTTAGTCTATTACTTAGCACATGGTTATTTGATTTTATGGCCTCTCTGTCTCAACTGATCTTTCATGATGTGACTCTGTGAGAGAGCAGGCTGCCTAGAAAGTTGTTGACACCTGTGCTGCTTTCTGCTTTTTAAGCCCTCCCCCAGCATCAGGTGGTGAGATAGACTATAAATGCTGTGCTGCGAAGCAGCGAAGAGTAGTCTCACGGGAAAGAGAAGAGGGAAAAGGGCGTGGAGGGAAGTAAAGCAGCCAGAAAGAAAGAAAGAAAGAAAGAAAGAAAGAAAGAAAGAAAGAAAGAAAGAAAGAAAGGGAGGGAGGGGTGAAAGGGGTATTTTTCTTTAGCAGTCCTCTCAAAGAGTAAGAATAGCAGAAAGAGTAGTAGTGGGGAAGAGTGGAGATAGTAATGAGTAACACTATAAGTGTTTGTGTGTGTTGTGTAGGGACCTGTGTTAGTAATTTAGTTGTTCTGAGCCCACTAAATTGGGTATAGTTTAAAAGAAACTTATATATATTTATTTTAAAGAATCCTTCCACATTTTCCTCCTTGCTGTATTCCAGTCCTTTTGAAAAAAACGCATTTTATTACAACAGGAAAACTTTACTAACTTGGAAATATGTTTTCACGCCTTAAAATAGTTACTGGCATTTTATTTTCAAAATTTCTACATAGGCAGGGTGCTTTGCTTCCCTTCCTCAAACTACTGGTAGGTCTCCTGTTCTAACTGTTTCTTGATAGCAAGGAGTTTCTTTGTATTTTTGGTTTTGACTCTGAATCTCATATTTGATACAGGCTAGTTAATGTCTCTACCACATTGATGAACAGTTCATACATGTTGTAGCTTACAACATGTTACAGTTGTTTTGCTAAGATAATCTTTTACAACACAGAGGCTAAGTTATAAAGAGATTGAACAAATGGAAGAACCAGTTTTAATTCAAACAAGTACATACATATATATAAACTCAAATTATTCTGCTTGATTAAATTGTGAAAGGAAGCTAACATTTGAGATGCTATTTTTCTGTATATAAGAAAAAAGGCTGCTAAATTTGGTAAGCACCATCTTTCTGCAGTTTATATAATGAATGGAAAAATTGTCAGTGTAGGCTTTGTTCAGTTCATTTGCTCAACTCTAAGCTTGTTTTGGGTCCCTTTTATATTCATTGACATTTTTTTGCAAACAATTTTCTTATATATTTTTTCCTTTAATGCATATATCTTAGTATATTTTTACTTATGGAGATGCTTTGCAAAATTCTGAAAACATATGCAAGTGTGCTTTCATATACAGCAGAAGTTGTAGCAGAACACAAGTTTTTCAAATCAAGGGGCCACATTTCGTTTTTAGGGGCATACCATGTTTCCCTACAAAATGTGTGGAAAAGATCAAATGAAAACAAATTTTGGTTTGATTGCAATAAATTTAAATCTGATTGTTCTCCACTGGTTTTTCTTTCTCTCCCTTTAAATTTGTTGAGGTTTTGAGAACTACATCCAAGACTTAAGGGCACACAGGTGTTCTTGGGGCCTTAATTTGTTCACTTGTGGCATATAGGTTTAGGTGATACAAATTATCTTTACATTAAAATGCATGTCATGTCAAACATATATCCCATTACTCCCTAGACCAGCCTTACATTTTACAAGTCATCTTTTATTAATTCAGTCTAGACCAGAAATGTATATAACATTCAGAGAAAACTATAGTAATTTGGCTCAGCCTTTAACTCAGCAGAAACAGCAAGAGGTGGAGAAGAAAGGGAAGGTGATTCACAATAAGGAAAAGTTGGATAGAAATTGAAGGGCCCATCTAAGTCTAGTATCCTCTAGTTAAAGAAAAGCCAATCTGTCAGTCTGTCTACTGAATGCCTGGGCAATTGATAAGAGCAGGAGGAGAAACTAAAATAACTTGAATGTAACCTAGTCTGAGTTAATTAGTTGCATGACTTCTATTCTTAGATTTGCCCTGGCACCTGATAGAGATCAGAATTCTGCATGGTCAATCCATCTGGCTTGTGATGACAGAAACAAGCCCATCTGTGGTATGCCCATGGATTGGCTATATTTTCTCCATCCCCTCATATTATAATGGGTAAATCAACTTTGTGCTGAGGATATTAATTTACACATCATTGTACAGCCATCAGTATTCTTCACTAAGGATTGCAAAGTCTAGAGCCTTAAGAGAAACTGAGATTTTACACAACTGTATTTATTCAGTTGCAAAACAGAACAAAACCATATCAACATGTCTTGACATGTAGTACAAAACAAGTCTGAATACGTTCAAAGCTCATAGGACATTTCAGGGCCTTTCTTATCAACAGGCAACACTTAAGGAATTGATGGTCATGTTTCTTTCCCATTCAGATAAAATATTTTTTAAAAAATCATCAAAATACTTTGAATCAGGATGTTCATTGCCCTGCAGTAATAACAATATTTGATATTCTGTTTCTTGGGGGGGGGGATAGACAGTAAAATTTAAACTAGATAATGATTGTGATGGTGGTAGAGCCTGAAATTCCAACATTATACTTATCTGCCATTTTATCTCTTCTATAAATGCCCATTGCTACTTAATTCACACTACTAACCACATATCTTTCTCACATGTTACATTGGATGATCTGCCAATAATTCTTTTTTAAGCAGCAGAAAATGCAGTCTGACACTAATGCTATTTTTCAAGGGTAACCTACTTTCCTTACATACCATTGTTCAACCTTTGATTTTTCTCAATTACCACTTTATATTCAAGTCCTCAAGATCATTTCCATATTTTGGACACAGGATAAGAATTTCAATGATTAATTTTGAAAACCACACTCTACCTGCAGACCAGAACCTAAATTCTGTAAATAAGAGCATACTGAGATCATCATATAAACACACATACTAGATTTGTACCCATGAGTACTAGTCATAGACAAATAATTGTGTCATTGCTGCTGCTATTGTTCATCTTATTGTTACTTGCTGCTCTTCCTCCCAAAGGAGCCCAGGCAAGTGTCTGTGCCTTTGGTCCCTAATTCTGGTTCCTAATTCATGCACGTCCAACAGTATACTCAGCTCAACTGTCTGAATTGAATTGGATCAATTTTTCAGATGAAATTAAAAATCTAAATCAGATCTGTATGTGGCAAACCCCCCAGAAAATCTAAAAGGTGAAAGAGATGCACATTTGACGGCTCAGGTATGCACTGATATCTTCTGGTCTGTTATGTTTGAAGGTTAAGGACCCCCCCCCCCAAACAAAAACACAACTAATCTGAAAGACTAATCTTTATCAAACAGGAATATTCCAACTGTAAATCACACATCACAAAGCTATTTATTTGTACCCATATGGAAGATATAAACTCTGAATTATCCATAAATGTCCACTCCCCAAACTTCCTTATTAGACAAAAGAACAAAGACCTTATTTATGAATCAACTATACTCAATTCTCCATTCTTCAAAACTCAGCCATAGAAAACAGGAGAACCTTCCAGGAGTTTTTACTAATTAAGTTCCTAATGTTAATTACTATTTAAATTTCCCATAGTTTGCAATAAACAGTGCCAGAAGCTCAGGATCCTTTATTATCATATCTAATGAAAAATGAACAATTACTGAAATGACCTAGGAATATTAAACAGCTCCCTGCAGCAAGAGAGACCCATTTGTAGGTATAGATTCTATTTGTAAGTAGCATGCTTATTTAAAAATCTTTGAGATAAAAGGGTGAGGAAACGCTTCCTTCCTCTTCTTAAGCTGTATCAGCTCTTCATGAAGAGACTCGTACTAAGCCCCCAGATCAGACTTTTCCAAAGTCAAGTGATCCAAAAGTGAACATAAGATCAGTGTCTATGGTTTGGTGCATACTACCTTCAGTCTCATCTCTATTTTACAATTGGAGAAACTAAAATACTACTGTAACTGGAGATTTTCATTAAAATCATTCATTAGCCATCAATGGTATCCAATTTTTGCCTGGACTCATAGGCTATTATATTATTACATTTTCTTTTAAAGTTAAAACTTTCTTTTACATCTGTATTTATTTTATTGCTAACTTGTGGTTCCATTTAAGTAATGTCCCAGTTTTATAGGATATTTGATTAGACCTTAATTCTCCATCCTTATATAACACATTTAGAGAAGACTAAATTGGGAAGGCTGATTGCCTAAGGAAGTTAGAATAAATTAAGGCACAGGCTAGAAAACAGACTGAGTTCAAGTTCCACCTTGGTTATGAAAGCCAGCCAGGTGACTTTGGGCCAGTGACTCTCTCTCTGTCCAACCACTTCATGTTGTTATGGGGAAAATAAAAACAGGAAGGAGTACAATGTATGTTCATTGCCTTGAATTATTTATAAAAATAATAAAGGTGGAACAATAAAATGTTTCAGCTTAAAACAGAAGTTTGTGAGTACCTCTATTGAAAAGTACATTTAATTGTTAAGTCCCCTTCCCATTTGATGGTGAAGAGTAAGGGGTAAAGGAGAATTGAAGGAAAAGAAAAAAGGAAAACAGAATTTATACAAGACAAAAGAGAAACGGATTGCTTGGATCTAATATTTAATTGAGCTATGGACATTGGAGAAAAACGGAGCTATTTTAAATCTTGTCTAAATTTTATTTTTTGCCTGTTTCATTATAACAGCAACTAGAATTTTCAGATGACCTGTGGCAGCCCAACACATTTGCAGGAAAAGATAATGTCAAACTGAGAGCCAGGCTGGTGTGATTAAGACTATAAACTAGGCAACCATGAATTCTAATCCCACCACAGACATAAATCTTTATGACATTTTTCACAGGAATTTGAGTACCTCATATCTATTGCACATAGCATAGTAATACATATTTACATGCTCCAAGAATAATAAAGATAATAAAAGCCATCAGAATAGCAAATATTTCTGAGATTCTTTGTGGTAAATACATCAGTTCCATTCATGATGGTGGTGGTGACGGGGATGATGATGACAATGATGATGATGATTCATTAAAAGCAACTATGGAACTTGAACAGTAGTCATAATAAGTTATAATTTTAATTTTTTCTATGCCTAATTTAAAATGTAGCTCCTTACAAAGATATTATTAATCTGCAAAATAAATAGACTCTAAAACCTGTTTGCTAGCCTGCTGTGATCTAATGGAAAACTGATTTCCTTTGCTAATCATAGAGAGGGGGTCCCTCCATAGCAATATAACTGAGTTTGCTACTGTGCGAGTTGTTCACCAGCATGAAATTCCTAGTCATTTATGGTCACCCGGTCACCCAGAGTAGTATTTAAATTGGGGATAGGTAATTTCTAGCCCCTGGGCAAAATGCAGTCTTCACCTAGTGATTACCAAATTTGCATAATTCAGATGTGAGGGCAAAACATTAATTGTTGGATATATATTTTATTTTTAATTTGGAGGGGAATAAGGTAAATGTATCTTAGCGTCAATTAAAAACCACATTTATTTGATTAGTTATTTTTAAAAATGGATAGGTGATCATGGAAATCTTTATTTAATTCATTTAATTTGTAAGGCCACTTATTTCTAACAATTTTTCATTATCATTATTTCTTGAAAAATTACATAAAGCCTTATACACACCATTATTGTAATTGTAGACACAGGCAACCCTCTTTTTCAGGCAGTTAAAACAATAAGACAGTATATTACCTCACTAATCTATTTATCTATATCATTAAAGTAAGAACTGGATTCCTTCAATTCAGTGTTCTCTCAATGATTTTGATACCACTCTTGGATTAAGCACTCAAGATGATTGTTTTCTCCTTCTAAGTTTCATGCTGCCCAGGTAAGAAGCCATACAATTGTTCAAGTCCTACATGGTGCATGTTTCATTGTTCAAGAGTAATCCAGAATCATCACTAAAATGAGCTTCTCCAAAGCCACCTTTTACATTACTGTGATTGGAACTGCCATAGCTGCTACAAAAGTCATCATGGTTTGGTTTGATCTTCAAAATGGGGTCCAGTAAAAAACCCTTGAGAGTTTCTTGTTGAGGTGTATAGCTGAGAGACAGCCAATTGAGTCCCTCCACTTCTACTGTCACTTCTATTTTCTCAGCCACCTTAAATTCCCCCACCACCACTATCCTACTTGCCCTACCACTGTACTCTGTTTGAAGCTGTGGATCAAAATGCCAGCTATGTGGGAGTCCTGCTGGAAAACTGAATGTTTGTGGCAGAAATTGTAGGATCACGTTCATTTTTTTTCTTTTCAACAGCAAGGTTTATATCATTATCCCAAGATATTGCTCCATCCTATTTAGGTTTGGCCACCTTTCTTTGTTAATACCAAGAATGGTTTGCCCAAAAGTTATATTTTAAAAAATTAATCCAGACAATAAAATTCATTGATATGTTTTGGGGGGGGGGTTATTTATTGAAAAGATCAACTGAGTAATTTTTACCTGGGTAATGTTGAGTCTCATTTTTATCACTTCTGTGATCTGATCTATAAGCATGTGTGATTCCAAAAAGATTGGGCATACCACTTTAGCAATGCAATAAAAAATCCCACTGCAATAAGGATTACCAGCTATCACTGTGCTTTTCTGAAAGACTTGGGGAAGAAACAAACCTGTTAGGGCTGACTGCTTGGCTTTTTAGTGCATCACTTACTAGAAAGACTTAAAACAGGAGCCTGTGGAGCTTTTAAAAATTGTGTAGTGGAATATATGGCAACATGAATGCCAGGCAAAGTCCATCTGATTTTTATTTTTCCTTCCAATGAATAAAATATATTTTAAAACATGCTTGCTTTGACAAGGCAATTTTGAGATCTGGAACTGGAAAGGTAAGATGGTTGACAGTGTCTCCATGTCTAATTTATCTGGTACTAAAAAAGTCTGGTGCTTTTATAACAGTGCTGGGATCTTTGTACAGAAATGTCTTCTTTTATCAGGGGCTTGCCAGAATGAGCATGTGGCAAAACAATGTATGTTGCACAACAATTCCTTATTTGACAAATCATCATGGAAATTGGTACTTGTATAATGCGAGACCAGAAGTTCTTTATACTAAGTAATAAATATTCATTGAAACAAATTGAATGAATTGTTTTGTCTTTCCTTTTTTCAAGCTTTCTTTTTCATTGTATTATATTGTATTGTATTCCATATTTAATGCAAATTGTATTCCTGAAGTAATTTACAATTAGTATTCATCAGAATAGGATCCTCAAATTATCTCTCCCTACAACTTGCACAAGAAGGTTGAGATTCAGTAAAGGGTGCCATGGAAAGAAGGTATTGGGAAAATGAATGTGTTGCTAACTATGATATATTCAACAATATATCTAATTGGAATAGTAGAGAATGTTTTGATTGAATACAATAAGGCTCCCTTAATTATGCACATATTAATGCTATAAAATATATCAGAAAGATATCTAGGGTTTTTTTCTCCAAGTAAAATAATAAAATCTGCCAAAATTGGTATGTGATTTTGAAAATCTAGTTTATACTAAATATGGCACACAGACCCTCTCCCCAAGGAGAGGAGCAAAACAAATACAGTTGGCTTTCATTCAGATTTCTTACAATTCTGGCAAACATGAAAACTAGATTTGATGCCCATTTTCTCTTTTGGTCTTATGATTGCCATTTTTACCTATTGTTTTTCAATGAGGAGCACAAAAGTGACACATGTTCAAAATATTGGATGATGTCAGCAGGAACAGTTGCCATAATTTTGCAACATTGCAGGTCCCAAGATCTTGTCTATCCCCTGCTTCAAAAAGGTTCCCAACTAAGTAGCTAAGATTTGGACTCAAGGGCATTATGGGAAATTACATATTCAAGGACATTTTGGGAAATTACCTGGTAACTATTGCCCTGCTTGAAATACTTCCTTCTGTCATTGCCAAATCTTCTTAAACTTTTCAGTCTGGCATGGTCCTTGAAGAAAGAATGCTGCTCAGGTGTCTGTTAGAATTCAGGTTAATTCAGAACATTGAAAAGAAAGCAAGGATTTTTTAAAAAAAAAATCAATTATTTCATTATATTTATTAAATCTGGTACCCATCTTGCTGCCATGTATCATCTCATCCCAATGAGACTGGTCCACCTCCTCTCTAGGTCAGGCCGGGATGGACAAAGAGACAGACTCCAATTTTCTCTAAGTTACACAAGCAGATCCGAGTTAAGGTGTATCCTCCCATCAGGTTGGTAGATCATGCCAGATGGAATTAATCAATGGAATAGCTTCTCTCCCAGAAGTGTGGGTGTCCATCACTGAAAGTTTTCAAGAAAAGATTGGACAACCATTTCTTTGTGATGGAATAAGGAATCCTACCTTGGGAGGGGGTTGGACTACTAGAAGAACTCCAAGGTATCTTCCAGTCCTATGATTCTATAATACATAGACATACAACATACAACAATAAATATTTTTGTTTCTATAATTCAGGATTTTTGTACTCACAATATGTAATAATGAATTTCAGCATTTATAATGATTGAAATAGGTTTTTTTTATGAAACCAGATAACATGTAGGGAATAAATAGTGAAATGTACAGGTGATTTTTCTGAATAAAATGTGTTCTATTGAGCCTCTCCTGAACTGATGGTCTAGTAAGCTAAGCTGGCAATGACAATGGTACAGATAATACGAGAAAAACACTGGATACCTAAAAGACTACATTTAAATTTACCTAAAAGTGCCAGAGCAATAATAGGTTTCTATTATAAAAAAAATTAACATGGTAGCTAGATTTGGCTTTATACAAATGAACAAATATACATATCTTGATTTTCTGATCATTTAGTCAAGGTTAAATTAATATGAAAATTAGATTTTCTTAATATAGGATATATTGAGAAATAATGATGCAAATGGGAACCTTCAATTATCCTTGAGCAATAACATCATTCATACATACATTATTATATATTCCTGTGTTCAGCCTTAGTTTAAACATTTTCAATACATTTGGGACAAGCTCTGAAGTGATGGAGCTATTCTGGTTCCAAAGAGCTCACTGCTTTGACAGACTAGACTATTTCTCTCCGTTTTTACTGCTGGTGTTTCTGTGTTCAAATGTGCCTTTAAAAGAAACTCTATGTGCCTTTCACTGTCCTGTCACTTCCTATTGCAAGCATTGATGGGAAGAAGAAAGGAAGTGAGGTAATTCCAGCCTCCATTCTTCATGCTGAGAAGCCATCCACAGCTCTCAAGGGTGCCATCTCCTCCCATATTCGAGCATCATGGTTTTACCTTGCAGATCAGATGGTGAAATACTGTCTCCTTTGTTGAATGGCAAGAAAGGATATCTGTCTATATAGCTTTTCATATGGCTGCAAGGCTACAGATTAGCAAGTCCAGGACAGGAGCTCTCATTGGTATTTTCAAGAGAAGCCTCTTGTACATTAGAACATTTAAAAGAAACTCATTCAGTGTTGTGATTCCAGAACTTTGTAAAGAAGCAGGAGGAGTAGCAGAAGCAACATGGTTGAATGTGATCTCTTTCCTCTGTTTTTGTAAAATGTAAATATTTGCATTTTATTAATCATGAATTTAACTACTGTTGTGGCAAACAATACTTTTTACTAAATATGAAGGTGCTTATCAATGTCCCAATATGGTTCATTTAAAGATTAACCTAATTCAGAATCCGAATAGATGCTGGCAAATTAAATTGATCAAATAGTTATGACATTAGCACATACCTTACTTAAGTTAATATGTAGAAACCTACTGAAGCATGTAGTGTGTGGGATAAAAAAGGAGGCTTAAAAGGAAGTGAACTGACAGCTAATACTCCCAACAGGTACTGTTACACAATGCTTTTATAGAAACAAACAGGGATTCTGATACAATCAGTTTCCAGTGAATACCTGTTTAATTATAGTCTTTGAAAGGTCTTCACACTAGTTTGAGGGTGAAGGTTCGTTCTTTGAGCTTGAAGGTTGGTTTCCGAACATTTTGTTGCCAGGCTAGGTAATTCTTCAGCGATGTCTAGTGCCGAAGATGTTACCTAGCCTGATAACGAAACATTCAGAAACCAACCTTCAAATTCGGAGAATGAATCTTCACCCTCATTCTACACTCGAGCTACAGATATTTGCCACTATTGCAAAGCTAGCTTGGTATTGTACAGATTGTCCTCAAATTAACAACCATTCAGTTAACAAGTCTTCAAAGTTACAATAGCACTGAAAAAGGTTATGACATATCTTGCACTTAGGACAGCATCCCTATGATCATATGATCAAAATTTGGGCGCTTGTCAACCTACCATTAGTGGGAAACTTTGGCATTTACTTGCCATATCATGTCCAGTTCCTCCTTCAGACCTTGGTACTTCTTCAATTTCTCATACTTCTTTCTGATGTTTTCATTTGGCACCACTACATCTATTACCACTGCTGTCTTTTGGCCATTGTCCACTATCGTGAGGTTTGATTGTTTGGCTAGTACCTGCTTGTTTGTATGCATATGGAAAATCTATGGGATCTTAGCCATCTTAGTTTCCACAACTTTCTGTGGGATCTCCCGTCTAGACCTAGGAGAGTAGTCCATATTCTGTACCAGTTTCCTGCACACAATGCCAGCTTTCTAGTTGTGCTGTTCAGTATATGCTGTTCTTGCCTTCATCTTACATCCTGCTACTAAGCGTTGGACTGTCTCAGCATAGTCTGCATCTTGGATACTGTCTAGTATGGTATTTTTATGGATCTGGTACTTAGTGCCTGTTTTTGTGCTGCTATGATCAATGTCTGAGTGCTATCTTTTAGTCCAGCACTTCCCAGCCACTTACAGGATTTACTAATCTTCCACCTCAGCTGTCAATGGTATATCCCATGCAGGATCTTGTCTTGCTATGGTACTTCCTCTACTTGATTTTTCTTCAACATCTGCTGCTGCCTCAGGCATTCTCTCAGAAGTTCAACTTTGGGTGCCATCTTATTGATGTACTCCTAGATGCTCTGGGTTTCATCCATAACAATGACTTTGACACTTGCTATACTCCAACCATCTTCCTACATCTGGTGTACAGTCTCTGGATGGGGTGGAACCCACACTGTAAGGAGCTTCCAGGTCTTCCTATCAACAGTTTTCATGTCCTTGTTTGGCCAGCAATCTATACTGGCATGGAATCGGATGACTGGCAGAGTCATACTTACTGATGGCATGGATCTTTTTCTTCCTAATGAACTGGATCTTCAGGATCTGTCAGGACCTTTCATGATACCTTGATGTTGCTGTCTTCCTTGCCTCTTCTTTTTTGGTTCCCATGTGACTGTGGGATACAAAGATACTTATAACTGGTCTTACATCTGCTATGTGATCCTTGGTAGTTCCATTCCATTAGTCTTAACTATTTTTCCTCGCTTGACTAGCATCCAGCTACACTTCTCTAGTATGAATGAAATCCAAATGTCCTCACTGTAGATCCATATGTACGTTTGTGTGTGTGTACATAAATATGCCTTCAGTGCAGGATTGTCATGATTAGCACATAGAAGAGAAGATGTCTAGAGATTAGCTATCCATACAGTCCCATTAAAGCAGAGGTCCCCAACCCAAGGCCACGAACTGGCACCGGGCCGTGGCCTGACAGAAACCCAGCTGTGTGAGTGAAGCCCCATCCACACAAGTGCCGGGTCGAGGCAGTACATAAACCATGCCTCCCTGATCCACTGAAAAACCACCCTCCAAGGAACCAGTCCCTGGCATCCAAAAGGTTGGTCATAGCATTAAGAATGATGCAAGAGCATTGCAAGCATAATAATAGCAGAAGGTTATAACCAGGGAGAATATACTATATTGAGAGATCTAGTTGTACATCTTAAATAATCATTTTTTATTCATAAACTCAGCTCAGCCTCATTAAGGCTCTACAAAACAGAGGGTTCCAGGTGTGTATTTTATATCCCATGTGAACTGTCTGATTACCAGTAATATTCTGCATATATGTGATGAGTGAACAGTGACTTGTTTCCAAAGTAGGGTCATCACAAATTGGATTATTCTCACTAATATTCTACGGTACTCTATTATTTTATCACTGCTGCACAGGAATTCAGTTTCACATTTGATATTGTGTGTTATTCATTTAAGAGAAGGCAGTGTTACAATAGCTATCATGGCTTATAAATATGAGTTTAAATTCACTTCTGACATGGAACAAGAAGGCAGTTTCTTGCACAACCATAAAATGTTTGATGTCAGCTAATGATTCACTGCTTTGTCTTTTCACAAACTTGAGTAATCTGACATCAGCAAAATGGTAGCTCCCTGTTTTGCTACCAACTACCTCCTGAATTTGGGATGAATTGCATCTCTTGAGTTGAATGGATGACAGTGCAATCCCTCAAAGAAGAATATTCTTCAATGAAACATTCAAAGCTCCTACAACCTGCAATCCCCTAGACATATAAAAATTAGGAAAACAAGAAACCAAATCAGTTTTCTGTAATATATATATGTGTGTGTGTGTCTGTGTGTCTGTGTGTCTGTCTGTCTCTGTGTGTGTCTCTCTCTCTCTGTGTGTGTATGTGTGTGTGTGTATGTATATGTATATATATATATATGTACTTCTCCAAATCCTTGTTCTCAAAACTAAATTTTCCAAAATATTAGTTTAATTCCTCCACAAGAACATAACCTAAACTTGTGCAAGGACTCTACTAG
Organism: Crotalus tigris; assembly: GCF_016545835.1. Classification (NCBI taxonomy): domain Eukaryota; kingdom Metazoa; phylum Chordata; class Lepidosauria; order Squamata; family Viperidae; genus Crotalus; species Crotalus tigris. Next base: position 1,063,591 of record NW_024097068.1, read on the forward strand.
CTGCAACTGCCACCTGCTCTTTTTAGCAGAAGGTGAAAGTCCAGAACCCCCAAGTTATTAACCAAATCTGTCTATGCGAGCGCTACCCAATTGAGAATTAAGGAAGTAGAAGTCTGAGATCTTGAAGCCCCATGCATTCTGAACCATTCAGACCTGCCAGGGACCAGCTGAAGCCAAATGTCCACAATCCATTCCCCCATAGCCTCCAGGCTCCTGAATGTAGATGTAAATCTAAGTATCATAGAATACAATGGCACCTCATCCCATGATGGCAAACAATCTCACCCAGAAGCTTCACTCAGATGTTAAGAATATGTGGAGAGAGAGTACTCAAGCCCAGAGATGTACCAGAAAAGAATGGACATGGATGGGATTTCTCTCGACCTATTAACATTGACTGGGACCAACCTTTGGAGAAAGCAGCCAAAGCCGTGGGCTGGATTTCTCTCTATTAATACCGATTGGGATCAGCCTTGGTGAAAGGAGGCAAACCATTGCAAGATCATGCTGCCTGCCCCCAGAACCCATAGCTGCCCTAAAAGGATACTTAAAGACTCATGACATTGAAAGCTGCTGAGAGGTCAAGGAAAGCCAAGATGGTCAACAACCCACATTTTACCAGAGATTGTCCACAATTGCTGTCCCATCAATAGCCCTGAATCCAGACTAAAAGGCCATCCTGTTTTAACCAGGATCCTCTCTGATCTAGGATCCTCACTTTCGGTAGGTCAGCTGTTTGTAAATACTGTATTTACAAACATTATTTCTCTATTCATCATCTTTATATAAGTTCTTATAGAACTCATATGCCACTAATTTCTTTCCTTCATTTTGGTACACCATATCACCTTCTGCATTACAAAGTTTGGTAATCGTGTAGTTATCATATAAAAAGCACCTCATCCCATTTCTCTCTACCTATTAATATCTACTGGGACTGGCCTTTGGAGAAAGCAACCAAAGCCACACAGACTGTGCTGCCCAAACCCAGACCCCGCAGCTGGTCTAAAAGGACACCAGGGTCAATGCCATTGACAGCTGCTGAGAGATCAAGGAGAACCAAGATGGTCCACTACCCATATCCGGCTCTTGCCAGAGATTGTCCACCATTGCTACCCACTTTCTTCTGTCCCATCACTGGGCCTGAATCCTGACTGGAAGGGGAGAGATAGTCTGTTTCATTCAGGTCCTTCTAAATACAACTGCCAAGCAACCACTTTTTTAAAAAATCAGTGTCAAAACAATAACTTGGGATTCTAACTCAAGCCAAATAACTCAAAATGAAATCCAAACGGCTGTGATGAAAGGAGATTTATTTATTCCCAAAAGCAAAGAGGTTTCCCTGAGAGCAAGGGAGGGTGCAGCAAGAGAAAAAAAAGTGGAAAAGGACTGTTTTATTGGGGAGCTTGTCCCTGGTGTTTGTTTTTAGTAAATACAGTATCTCTAGGGGAAAAAAACTGCATAGAATTAAATTCACAACTTTTAGTGCTTTTGAAAGAATGCTCTTACAAGGCTATAGTCCTGGAGGTCGCATTTATGATGGACCTAAACTGCCAGTTACTCAGTTCATTAATGCAAATTATTTTACAAAGAAGCAGTACATATGAACCATCCTCGTTTTTGTACTTTCCATCATGGAAAACTTGCACATTATGGTCAGGTTTTACAGGAGCCCCTTAAAAATACTAATAATATAACACAGTTCAGTGATCTCAAGAGATTCACCAGATTCTTCTAATCCAAACAAAACTGAATTTGTTTGCTTGTTTTCCTTTGTTTTCATGTTCCATGCCATCTTTTAAGAGGAAGGAAATGTCCTGGGTGGATGATATTACTTCCATCAATGGTCATTTGGGATGATGGGGAAGTACTGGACAAGCTGTTTCCCAGACAGTCTGCTTTGTACTCAATTATCGGGGCGGTGGCCACCTCTGATTACTGTCCTGGCTACTGAATTTGTCTCCTCCTGTCTCATGATTTGGGGGGGAGAGAATGGTAGCAGTGATGGATGTGTTCAGTTCATTTCTGTCATCCACCAGGGTCCCAACCCAGCAGTCTCTCCCCATTCTTTCCTACCCGGCTTGTCTCACTTCCCCCGACAATGCTTTGGGCCCTGTGCAAAAGGGAGCAGAGCCTTTGCCCTGAAGAGAGCCAGTTCACACTTCCCTCTCTGAACCTGGCTTACAAAATGGCGTGCATTCCAAACCTGCATATCAGTTGGCATTGTGAAACCAGCAGAGGTCGGTGTTGGCAACATCAGCTGCTGCTTGAGCACAGGCCATGGAAAGTAGGGAGAGCCAGAGCAGCATGGGCAAGAGGGGATGGGAGGACCTCTCTCTCCTTCTCTCCCCTGCTTGTTTCACAAAAAGTTACAACCCTCACAATCTGTGACTCCCAGTCTTCTGCACGGTTTCCCTGGAGTTTCACGTTATGGGGTTTCACCTAATGTCTTCTTTGCACATATAGGTGCTATATTTTGATCAGCCAGGGGGTCCTTGAATCGCCTTCTAAGAAAGAATATGAAGTGGTTGAAGTCATTGAGCTCTGGGGCATTGGAATCATGCAGGTTCACCATCCAGTCTGCGGCCGCCTCATCCAGAGCAGATTGCACGATACGGATACGGGTTTTTTTGCTGGGGATGTCCCGTTCATATTCTTCCATGTAGTTAAGGACTTGGGTTAGGAAGAAACCCAAGTATGGCAGCTCCCCCATGAATTTTGCATCCAGCCGCAGGAATCTTTGGATGGATCGGTGCCTTCACCGCCATGGGTATTGTCTCCCATCCTGATTGCCATCTGTGAGTCACCGGGGAGTGGGGGTTGCTGAAATGGTAGCTGCTGTCTCTGCAGACATTCCTGGGGCTACAGTTTCCAATTCCCCCTCAATGTCTCTCTGGTTGTAGACCAAGGTGTTGGTGCGGCCCCAGGATTCAGGATGCTCCTCCACGAGGGAGCTGAGGGTTCTTTTCATCAGGTCAATAGCTTTCTCTAGGATCCAGTTCAAGTGCTGCGTGCGACCTTTTTCCCCTTCGCTAAGGTGCAGGGATTTCTCCATCTCTTGCCTCCGTCCGGGTTGGTGGTTGCCCTACCTCAGGGTAACTTTCCCCGATACTTTTCCCACTCATCTTTCTTGCCAACACCCACTGACCACCAAGGTTTGTGGTCATGTGTTTCCACCACTTCTGCTTTTGAGGAGTATGACGTCTCGGATCCTGACAATTGGCAGGGTCCCTGCCAGAGGGAGGGCTCCACTTTCATGTTGGGCTCCACTTTCATGGTGAGCTCTTCATTCCCTGCCTCATCGTCCAACACTGTAGTTTTTGCAAAGTCACCCAGTAAGGGTCTTCCTTCCAGGTTGACTATTACTGCAGATCCTGTCTAATGTAAGGACCCACTTCAATCCCACATCTTAAGAAAGCAGAACTCTTGGAGATGGTTTCCTCCAATAGGAACTTTTATTAAAAGTTGTTGATAGCAGGCATAATAAACAGAATCTGAGGGATCGATACTTCAAAGTGTCCCCAAGGAAACCTCACCCCACCATTCATCCAGACGGCTCAGACCAGCCAATCCCGAGGTGTTAAATCCACCGTGGGAAAGGAGAGTTAACGTCGCTCTGGCTCCAGTCATAGCACGATGTTCAAGCAGCTCTTTGGACCTCCTTTTGAGACTGGAGAAATAAGCCAGGCTCCGAAGGTTGTATTTCTTCCCCCCCCCCTTTTCCTGGCTGACAGGTTAGGGAGAAGAAAGTTCAGAGAGAGATGCACTGTAGGAAGCAAATTGTTACATTGTGGGCAGTGGACACAGAGGCAATAACAAAGTAAAAGGTTACATTGTAGCGAATAGAGAAAGCAAAAGCAATAACCCCGGAGAGATATCCCCCCTCCCCCTTGGGAGTATGGCAGAACCCAGGGAAAATTGAGATTTGTTTTTAGATCAGAGGAGATAGATAGAAATGAAATAGAAATGGGTCCTGACAGTGACATCAAATTTAAAACTGGGCCATTTATTTAGCCCCAGAAGCTCACATTTTGCAACGGAATCACATAAGGCACATTTTGTAGCATTCATGTCATCATCAACTTTTTTGGTACAAACAAAGCACATGCAGGAGTTATTATTTCCATCAATGGTCACTTGGGATGATGGGGAAGTACTGAACAAACTGTTTCGCATACAATCTTCTTTGTACTCAACTATCCTGTTGTCTCACTTCATCTGACAATGCTTTGGGCCCTGTGCAAAAGGGAGCAGAGCCTTTGCTCTGAAGAGAGCCATTTGCGCACTTCCCTCTCCGAACCAGGCAGATTTTCTAACGCTCACAAAATGGCACGCGTTTCAAACATGCATATCAGTTGGCATTGTGATACTGGCAGAGCTCTGGAGTAGTAACGTCAGTTGCTGATTGAGCGCAGGCCATGGAAAGTGGGGAGAACCAGAATAGCATGGGCAACAAGGGAGGAGAGGACTTCTCTCTCTCTCTCCACCCTGTTTGTTTCACAACTCTCCAAAGCAAAGATAAACTAATCGCCTATCTATTTAGTCTTACTTACTTCAGGATTTTCGAGCAACATGTCAACGTGGTTCAATGGGATAATATATCTCACAAGGTTTGTTCCCCAGGGCAGCCAAGAAGGTCTGGGCAACAGATGGGCTGGATGGCTGGCTAGCTGGCTGAGCTGATTAGCCCAACAAGTTACAACCCTCACAATCTGTCACTCCCTGTCTTTTGCAAGTTTTCCATGGAGTTTCACTTGATGGGGGTTCAACTAATGTCTTCTTTGCACATATAGGTGATATACGATAGATGAATAAAAAATGCACATGTTACAGCATACCAATAATTACAAACATACAGATGAATACACAGTTGTGTTTTCAATCATCCCCTGTTCCATTTAGTTAATATAACATCAGTCCCTGTATAAATTCAATCAATTCTATTGTGGCTCAGTGATGACAAACTGGAAACTGATATGCAGGTTGGTCTTGTCAGCATGTCTGATTACTATCTGGGCTATTGAATTTGTCCTGAACTGCCAAGGACTTCTCCTGTCTCATGATTCAGGAGGGAGAGAAAGGCGGCGGTGGTGGGTGTGTTCAGTTCATTTCCGTCACCAGCCAGTGACCCAGCCCAGCAGCCTCTCCCAGCAGCCTTCAGTCAGTATGTGACCTAGATACAATATTAGCCATCTTTTTTAGCATATTCCATGCTATGCAGTCCATCTGTGCTATGGAGCGAGAAATCCTTTTGTAGAACAAAAATGTAAATAGAAGGCCAATTATCCCCACAGGTTACTACCCTCACAATCTCTTCCGTCCAGTCCAACAATATTTAGTTTTCAGTGGTTTGGAAAACTCTTTTGTTCAGTGACAGCAATTTCTCCTGATGGGTTCCTATTGAAGTCTAACAAATTAAAAGACCATTGTTGTGGGGAGCCAGGGTTCTATTAACAGTCATCGTACATCTATACCCAGTAGTCATTGGACATTTTGCACATCTGTTTCTGTGGCTCTCACGTATTTCCACCAGCAGGAAACCAGATTCTTCTTTGCACACACGGGGTTTGCAAATCTTCTGTCTTGCAGGAACTCTCTTTTGCAAGGCATAGTCAGGGTGAGAATTAACATTTCAGAATGGAGTTCAGGATGAGTTGATCAGCCTTGTGAAAGGAGGCAAATCATTGCAAGACCAAGCTACCTGGCCCCAGACCCTGGAGCTGACCTAAATGGATACTTAAAGGTCAATGCCACTGAAAGCTGCTGAGAGGTCAAGGAGAATGAAGATGGTCCACAACCCACATTCTGAGATTGTCCACAATTGCTGTCCCATCAATAGCTCTGAATCCAAACTGAAAGGCCATCCTGTTTTATCCAGAATGTTCTCTAAATCAAACGATGGCTTTTGATGAAGGGATGGACCATGATCTCCTTAAAAGGCCTCAGGAATCTCTCCTCCTGCAGTGAGGAATTTATGACTGCTTGGACCCACCTGCTATTCGCTGCCCAGCTAAGAGAGACATGAGTCTAATTGACAGGAGATTGCACTGATAGCATCACATACCCTGTCCACTTCCTCAAGTTAAGCAGGATCAAACTGTTCCCAAGATCTCACATCGACCTTTACAACAGTAAAAGCTATCCATAAGGAAAAGAGTCTAGAAGGATAGAAAACCCACCCACCCCAAAAATGTATTCATCCCTAAGAAAGCAATTCTATAAATAACAGATACATAACTAATTTGGGCTGTTTGCAGCCTCAGATTCTAATAGATGTCCAATAGATCTCCTGGCTTAGGTTTCAGCTCTTTTCTTAGCCATACTTTAAGATCTAGAAAAGCTGGGAGGGTACATGAGAATGTATATCTATAAAGCATTGCATCCGGAGAAAAGAGTTGGAAGCAGCCTGGATTTCTCAAGCCTCTGTCCCCAATCTGCCCCCATAGCCTCCAGGCACCCCAATGGAGAGGAAAACTTAAGTGTTATCATATAAATGGCATCTTATCCCATTTCTCTCTACCTATTAATATCTACTGGGACTGGCCTTTGGAGAAAGCAACCAAAGCCACACAGACTGTGCTGCCCAAACCCAGACCCTGCAGCTGGCCTAAAAGGACACCAGGGTCAATGCCATTGACAGCTGCTGAGAGATCAAGGAGAACCAAGATGGTCCACTACCCATATCCGGCTCTTGCCAGAGATTGTCCACCATTGCTACCCACTTTCTTCTGTCCCATCACTGGGCCTGAATCCTGACTGGAAGGGGAGAGATAGTCTGTTTCATTCAGGTCCTTCTAAATACAACTGCCAAGCAACCACTTTTTTTAAAAATCAGTATCAAAAGAATAACTTGGGATTCTAACTCAAGCCAAATAACTCAAAATGAAATCCAAACGGCTGTGATGAAAGGAGATTTATTTATTCCCAAAAGCAAAGAGGTTTCCCTGAGAGCAAGGGAGGGTGCAGCAAGAGAAAAAAATAAGGTAAAAAAAGTAGAAAAGGACTATTTTATTGGGGAGCTTGTCCCTGGTGTTGGTTTTTAGTAAATACAGTATTTCTAAGGGAAAAAACTGCATAGAATTAAATTCACAACTTTTAGTGCTTTTGAAAGAATGCTCTTACAAGGTTATAGTCCTGGAGGTCGCATTTATGATTGACCTAAACTGCCAGTTACTCAGTTTATTAATGCAAATTATTTTACAAAGAAGCAGTACATATGAACCATCCTCGTTTTTGTACTTTCCATCATGGAAAACTTGCACAATATGGTCAGGTTTTACAGGAGCCCCTTAAAAATACTAATAATATAACACAGTTCAGTGATCTCAAGAGATTCACCAGATTCTTCTAATCCAAACAAAACTGAATTTGTTTGCTTGTTTTCCTTTGTTTTCATGTTCCATGCCATCTTTTAAGAGGAAGGAAATGTCCTGGGTGGATGATATTACTTCCATCAATGGTCATTTGGGATGATGGGGAAGTACTGGACAAGCTGTTTCCCAGACAGTCTGCTTTGTACTCAGTTATTGGGGCGGTGGCCACCTCTGGTTACTGTCCTGGCTACTGAATTTGTCTCCTCCTGTCTCATGATTTGGGGGGCAGAGAATGGTAGCAGTGATGGATGTGTTCAGTTCATTTCTGTCATCTACCAGGGTCCCAACCCAGCAGTCTCTCCCCATTCTTTCCTACCCGGCTTGTCTCACTTCCCCCGACAATGCTTTGGGCCCTGTGCAAAAGGGAGCAGAGCCTTTGCCCTGAAGAGAGCCAGTTCACACTTCCCTCTCTGAACCTGGCTTACAAAATGGCGTGCATTCCAAACCTGCATATCAGTTGGCATTGTGAAACCAGCAGAGGTCGGTGTTGGCAACATCAGCTGCTGCTTGAGCACAGGCCATGGAAAGTAGGGAGAGCCAGAGCAGCATGGGCAAGAGGGGATGGGAGGACCTCTCTCTCCTTCTCTCCCCTGCTTGTTTCACAAAAAGTTACAACCCTCACAATCTGTGACTCCCAGTCTTCTGCACGGTTTCCCTGGAGTTTCACGTTATGGGGTTTCACCTAATGTCTACTTTGCACATATGGGTGCTATACGATAGATCAATAAAAAAATGCACATGTTACAGCATACCAATAATTACAAACATACAGATGAATACACAGTTTTGTTTTCAATCAGCCCCTGTTCCATTTAGTTAATATAACATCAGTCCCTGTATAAATTCAATCAATTCTATTGTGGTTCAGTGATGACAGTCTGGTAACTGATAGGCAGGTTGGTCTTGTCAGCATGTCTGGTTACTATCCAGGCTACTGAATTTGTCCTGAACTGCCAAGGCCACCTCCTGTCTTAAGATTCAGGAGCGAGAGAATGGTGGCGGTGGTGGGTGTGTTCAGTTCACTTCCGTCTTCAGCCAGCGACCCAATCCAGCAGCCTCTCCATCAGCCGTCAGTTAATAGGTGACCTAGGTACAATATTAGCCATCTTTTTTAGCATATTCCATGTGATACAGTCCATTTGCATTATGGAGCAAGAAATCCTTTTGTAGAAAGAGAATGTAAATAGAAGGCCAATTATCCCCTTTGTCTTTCATTCTCTCTCTCTTGTGTTGCACTTGCAACACAAGATGAGATGCTTGGCTTCCCTTGCTTGAATGACCCATGGTCAGACAGGAGACAAACCAGCTGTTAAAAAAACTTCCAAAAAAAAAATTATAAATGCCATAACTGAGTTGGGCTGTTTCCAGCCTCAGAATTTGACAAGATACCTGGACATCAGCCTATTGCCACAGGTGCCAGAGAAGTCACAGGTACCGTGAGTGCAAGCCACAACTCACCAGAACCTGAAGTGCCCACCTTCTTTTTGCCATGATTTTATATATTTCTTGTACCTTATTGGTAAAATACCTGTAAATGGTTCACTGTCAAAGTCCAAACAGATTTAATTCAGAATGTTAGGGATGGGGGAAAGAAATCCAAACTTGGTTGAACTTAGCAAGGAATAGTTGGCCCTTGAATCTTGTTAGACTTAAGTATATAATCATGCAATGTACGATAAAGCTGCTAGGCAGACTTTTCCTCTCCTCTTAGGAAGCTGAATCGGGAGAGATGAGCATATCAGCATAATTACAGAGCATGCTCCCATACTGTGATAGGACTATATGTAGCCACCTATACCTAAGGCAAGGTTGGAACCCACCATTACTTGTGCTGTGAAAGTATTTAATTCTTTCAAATTTCTTAATAATTCCCAGAATGAGATTCTACAAAGCTGGGAAGCTACACGAGAATGTATTTATCATTTTCTGGATTGCTTCCGCAGATAAAAAGTGGAGGAAAAAAGAAATCATTTGTCCTGTATCAGATAGACTACTCTTGTCCATGAAAGCTCTATCAAAGATTGTCAAATTTTACTTTCGCCTTCCCTGTTTCACCCTGATTAGATTCCATGTTAAGGGACAAAAATGTAATTCAATAAAATTGTTGTGAATGATATGTTTAGGATTTTAAAAGATAGGCTTCACTGACCAACAGTGAGCCAACATTTCTGGAATGCCTTTTGTCTCAGGCAGATGATATAGGAATCACTTCTCAGGCAAATGTTTGTAAGCAGGAAAAAAAATGGTTAAAAGGAACAGGAAATAAAAACCCTGCAACCCTCTTTTCCACTTTAGATACAAGTCCAAGGACAGAATGAGATTTGTGTCACTTGAAATATTGTGCCAAGCAGTTAATCTTAACTATATCCTTTGGGTCTTTTGCAGTAAGGAAGAAATCACACTCAGACGTTACCAAGGTGTTCAAAAAAAAAAAAAAAAAAATCTCCAAAACAATCAGCCACAAACATAATGCAGATGTTTCTTAATTTAAGAAAGGGAGAATAGAAAATAATTCCTTCAGAAAAGTACTCAAATACTATGTAACCAGGGAGTTAGCAAAACAATAACAACAACAACAACAACAACAAAATTACAGACAGAGACAGACATTTTGAGCTAATAACAGATTTCTTACACCCACTTTCATTCCTCCCTCTTTGTCTCACATATTCCAGTTAAAAAAGGTTGGGGGCAAGGAATGCATTTTTTTCTTCCTGGTAATGTTCAAAAGAGGTTTTCCCTCTCTTGTCACCTTCAAAACTATAGGCACCTAAAGAACTACATAGCTTTCAATGAGTTTCTATCGATAAACTATCTACTTAACTCATTAAGTCTTTCACACAAAATAAAAACATCAAAGTTCTCACCTTTCATCCTGATCATGCATAAAACTCCATACTTTGTCTTTCAATCTCTCTTTCTCTCTCTCTCTTGTGTTGCACTTGCATCCCCACTAGACATAAACAATTTCCAAATACTTCAACATTTTCTCCAGGCTAAGCAATCATTATTATTTTCAGGGAGCTTTTTCACAAGCCAATGTGAGAAGATTTCCTTTTTCTGGTCTCCAGCTGGGAAGCAGACCTTCAGCTCAGATGGAAGAAATGACAGAGAATGAAGCAAACTGCCAGAAAGTAGATTTATTTACAGAAACCAGGCACCATACAATACAGCAGAGGTTCCTGGACTAGCTAGTGAGTTCCCAAGGTGAAGAGATTTGCCTTTTATACCCCTAAAGTTATTGAAATTATGATTTGACTTCTGAAAGGTTTTTTGTTAAATTAATTCTATCTAGTTTGTGTCTGCTCTTGGCCGGTAGCGATTAATATTGTCTCCAGGAAGGATTCTTTGTTCATGTAAATATGTTTCTATATGGTTCAGGTCTTGTTTTAGTGTTGCAAAAACCTATTGATGTATCTTAATTGTTGCGCTGAGACAGGCGTCCGGGTTTTCTTTCTCTCGGGGATGTTTCTTTTTGTTTTGGCAGTTTGCCCAGAATAGCTTGGGGGAGGGGGAGTAAGGATGCGAGACAGAAAAAACTTCGGTCTTTTTAAATTTGGTTTGACTGCACCCCCCCTTTCTGGGTTCATCTACATTTGAGATAGCAGTTTTAAGAGTCTGGGTTCCCTTTGTGATATTTAATTATAAGATTCCTTTTATTTAAAAGGAAATTGCTCACTTGTTTTGGGGTCTTAACTAATTCTAAAATGTTCTCTCTTGGCGCCAATGATTAGTCATCTCTCACCAATAAGTTCCAATTTCCAATTTTATTTATTACTATTACGAAGACGATGACGATTATGCCGATGCCTTGTTGTTTTGTATATTATTATCAGAGGGTCTGCTCCCCCTCTCAGGTCTTAGAAATGATTCAACATAAACATACAAACACACGCCATTTAAAATCCTTTCCAGGTCTGTGAAAGTTTTGTCCCTTTAAATTTCCACCCTTTCCCCCCCCATGGGACAACTTGTAGCTTGTTCTCCAGACAGTGGGGGGGGGTCCATAAAAATGTGATGGGGGGGCGCTGACCACTGCCCATCTGTTCCCCACTTGCTATAACCCAAGCTGAGAAGCCCAATTTTTAATTTGTTGGCTGGCCAAACATGTCAACATTTTTTTCCCTTTCTTTCTTTCTTTCTTTCTTTCTTTCTTTCTTTCTTTCTTTCTTTCTTTCTTTCTTTCTTTCTTTCTTTCTTTCTTTCTTTTGTTTTGTGTTGCAGCTACCCAGTTGGGATTATTCATGGGTAAAGAATTTTATTTATGTAAACATATTCAAAGATACTTTCAGATGACCATACATGTGTACACAATTAAAACAAGTCCTATCTCCTTTTCTATTCAATTTAATTCAATTCCAATCCTGCTAGCTTCAAAAAAAAAATTGTTATGCGAACACATCAACAGAACAGGTCAGATCCAAATTATCTGCGTATTTGATATTCTGACTTCCCATTCAGACAGGCTACACTTACCTGCTGAATCCCAGGTGGGAAGAACAACAAAAATTTTCTTTCTTTATGGCTTTCCATGCCAAGTGGGTCAAATTGTTTTACTATCCAGGAGATTTCCATCTCTCCAGGGTCAACTAATGAACCTTATTTCATTCATTAGAATATCACTGGACTCGCAAGATTTACCTCTCTCTAATATCCCTGTTGCCTCCAGGGCTCCAGTTAAACCCTGTTGAGCACTATGCAACATACCAATGTAATGATCAGCTTGTCTCTCATCAGGAGATAAGACACAAACAGTCTATCTCCTCTCTTTACTTTACTTTTCTTTGTTCTTTTTTCCCCAACAAAAATCCACTTGCTATTTTACAAAAGACACTATAAAATATCCAAGATCTCCCTTGTCATAAAATGAGAGTATTCTAACTCTCTCTTTTCCTAGTTATCAAGCCAAATATGTACAGTACACCATCAACAAAAATAATCACAATGATTATAACCAGTACGATAGCAGCCACCGAAAAGTTACAGCCTTTACACATCCAAAAGGCTTGGCTCATAGACAAACACACTCTTCTCCCTTCCTGGCAGGGCATGAGAATCCGGGTAGCCAGGGGGCAGGGAAGAAAAAGGAAAACTCCCACATTCTTTCAAGCAAGCCTATTTCCACAAACAATAAGTTTAACACTGCTAGCCACACAATTTCAAGCTTTTAAATATCACAAACAAATCTTATAACGCGGCCTCATGGGGCACATGTGCCTTCACTGTCCCACTGGCTTTCCACTGTCCTAGGTTAATGGCCAAAACCTGACAAGGCAGTGGGGCCATCTTGAACAGTGTTGAGTGCACAGCCCTGGTTATAGCCAGATATAAGACGGGTTCACACATTCAATATTATTCACTCTCACCTTTCACACCTTTCACATCCCAGTTTTCAATATTATTCACTTCACTTCAATATTCAATTCAATTAAATGTTACTCAGTTCAATATTATTTGCTTTTACCTTTATGTGCTCTTGCTCCCCATAAAGCCAAGACTCTGGTCTATAGACTAGTGCATGCACTCTTGCTTATTAGGGTAACAGGGGAACCGTTCCTGCCTATTTTAGCTTGACATTGTATTTTGCCCAAATACAAGCCAAGAACCCTGCTCACTGCGACAATTATGTTATAAAATGAATGAGTCAAGCTCATTCAAGATAAAGTTTAATAATAGTTCTTTTATTCTTGTATTATTTGCACAGAAAAAAAGTCAGGTGCTCAATCATAGTTGACTAATACATGTTACTTGTTACTTTTTTTCTTATACAGTGTGTTACAACAACTTAGTTACCCAATTAGGTTAAACAACATTACTTTTTACCCAACTAGGCTAAAGAAAGAATGAATAAGCATCTGCTCAACTAGCTACTCAGGTTGCTGTCAAAGATTGTGCCCAACTAGGCTAATCAAATAACTGTTCCCAACAAGGATCCTCAAGTTGCTGTAAGTATTGCTGTCCAACTAGGCTACTCATTCATACAATCAATATTTACAAACAACAACAGTTGGCCAGGCTGTGTTAGAGTGGATTGGGAATTAGAATTCAGGGCATCTTCTCCTCCCCATAGAGGTCTCGCTAAGGTTTTTGGGGTGGGAATCTTTTGGCAAGGAACAAAGTGCACTTATTTGGAAAACAGGTCTGTATCCACCCAGGTGACAGTGTTTCCATTGCTTTCTGGTAATTCCACTATAAAATCCATGGATATTTCTTTCCAGAGGACTGTGGGATTCACCACTGGTTGTAACAGTCTGGGCAATTTCTGTTGCAATCTCTTAGCAGCTGCACAAGTTGGGCAGCTGGCCACACTTTTAAGGCTTGCACATTTTTGTGGTCCGTCCAGACCTAAAAGGGGATTTTATTCCCTTCAAGGAAATGGCGCCACATAAGTAACGACCATCTCACAGCGTATGCCTCTTTTTCCCACATGTCCCAGTGCTGTTCTGTTTCGGTCAGTTTCCTGGATGTATACGCGCATGGTTGCAATACCCCTTCGTCATTTTCTTGTAATAGTACAGCCCCCACTGCCACATCGCTTGTGTCTTCCTGTATTACAAAAGATTTATCCATGTCTGGGTGCCTCATTACGGGTTTGGCAGAAAAAAGTCTTTTTAGCCACTTGAACGCCACTTGGCATTCCATTATCCATTTTAGCGGCTGGCTGGGTTTCATTGAGGATTTTCCCTTCGTTTTTAGTAAGTTCGTGAGGAGCAGGGCTATTTGGGTGAACGAAGGGATGGACTGGCGTAAAAGTTTGCGAAACCCAAGAAACTTTGCAAATGCTTCCTTGTGCGAGATGGTGCCCATTCTAGTACTGTGCTGACCTTCTTGGGGGCCCTTTCGATGCCCTGTGGGGATATGCGATAACCCAGGTAGTCTATTTTTTCCTGATGGAATTCGCACTTTGATAATTTGGCATATAGGTGGGCAGTTTGTAGTTTCTTTAAAACCATTCTGACTAGATTGACATGCTCCTCTTTGGATTCGGTGAAGATAAGGATATCATCTATATAAACTAGGACCCCCTTAAATAGGTACTCCTTTAGTACCTCATTGATTAATTGCATAAATACTGCAGGGACCTATTGTAGTGCAAACGGCAAAACTTTGAATTGGTAACATCCCATTGGACAATTAAATGCGGTTTTCCATTCATCCCCTCCCTTAATCCTAATGCGGTAATATGCTTCCCTTAGGTCTAGTTTAGTGAAAATTCTTCCTTTTGATAGGTATGATAACATGTCCTTCATGAGGGATAGGGACTATAGGTTACTTTTACTGATTGTATTAAGGGTGCAGTAATCCATGCACAAGTGCAAAGTGCCATCCATCTTCTCTCTAAAGAGAACCAGGGTGGCTCCCTTAGGCTTGGCAGATTCGATAAACTCCCTTGTTAGGTTTTTATTTATGAATCTTTCCATTTCTTCCTTCTCTTTAGGGCTCATAGAGTAAAGTCTGGGCTTCGGGTGTTTTGCCCCAGGCTTGAATTCTATGGTACAATCCGTGGGTTGGTGAGGGGGAAGCTCATCCACCCTCTCCTCACTGAAAACTTCAGCAAGGTCTCGGTATTCCTCCAGTATTTCAGGTAGCCCCTTTTCCTCTTCCAATGATGCTTTCTCCACTCCTGGGTTTGGTTTAAACCTCCTTGGGGGTTTAATTTGCACAATCCCCCTTTGGGAAATTGAATTTTGCCATCATCCAATTTATCCAGGGGTTCCATTTCTTTAGCCAGTCCAGCCCTAGAATCACTGGGAATTCCATGCCTGAAGTCACTACAAACATTATGTCTTCCTCGTGGTTCCCTGGGGATAGGTGGACTGGTAAAGTGGCTAGGATAGCAGGCACCCCCCCCCCTGCAATGGATCCATCTAACTGGCCAAATGAGATTGGTTTTTTCAATGTGCTTACCGGGATACCAAGGTTCCCCTCTAGGGTCAAGCTAATGAGGCAGCGGGTGCAGTCAGAGTCTATTAAGGCTTTCATTTTGACAGCTTCAGGGATGGAGAGGGCTAATATCTTGAGGATGGGTGCAATGGGTCCACTCACCAGGTGTTTGCCCTCCAAGCTGTCATCCAAGATGTCCACCGCCTCTGCGGTGTAGGCCAGAGTTCCCTCCCCATGTTTGGCAGGGGGTGGGAACTCCACAGCCTCTGTTGCCCTCATGGTGGGTTCTCTTGGCTTGGCTGGGGATTTTCCTGATTTCCTGGCCAGTGATTGGTCTGGGTTACGCTGAGGGGCTTTCGAGCAGCATTCTACAGCACAATGCCCCTCTCTCCTGTATTTGAAACAGCCCGTTGACTTCTTGGCCATAGCCGGTGGTTTCGCTGGCTTGCATGTCGGCTCAGGAGGTGAGCAGCTCCTTGGTTTTCCTCAGTGGTGCTTCTTCAGTAGGTCGATCTCTGTTGTCTCCACCAGGACATACCATTCATCAAATTGGCATGGGTCCCCTCAAGACAGGCAAATGTGATACAGGTCGTAGTTTAGGCCATCTTTGAAATGGCTAAGGAGGATGTCTTCTGGTCAGTTCAGCTTGTTGGCGATGGCCCAGAATTATTGTGAATATTTGGCTACCGGGTGTCTGCCCTGCCTCACCATTTTGATTCTCTAGTGGGCCTTTTAATCAGCCAGGGGGTCATTGAATCACCTTCTAAGAGAGGATATGAAGTGGTTGAAGTCATTGAGCTCTGGGGCATTGGAATCATGCAGGTTCACCATCCAGTCTGCGGTAGCCCCATCCAGAGCAGATTGCACGATACGGATACGGGTTTTGTTGCTGGGGATGTCCCATCCACTGGTGTTGTCTCCCATTCTGATCGCCATCTGTGAGTTGGCAGGGAGTGGGGGTTGCTGAAATGGTAGCTGCTGTCTCTGCAGACATCCCCAGGGCTACAATTTCCAATTCCCCCTCTCTCTGGTTGTAGCCCAAGATGTTGGTGCAGCCCCAGGATTCAGGATGCTCCTCCACGAGGGAGCTGAGGGTTCTTTTCATCAGGTCAATAGCTTTCTTTAGGATCCAGTTCAAGTGCTGTGTGCGACCTTCTTCCTCTTCGCTAAGGTGCAGGGATTTCTCCATCTCTTGCCTCCATCTGGGTTGGTGGCTGCCCTACCTCAGGGTAACTTTCCCCGATACTTTTCCCATTCATCTTTCTTGCCAATACCCACTGATCACCAAGGTTTGTGGTCATACGTTTCCACCACTTCTGCTTTTGAGGAGTATGACGTCTCGGTCCCTGCCAGAGGGAGAGCTCCACTTTCATGGTGGGCTCTTCATTCCCTGCCTCATCATCCGACATTGTAGTTTTTGCAAAGTCCCCCAGTAAGAGTCTTCCTCCAGGTTGACTATTACTGCAGATCCTGTCTAATGTAAGGACCCACTTCAATCCCACATCTTAAGAAAGCAGAACTCTTGGAGATGGTTTCCTCTAATAGGAACTTTTATTAAAAGTCATTGATAGCAGGCATAATAGACATGATCTGAGGGATCAATACTTTAAAGTGTTCCCAAGCAAACCTCACCCCACCATTCATCCAGACGGCTCAGACCGGCCAATCCCCAGGTGTTAAATCCACCGTGGGAAAGGAGAGTTAACATCGCTCTGGCTCCAGTCATAGCACGATGTTCAGGCAGCTCTTTGGACCTCCTTTTGAGACTGGAGAAATAAGCCAGGCTCTGTAGGTTGTATTTCTTCCCCCCCCCTTTTCCTGGCTGACAGGTTAGGGAGAAGAAAGTTCAAAGAGAGATGCATTGTAAGAAGCAAATTGTTACATTGTGGGCAGCGGACATGGAGGCAATAACAAAATAAAAGGTTACATTTAACGAATGGAGAAAGCAAAAGCAATAACCCCGCAGAGATATCCCCCCCCCTTGGGAGTATGGCAGAATCCAGGAAAAAGTGAGATTTGTTTTTAGATCAGAGGAGATAGATAGAAATGAAATAGAAATGGGTTCTGACAGTGACATCAAATTTAAAAACTGGGCCATGGCTTTATTTAGCCCAAGAAGCTCACATTTTGCAACGGAATCGCACAAGGCACATTTTGTAGCATTCATGTCATCATCAACTTTTTTGGTACAAACAAAGCATGTGTAGGAGTTATTATTTCCATCAATGGCCACTTGGGATGATGGGGAAGTACTGAACAAACTGTTTCGCATACAGTCTTCTTTGTACTCAACTATCGGGGCGGTGGCCACCTCTGGTTACTGTTCAGGCTACTGAATTTGTCCTGTACTGCCCAAGGACTCCTCCTGTCTCACAATTTGGGGGGGGGGGAGAATGATGGCAGTGATGGATGTATTCAGTTCATTTCTGTCATCTGCCAGTGTCCCAACCCAGAAGCTTCTCCCCAGTCTTTCCTTCCTGTTGTCTCACTTCATCTGACAATGCTTTGGGCCCTGTGCAAAAGGGAGCAGAGCCTTTGCTCTAAAGAGAGCCATTTGCGCACTTCCCTCTCCGAACCAGGCAGATTTTCTAATGCTCACAAAATGGCACGCATTTCAAACAGGCATATCAGTTGGCATTGTGATACTGGCAGAGCTCTGGGGTGGCAACTTCAGTTGCTGATTGAGCGCAGGCCATGGAAAGTGGGGAGAACCAGAGCAGTGTGGGCAACAGGGGAGGAAAGGACTTCTCTCTCTCCACCCTGTTTGTTTCACAACTCTCCAAAGCAAAGATAAACTAATCGCCTATCTATTTAGTCTTACTTACTTCAGGATTTTCGAGCAACATGTCAACATGGTTCAATGGGATAATATATCTCACAAGGTTTGTTCCCCAGGGCAGCCAAGAAGACCTGGGCTACAGATGGGCTGGATGGCTAGTTAGCTGGCTGAGCTGATTAGCCCAACAAGTTACAAACCTCACAATCTGTCACTCCCTGTCTTTTGCAAGTTTCCCATGGAGTTTCACTTGATGGGGGTTCAACTAATGTCTTCTTTGCACATATAGGTGATATACGATAGATGAATAAAAAATGCACATGTTACAGCATACCAATAATTACAAACATACAGATGAATACACAGTTTTGTTTTCAATCAGCCCCTGTTCCATTTAGTTAATATAACATCAGTCCTTGTATAAATTCAATCAATTCTATTGTGGTTGAGTGATGACAATCTGGTAACTGATATGCAGGTTGGTCTTGTCAGCATGTCTGGGTACTATCCGGGCTACTGAATTTGTCCTGAACTGCCAAGGCCGCCTCCTGTCTCAAGATTCATGAGGGAGAGAATGATGGCGGTAGTGGGTGTGTTCAGTTCATTTCCATCTCCAGCCAGAGACCCAACCCAACAGCCTCTCCAGCAGCCGTCAGTCAATAGATGACCTAGGTCCACAATTGCTGTCCCATCAATAGCCCTGAATCCAGACTGAAAGGCCATCCTGTTTTATCCAGGATCCTCTCTGAAACTGCCAAGCAAGCATCTTTTTTAACACCTTCATTAAAAGGGAAGATAGCAAATTTGATGAAAATTGTACATAAAAGTGGGATCAAAGGATGGGTTTTGATGGAGGGGTGGACCACGATCTCCTTAAAAGGCCTCAGGACTCTCTCCTCCTGCAGCGAGGAATTTATGAATGCCTGGTCCCACCTGACTTTCACCAGCAAGAAGGACATGAGTCTAATTGACAGTTGATTGCACTTGTTCAAGTCAAGCAGGATCAAATTGTCCCCAGATAACCAAGCAAGATCTTTCTTCAGGCATCTCACATGGACTTGCACAACTTTAAAAGCTATTCATAAGGAAAAGTGCTCAGAAGGACAGAATATCCCTAAAATATAAAATAAATAATAAAAAATAAATTGTACTTATCCCTAAGAAGGCAATTCTATAAATACCAAATATAGTGGATTCAAAATGTAAATTCCAGGCCCCTAAATTTGGTTCAGTTAGACTCAAAGATGTGTCAATATTCAGGTAAGATTTTAAAATACATAGAGCTCAGCTGTAATTACATTGATTCAGAATAGGGGTGTCAAAGTGGCGGCCTGCGGGCCAGATGTGTCATGCGCAGACCATGTCCACCCCGGATCTGCAAAGGCAAAAAACGTCACAATACATCACAATACATCACGTGACACAATCGAGTTTGACATCCATGATTCAGAAGATTTTAAAAGTCAACATACATTTTAAACCAAGGATTTTTTTCTTTTGGGATTACTGACAAACAGATTGAAAGATGTTATCAAATTCTATTTTTATAAATAATAAGACTGGCATGAGTTATTTTTTTAATAAAGTTAAAATATTTCAGCTGTAACCATTTATAATATTACTTGGGCATAAGAACGGCAATATATTGCCTTATTTAATAATTATATTATATTGAAATATAATAGCTATATAGCTGATATTTGCATAAATAAGTATATCCAAGCTATAATCTAGACAAACAGTTGCAGTTACTAGTATATCAGTGCATTTAGTATTAATTGAAGATTCTGAATGTTCTTCAAACAAAGAAATGCTCTAAGGCCAATTATGTTTTTTGGGAATTAATCTCATGATTCTATTACAAATTATATTCATGTTTCATTATAGAATATAATGTCTAATTATTGCTCCATTAAGGCCTGGATATATAACAAATTTGTCAGCATCCTTACCAACCCCTGGTTCCTACAGAAGACAAGTGGTCGACATCAAGGTGGCTAGAAAACAGAATGGTCTGATCAGCGTTTATTCACAGTAAAACAAAGTCAGCACTGGGAGTGATTTTTTCCTAGCACCTTAGATGCAGTCCATTCCCTCAGCTCCACTCCCCATTCAGCTAGCCAGCATCCGGTGAGTAACTTGAAAAGCAGCAACGCAGACACCCTGGCTCTCCTCTCCAGTCTGCTGTTCAGTCCTTGCTGCTGGGTGTCCTTCCTGTGCCACTCAGCTGTTTGTCAGCGGCGCAGCTCTTCAGCGGTTTTGCAGTGCAGGTAGGACCATTCCCAGCTTCTCCCTGGGTATCGTCCCTGCCACCAGCCTCCACCGGGGGTTCCTGTACCAAACAGCTGTCTGGCGGCTGACCGAGGATCCTCCTAAGCATTCGGCATTCGATGTTGTCACTGTCAGCTGTTCAGCAACATTGCTAGCTTCCCTGGGTATCATCATCTCCCTCCCCTCTCCCGTTAATGTCAAGCCCATGGGGCTTGACAGGTAGCCTCCTCTACCAGGGCTCCACCTGAAAGACAAGGAGAAACATGTGATCATTCACCCTCTGTGGTGGACGGTTCTGCTGACCCCCCCCCCCCAGCTTACTGGGACACTGCCGGTGGAACTTGCTCAACAATTGGGGGGCTGGATGTCTTCTCCCCCCACCCAGGATGCCCTCTGTAACAGGGTATCCCTTCCACCATACCAGGTACTGTAGCTGACCCTGTCGGACTCAGGAGTCCAGGACTTCTTTGATCTCATAACAATCTACCCTTTTCATGGACCTGAAGGAGGTTTCCTCCACCAGTTTCAGTAGGCTACAATGGAAGACCAGGTTATCTTCCCCAGGAACTGGGGTAGCTGTAGTCATATGGGTACTGGGTTGATAACCTACGTGATCCAGAATGGCCTAGTAGGGCACCCGCAGGCATAAGTGCTTAATCAATAAGTACACCATGTCTCCCACCTGAAAGGGCATTTGGGGTTTCCTTTGCTTGTCTGCCTGCACCTTTGTGACCTCCTTTGCTCTTATTAAAGCTTTCTTTACATTTCCCCAACCCCCCCCCCCAATGTGAGCTATCCAATTGTGGGGTTGACAGGGAGAGGGGTCCCACTGAGAACATTGGAGGATCAGGACAAAGTCTAGGGGGCAAAACCAGTACTGCTGTGCACCACGTTATTGTAAGCTACTTCTGCGAATGGTAGTAGTTCCACCCAGTCCTTCTGTTGGTAGGAGTTGTAGGACTGCAGATATCATTCCACTATTGTATTGGCCCATTCTGCTGCCCTGTTAGTGCTGGGATGATAAGCCGAGCTGAGGCCTTGGGATGATCCGATGGAACGGTCGAACTCACACCAAAAGCAGGCCACAAACTGCACCCCCCGATCTGAGATGATCCATTGGGGCACTCCGTGCAGGCAGTAGACCTGTGTGATGAATAGTTTGGCCAGCTTACAAGCGACTGGCAACCCCTTGCACAGACCAAAATGGGCTTGCTTGGAAAAAAGGTCGATTATCATCCAGATCACTGTATAACCATGGTTCTCTGGCAGCTCCACGATGAAGTCCATCATTATATGCTCCCATGGCCGGGTCATGTCCACTACCTTTTGCAGCATCCCTGGCAGTCTCCTGGTATGGGGCTTTGTGGTGGCACACACACAGGGCAGCCCCGTACATAGGTCTCTATGTTTGCCTTCAACCTCAGCCACCAGAATCTCACCCAGATGCAGAGTTTAAAGAAACTCGAAGTGCCCTGCCTGCTTCCCATCATGGCACCTTTGTAACACCCTCGGTCTTATCTCCAGTGGGACATATAGCTTGTCACCCTTCCAAGCCAGCCCATCCCTCTTAGTCAGCAGGCTTAGTCCAGCAGCCAGGGATCATCCTGGGTTGCTTTATGCAGCTCCTAGACCAGGCTGATTACTGGCTTGCGTGCAACCACCTGTGCTGCTGCTTCCCTGAAGGGAGGCATAATGGTTGTACCACTTCCTCCTGCTTGCTATTGTATTGGGGCATTCGTGACAGCGTGTCTGCCAAAATGTTCTTACCCCATGGCACATATTTCAACTGAAAATGAAAATGTTGAAAGTATTGCCCCCATTGTATGTGTTTTGGGGACAGGCACCATGGTGTCTGCAAAGCCTCAAGATTTTTATAGTCCATGCAAACCTCGAACAGTTCTTTCACTCCCTCCAGGAAATGTCGCCAAGTTGACAATGCCCACCGTACTGCAAACTTCTCCCATATTGCCCATGCTCGTTCTATGTCTGTCAGCTTATGGGAAGTGTAGGCACAGGGCTGTAATGAGTCAATTCCTTTGGAACAAAATCGTGCCCATTACGACATCACTGGCATTGGCTTGTATGACAAACGGCAGGTCAGGTTTCAGATGTAGTAAAACTGGCTCCCTTGTGAAAAGGGCCTTCAGGTCCTCAAATGCCTTCTGACAGGCCAGAGTCCATGCTAGTTGTTGATTGGGGCATGGCTTGACTGCTGTCTGTTGGGTGCGGAGCAGGTCCATAAGGGGTAGGGCCACGGTAGCAAACGAGGGGATGAACTGCCAGTAGAAACTGGCAAATCCCAGGAAACTCTGCAGCTGACAGCAAGGTCCATGGTGCCTGCCACTCTAGCATGACCCTGACTTAGCAGGGTCCATCTCCACCCCTTCCCCTGATATCCGGTACCCTAGATAGTCCAACCGGGTTTGGTGGAACTCACACTTGGATAGTTTCACATACAGGTGTACCCTCAGTAGCTTTTCTAGCACCTGTCTTACCAGTCGGACGTGTTCTGTCATATTGGAGGTGTAGATCAATATATCATCCAAATACACGAGCACCCGATAGTAAAGGTGTTCATGCAATACCTCATTGATTAGCTGCATGAACACCGCAGGGGCTCCCTGCAGGCCGAATGGCACCACCTGGAACTGGTAGCTCCCTAGTGTGCAGTTGAATGCCGTCTTCCACTTGTCCCCCCTATTGTATGCTTCCCGGAGGTCGAGTTTGGTGAACACACTATCCTTCACCAAATGGATCAATAGGTCCTTCATTAGCAATACATGTTCTCAACACAAACCCCGTTGATACTGCAGAAGACCACACATGAGTGCAGGGATCCGTGAAGAGTAGCAGAGCTGCAATCTGTGACTGTGCCAGCTGAATGAATCCCCTTGCCAGGTTTTTGTCAATATACTGACATAGCTTCTCTATCTCTTTGAATGTCATCGCATACATCCGGGGTTTTGGTAGCTTGGCACCTGGCAAGATGTCAATGACACAGTCGGTTGGCCGATGAGACAGCACATCACAATCACATTTGCTGAACACCTTGGCGAGGTCAGCATACACTGCTGGGAAGGGGGCTTCCCCCCTCTCATGTCCCTGCCCCACTGCTACTTTCCTGTGCCTCTCTCCAACTTTTCTTGTGTGTTTGTGAGCAGGCTGTTTTGGGTCAACACCAATCCATAACTTTTGGATCCCCTTTCCCACCAAATCATAAGACCCCACTTGTCCAGCCACACTAGCCCCAAGATAATGGCCTCTGTCATGGAGGGGACCACCATGAACCGGAGGACCTCCCAATGGGCCTCCATCTCTAGCCGAACTGGCTCCGTTATGAGGGTAGCCAGAGCCCTCCCCGAAGAAAGCCATCCACCTGTTCAAACCATTTGCCTTGCTTTGATCCCCACCTCAGCCACTACAACCTTGCTGATCAGGCAACGGGCGCAGCCGGAATCAATTAGGGCCCTGTACTCCCCACAGTGGCCTATTTGTGGTCCTATCAAAATGATGGGGATAAAGAAAGGTCATCCAGGTTCACTTATTATCGGATCCTCCACTGCCTCATCCTCACTGTCATAGGCTATCAGGTGGTATCTTGTAGTGGCTGTTGCCTCCTCCAGGACTCCCCTCAAGGGGTGGGGCTCTCCGCCTGGTGCACCGCCCTTGACTTCTCTGGGATCTTCTTTGCTGTGGCTCCAGCTCTTCCAGGGGTCCCTTGCTTTCCCCCTGGAATGGGAACTGGACATTCTGCCACCCAATGTCCCAGTTGGTTGAAGCAGAAGCATCTAAATGATGGCCGAGGAGTACCCACAGAGGAACCTGGACCAGGTCCCTGGGCCCCCTGCCCTTCATCCCTTGGACTCTGTGGCCTTGCATGGTGCTGAGGGGCCATCACCCTTTTGTCGGAATTCCTGTAGGCCTGCATCCAGATCCACCACCACATGAAGCCAGTCTTGTAACTGACTTGATACACTCCAGTAGACACATGTCTGGTGCAGGTCCCAGTCCAGACCTGCCCAGAATTAGGGAACCAGTAGGCATTCTGGCCAGGACTACAGCCTGCCAGCCACCATCAGAACTCACGTACATAGTCCCCTGTGCACCAGCCTCATTGCTTCAGTGCCAGCAACTTCCTCTCTGCCCATTTGATCCATGATACATCCTCAAAACAGGACTGCAGAGCCTCCAGAAACAGGCTGGCATCAGCTAATTCCCTAGCATGGTCGCTGTATAAATCCGCCTCCCATTCCGCTGCTTCGTCATGCAGCCCCACATTACTGCCACCACCATCACCCATTGGTCCAAATGGCTAATGACCTGGCTTAGGAACATTGCTAAATGATCTGGGTTCCCATTGAATGTCGCTGTCAACGCTGCTAACATTGGATCTTTTTGCTTTGGCAACATATGAAGATGTAGACTTTTTCTTTCTTATGCTTTACTCTTAGAATTAGATGATGCTAGGGGAGGAGGCAGAATGTGGTGGGAGAATAAAAGATGATAAGAATTGGCAGGTAGCAGAACAGGAGGGAAAGCTTGCATTTCAAACTAATTGGACAATATGATTTATGACTGTTAATTGAAGGAGGAAATTGTACTTTGATACTAGGTGCTCAAGGGAGGAGAATCCAGTTTTTGGCTTCAACTATGTTAATGCTGAAGCTGTGCTATTCCCATAAAGATTCTTTAAGGTAAACAATGCCTCGAAGTTCTTTGAAGAGCTTCATCTGTTGGAACCATGATAGTCACCTTCAACGGTGGAGGACCCCAGGCCATCCCTGGACCCACAACCCCAAAGGCCATCCCGGGTCTTGTAAAGTCTTGACCGCAGGGGGAGAGGACTGTTCCCCGATCCCTACTCCCTGCCAGGCTGCTGCTCCAGCCACTGGAGCTGGATGCCTGCGGGGAACTCTACTTGGAGCCATCAGCGACCTGCCTTCCCACACAGCCTGCAGTTGTCCTATTGGAACAGGCAGGAACATGTCCTGATCAGGGCCTTCCACCTGTGGGGTGTCATGGGTGTGGCCGGCACCTAACTTCTGCTTTGGGCTGGACAAACCAAACCTGGTCGGTCCCAACTAGGGCGGCTGGGTCCATTTTGTGGCTATGCAACTGTCTCGGGTCCCACCTCCCACCTTGGCCAGGAGAAAGGATCCTGGAACCCAGCATCTCCGAACCTCTCCCTCAGGATGTCCATTGTGTGTCGCCCTGGTGCCATGGAATAACTCCAATTCCCATCATAATCATTCATGAGATGCCTCTTTCTCCACTCCATCATGGGGTGGCCTGAAGCACCTGGTGTTTGTGCTTGGTCAGCTGCCAAGCTGGTGACAGCTGAACTATGCCACCACTTTCCTGAGGCTCCTGCATCCTGCATCACCCCCGGCTCCATCTGTGTGTTGCTCACCGGAGCTGCAGGCAGGGCCTCATACACTTTGGGCCGCACCACTGGCTGGGCATCTTCACTTTCCACATCCAGAATTGGTACTGCCACCTCAGCTGGCTCTCCCCCAACTAGCTTACCCACAGTTGCCATCTCCTGTGTACTCTCAGCCATCTCCTGAACAGAGCACAGGGAGATGGGTGGGGGAAAAAATAGCACTGACTTTCTATCAGCATCCTTACCAACCCCTGGTTCCCACAGAAGACAAGTGGTCAATGTCAAGGTGGCTAGAAAACGGAATGGCCTGACCATTGTTTGTTCACAGCAAAACAAAGTCAGTGCTGGGAGTGATCTTCTCCCAGCGCCTTACATGCAGTCTGTCCCCTCAGCTTCATTCCCCATCCAGCTAGCCAGCATCCAGTGAGTAACTTGAAAAGCAGCAATGCAGACCCCCTGGCTCTCCTCTCCGGTCTGTTGTTCAGTCCTTGCTGCTGGGTGTCGTTCCTGCCCCATTCAGCTGTTTGTCAGCGGCGCAGCTGCTCAGCTGTTCAGTGGTTTTGCAGCGCAGGTAGGACCATTCCCAGCTTCTCCCCGGGTGTCATCCCTGCCACCAGCCTCCACCAGGGGTTCCTGTGCCGAACAGCTGTCTAGGAGCTGATGGAGGGTTCTCCCAAGCATTCGGTGTTTGGCGTTGTCACCATCAGCTGTTTGACGGCATTGCTGGCTTCCCCAGGTATTGTCACCTCCCTCCCCCTCCCATTGTCAAGACCATGGGGCTTGACAAAATTAATAAAAATAATAACAATTACTAGCAACAGACCTTTGAATGTTTAGCTTTCTAGTTAATGGTTCGATCATTCATCTCGTAATCTAGATCACAAGTTTTTACAAGATTAAAATAGAAAATTAAGATGGTGCTCAGCTCTTGAGCAAAAAAATAGGATATAGATCATGCATATATTAATAAACAAAATAAAAAACCAAGCCAATACAAAAGAATTAACCTCCAAGTTATCATTCATAATATCACTCTATTAATCATAAATAGGTTGTTATATGGGCATGATGATTAATAACAATAATTCAATATATGCTTGAGCAAAGTATTCTGACAGAATGAAATATTATTTATTCTTACCTACTTACTTCCAAGAGCTTGGATGAGAAGTAGAATGCCTTCAAAAAAAAACTGAAGTCCAGTTGCCTCATGAAAAAAGCACCTTTGGGACTACCTCCTCTAATGTATCTACAGTTATATCTAAGATATTATATACTCAGTTTTACAATCTACTTTGATATCTAAAATCTGCAAAAGTCAATGGGCAATGAATTCTACAATTTTTTACTTTTAAAAACATTCAGTATCCTGTACTTGTTATCTCTTAATGTATTTTTATAGTAGTTTTTTCATGTCCAAATTAAAATAGACTAGGCAATACTTGGCTTAACATATTACCTGTGAAAGGGATATAATTGTCTGGTGGGCCAACACTTAGGTATGGGCCAGCAGAGTGCTACAGCTGTCAAAAAAGCCAATGCAGGACAGTGTCAAGTAATAGTACCGCTCTATACTGCACTAGTGTGGTCACCCTTGGGATACTGCATCCGCCACAATACAAAAAGGTGTGAGGCCTTAGAAAGAGAGAGAGAGAGAGAGAGAGAGAGAGAGAGAGAGAGAGAGAGAGAGAGAGAGAGAGTGTATACACTCAACTTCCCAAAATTTAGTTTAGCCCCTAAGCCTACCTAAGTAGAAGTTCCTAATAATATTATAACTAATCTAAAAAAAAACCTAGACAAAAGAGATTATAGAGAAATACAGAGAAGAGTTTGAAGAAGGAATGAAGCAGGTAGCAAAACATGAACTATAATGTTATAGTATGTCTTGTGGTCTCTTCTAAACTGGCAAATCTAATGGGCTGACATCAATCTTGAAAACCTGACAAGTTTTCCATCCCTTCTATTTGTACCAAAGAGAGTTAAAGCAGAGCCAGCTTAAGTTTCTTTCTTCAGTGTTCTTCCTTTCCTGGACAGAATTCATGCACTGCTTCTCCAGATCATTTCTGTCTAGGACCACCTGCACAGACCAAGACTTCAGGCTAGATTGACAAGTTTAAAAAAAAAAAAGTCCTAAGAGAAAGCAATAGCAAACTAGTACTATGTCGTACTAAGAAGAATACATGGATTACGTAATTAGATTTCATTTTGTTTTACTTAGCTTTTTTTAATTCCCTACATTATAACAGGCAATATAATATTTATAGCACAAAGGCATTTTACAACTGCCAGGAATCTGTTGGCCCCATGCCTGATTTTAACGATTTATTGTATCAAAGGAAAAAACATTGAGATAGCTAATAATGGAAGTCAAAATAGTTTTTTAAATGCATGTAGAGGCAGGTCTAGGTGTCTTCCTTTTAATCTGTACAGTTGATAAGAGATTTGACATTTAGCTCTGCTGGGAAAAGGCTAATTAACACATAAACTAGCAGATAAACTATTTTAATACAACTATTTATAATGTATAAATATTTTATCCTTTTTGTATATTTTGCTTTCCAGTTTAATTATTGCTGGGTGCTTCTCTCTAGATTGCACTTATCCGGAATCACTAAGCTAGAGAGACATCTGTACACAGCTGACCAATTTGGCTTTTTTTTATTGCACCTTTGGAAGAATAGTTGTATCTGGTTCTTCCAGAGACACCACAAGGAGATATATTCATGTATTATATTTCTACATTAAAATATAAAGGAATAGACATACAAAAAGCAAAGAGAAAAAAGACAAATGTTTTGTCAGAAAGATCATAATATCTTAGAATATATCCTCAAAGGTTTTCTTGGAATCCTTTCTGTATCTTTTTCAAGTTTTCTAAGCAGAATTGGTTGTACATTTGGTTGTGAATTTAAGACTCAGTTATGAGCGCCCTCTGCAGATTATAATCCACACAGCAAGTCCAGATATTTAAGGTGTGTCAAAGAGCAGCAATGCTTAGTAGATGGAAGCATAAAAAGCAGATGTTAAGCATTTATCCAAAGTTCTTATTTAATTTGTTCAGAGGCTTTGGATATCACTTCAGTATCCAACTAACACAGATGGATGCTCCCTTACATGGCTACCAGACATTGTAGTTTAGCAAAATGCCATACACCCTCATTAGGCCTCTGTATTTGAAATGGTTAGCTTTACCAATACTGTGATAGAAAAAGCAATGTATAGCATTCTTATTGGTGTGATCCATAATATAAAGTAGGAAGATTTTGACCAGTCATTAGACTTTAGATTTTTTTATTATAGAAGCCTGGCACTCTAACAAATTAGCCATCAATAGACACATAGACATTAGTATCTATAGACTATGCAAAAGGGACTATCATCCAGTCCAAAAAGGAACAAAAAGACCCAAGCAATCAGCACCCAGAACAGCATAGATTAACTCCAAGTTTCACATCAGACCAAAAATCAAGTAAACAACACCCCAATGAAAAAACCTGCCAAAGAAGCCAAACAGCCCAACCAAAGAACTTTAGACCATCCCCACTCACACTGACAGGGCAAGTCACTAGAGATCAGAACAGAACGGAACAGAATGGAACAGAACAGAACAAAAGGAAGGGATTTGGAGGTCTTTTAGTCCAACCCCTCAGTATAAACTAAGAGCAAACCCCATGCCTTACTAGCACTGATGACATGATATTATCCAGTTTGGGTAATGAAATGTCTGCAAGAAAACAAGCAAGCTCAGAGAGCACCAAAGACCCCCCATTAATAATATTTTTGCTTAAAATATAATAGATCCATTGTAAATGTATTAATTTCCAATAAATCTAATTCCTTTTTTCTGGCCTAAGAACTTTAATTTGTTTCTTCTGCCTCTAAATAAAGACAGAAATTACTATACCCAAAGCAATCTTATTTGCATTTACATATGTTGTTGGTATGCAGCCAAAAATTATTTAATACCGTAATTATAAGCCAAGCTCATTAACAGTCCAACCCATTTTAGAAATTTCTAAATGAAGAAGTCCATTGGCTCCTTCGGATTCCTTTGGAGTGGTCAAGTGAGAAAGACTGAAGGAGTATGTTGGTGGATGGGCAAATCATAGATGGGGCCATGACAGCTATTCACGTACCCATATTTATTCAGCTATTCATTTTTACCCATATTTTACCCCTATTCAAATCCCTTACATAAAGATCCACAGAGCTAAAGTTGAAACTATCTTTTTGCAGAATCCAGATCAGGATAATTGGATACTGGGTAAAGAGGTCTTAAGCAAAGACTTTTCCCAGCCATTTTGACTCAGTTGGCTGTTTTCATACAAAGCTTTTAAAAAAGAAAAGTTCTTCTTTTCAAACTTTCAAATAACTATGCCAAGCTTCATACTCTTTCCTCTCTATAGGTGAGATAATTGAGTTTCCTTTAATTATGTTGTCAGCCTAGTACATATCAAGGGCCAAGATGCCTTCTGATGACAATGGATATTTTCCTTAAAGTTGCTCATTTCATTCCCTGCCATGGCTCCCCTCTGTTTATTCAGAAAGTTTGCCAAAAGCATAGGTTGCCAATCATTCCATTTCCGACAGGCACACAATTAGCTGAACATGTTGGGAAAGGTTCTTTTTCAGTTATTGTTTGTTTACCTCCATATAAAAGAAATGCCACCTCAGAATACAACCTTCCTTGCTATGTAAACTACCAGCAAGATAACAGACAGATCTTTCACTTAGGACTGAGTTTACATATAACAATTAGCTTGTGCTTCTATTCAAGCACTGCCATTTCATGCCAATAATGGCTAGTATCTGTGCTTTCTGCCAAATGATTCACAACCCTCCCTGTTCAAAGTTATCTTATTTTCTTCAGGAACAGCAAAATGCACTAAATGTCCTCAAGGCACAAATGGAACACAGCTCTATTTGGACACAGTTAGAGGAAAGCCATCTTTCACCTTCAGTATAAAATATAAAATGCAATTTTATGTCTGTATCCTAACTAACACAAGACAGAGAAGGTCAGCATATTTCCAAACACAGCAGACAGCCAAGTTCCCCATTTCGCAGCAAAAAAAAAAAAAAAAGTATTCTTCCTCAAAACTTAAATGTGCTGAGGCCTACTTTGCAGTATAATACAAGGCTTCATTTAAAGAGAGCCTTTCCAACAAACAAAGGTAATACTTGACTTACGACTACATTTGAGTTCAACATTTCTGTGACTAATCAAGATAGTTGTTAAGTTAGTTTTACCCCATTTTACAATTTTTTTAGTTATTCAATGACTCATTGCAATTGTTAAGTCAGTAACATGGTCATTAAGTGAGTCTGGCTCCCCCACTGACTTTGCTGATCACCTCGCAAGAGGTGACCACATGACTCTGGGACACTGCAACCATCATAAATATGAACCAATTGCCAAGCATTCAAATTTTGATCATGTGACCATGGGGGGGGGATGCTGCAACAGTCGTTAAGTCCCTTTTTTCAGTGCAGTTGTAATGTTTGTAAGTTGAGGACTACTTGTAAATATAAAGCCTAATTTCAGCTTACTGGACAACAATATTGCCAACTATATTGGCAAGGTTGACAAACTCCAATTTCTTTTCATTAAAACAAGGTCATATATCAGGATCCTTGTAGCAGGCCTTCCCTATAGCAGCACCTCTATCTGGAATAGGCCTCCCCCCCCCCAGATCGGGATGCTGATGTTTTGAAGGGTCTTGAAGACCTGATTCATTGCCAGGCTTTGGTAAGGATGACTGATGCTCCCTATTCAAGTTAAGCGGGTTTGTTTCTTTTCATTCCCATCTGGTTTTCTCTCTTTTGATTTTTGTCATTCTTCTCCTCTTCCCTCTACATTTTTATCCATCATTGTAATTTTTTTTTCTTGGTTTAACATTTTTTTTATCTCTAAATGTTCAGGATTGTTGGGATCAGGCAATGTATACACTTAATTAATAATAATTAAATTAATTATTGTAATAATAACAATTAATACCTGGAGACAGCAGAATAGAAGAGACAGAACTAGAGACAATAATAAAATACAAAGACCCACAAATAGAAATAGTATGACTGTCGCAAAAGAAAGCAAGGGCACAGAAGTACCAATAGTAATAGGTGCAATAAACAACTGGAACACCACTTGATCATCATTGGCATTGACTAAATTACCTTCATGTCAATAATTATTTAATAATCAAAGCAACAATTAAAGTCTTCTCACCTGAAAAAAATTCATAGAATTATCAAGTTGAACAAGGACACTTAGGCCACTATTGAGTCTAAACACTGCTGCCAAGTACAGGAATCCCACACAAATAGCCATCTAACCCTCTCATAAACATATCTAATAAAGGAGAGATTGACTCCTTCTTTGAGCAACTGATTCCACTGTAGCTAGGAAGATCATTTCTCTAACATTTAAAAATAATCTAAGTTCCTGTAACCTATATCTATTATTCCACATCTTGTATTCTGTAACAAGAACAAACAGGCCTTGGATTTCTTGCATGACTTTCTGATGGCATATGTTGTTTATGTAGCCATGTTTAAAGTAGGAAGTTGAGCCATAAAGCAAAGTAGTGTCTGTATTTTTATCAAAGCAGCCAGGACATCTTCCAGTTCTAATTATTAGAATAAGGAAATGTTACCAAAATATAGAATGACATTCCCTCAAAATGACTGATAAAGAAGACACCTGTGCTTTATAATAGAAAGGGTTTTTTTTCCCATTGATGTTTTCATGAGAGAACTCATTGTTAAGTTTGGGATCAAATCCAGAAGTGAGTGTATGAGAGGTTCTGATTACATGATGGCAGAAACCACAGACCAAAAGGCTGGATGCTTTTCCTTTGTTATACCACAGGGTGGGAATGCCTCATGATTCTCTTGCATCACTTCCCCCCCCCTTGTTTTCTTAAAAAAAAAAAAAAAAGCTTATTAAACTTGTTTCTTGTTCAAACAGCAGGCTGCACAAAAAGTGGAGTTAGGTCTTTATTAGAACTCTGATTCCTTGCAGAGAGATCTTGAAAGTAAACTGTGGGTTGCATGGAACACAGTAGTCTTGAGTTGTTTACCTCTTTAGTCTTGGGAGCTTTACACAGGGCCTCCATGTGAATCTTTAACTAAATTTTCCATAATGCATCCAATATATCCTCAGTGTGAGAAATCTGAAATAGGGACATGTCAGCCCTAACTATCTGCCACAAAAGATCCAAGTAGTGTTATATTTTATAAGAAAGCCAGGCTATTTGAAGGACCACTTCTCCCCTATTATATCTACTTGGCTCACCAGGATAGGAAGGCAGTGCATGATTAGGGAAGTACATCTGGTGGCACCACAAGAAAGAGACTTCCTCATTCCCCCTAAAATATGGTTGACCACCTCCTTTTTGCCTTCCCAAAAGATCCAAAAAACATAGCTTTGTCAGTAATTCTAGGAACCACAAATGAAGATGGAGCTGATCGATTGATTTGATTATGTTGTTGCCATGTTGAATGGAGTGTGGGGTTTTTAAGGGTTTTTTATTACATGATGAATTTTTCAATGTAAGATGTGAGTTGGGAAGCTATAAAAATTTGTGTAATGAATACATAAATAAATATTGCTGTTAAGCTCTCTTGGAATATATATTTGGTGCTCTAAAAGCTGTCCACGGGTATCTGGCCTCAATGATTAGCTATTCAGTAGCCTTGCTTTTATCTTTTTTTCTAGAAGGAATAAATAACAAATACTGGCATATATTCTAATATTTAAATAACTTTCATTGACCATGTTTTGCTGTTTTAATAATCAATTACATAGGAACCTGTTTCAGAAAGGACAAAAAACAGAACTTCTTATCTATAAGTTCATGACACAGAGGCATAAGTTTGATTTGCAACTGCTAGAAGCCCAGTTTTATTGAAACCCCATTTTCAGCGGAACATCCAAGAGCAACACCACAGAAATTAAGAAATGCACATGTTAATGGTCATATCTAAGCTTGAGAGGTGGGCAAATCTGCTAGTTAAGACAACCCACTGATGGATATTTGCCATGAACAGCGTTCAATAACTAGAGGGAAGATTCCTCTTTTGCTAACTGATACGAACCAGTGTGCAGTATAGAATAGAGTTGCGAAGCCTTTCTTAGTTGAAGATCTTATTGTTCATTCATCTGCTGTATCCTAGAGATGAGTAGAAATGAAAACATCTCAAATTAATAAATATGGCCTGCCCTCTTAACATGGAAGATGTTGAGAAAGTAATTAAGAAATCCTTCCTGAATTATGAAACAAAAGATGTCAGGGGATACAAGCTAGATGACTGATTTATTAATCTGATTGGTTTTCACTTTGGAAGTATAAATGCACCTTAAAATAAGGAACTGGAATGAGTATATGCACATTGCTAAGTCTGTTACATGTTCACTCAGAACAAATTCAGATACAGTTGGGACAGAACAATCTTAATAAATCTCAGTAAGTGAGTAACAGAGCCACAATGGTTAATCTATGGCTGCATGGTCCAGGGACTTAAAGGACCAGGTCTGGATATCAATCTAAAAACATTAATGAAATAAAAATGATTGTAGAATCTGTAGAGACAATACAAGAATTGGACAGGCCAAAGCTAAGCTAAAATAGCTTTTATTTCCTTTCCAAGAAAGGTTCATTTTTCAATTTTGCATATATATATATGTATGTTTTCTGAGGTTTTTGCAGGTGTTTGTATATAGGTCTTTGGTTATTCGGGTTTTCTCCTGCGTAAAATTGGAAGTGTCTTGGCGATGTTTCGACGAAGTCCCATTCGTCATCTTCAGGCTGGTGTTTTCAGCTTCGTGCTTTGAGGAGCAATGTGTGGTCTTAGCTGTTTCTTCCTTTTAACTGCCAATGGGGGTATGAACTGATTGGGTGGAAGCTTGGCTGTGTTCTGATTGGGTGGAGGTGTGTTCTGATTGGTTAGGGTCTCTCTCTATATATATATATGTGTGTGTGTGTGTGTGTGTGTGTGTGTGTGTAGAAGCACAAAGCTGAAAACACCAACCTGAAGATGACAAATGAGACTTCATCGAAACGTTGCCAAGACACTTCCAATTTGACGCGGGAGAAAACCTGAATAACCAAAGACCTACATACAAACACCCGCGAAAACCTCAGAATATATATATATACACACACACATATATTTGTTTGCTTTAAGGATTAGTTTCCATCTTTAATATAGGGACACTGTGATTTCCCCCTTACCTTTCAGGTCCGAAGAGGAGGCCTGGCCAGGACTAGAGCTACTGTAAGAATGAGAGAGGACTCTAACTCCTCCTGAATGTTTGCAAAGTCCACCTCCAGAAGGGCTGCTGCTCGGACTACTGTTGGAAAAAAAGAAGAGGGAAATACCCTTGAATGAGATCAAAAAAAGTATTAAATATATATTAATAGCATTAAATGAAATTAGTTGTGCTGTTTCAATGGTATATGATTGCAGGGCATGAGAAGAATGAGAACAGAGGATTCCCTGGGTGAATTTATATGAGCAGAAGAAGAGATCTACTAAATTAGCCCAAAAGTTTATCTAATCCAGCATCCTTTCTCCCAGGATGGCCAGACTGCACCTATGTCAACCCTATGCTTCTACAAATTCCCAATGAATACAGAACTCAAACATATTCTGAAGTAGATAATGCGTACATCTGACAGTTCCATTTTCATTCATTGTTAGTTATCATACAGTAGCACTGTAATGTAAAGACAATATACCCTGTGCATTTTTAGGTATCCTCTTGTGTGTTATGCATATGTAGAGGCAGATGCTGAAGGCCAGAGGCTGGAAGGGCAAATTAATCTAATAAACTAGTATCATCATCTTCTTGAGAAACTGATAGGGTTTGCCAGAAAATTGAGTCTTTTGTATTTGATAATTAACCTACAGTATTGATTTTCAAAACTTTTGAACAGTTTGAGAATTTAAATTTACTAAAATTAAAAGAAAACATCTCGTTTGAGTCATCCATATATTAACCCTTTAAAAATGTGACCATGAGCAGATGTATGCGTCAACAGATTAGTTGCTAATCTTCAACAGATCTAGCCTTGCAGGCAGCAAATGGCTCCTCTGTCCACAGAAAGTCCATGATAAGTAAAGGCAGGAAATAGGTCTAATACATAAGGAATAAAATCTCACATACACCTCTGTGGAAGTAAAATAAAAATAAATTTAAATAAATTGCAGTTACACCCCACGCTCACTACTGAAGGTAGCTGCTTTCCTTGGTGTAATGGCACACCTAACCCTGCCTCAGAAGAGTTATGGGGCTAGTAGGAAAGAAGAAATAGTAGAAAATCTAAAATGTTTAAGTTTGCCATGATCTACCTACCTAATGTCTTGCTGCCCTTCCTCTAAAAGGGAGCGGTAGGTCTGGATCTCCTGTTCCAAGCGACACTTGACATCTAGAAGTTCTCTGTATTCTCGATTCTGACACTCCATCTCTGCCCTCAACTCTGCTAGCTGCTGTTCCACAAGGGAGATCTGGTTCTGTATTTCAGCCAGGTGGGTATTGTAGCGGCATTCAGTCTCGCCCAAGGAGTCTTGGAGTGATTCCCTCTTAAGAAGTTAAAAAATGAAAGTTACCAATAGAAAATCAAGGCTAAAAAAATTTCAAGAATGTATCCTACAGGTTACATTTTTCCAAAGAAAAGGATAATCTCTGGTACTTCACAAATAATGCTTTGATTTTTGTATATATAAAGACATGAAATGCCCTTTACAGAAGTCATTGGCAATTACATATATACAAATGCTATGATGAATAACTTCCAGCGTAGCAAGAAATATTTTCCTTCCCCATTCCATCAGTTACTTCTAATATTCTTTTTGTTGCAGGTTCCCCCCAATTCTCTTTCTTTGCTTCTATTTACCCTGTACTTATTGCCTTTAACCAACCCTTTGGTTTAGTCCTGGCCCAGGAATAGTCATCATCTTGTAAAATCGTCTCATGAGTTGACTGTCCCTACAAATCTGCATGTTTACCTAAAATAGTAGTCTTCTAGAGTTGCAATCTTTGATACCGTAGAGAAAGTATTAAAAAAAATCTCTCTTTTCTATCAGTATGAATCTTATACTTGCTATGACGAATAAGTAGTTCATGGAAGAGGCAAATCAGAAATTAAAGTCTATTGTTTAAATAAGAGAGATGCTTACCAAGCAAAGCTGAGCCTGCAAATCTATTTCTAAGGTTTGCAGTTGACGTTTCAGGTCAACAACTTGATTGTTGCAATCCTCAACTTCTTTGCTACTGATGCAGACCTCCTGATTCACTTCTTCCATCTGAAAAGGCATTAAAAATAAGATGGGAAATTAAGAAACAGTTTCTTTCCTGAGGAAACTACTGACATCAAGATGAGTTTGAACCTTGGAAACATTAAAATATTGGTAAGGGGAAATATTTTTAAGAAAGAGAATAAGGGCATGCTTTAAGTGTTGTCTTATTTTTAAAGTATGCTGAGGAATAATACATTTTAATTATTAAAATAGGCTTACTTATATTCATAGTAAGGACAATAGCATGATATGAGATTGATAGTGTTGGTGATGATACCTCATCTTTATTTTGTACAACTCATGGCAGCATTATGTATGCTGCCTTTACCTATTTCCCCAACCACAACAATCACATGACATGAATTGAGAGCTAAGAAATTATAATTGGCTCAAATCACCCAAAAAACGTTCGTGCCTAAGGAAAGACTGCAACGTATGGACTTTCCGTTTTGAGTCCAGCACCTTAACCACTGTGCCAAGCCGGCAAGTAGAAAATTAAATGGACGATTTTCATGTTTCTTTTGGGTCATTAGAGTTAGCAGCTCACATGAATAAATGCATTTACTTATATTCATGATTTCACCACTAATTACATAAGGAATATTCTGAAGATCTTTCTTTACATGGCCAGCCCTCCTTTACCATGATCATCATGTATTACATTTTTGTTTCATTTCCAGCTTGGATTTGACCTTTCTAAACATAAAAGGCACCACCAAAGGTAGGCATGGTATTCTGGTCTGGCTTTTCCCATTCTAGATGAATGACCATATATGAGGATAGATCCTTTTACTCTCTGGTAGGCCTAACACAAACCTGGAATTTTCTGAAAGTAATTGAAAATATGCCACAAACACTATTCCCAAAACACACTCAAAATGTTGATTCTGCTCCTCCTGATGGGCTCGCCATCCCCTCTGCAGTCTTTGAAAGCCAAAAATGTTTTTATAAGTATAATGAAGTTCAGTCATTAATCAAAACAGTTGTGGACTTCTAAATGGGAGAGTTGTGACAGACCAAAATAGTGCAGCATCCCAGGATGAGTGAAATAGGATTATCTTGCTTATTCTCTCTCATCGCCTCTATAAACATTTCACAATATAAACAGGGGGAAGAGCTGAGAAACTGTTACTCTAAAGGACCAGATTTCAGCTCAGAACTGCCCCTTAATAACAGGGAAAGCATATATCCTACTTATAAATATGCTGTAGGAAAAGGTGTTCAATTCAAATCTAGAAGGAGAGCAAATAGTCTTGAAGTTGCAAAGTCATGAACATAGTTTACTTGGTCCAGTCTTTTCCTAATGGATATGTGGCATTACTTCAATGCACATTTATTACACTGAAAATAGAATATATAAATGTTATGAAAATCAGTCTTCCTCCTTAAGTGGTGCTTTTCCCCCAGAACTGCATAAGCAACTGCTCAGATTGTCAGCTGTTACAGTATAAACATGACTCTGTGAACTCGATTTTATTGTATTTAGAAACAACATACCTTGCGTTCATACCACTGCTCAACTTCTTTGCGGTTGTTCTCAATCATGGTTTCATACTGACATCTCATTTCTTCCAGAACCTTCTTCAGATCTGGACCTGGGGAAGAATTAACTTCCACACTAACATCACCACAAGTCTGACTCTTCAGACTCTTAATTTCCTGCAAATAAAGTTCAAAAGGATGTGGATGTTCAGTCAGATGTAAAGATTTTTTTTTCAGTCCCACTCCTACCAGGAATAATAGCAACATAGGTAACGTGGAGAAGGGAAACTCACCTCTTCATGGTTCTTCTTGATACAGCACAACTCTTCCCGGAGGGATTCAAGTTGTGCCTCCAAATCAGATCTACAGAGAGTCAGTTGATCCAGGACCTGGCGCAATCCATTGATATCAGCTTCCACATTTTGGCAAAGAGCCAATTCAGTTTCATACCTGCATCATAGTTAAAGGAAGGGGGAGAAAAAGCACTGTTAGATCTATAAGGATCATTAGCAAATCTATTCTTCCGGAATAGACTTGTATGAAAAGGATTCCCTCTTTTGCTTTATTGTGCTGTTTTGTAGTGGAGGGCTCATTTGTGGACTATTTGATAGTTATCCCATTATGGAAAAGGAAATTTTAAAAGGCACTTGTTTCATGTTTGGTTTTTATATTTTATTGGTACTTTTCTTGTTGGATTGTTGTGAGCCACCAATATTGCAAAAGTCATGTGTCATACAAGTTTAATAATTTATTATATACCCAATAATGTGAAATCACAGCTGTCAGTTCTTTAGCCGGTATTGGTCTTTATACATATCAAATTTTCCCAACAACCTAGAATGTCTTTATGTATCGGGATTGGATGCGTGCGGTTCCAAGCTGTGTGGCCTTTTGTAATTTTTGTAATGATTATTATTATGTGATTCAAGTGAAACTTACTTCAACCTGAAATCATCAGCAGTCATGCGGTTATTATCAATATCCAGGATAAGCTTACTATTATCCACAGTGGCACAAACTATCTGCAATGGGAAAGAATAATGTTATTTGAACTTTGTCTCCTACTACTTCTTAGTTGTCACAACATTGTACTTCAAATTTAGCCTTTAATTTTACTTTCCAGTCTCAATGTGTTCCCTACCCAGAAGGGATGCACTGGACTTATTTAATGCTTTCCTCTCTCAGCCATGATTTTCTTCATTCATCAAATCCTTGATGGAAGTTGCTCTCTAGCTTTGGCAAGAACCATTTCCCAAATAGTATTTCCCAACCCTAATGCTAACTCTCCGTCTTTGAATAGCCATTCTGTTCCTAGTTAATGTAACATATATTTCTACATTAAATCCCAAAGCATCGAGGCCTAACCTATAGCATGCCTAGAATAATTATTAATATAGATGCACATTGTAGAGGAACAATTTTCATACCTGATTCTTTAACTCCTCAATTTGTTGATAATAAGAGCTATAATCCTTTAGCTCAGATGGTGGGCCTTGTTGGTCATACCATTGCCTAATTCGGGCTTCAAGATCAGCATTCTCCTCCTCAAGATTTTTCACTTTCTCCAAGTAAGAGGCCAGGCGGTCATTGAGGTTCTGCATGGTCATCTTCTCATCACAGGAGATCAAGGTGGTTTCATTGCTAATGCCAAAGCCACCACCAATTTGCCCAAAGCAGAAACTGCCCCCGGAACCATACAAATAGCTCCCTCCAAAGCCACCATCAGTGCAACTTGCCCCTCCATAAGAGACGCCACTAGAAAAGGTCCTCCCAGATACACCGCCTCCAACACTACTTACAACAGAGGAGGAACCTCTCCCAGAGATTCCTGAAACTACCCTTATTCCACCACAGCTACTACTGGAGCTTCTCCCCTTGGTGTACATCATAGTCTGTTTGGACCTGCAACTCATATCAAATTAATTTTAGAAGCAAGATCAAGGAGCCAGAAAAAATAATAAAGCCAAAGATGCACAGCTTGATGCAAAGATAGGCTGCAAATGCTGACATATACCCAGGTATCTATTTATACTTTCTGCAATGTGGGCGTTGCCATAAGGGTGTTACTTTGTCTTCCATAAGGCTGGCTCATCTGGCTTTCCCTAGCCAAAGAAAATTATTCTTAAGGCAAATTTGCCTTCAGAAATCTCAGCTACACTCAGCTCTTGTGTGTGTCAGCACATTTCTTTCCCAAATACATCAGCCACAATATCAAATGAATCATTCTCTTTGCTCCATACTGAAAAGTATCATAAAATAGTATTATTATAAAATATTCAAGGGAAAGAAATAATTACAGCCTATTGCAACAAAAATAGCTTCCATTATTATTAGGGATAATTTGTGTTGATTTCATCTTGATTTTATTTTGCTATAGTAGGTAAGATAGTCTTCTATGAGTTTTCCACTTTTGGGGTTCATTTGAAGGCTAAGCATATAACACCTCTCAAATCTTGGCAAGTTTTCAAGTCCAGGTATATTAAACGGGGATCTTTGTCTCTAATCTTGAAAGCTGCCAAGCACATTTGGTTATTAAATAGGTAAATGATTACGTTTTGAACCTGAATCACACGAGAAATTAACACTGTGAAATAACTCTAATTTGAAGGTAGGGAATGTGTTTTATTGGAATCCCCAGGTGAGCCATTGGATCAATATTTTAAATAAATTAATTTAAATGACTGTTTTAAAGATATTGAGAGGCTGCATTCTGATTTATTCACAAACTTCATGACAATATATGCAACTAAAACACATGCTGAATAGTCCAGATGCTTCAGCAACTTCTAAAAGAGCTAGTTTTAGGTTCCTATAGAGATTGAGTGCTTGAAGAGAAACCAAAAATCCATTTTTATCAAGAACAGCTTAAAAAATAACTAATATTAGTTATAAAAATGAATTGTGGAATAAAGAATTGAACTATCCAAATTTGGAGGATCAGTGGGTCTGTGTGTTAAGAAATATTGAATAGCATTGACACCAGTAGATGTTACATAGATAATTTCTTTCTTTTTGACAAGTAGTCTTCTTTTTTACTTTTGTCACATTGAGTATATTTTAATCAAGATAATACATTTAGGGTTTTTTATTTCCTTATAACTTTTCATTGTTAGGGTTGTATCTGTCTCATTTTTAAAGCAAATTAGACAATCCATTCCCCTGTTGGGTCATTGTTTCAGAGATATTTCTTTATCTAAATAGAGAAACACAATGAGCAAAAATAAAAAATAAAAAGATGCTGTACAGCTTGGGGAAGGCATCTGGGGCAACCTAGCTGGGGAGGATATGTGGGAATGCACAAGTGGTACCACTTGGAGAAGGAAGGAGTGAGAGGATGGTGGGGTCAGGGAGGGTGTTTGGGATGCATAAAAGATGCCCCACAAATCAGGGGGTGCCATGGCCCAGAAAGGGATTACAGGGGTTCCTTTCTTGCTAACTGCTGCTGGGTATGGGAGAGAGTGAGGGACTGAGAAAATGACTGTTATAAAAATGTTATAAAAGGTTTAAAATGAGCATTGTGTGTCTGCAGCAACAGCCTGGTGGGCTGAAGTGAAGGCAGATCACAAGCATTGAAGCAACCACATTTTTCCCAAATTTCATTCCTTCAGGAGTCACAGGTTCCAGATTTTGGGCTTACTGTAAATTAACCCTTTTGAGATGCATTGGTTCAAAAACTGTTGCCTAATGATAAATATTTTTTCCAGTTAATGTTACAAAACCAAGAGATTTAATAATATATAGATTAAAAAAACAATTTAGTTCTCCTTTCCATAAACAAAACTGCAAAAGCGTATTTTGGCCAGGAAACGCAGTCTGGGCTGGGCAAACAGGTTTAGTCCTCAAAAATTCTGAACGCTTCTTTGGAAAGGCACTTCATTAAATTTACTAGGACTTGCTTGTTTAAAAAAAGTATGTTTTTATGGTTCTGTTCATGAAAAGAATAAAGCTAGTAGAGAATTGCCTCTTATTATATATATTTTTCTTTTAAACCATCTTTTCTCCCTCTCCTATTTCAGCTTCAAAGCTAGCTTAGCTGGGGAGATCATTCATCCCCTAATAGAGGGTATATAAATTTATATAAGTACAGTGAATAAAAAGAAAGTGAGCAGGGCCAGAAGAAACAAGTTTTAATTTAATGTGTAATTAACTAAATGAATTAAAATAATGAATGGGATAACAGCCTATATATTTATCTTGTCAGATTTAGGCATTGGGTTAGAACTGCCACAGGATCCTCTAAAGAGTCTAGAAGAAATTTAAGTGAATAACCCCAAAATAAATTTAACAAGTTTTAGAAGGACTTTGGATGTTGTATTTTAGCTTTGAGAGTTCCACATATGACCCAAGGAAGAGGCAGCATTCAATTTTCTGTCACAGACAAGTACTTGCTTTTCACTGTGTTTTTCAGTCCCTAGTCATCCAGGACAAGTCACAATGAGACAGTGATCAGATATGACACATGACACAATACTTATTTTTTCAATCCTTGTTTCTATATGCCCTCTGGTTGTTGTTTTTTTAAAATATTTTGCCAATATTTGTGATACTTCCCTGTTGTGGGAGGAATTCTATAATGAACAATTCATTATTTCAATAAACAAAGCAAAATTTAAAAGGAAAAATTAAAATAGTTTAAAGATAAAAACAATCCATTAAAATTAAAATATCAGTGCAAGTTAATGACCGCAGAATCTCACTGTAAGGTAGATTTTTTTTAAAAAAATGCCTAAAAACATATCAATATGAGTTTACATAATTTGTGTTACAAAAACAAACAGAATACGGCGTGGAGATGTTTAATGCTCTGCCATTGGAGAAAATTCTTATTCATATTTATAGTGTTCCAGATTTCAGATAAGTATCTCATAGTTCAATCTATATTTGAGTTCTGTGCTAATTTTCAATATGAATAATAATTCTGTTATGTGATCTTCCAGTTTGGGATGTAATGCATAACCCCTTTAAAATCTCAAATTTTAAGCATCCAAAACTGAATATTCTTTATATAAAATTGCATTTTAAATTCACTTACTTTCTTCCTATCTCATCATTCTTTAATCCAAACAAACATATCCTATTTATTTTGAAGTTGGCAATTCAATGGCAATGATGATGATGACAGTGATAGAAATCTTTTCCATTTATTCTTTTCAATTTTAATGGGCTAAAAATCTCTTTCTTTTCATGAGCCTATTGGTAGACCATGAAAATCACAGGGAAAAATGTCTGGAAGTTGATCAGTTTTCCAACACATCTGCATGATGAACATTTTTCCAAAAATGAATCTTAATTCATTAAGAGTGGAGAGACAGCATCAATAACATGAATGTTGTTTTTATTTTCTGCAACGTAAATGACAGCCACAGGGAACTTTTAAAAGCTTACATTACCCTGGTACTTCTATCTGCATTGCAGATGGAGAATAGAAAGGAATATTTTCTGGCTACTTTTATTAAAAAGCATAAATGTTCATGAGATGCATTTGATGAATTCAGCTGCAACTCATGAAAGCTTATGACTTTTAATAACATTTATTAATTAGAAAAGATACTTTAGAATCCTCCTCATTATTTTGCCAGAATAGATTAACTAATATTTCTTTCTTCAATGTTTGTGTGTATTTTCTTGTTTGTTTGCTAAATCTATATGCTACCCATCTCACTAGCCAAAGTGATTCTGGGTGACTTACAATGCCATAAAATTATAAATTAAATGACAGATAAGCCAGAGAAATTAAATGACAGATAAAAACCTAGAAAACAAAAAGATAAAAGGGGTGGGTTTTATCTCTCACTCATTTAACCACTTTCAAAATAGTGTGTCCCCATCAGATCCTCAGCTAACTAGCATACCCCAGTTTTAAGGTCCTTCCAGAAAGCATATGAATGGAAGCTTTTGAAAACACAGGCAGTGTTTGGAGGTATGAATTACATATTTTATACCAAATTTATCCTCATCATCCCAGTTCACTATCAAATAGCTATACAGCTGCTTCTTACACAATAAAACTCAGAGATAGAAATTGCATTTGTACACTTGGCCCCAACTCATACTGCTTTGGATGCCCACTTTTTTTCCCATAAGTATATGGAAATATCATGAAATTTGAATCCTCAATATGTGAAGCATCTCAAATACTGAGAGAAATAGATCATCC
Organism: Crotalus tigris; assembly: GCF_016545835.1. NCBI lineage: Eukaryota > Metazoa > Chordata > Lepidosauria > Squamata > Viperidae > Crotalus > Crotalus tigris. The sequence continues at coordinate 1,108,218 of NW_024097068.1, forward strand.
CATGACTACCTTCCAAGCCATCTGAAGCATCCTTTGCAGCTTAGAAATTAGTACCACAAAATTGTACTGTAACAAAATTAACAAAGTAAAGGTGCACCCAATGTACCTACAAGACATGTTTTTTCTTAAAGATATGTCTTGGAGCACAGGGCATTTTCTCCTTCAAAATTTCTGTACTTTGTTAGTAATAATTGGTTCCTAAATTGAATCTAATGTTCCTTTAAGGGTCTCTATGTTAAAATGTGTCACTATTAGCTAATGTTTCCATATGGCTATAGAGAAAGGTAATACACAGTGTGAGTGAAACAAAACAGGTAGAGGCAATTACTCTATGGTTGCAAAAATAAAGAATTTTTAAATAATAGTTTCAATTGGCAAAAAAAAAAAATCTTACCCAGGCATCTCTAATGCTTGAATTATGCTTTTCTTCCAAGGAAGATACAACATTTATAACTCATGGGCTTCCTTGGATGTTTTTCTATGATAGAATAGTTTTAGAACTAATCCACACAGTTCTTACAAAGGCAGAGAAATTTCCTTGGGGTAGGATTGGGAAAACTTTTGGTGACTAAGGCTGCCTGAACATTTGGGAAGAACCCATAAAGATGTAGTGGGCAGAGTTAAAACAGTTTCTTTTTCAAGAATGAAGACACTCTTCCAGTCAATTACAATCCACCCCTCCTGAAGAAAATAACTGAACCTAGGATTGTTGATTTTGTTTTCCTAAGTTTGGGCGAATTTTAAGATTGTGGTTTAGCAATCACCATGGCTGAATTCACAAAACACAAGCAACCAGAACCAAGAAAACCATATAATATGTTCACTGATGTGTGAAACCAGTCTGCTCAAACTACATTGGATGAGATGTGTTAGAAAATTTTAATTTCTCTGTTGGTGAAAATAAATCAAAAGCTCTCACAGTTGACTGCATTTAGCTGATTCAAAATAACCTTTTTATATTCATATCAAAATATTTACAATACCATACATTCTTCTTTACAGCAACATAGCTCAATGAAGACTTCTTACAGAGAGATACAGAGACAAATCTGAGACTGAAAATTCAGCTTCTAACTCAATATCTTTTGCACAGACTCAGTAGCACTTTCTTCACATTGGCTGACTGGGTTACCACATGACTCTTCCTGCCCATGAATATTCCAACAAGACATGTGTTTCTATTACTGTATTTGGACTGTAAAAATAGCTTTTTGAATAGCTATACGTTCAAGATGGAAGTAAGTCATTTCATTAACATTTTAATGAACATTTACCTAACTTGCACTTTCTCAAATTATATGTGGGGTATAAGAAAATTTAGTTTCAGACATAATTTTACTTATAAAAGAGCATTATATTTTCATGGGGAATTTAGTTATATCAAGGACATACTAAGATGGGAGAAACTACAATTGTCACGTTTGATGAGAACTTCTAAGATAAAGGTGAATATTCTGCCTAGAATGATGTTTCTATTTTGACAACTAATTACCAGTTAAATAATGACTAAAAATATATTTAAGTGTGCACTGTATGTCGAGGGAAAAACATGAATTAAACGTGCTGGTTTTAACTTTAAAGCTCTTTATCACATGCCTTTCTTCATTTATATCAGTCTGCCCCGTCAGATCTTGCAAAGAAGGCATGATGCTGTGAGTATTATCAGCTAGAGATCTACATTTGGGGGCCCCAGGAAACATGCTTCTCTGCTGTAGCACCCACACCTTATGGAACATCCTTATCCCTGAAGGTAGATCAGGCCCACTCCTTCTGACATTCCATAAGGCCCTCGAGAGCCTGGAACCAGGCCTGGGACTCTCATGGAACTGGAGATTTGGCTAGACTCCACTGTTGGTTGCATTTTGGGGTTCGAGGGATATTTATCAGTATGGGTTTTTTTATGTTTGTAATTGTTATTTTACACAATTTATTTATTTATGCACAGTTATATAGATTAGATTAAAAAATCACATATACAGCAATACAAGATGCAAAGGAAAAAGGAAGAAAGAGTTTTACTTGATCTGAAATTGTATATTGCAGGTTGCTATTTGGTTTGGATGACAGAATAGGTGTTTTCAAGATATAAAAGATTTTTAGAGTTACGACGTTTTGGGTAGCATGGATACTTGTGATACAATAAAATCAGATTTAGATTTCAAAAATCATTATTTTTGATGCTGTATGAAATATGGAATTCATGCAAATCCCAACTGTGCTCATAAGCACTTTTATAGATCGTAGCGCAGGAAGTATTTTATAGATGAGATACAATAGTCCTGTTGTTTTTAATAGATCTAACTAACATGTAACTAGCCTGTTTAGTTCCAATTAAGCACACTTGAAAGGCAGATGACTCTTTCCTCAATAATGTGATAAGTGAAGGATTGATGCTTTTAACAATATCTTTTGCCCATTGTTTTACCTGTTGCCCCCTCCCCTTTCAAGTGGCTACTTCTGCCTAACCAAAGAAGAAAATGCATCACCAAAAACTAAGGACATAAACAATAATGTTCAGAATAAAATTACACTGGCAGACATTTATAAAAACATGATTTCATGCATACATATACTGGATCTAACCAAAAGTATAATGCATGTCACCATAGCAAAACATGTGTGGAATACTTCTCGGTTTGTTTTTTTAAGGGCTATTTTCGAACATTTGCAGCAACCCAAATCTCCAGTGACAAAACTCATTCCATGCTTTTGACATGTTAAATATAGGAAATACGATTTTCCATCAAGTATGAATGAACAATGTCCAAAAACCCTCAGGAGGCAAAGAGTTAATCTTAGGTACTAGAATCATATTTCCAGATTTGTATATCTTGACACCCAATTGGTTGAGGTTCCAGTTAATATAGCTACTTCAAATGGTGTGCAGATTATGGCTTTATATTCTTTTTAGGTTGGGCCTTGCCATCAAGAATCAGATTTTTTAATTCTCTTTTCATATTAACATCTGAAATATAGAGGTAGATATGAACATTGCCTTTGATAAAATGTGCTCTTTCTAGAACTTTTTTAATAACTTGTTCTTTTTATACCTTGAATTGGGAGGAAACCTACCATCAGAAACTTTTCACTTTCTTGTTTTCCTTTTCTTTTTCTAAATTAAGTGTCACTGACAAGTGCTCTAAGTTGTGCACCACTTGCTTGATGTTAATAATTTGCTAATAAAGATCTCGCATGAATTACCAAGATGCTTCAAGCACCATTCAACTGTTTGATTGTCTGAAGCATTAAAAGAGCCTGATAATTTGAATAAAATCCTACAAGGAAATCAGTGCAGGAGCAGAAACTCTCCTGCATACAGATAATTCCTGAGCCCTGCTGCTCCCTTAGGAAAATACTCAAACCATTCCATAAATACAAACTCAGCAAAGATCAGCCAGCACTAAAATGAAATTATGGATGAAAAGATCCTCTGGCAAGGAAGGGAGAGTCTGGGAATTATAATTGGTGTAGAGGAGTGGTTGTATGGAAGGACAGGTACTCATACAATATCTTTCTTTGCTGTAAGCCACATCACTAGTGGAATTGCCCAGCTGTTTACATGACATACCAGGTTCCTATTCTCTAGGATTGTTGTTTTCAGAAATATAAATATTGTCACTTAAAGACCATATTAATTCCCAAACTATAATATTATATCCATTATTAGGTCTTGAACTGTTGTGTCTCTGAAATTTCTTTCCTTTTATAAATACCATTTTACCCATGTTTCTTTTTCATGGCCTCTTCCTTTTCCTGCACTTTTCTATTTATCTGTTCATCTATCCATCCATCCACTTAGCTTTTGTACCTACCTACCTATTTAAATAGTTCTCCTAACATCTTTTTGCTTTTCTTGTACTCCTTCATCTCCCCTTAAAAATATAATAATTATCTGTCAAAAAGAGAATCAAATAAGATCCAGCTACTATAGCACTTCGTTGCCAGTAAAGACCAGACCCAAATGTTCTTTCTCTCTTTTCTCTCCCACCTTATTTCATTCTCTATTTTACTCTATCCTAGTACAGTATTATTTTCTTCTTCCACTTCTATGCATAAGGTATTTTTGCTGTTTCTTTACTATTGAAATTAAACATCCTAAAAGCACCTTCCTAAAAAAAAAAAAAACAACAATAACAGGAATTACCAGCTTTCTGGATTTCTCTGCAAGTTCCTTAGTCCAGGGAGAAATTGTTAATATGTTCATTTAGGTGAGCCAAGTTTTCCTCATCCCCTTCTTAGGCTAACCAGAGAGTGCTATTTTTGAAGCAACATCCCCGGTAATAGCAATATTTCTGATTACTCTAACCAGTTATTGTATTAAACTAACTAAAAATTCTTGGATAGATTTTATTGTTCATTATTAGCTGAACAATAAAAACCAGGTTGACTTGACCTGGCTATTAATGTCATCAGAAGATACTTAATCCCTTGTTCGGTACTTGTACATTAATTTTAAGGAGGTGGTAGTGATGGAAAGATAGAAATTCCTTGACAAATTCTGCAACCTTCATCTCCTACCCTTTCAATTTTGACCAGATCATAATCGTAGTTCTTTCTTTCTTTCTTTCTTTCTTTCTTTCTTTCTTTCTTTCTTTCTTTCTTTCTTTTTCTTGTTTAACAAAAGGAATTTACTTAATATTTTCTGTTTTAAATAAGACAGTTTCCCTTGATGAATGTTACTTTTGGATTTCTGGCAACTGTATGGGCAAGTCCATGCAGTTTCTTTGGGAATGTTTATCTGATGTGGTTGCCATTGCCACCTTTTAGGTCTAAGAGAGAGCATATGACTGGCCAAATTCACATAAATAGCATAGGGTCAGAGAAGGTTGGTTGAAGCCATAAAGATAAATATCTGTACTGCAATATTTTATAGTGTCTTCTACTTGCAGGATATGCTTGAGAAATACATCCATCCCTTGAGAGGGACCTGTTCCATGAGCAGTTCTTGGATTTCATAATAGTGGTATCACTAGCAAAGCTTGGGCAAAGCTTGTTCAACATCACTTTTATCTTGTTGTTTGTCATCTTAACTTGCAAGATTTGCATATTGCCTAGCAGGCATTCTCTGATGAAGACTTTTTCCATGACTCTAATGTGTGCAGGAAGATCACACAAGCTACAAATTAACACAGCGGAAAAAATAAGGTGGTTTTTTAATTTGTTTGGTATGTAGAATATATAGAGAGATTCATTAAATTAATTCTATATTGTAGGTTCAGTTAATTCATGTATTCATTATAGTCCAGACTGCCTGGCCAAAACATGGAAATACTTAGGACTGCAATTTTTGAAATGTTTAATAATGTGGTTGTTCAGTGCTTCTTTAATAAAGTTTTAATTGTCAAATATTATTAATCAACATGTCTCATGTTCTAATTCATACCTCACACGTTTTTTCTCTTCTTGTTCTCAGAGTGATTTCATATTCTGATTAGATATAAAAAAGGGTATCTTCCAAATGGAAAAAACAAAATTGTCAAACATTTTCATATATCCACAAGGAAGTACTTCAAATATTTCTTTCTGCTCATAATCACTAGGAATCAGGCAGTGAATAATTTATTATTATTATTATTATTATTATTATTATTATTATTATTATTATTATTATTATTATTATGGATCATTGCACAATCAGCCAGATGTTCAGACTGGATTTGGCATTTTGTCTACCTATTGAGTCCTTACCAGGACCTGGGATAGGCAGATGTGGCTGTTTGATGGTATTACAGATATCGTCGCAGGATGGAAGCAGTTCCTAGTAAGGCCACTTTTTTCAATTGACTAATGGCGAATTTGTCAATGTCAGTGGTGTTCAAGTGGTGCTCCAGTTCTTTTGGGATTGCACCCAAGGCGCCTATTACTATTATTACCCTTGCTTGCTTTTGCCACAGTCTTCCTATTTCTATTTATATGTGTAGGTATTATTATTATTATTATTATTATATTAGAACTGCAAAAGCTTCTCCTTTTGCAGCTTTTCTCACAGGAGTCTGCAACACCCTTTAGGGATGCATTCATTTTTACAACCATTTTAAATGATTTTCCAGAGTATGATTTTCCTTCAACAATCATAGCTGATATAGATGGCAACATCATCCCTGAAAGCAGAACAGAATTGTTTGTCCTTCTTCTTCCCCTTTGTTTTTCATCTGCTTTGTTGAAAGATATGTCTTAGTCTAGTGCTCATCTTAAAAGAATGAAAAGGTGCATTGCAAAAAATCAGTCAATTTTTACTTCACATTGGTTGTATGACCTTAGGGTCTCTAGAGACATCAGAAATTGTCTTAGATGCCAATAGGCAGCTATGGTCATTGATGACTCACGGATGACCCAGCTCTGTTAGAAATGGAGCTAATGTGAAAGGGAGCAGAATTATAAATTTTAAGACTTAATTATATAGTGTGGCATTTTGTTTTGCTTTGGGTGTATGTCTATTCATGATATGTATAATTTTGAATGTTATTAGAGATAAGAATCTTAGCTATTGCATTTACTAATCCCTTTGAACCCATATCTTGAAAGGATATGGTTAATCATCATTTAAAGCATACAGTGCTATCCCTGCCTTTAAATCAAGTGAGTCAGTTGCGTCAGCTGACAAATTTTGGGAGGTAAAGTAAGAGAAGCTGTGCGCCATTCCATTGATCTGGAGCCTCCTAAACTAACCACAAGTTATCTGATGTAGTGATGGGTGTCTTTTGATCCCCATGTTGAAGAAATTAAACTGCTGGTCCAGTTAGCTTTTTTACATGCACTGGGGAAGGACACCATCTTGGCATTTGCCTTGGCAAGCAAAATGTTTGAGGTCAGAATAAATTAATTCTCTGTCTTTTTTCACTTAGTGTTTAATTATCTCTGGGTATATAGGAAGTAGAAGACAAGGAAGTGTTTGATCAGTCTTTGGTATATTATTCTGACCAATAAAAATATGCCTTATCCAGTACTAGATTACAGTGCCTATGAATTTTGCTTTCTGACCAGTTCCATAACTTTATATTCTAATGACTTTTATTCAGAAGCCATCAGTTTCTGTCTTAGAGCTACTTCTGATCCTGTAATCTCTGCAATCTTCACTCTAGATCCATTCCAACAAGTTTGGGCAACTCTCAAGAACTCAAGTAGCTCCAAACATTTTGCACACCTCAGACCTTTGAAAACTGGGAAGATATCTTATATCCTAAGCTGTAGTATAAAGCCATAAAATATGCAAATCTCATGCTATTTACTATTCTGTTGATAGGAAGTGTTTTCTGTTAAGACAGCTTAGTGGAGCAAGCCTTGATTTTTCCCAGAAGTTCTCCAAAGTTATAAGAAGCTCTTGATCTTTTTTTTATTGGCATAAAGCAAAATAGGTGATATATGAATTCCAAAGCTATGACTGTTACATATTATTATGCCATTATAAACTTCATCCAAAATTAGTTGTATAATAAAGGGACTTGGAAACTCTGCTTTCAAGTATGATGCTGATTACTTTCCTATGCTCTGGATACCTGATAAGAGATGAGAATAAGGGGTACAAATTAATTTATATGCATCTATGATCCACAACAAAGGTGGTGGTGGTGATGATGAATGATGATGATGGTGGTGATGGTGATGGTGATGATGATGACGACAATAATGACATCCTGGTAATTATCTTGCTGAATCAGTTTTATGGGGCTGCCTTGCAGCAAGATGATTACCTAAATTTAGGGTGAAAGAAGCATGTCATTTTGCAATGCTTATTAAATGTGCTTTGTCAGACAGCTGACACTTCAGTATACCCCAGAATTGACTAAATTACCTTTCAGGTTTGGTCGGCAAAGCCTTTATTAGAAACAACGTGAGTTGATTATTCAATAGCTAGAAATATTTGCATAACCTGTAAACTATTCTGCTTCCTTCGTGTGCTATGCAATACAGTATTTCAATACTGTACAATTAAATTGTCTGTTTTTGGTTTGCTTGTTTTTTATGCTTAAAATGGAAAGGTTCTGATAAATAGACATCAGTGAAGCATGGTAATTGCAGGAAAATTTTATTTCACAGTAGATTCAAGATGAAATTGAATGATTAATGTTATAGTTGTGAACCAGTTTGCCCAAAAGGATGTATCAGACCTCTGAAACACCATAAAAGGTAAATATATATTTTATTTCAGATTGCAGTTATGTTTTTGAAGCTAGGATAGTGAATTCCTGGCCTGTAAGTTGCACCCAACTACACATGAAGGACTCAACTGGGATCACTCACCTTCAGTATCCATTATCCCTTCTACTCAACCCTGAAAAGCTGTTGTTTCAGGGTAAAAAGTTGATCTAATACAACTTTCTGTTCCCTCCATGATTTTTGAAATGTCCACAGCAAGTTCCAAAAATAGAACAGGATAGAATAATGGTCAATTTTATTTTTTTAATCTTCCTTTTATGATTCCCAACAGCAGTGGTTCTCAACCTTTTTAATGCCGCGACCCCCAACCGGTCGTAAGTCGAGGACTACTCAACCAGTCGAAAGTCAAGGACTACTCAACTGGTGCAGCACCGTTTGCAGAATGGGACTTTTGGCGGGCTCAGCAGGGCAGAGACAGCCTGGACAATTCCTATTGGCTTTTGAAAGCCAATAGAATTAGACTCTATTCAAGAGAGTCTATTCTATTGGCTTTCAAAAGCCAATAGAATAAAAGGGAGTAGCACAGCTAAGGAAAAGGGGAAAAAATGGCGGACTGCGTTGTTTGGCGACCCCCGTGAAATGGTCATTCGACCCCAAATGGCGTCCCGACCCACAGGTTGAGAAGCACTGCCCTACAGCAATATCCTTAGGGGAAATCATAATTTGCAAAATGCTGGCTACACAAACACAAAAGGGGCAGAGCTTAGGCTGTGACCACATCTATCGCCATCCAGCACTTATTTTGCCTTTTCAATGAAATCGTATCTTGGTCGACATTTGTACTGAATAAGTCACCTATGCTATAAGATTCTGGGAGCTTAGTAAATACATGAAAATAAAAATATATAAAAGTAGAGAATATGTTTTGCTTCAAATTACATTATTTCATATTTATCTTGAACTACCTTGGCCATTTTATTCTCCAATTTTGGAGTGATTTCTATAAAACTTTCTGGTGTCCCCTTTGGTTGTATGCAGTGATATGTTTTATGACCTTAGATCCCTTTTTTCAGTCCCTCAAACTCCCTATATCTATAGCTGCTAAAGATGTACAGAATAGTTTCTTTTCATCCATCCATCCATCCATCCATCCATCCATCCATCCATCAATCCAAAAAATGTATGAATCCACTTTAAAAGAAACAAAAGTCTACTGTATTTGGTTACTTGGCTTAAGAAGCTAGAATAAGATGACTGTCATTTTGGATTTTGCTCAATTTCTCATTCTTCCTTCTTGAGTTAATGTCATTCTTTTTCATCATCAGTTTCTGAATTCTTTCTAGAAGTCTATATGAAAATTAATGTAAATGTTTCCTTAAGGCTATTATAGCTAAATTGCAAAAATGCAGATGACCACTAAATGGCATCAGACACATAAAATTCTAATTCTTTGTTGCCATCTACTGGTAATCCAATTTTGTAGCCTGATTTGTTTGTACTCTCAAGAAATGTAAATTAGTATTTGTGAATTAAAACACAAATGAGGAATGCATGTAATAAAATATTCTCAATTTTGGTCCCCCAAAACTGGGACTAAGAATGTTGATCTCCTAAGAGTGAGACTAAGAGTCACATTGCCCCTAATAATCAGTTTTTGAATTTTCCTTTGTTATTTATGAAGCCATGGATACATTGTGGCAACCCCAGTTTTATTTCCCATCTTCATGTTGCTAGCTTTATCTTATTTCTAGGTATGAAGAAGCAAGTGGTTAATGATATATTCCAAAAATTCCAAGATCTTTCCCTTCATTTTGCTTGTTTGGCAAAATGCATCTATAATTTTTTCTGATAAAGAAGAAATCCGGCCTTTGGATTGGATTGGATCCAAACTTAATCAGTGAAATCAATGGGCTCAAGGTATTCAAAATTATAGTCAACTATCTGTTTGCACCCCAGACTTAACTGGATCTTTTTGAATAACTAAACCCAGTCAGCAGATACATAGCAGGTAGATGAGTTAATTTTAGCTCAGTATCTCCAAGGGAACATAGACCTGATGATTAACTAAATATTAACTCTCTTTTCCTGCTGCTAGCACATAATCTCAGTGTCCTTATAAACATGGACTTGAAAATCTGTCATACTGCACATTTAGGAAGTAGTGGTGTGAAACAGGAAGAAAAGGGAAGGAATGGTAAGTGCATTTTAACTACGTCTACTGTGGTGTTGATTCCAACATGGCTATTGTACATTTGTTTTTAGTCAGTATTTTTAAAAAAGGATGAAAAATCAGGAAGTGATAACTTTGCAGAAACTAGAGGCTAACAGGCTGCCCTCTATTTTGACCACCATTTGTGAACTGCAATCTCAGGGCTTAAGGATCTGTATTTCAGCCAGAATAGTGTGAAAGTGAGATAGGACAAAGATCCTGAGACCAGAATGAATCACTATAGTAACAATAAATGAGTTTCAGCTTCTTATCCCATCAAAAAACAAACAGCTCTTAGCCCAATCTGCTGCATGCGTGGTAGAAAAAGAGTCTTGAATCTTTTTTCTGCTGTATACATGGCTTGCATATTACACTTTGCAGTTGCTGGACTTAGCCTGACTATCAGTATAGCACAGAGATCTTCAAACTTGGCCCTTTTATGACTTGTGGACCTCAACTCCCAGAATTCCTCAGCCAGGCATGCTGGCTGAGGAATTCTGGGAGTTGAAATCCACAAGTCATAAAAGGGCCAAGTTCGAAGACCCCTGGTCTAGCAGAAGCATGAAAGATAAGTCCTGTTTCCCAATTCTGGAAACACAGTGATTATATGTATGGAAACCAACTGATTGCATTATGGCATTCTCTCCTATATTAATAGACATGTGTATTCTTCTAAGTTTCTGTTAATTTACAAGATAAATATCCATAAATTTTGTATAGGTGCAAACATATTACAATTTATATCTTTTTGTTACTCTTAGTGAAAGAACTGATAGGCTATGAAAGTCTTTGGCTACTTTCTTTTCTTAAAGTGACTGGGTGGTTGGCCTTATTAACATGTTTATTTTTGATTTAAAAAAAAACACGTCTAGTACACAGAGGCCTTTGATGTCAACAATAGCAAAGCAGATTTATTTTGGACATTTTAATTGTTTTCAGTGGTCAGAGGATAGGCAACCACGGCACTGATACTTATTAGGTAAAAAACAATGCTATCTTGCAGAAAAATGGGAAAGACTCAGCAGGAGATAGTGGAGTAGATGCCCTCACATCCGCTTTGAAAATACATGAGATAGTAAGCAATAGAAGGTTGGAAGAACTATCAGGAATGCTTCTTGGGGCAAGGGACCCTCTGCCCCTTCTCCTACAGTTGTCTGAAGATAAAGAGAAACAAGATGAAATTACTAGAAAGAAAAAGATGCCAATGCTACTGTACATAATTGTTCAAATCAATAGAAAATTTTAGGAAATTTAAGTAACATGCAATATATTTTGGAAGCTCCCAATATTTATACAAGAAGACTCAACTGGATGTGGCTGAGCTGAGGTTGAAAGAAAACTGTTTTCAAATGCTGTCTTTGTTGCTCTTGATATGTTTCAGGAAATTTATTGAAGGGAATGTTTTCATGGCCAGTATATTTTCCACCAGTTGTCATTCAGTTCAATGAAAGATAGTGTTACAAACAGATGGGAGTTTTAAGAAATCCAAAAAGCTAGGACCCGGAAAGGAGAAAGGAGGTGCATGTGAATGCCATCACATTTGCCATAGAGCCCTTTCTGTTATGGCCTGCAGGCTCCCTGCTTCCCATCTATTCATGCTTATGGCCTGCAGGCTCCCTGCTTCCCATCTTTCCAGAGGGCTTTTTCAGTAATACTGCTATTGTCATAGCTGGAGTTGATGAAGGGCTTAGAAAAACCATTTGTGTTTAACAACAATATTTTTAGTCATTCTTATGAGACCGTCTCACTATTTTTAAAAAAACATGTATTTATATTTTTCATAGAATTTTTCAGACTTGTTCATTGCTGGCATAGGGTTTCCCCTCTTCATTTTATTTCATTCCTTAAACTTGAAAAAGAAAATGCCTAGCAAATGGAATCAAGTCTAAATTGGATTAGTAAGTATGAGTGCAGGTGTTCTAGTTAGTAATAGTAATAGTAGTAAAGTTGGAAGGGACCTTGGAGGTCATCTAGTCCAACCCCCTGCTCGGGCAGGAAACCCTACGCTATTTCGGACAAATGGCTGTCCAGTCTCTTCTTAAAAACTTCCAGTGTTGGAGCATTTACTGCTTCTGGAGGCAAGCTGTTCCACTGATTAATTGTTCTCACTGTCAGGAAGTGTCTCCTTAGTTCTAGGTTGCTTCTCTCCTTGATGAGTTTCCACCCGTTGCTTCTTGTACTGCCTTCAGGTGCTTTGGAAAATAGCTTAATTCCCTCTTCTTTATGGCAGCCCCTGAGATATTGGAATACTGCTATCATGTCCCCCCTTGTCCTTCTCTTCGTTAAACTAGACATACCCAATTCTAGCAACCGTTCCTTATATGTTTTAGCCTCCAGTCCCTAATCATCTTTGTTGCTCTTCTCTGTACTCTTTCTAGAGTCTCAACATCTTTTTTACATCGTGGTGACCAAAACTGGATGCAGTATTCCAAGTGTGGCCTTACCAAGGCATTGAAGAGTGGTATTAATACTTCACAGGATCTTGATTCTATCCCTCTGTTAATGCAGCCTAGCACTGTGTTGTACCGATATACAACTTATAAGAAATTTTCCTGCTTCATAAATGTGAATGAAGAAATTAATTAAATTAAATGATTAACCCCTTTCTGATTTTCAAATTTATTTCCCATGAAATAAAGGGAAAGTAGGTTTTAGTTTGGAATCGACTGAAAGCTTTCAGATGGGAATATTTGTGTTTACAGAGTGCCTTTGACTTACTGGAACCAGAATTTCCATTGCTAAGCAAGGTAGTTGTTCATTGAGTTGCATCCAATATTATGATCTTTTTCTCCATGACTGCTAAGCAAATTGCTGCATTGTTAAATGAATCTTGTGGTTTTTAAGCAAATCCAGCTTCCCTTATTGACTTTGCTCATCAGAAGCCACTGGAAAGGTTGTAAATGGTAATCATATGACCCTGGAATGCCACAACCATTGTAAATTCATGCCAGTTGCCAAGCATCCAAATTTTTGTCACCTGACCATGGAGATTCTGTGAGAGTTGTAGGTACAAGGACTGCTCATAAGTCATTTTTTCCAGTACCATTTTAACTTCAAATGGTTGGTAAATGAATGGTTGTAATTTGAGGAATAACTTTACATTGCTTTATCTAATTAAACAAGGTGCTTCAGAGATTATAGTTATGAATTATTGCATCCAGTTCTGGTCTGTCAACTATATTTTATACAACCTACAGCTCAAATTTCTTGGGGGCTCCTCTCTGATATTTTACTCCGGCCTTGACCTAGGAGCTCCTAATACATGACATTGATGATAAAATCCCACCAAGTTTTCACCCTTTTTTTCAAACAAGAAAAAATGCTTCTGACCTCATGTTTATGTGCTCTAGTGATGCAAATGGGCTCCATGGCATGAATGGGTCACATAAGTGTGGGATGTCCGAGCTTCACTGGATCTTGCACCTGCTGTGCTGCTGTTTCTACTGATTCCTCCTCCACCACTGTAGGGGAGGGGAAGGGAAAAATATTAACTTAAAAATGAATTATTTGCTACAAACCAAGGTTCAGTGACAGACACACAACCAACATCTTGGCTATTAGCTGTTTTCCCATCTAACTGAAAAAAAAAAAATTAGGTGAAAGTGAGAGTTGCCTGAACTTCTTAGCATCCATTAAGAGAGGATGGTCTCAAAATACATTATTTTTTCCTTACTACAGAAATTTAGTCAATTGACAGCTTCAACTTAACAAAATTTGCCTTTCAGCCTTCTGAAAACTTCACTTTTGTTGAGAAATTTTGTCTGGACACTTGTCCAAGGAGCAGAAGCAAAAATATACAGTATCATGTTTCAAAGCAATGCTTGTAGATTTATCATTCATCTCTTGTTGGGTCCATTATGCCAGAAACCCAAAATAGAATCACAGAATTACAGATGGTAAGGGCTGGTAAATTTCTTAGAGACTGATTAGTCCAAATCCTTTCCCAAGGCATATTCTACTATTGCAGCTTCCTTGCCATGGACCTCGTCAGAGACCATCCAGTCTAGCAGTAGTATCTTGAGGCCTTTCCCACTTACCCCTAATCACCTGCCAACGTGCCCTGGCAACACCATATTTCTGCTGTGTTCCTTGATGCTGCCTTCTTATTTATTTTATTTATTTATTTTCAGTGTTTATATGCCGCCCAATCCCAAAGGACTCAGGGCGGCGTGCAAAGTTAAAACAATGATAAAACAATAAAATAAAGCAGTCATTCTTTTCTCAAGCCTAGCCATTAGGTATTTAGGTGAACCCATGTTAAAGCCATATTTTCCTCTAATTTAAACACTACCCAAGGGTAGTTTTAAAGTGTATAGATTCTGTTAGGCTTTATTACCTATTCCTGTGGAGGTAAGGCAGTGGACCTTGGTGAATGGGAATAAATAAAATAATGGTAAGGTAAGGATTACTAATAAGAACAGAAAATTCTAAGCTGTCAATAGCATTTTATGCTATTTCACAAACTTTGAGCAATGTTTTCAACATCACAAAAATCTAGGGGGTTGGTTGGCTTAAGAAGAAATGAGCTTCCCAAGATACATATATGAATAAGACTAAAAGTCAGGGTCAGCAGCAGCGGATTAGTTAAAAATTTGATGTGACTATGTAACCATCTTCATTTTAGGAGGTCCCCTTGTCAATGCGGCTGGTTGTAATCTATAATTTTTCATATATCTAACCTGCCTCCCAGCCTAACAACATAATAATATTGTCAAGCATCAGTCATTCATTTTCTCAGAAATTTCCCTATTCTAGATTGGGGAGTAGGAACCACATTGACCTCTGAAGAGTAAAAGTGAGGAGAACCCCAAAAGAGCCAAGACAAAGAAGGAATAAGGATTAATGTTGTCCTACTGTATTTAAAACTATAGCTAAATCCTTCAAAGTTAAAGCATTTATGTAATATTTTGCAGCAGCAATCAATCAGCAGAAATTTTTGGAATAACCCTGGAGACATTACTCCCTGGTTTTGGTGGCCATATGTGCCCTGGGCTTCCCTTGTGTAATCTTGCTATAAATGGAAGAACGATATATTTTTCCTAAAACAGCAATATGGTACACCTGAAATTTTCCAGTTCATTGGTCATTCTATACAAGCCCTTCTACTTAAAGAACACCAAGTGTGAATATACATGTCTCAGGATAATGCTGCAGGATCCAATCTGGGTCTGTCATCCAGATAAGAAGTTTAGTCATCCAGGCTTTCAGACTCATGCTGGAGCCCATCTTCAGGGAACTTCTCTGCTAGAGAAGATGCTAGAGCCATGAAGATGACTAACCTCTGGTCCTGGTAACCAACCCAGATTGGATCCTGCAACACCAAGTGTCCACAATTCACCAAATGTCAATCCCCTCGACTAGTCCCCTATTTTATTTTAACTAAAAATTCCATCTGTTTATTGGGTGCCCCATCATTTCTGGATGCTACTCACACAATGTCATGTTGCCCCCCTTCCAGCAAGCCCCGGTAGGTGGCAATCTCCTTCTCCAAGCGGCTTTTGACATCCAGGAGCTCTGTGTAGTCGTGGTTCTGGCATTCCATTTCTGACCGCAGTTCTGCCAACTGCTGCTCCAGACAGGAGATGCGCTCCTGGAGTTCAGCCAAATGGCTGTTGTAGCGAAGCTCAGTTTCACCCAGGGAACTTTCTAGGGTGTCCCTCTGACAAATAAAAGAGAACACAGTCATTATAAGACAAGAGGTCCAGTGGGAATGATTTAACAGGATTCTGAGAGTCTGCAAAAGTACAACATGAAGCTGAATGCAAGGTTTAACCTGTTTCTTAAGGATCAAAGAGGCTTTTTTTAATCACTCTTTGTAGGCAACCTAACAACTGCATTGATTGTGATCATATCTGCAATCTCCCATTTCTGCTTTGACCATCCCCTACCTGCTTAATAATATATGGGTTATTGCATTTATGATTCATTTTTTCTCTGTCAAATCAAGACTGCATACTTGAGAATATAATTTTAACCAGAGCCTGATTATTAGGCTGGGAATGAGAGAAAATAACCAACACAAAGTGGGCTTTGCATATACATGATGCAACCGTGCACTGCCTGTTGCAGTTTATTCTACCCTCCAACTCTACAAAAATTCTCAATCTCTTACCAGGCTGCACTGAGCATCATATTCAATCTCCAGGGCTTGTAGTTGGCGTCTTAATTCAGTGACCTTGTTGTTGCTTTCTTCAATCTCCTGACTGCTGGTGCAGACATCACGATTCACCTCCTCAATCTGGAGTGCATAAAGTTAAGAGAGATACATAGATGAGCAATATATGCAGTTTAACTCTCGAGTTAATCCTATCAAATAAAGTTTCAGGGGAAAAAAATTCCAAACAGGATTTGGACTGACTGACTGACTGCCTTTCCTCTGTCTGTCTGTCTGTCTGTCTGTCATCATCTATGTGCTAAGAAGCTTGTAAGAGTTTAGATGGGGAAGAAAAAGTTCAGCTTCAACCATAGTGGATTCGTATTCAGGAACCAATAATTTTCAGAGATTTTCTGTCTTGATGGGATTGTACTTCCCAAATGGAATTGGTTTACTATCTAGGAGCCCTTTTCAGCTCATAGTTCTTGTGGCTAGAAGGGCTTTTGTACAGATTCACCTTGTGTATCAGTTGCACCTTTTTCTGGACTAATAGTTGTTTCTCATGGTCAGTTAACTATTGTCACCTCCCATTTGGACTTCTGCAATGTGTTTTCTGTCTTTAAAGACCACTCTGAAACTGTACCTTATCAAGGGTTTATCTTGATAAGACTTGAGGTGCCTCTATTTTTCTAGTTGTGTTATTTACTGTTGTTTTCCAGATGCAATTCAAAGTGCTGGTTATGACCCATAAAGCCTTTCATGGATTGGACACAGCTATTTGCAGAACCATCTTTCTCCAATTAAGACTTTGCAGGGTAATCAAAAAATTACAGCCACTCCAAAAAAATTCTACAAAACAATGCTATTCTATAGGACTTCAGAGATGTTGCAATTCAATTCCCATGCTATTTGGCGGATATGAGAGTTGGTCAAGCACACCTAAAATGTTCCAGGTTAAGAAAACTGACATTTCACTTACCTTGGATTCATACCATGCTTCTACTTCCTTGCGGTTTCCTTCAATCATTGATTCATATTTGCATCTCATCTCCTCCAGGATTTTCTTCAGATCTGGCCCAGGACAGGCATTCACTTCCACACTGACATCTCCAGAGGCCTGGTTCTTCAGGCAGGCAACTTCCTACTCAAAAAAAAGAAAGTGCTTGGTATTTGGACCTTTCTTTTTCTGCTCAACTCACCTTACCCCAAGTGAACTTTCTAGCAACATGGTTAACCGAAGTTGATGGAGACTATAAAGGGCAAATCAACCCCAAAGAGGTGAGCTGTATTGTTTCTGAGATTGTACCAGTCCCCCAGTTTAAAACGTGTCAATAGCAATGATGATACAAATGAAAGGAAGAATTTGCAGATCATTTCCCCAGAGATATATTGCTGTTCAACTAAAAAGGAAAGATTTTCTTCAGTGACTGGAAGGGCGTCTAGATAGCTCAGTTTTGAGGTAAGAATGATTGGTGACCCTGTAACCCTTTGATTGTTGTTGAAATACAATTTTCGTTATTGTTTCTACTGAATGAGACATGTTGACTGAAGTTGATAGAAATTAGTCCAACAACATCTGCAAATCTCTCCATTTTTGTCTTAGAATACACATATATACAGACATATATAAATAGAAAATGTTGTCCCCTTCCCCAACCAATGTATCCGTGCAAATTGTTTGTTTGCAAGCAACAGTAAATATTAGTCTTTGAGGAGTCCTTGGTACTCTCTGAGCTTGATTGTTTGCTTGCAGATGTTTCACTACCCAAACTAGGTAACATCATCATCTTCCCAAATCAATTCACTGCAAGATGAAGATTGGTAAATTATTTTTTTATTATTTTAATCAGGGCTGAAAAAGTGTGAAGTGCCTATGGTCTCTCAGCTGACTCCTATGGCTAAGGAAGAATTAAAACCTGGATCTCCCCATCTTGAAAGTTATGTGATATTATTCATTGCCATAGACAGTGGCTAGAAATCTATTCCAGTCCTGCCTACTCCACTTTGTTTAATTTACAAACAGATAAAATTTGTTTGCATTGTCAGATATCATATGAGTTTATAGAAATGTCAACTGGGAGATATTTTGACTTCATATATCATCTCATTCAGGAATTCCAAAGCCTAGTAATTTATGAACCTTTGGCTGTTCTAATTTTTTATATTGTATATTTTATTTATTTGGAGGGGGATGCACAGATAATTTTAGGGTGCAAAGAATGCAATGGTACCACCAGGTATCTTGTTGCTAATTTGCTAATACACTGATTGTGATATTAAATAGCAGTGCATGATGTGTATAAGTATACCATATTAGTGAAATGGCAAGATCCTTAATTGTCATGTCCCCATTAGCAAAACAGATCAAATAATAATTTCAGAGGTTTTAGTTAAGGTTCATCTTTACAAACTTCATTTAATCATTATTCTTTGCAATATGGACATCTCTGCTGGATAGAACTCAGTAAAATAGTCTATCCTCCTAACACAGAGGTGATGAAATTGTGGATCTCTATATAATAGCAATAGCACTTAGACTTATATACCTCTTCACAGTGCTTTCCAGCCCTCTCTAAGCGGTTTACGGAGTCAGCATATGGCCCCCAACAATCTGGGTCCTCATTTTAGTGACCTCAAAAGTCGGAAGGCTGTGTCAACCCACTGGCAGTCGGCAGTCAGCAGAAGTAGCCTGCAGTACTGCATTCTAACCACTGCACTACCACGGCTCTGAATGCTGAATTGCCGAATTGCAGCATTAAATTGAAGAAACTGCAATCGGGTGGTTATTTGTGTTTTTCAACCTTGGACACTTGAATATGTATGGACTTCAACTCCCAGGATTCCCCAGCCAGCCATTTTGTCAAAAGTCCAAGGCTGAGAAACACTGTCCTAGTCATCTATAACTTCCCACCCTGACTCAGAAAGAAGTTTATTGACGTTTTTAATAAGGTATTCATTATTTTCCATGATGCATTTAGATTTTATTGAATGAGGAAATGATCACCCTTACCTCCTCATGGTTTTTCCTTAGGCAGCATAGCTCATCTTGCAGGTTCTCACACTGTATATCCAGGTCAGATCGGCAGGCAGTCAGCTGATCCAGGATTTGATGCAGTCCATTAATATCAGCCTCCACATTCTGACGGAGGCAGCATTCCGTCTCATACCTGAGCCATAAGAAAAAAGGAATGAAGGCTTTATTGGTTAGCTTACAGGCCTAGACAAGGGAAATTTTCAAACATACCTCGTATTAGATAAACTTTAGATATAAATAAAGGAAGATACCAAATAATCAACAATATTTCATTGAGTATAACACTGCTAGAATTCACTTTGTTTTTATTCCAGGCACATTGAACTACATTTTCTTTTCCTTGTCCTACAACAGACTTTACCAACTCTGATGCACCCTAAGAGAATTTCAGCTCCCAGAATTCTCAACAATAATTATATTGCCTAAGGTATTCTGGAAATTGAGTCTGATAAATCTGAAGGATTTCCAACTTAGGGAAAACTGCGGTGTAGCAGAAGTAACACCCCAAAATAGAGAATGGCAAGATTCTTTTCACCTTATTGCCTAAAATGAAAGACATTCTCCTCTAACAGCCTGACTCACAGTGGCCATCAAGGCAATTCCATAAGTAGCCCTGCACTTTCAATAAAAGAAATATTCTTTTGTTTATCTGCCTTAATTTACTGAAAAGTACTCACTTGGATCTGAAATCATCAGCAGTCAGTTTGCTGTTATCAATGCACAGAAGGAGTTTGTTATTCTCCACACTTGCACAAATAAGCTGGATAAATGGAAAAAATGCAAGTCCATTGATGAATCTACATTGATTTTGCCTTTCATGTAAAGTTTTAGCATTAAGGTTTAGCCACCCATATCAGATATTCATTAAACTAACACAAGCTTCATTGTTTTGCTTATGGATACATGCTTGTTTATATCTGAATTGTTATTTGAAAGCATAAAACAATAATCAAACAAGCCCATGAGTGGGAATCCCCTACAGTTTGTAAATGATTGGAAGTGGTGACCAAGATGTAGTTAATTCATAGCTAATATTCTCCTCTTCCAAAAATCAACTTGTACAACTTGGGGATGCCTTTAATTTTTTCCCATGGTGACTGCTTCCATGCAGAAAATTGATTAAATATTACATTTCATGATGACTTTGTACCATGCTAGCAAGACAATCTTGAATTAAAAAAAGGTTTACTGGCTCAATATGTCAACATAATACAGTAGGAGCAGCATCTATAGATAAACTTAAGATAAACTTAGAGTGCTACCTATTATAAACTGTTGTTGATTTTTGAAATTAAGTTTTCTTGTTATTTTCTGCATTCACTAGAATCCATATAATGGATCCATATAATGTGGAAACATCATCAAACCCCACCACCATTATTTTGGGAAAGCAGGATGTCCTCACAGATCAGAATACAAGAACATATTTTACAAAATTTAATTGATTCATATGTCATATATGATGATTAGAAGAATAAACTGGTCCTTAGAAATCAGCAAAATAAATTCACAGCATTGTGAACTTTAGTTGAGCAGGAATGCTATTACCTGCAATTGTCCCAAGCAAATACATGTGAAAAATATGAAAAATGGATTGAAAACTGATGTCTACCTGGTTTTTGAGATCTTCAATTTGCTGGTGGTAATGAGTATAGTCCTTTGGTTCAGACAGAGGGCCTTGCTTGGCATAAAATTCTCTGATTCGGCACTCAAGCTCGGCATTTTCCTCTTCCAGGCATCGGACTTTGTCTAGATAGCTGGCCAGGCGATCATTGAGGTTCTGCATGGTCATCTTCCCATCAAGATTAGAGAAAATACCTCCACAAACAGGTTCTCCAATCAATCCAGTAACTGTTCCACCCATGCCACCAACAACACCTGGATGAGCCATGCCACCTACCATGCCAGCAGGGACAGCTCCAACCACTCCACAAGGAGTACCTACCATAGTAGCATGAGGAGCACCAACTACACCACCCATGCCATTAACTACAGCAGTTGGTACAGCACCAACTAGGCCACCATGGGCACCACCTACTACACCACCAGGAATACCACCTACCACACCTACATGACCACCACCAGCACCACCTACCATACCATTTCTAGCAGCAGAAGTCCCCATGTGAGAGGTGGCCACAAAGTTACCATTTGTCCCAGCATGTCCTCCACTGACAAAAGCCCCACTGCAGCTGCCAGTTGAGAAATGGCTTCTCCCCCCAAGATGACTCCGTCCAGAGAAGCTAGCTCTTTCGTTGTTTAGCCCACATGAAGAATATCGCCCAGAGCCAACAGAAGAAACCCCCACTCCAAGATTGCAGCTCCCACTGCTGTTTCTCCCAGCTGTTAGGACCGTGTGTCTTGGACCACAGCTCATAGTGGCAGAGAAATTCCTTAATGCTAAGCTGAAAGCAAGAGGCACCACTTGACACAAAGTAAGATTGCTGAATCCACTACCCACTTATCTCTATTTATACTTTTTTCAAAGGGTGTCACCTGTTCTGCCAGAGTTCTTTTCTGGGGTTCTCCCCACACCCCCTTTCTAAACTCATAATACAGGATGCTATAATTATTCAGACCAAAGCTAAATTCCCAAAGGCAAAGTGCTGGCAGATGCAATGGGATTCAAAGAAGATGCTGCACATGTCAGCAGCTCCCTGGGAAAAAAAAATAGGAAGGTAGTGCGTATGTTTTTGTGAAGTACAGTTGGCAACAAACAGAAATGCTGCAATAAATAATAGGCTCTTTTGCCTGCAAGAGGAAACATAGCTTTCCGGATCCAACCTCATTATTTTCCTGCAATGTAGACTCATGCCACTTAAGCCTGGGGTAAAATTCAGTCTGAACTAAGCCAAAAATCCTCATGAACTTCTCATTTAAAAATATTGCATGCTTTCAAAGTCCCCTCTTTTTTTCTTCTTCTTCTCCCCCCCCCCTTTTTTTTTTTTTTTGCACATTTTTGACATTTTATGAGAAGGCCAGCATAATGTAGTGGTTAAGATGCTGGGTCTGGGCCAGAAACAATCCAATTTAAATTTGGTCATTGAAATTATCTTTGGGCCAGTCATTTTCTAGATTTAAGAGATGGCCTGACATTACTCCTGATGTTCTAATGGAATAGGCAGAAGATAGATGTTTTAATTATTTGATCTCAGTTGAACGTGATCTCATTTCATTTTCCTGCTGTGAACTCATCAAATCAGGACCTGGATTTTTTTTTTTTTTATTAAAGAGTTTTATAAGTTTTACAAAAAGAACAAAACAATACAAAAACAAAAAACAACATATACAAAGAAAAAACTAAACATTACACAACAAAAACCCCCTTCCCCAACCCCCACCCAAACACCCCCCTTCCCCCCCCTGAGCTTCCCAGAGCAGAATATAGGCTTAATTAAAAAACAATTAAAAAATTATGTTTATAAAAAAAGAAAGATATAACATTAAGATATATATGTATATATATAAAAATAAAGATTATGAAAAGGCTATATAATATTTTTTTATATCCAGTTTAAATTGTATAAATTTTATCCACTTATCCCAAACAGCAAGAAATTTCTCTTGCGTTTGTTCCTTTAAAAAAGCCGAAATCTTTGCCATTTCCGCCAAATAAGACACTTTAAGAAACCACTCCTGCAATGTAGGCAAAGATTCCTTCTTCCAATATTGTCCTACTAACAGCCTCGCGGCTGTAATCAAATTTAACATCAATATAACCTCCTTTGTATCACAATCAGTAACTATACCCAACAAAAATAATTGCGGAGTAAATTTTACCCTCCTTCTAAAAATTCTCTGGATATTCCACCATATCTTAATCCAAAATGCTTTTATCTCTCTGCACGACCACCAAATATGATAATAAGTAGCGTCCATACAACCACATCTCCAACATTTAGGTTGTAAGTCAGGGTACATAAGAGACATTTTTTGTGGATCAAGGTGCCATCTATAAAACATTTTATAAAAATTCTCCCTTAAGTTCTGTGCTTGTGTAAATTTGACATTTCTCACCCAGATGGTTTCCCAGGTGTCCAATGGAACTGGCTCACCAAAATTCTGCGCCCATCTGATCATACAATCTTTAATTAGTTCCGTTTCTGAATCCAATTCAACTAAAACCCCATAAATCCTCTTAATGTGGGTTTGTCTTTGATCCTTCACTTGCTTAATAAAATTTTCATCTTCTCTAAGAAAACCCACCTTACAATCCACCTTCCATCTATCTACTAGTTGCCTATATTGGAACCAAGAATAAATAATATTTTCTTGTGCTAACTCTTCCTGTGATTTAAACTGCCAGTTTTGTCCATCCCATCTAAGTAGCTGTCTATAAGACACCATATCCATTTTAGCACCTCTTTTTATTCCTTCTATCGCATGCCAAATCAGGACCTGGATTATGCATCATTGTCATGATCTCTAAATGAGGCAAGGATCACCTGACTGTTTCATACTAGCATCTGTATTCTGTATTCTTCATTTACACTGAATGATATTTCAATGTCTCTACACCTAGATATGTAGGTAGTATACCCAGTTATATAGTTCTCATACTTTAATCCTTCTTATTTTCTTATTTTCCCATCTAATGATGCAAAAGGGGCCTGCATCAGAATCATACCCAGAAATCCTTTTCTGCCAGTGAAGGTTATCAGCTGCTATCACAGGTATCACACTACAGTATTGACCCCAAATAATAAAACAAGCTATAAAAGAACTGAAAAATAACATGGAGTGCCAAACATTAGAATTTGCTTCATGAAAGTATAAATAATGTGGCATGATTCATGTGAAAATTCAGTACTTATCAAAATATGAAGCAGAGAATTTTATAAGAATTTCAAGCAGCAAATCGATTACAGATCTCCTCCATACTTCTGTATGGGAGTGATAGTGCAGTATTATGACAGTGTTATGACAGCTGCCCACCTAAAGCTAGAACCTGCTCACCTATAAAGCAGTTTGGATGCCCTCCATTTTGTTTCTTATCTTGTTTCTCAATTTATTCTCATCTTTGATTTGAATCTCTACTATTCTTCTCTTTCACTAAAATAATTCAAATGTCAATGTTTTGTGGTTTTGCTTGAGATGCATATGGCTTGGCTAATATAACATGACTCTCAAATATGTTTCTTAGTTATTGACTTATTTGATTTCGGCAAAGCCATTACCTTGATATTAATCTTATTCTCTTTATGAACATTATATCTCAGCAATATTGTTGGCTATATAATCTCTCAGTTGTACATAAAATTTATGAAAATTTGGACAAAATGAAAGTGCAACACTTTCCTATTAACCCATGGAAGTTGAAAAGACAGATATTCATCTGTTTAAACCATGATAAGGAATCCACACTCTTTGTAAATTGATTTAGGAAAGTCATTGTCATAAAATCCAGGGGTGTAATGGGGCTGGATTTTGTTTTATGATTGCCAAAGAGGCAGTCAATTGAGCTTTGCACAGCAATGTAGACTGAGTTGCTGAGTAAAGTCCATGGAGAGAAGAGAGCCAAGGAGCAAAATTTCATCTTTTAAACAAACATAAATCCCATAGTAGAGGATTACAGAGAAGTTCCATTCCTCGTACTTCCAGGCAAATGAGGAACAGATCATCCTGTTAATCAAATATTGATTGGCAGTACTTCAGATGGGAAAAATGGGTTCTTCTGTTCCAGCCCTAATTGGTTAATTTGTTTTGTGCCATGAGGTTGTTGTTTACTCTTAGTGGCCACATAGATAGATTTTCTCCATGAAAAAGTCCTAAGGAGGAATTTATATAATGGATCAGATACTGCATAGGCCATTAATAATAGAATATATTACTCCAGTGGAAGTGGCTGGGGTTTTTAGCAAAATAATGTTCTAGTATTAAAATCTGAAAACTTTTCAAGCAACTACATTACATCTCATGAGTAAAACAAATCTAAAGAAAAGCAAAATTATTGATGGAATCTGATAGTGGGTGAAATGCACATGAACATCAGTTCTTTATCTAAGCACACAATGTGTTTGAATCACAGAGCCCCAAATAAGTCAAACTGGTTTTCTGTGGCAATTGGTTGATGGAATCTGGGAGAATGACATGAAAGTTCAATTATGTTTGGCATGCTTACTTTAAGGGATGAACCCAGAGAGTACAATTGGTCCTTTTAAAGAAATTACTGGATTGGAAGCAGTTGAGAAAGGAGAACCTGATGGAGTGTCCTGTCATTGCTCCTTCTACTACAACTTGAAAGAATGGCTGTGCCAAGAAATGATGAACTGATTATATTAATATAGCATTATCATTTGTATTTTACAGCCCACTATGCTATGGAGAATGTGTACTTTTTACTGAAAGTAAAAAAGCAGTGCAGGCAGGATAAGGATCAGTAGAAGGAACAACATATTCCAAGCCAGCATAGTCTTCTGTTCACTCCAGAATGGGTCGGATAGCATTTCAGTTCTGCAGTGAAGAATGCCTTTAAACTAAAAAAAAGTTAGAAATCAGGAATAGAAATCATGGAAGTTCAGCATTTCAAGTTCAGCTGAGAATGCAGCCCCAGGGATTCTCGCTGAACAATCATGAAGGTACAACACCCAGTGCTTTTGAAGCTGGTGCTTAATTTTCCTCTGCACTTGGGGGGAAAACAGTGGAAAGAAATACCAACTCAGTAAGAATATATTAAAAGGATTTGGGATGGAAGATTGTCATGATTTGGAAATAAACCTCAGGCTCTTGGCCATTTTTTGAGCAAAGCAGAAGCTAATTAACTCTCCATACTATAAGCCTAGCTTCAGCACAGACAGACAGGTAATTTTCCCTCTGGATACTAGCAAGGATTTGTTTTTCTCAAATGTCCAAAACATATTATTTCCATTTTGATCCCAACTGAAAAAAAAAATACCATCAAAACCAGGTTAGGTGGACCTAAAAATGTAAAGATACCTCCTATGGATTTCTACAGGCAGAATTTTATAGTAGCCATCAGAATGGGTGACTTTTGCAGCCACGTTGGATTAAACTTTTGCATAGTTAAAAATTCACTGCAGAAAACCTAAGGATTTGAAAGTTGCATCAATATGGTCATTTATGTTTTGGAACCTTTTATATAAGAGATTGTGACCTTAAATTTTGTTAAAAGCTTACTTTAACAACTTCTGTGTTTTTAAAAAGCTTCTTCTGAAAATAGAGGTAACAAAGATTAAGTTCAGAGAAACTTGTCAATAGTAACAAACCTTTTTTTTTTTTTTTTTTTTTTTTAACTGAATCACATCCCAGCTACTAGTCCTGCCTTAGAAATGAAAGCCGGATGGGTGACTTGAGCCAGTCACTCTCTCCCAGCCCAACTCGCTTCACAGGATTGTTGTTGTGGGGAAAAGAGGAAGAGGACAGAGTATCAGATATCTTTGCTACCTTGACATATTTATAAAAATAATAAAAGAGGCATTTTAAAAAATATATCTAACTTTAAACCTAATTAAGGTTTAGGAATTGTGACAAATTTTCTACCTCCAGTTTCCCCATCCCAGCATCTTCCAGACATACCAAAACTGCCCCAAGTTAAGGAAGTTGCATATTAGATAGTCCAGCACAGTTTAAAGGCAAATATAAAAATAAAGAAAATTAAAAAGAAAATCAGAAAGTGCAAAAAGCAAGGCAATAAAAGAAAAAAGATAAAAGAAGAATAAGTAAGTTTCTTTTCAACAATTATAAACTCATTTTCCTTGTTCCCTCTTAAGTATTACAAAAATCCCTTCAGCCCCAATTTTTTTCCAGTCCTTAAATCCAGAAATCATCATTTCACTTTTTTTCATTTTCAACAAAAAGCCGATAAAACATATCAAGTCTTTCATTTTTTGGGCCCCAAACAGGCCAGTTTTGCCATTTTTGACATTTTCACAATCCACTCCTCCATTATATGAGTTTCAGTATTTCACCATTATTATGTATAAATAATCTTCCTGCAGTTAGTATAAATAAAATCAGTCTTCCGTGACTTTTTTTAACTGGCTCTCTGTAAGTTATAATAAAAAGAGATTTGGTTTCTTCTCAATATTAATTTTTAAATCATTTGTTATCATATGTAGATGTATCCAATTATTTTGCTTTTTTCACAAATCTACCATACATGATAAAATGGATAAAATGATCCTTCATATTTTTTACAATTCCAACAGAGACTAGAAATACCTTTATACATCTTAGATAATTTCTCTGAAGTCATATATCAACAGTACAATATTTGGAAGAAATTCTCTTTTAATTATAACACATGAATTTCATCCCATTTGGTGTTATAACCAAAGTTCTTAGCTCATTTTATTATGCAATCCTTAATTTTTTCTTTTTCTATTTCAAATTCCAACCAAAGTTTGTACACAGAACGAAAAGGGAGGAAATTACAGTCAAAGACATTGTTTTTTACTTTCTAAATAGAAACTTTTTGTTCTCAAGAGAATAAAACAATTTCTAAATCACTGTAAGAATGACACAGAAAACCAATGAACTTGCTCCATGACAAGAAAAAAGAAGTATTCCATTACAAGTTTCACTAAATAAAATATGTGAAAAAAGAAACAAAACATCTTTCAGGAGTGTCGGGGGGAGGCAAAAAGTCAATGTGTCAGCTTCTAATTTTCCTTTACCTGCCCCATGGACGTCGCTATTACTTGTAATGGGAAAATTTAAAATCTATTTCAAGTTCCTTCCTTTTTCTACAAAACCACTTATCATTTATGTTTGGGTATAAATAAATCTTCTCAGTTCAGCTGGGTGTCATGACTGCTCAGCTTTAGGAAAACAATATTTCTGTAAAATGACAAGTCCTCTTTCTCTAGATTCTATTATCTAACAACAGATTAATTATTTTCATTTCATTATTTCATTGATGATCAACCCAGGAGGAAGATATTAAGGAAGACTTGTATGAATTATACCTAGACTCCCCTTGAGTATGAACAGAAATAAAAATCACAGATGTTTTTCATTGAGACAGTTTGAGATGTTCCATGGTTTTTAAGAAAATCTAGTGTAAATGAATTTAGAGTTGATCCTAGAGATCAAGAAACTATGAATGTGCAGAAAAAGTCCTGACACAGAGGAGGAAAGTGTGAGCAAGAAACTCAAAATAATCCCATATTGGTTTGTTCCCTGTCTCAGCCTACCTCGAATGGATGATACCTTATAAGATACGATAAATATGATAGCTTATCTAGGTCCTAGAAAAAATCCAAAGAACAGCAACACATATGATAAGGATCTGGAGGCTAATCAATGTGATAAACGACTAAGGGAACTAGATATTTTTACAAATGAAGGCAAATATATGTGTCCAGGATAATGTTGCTAGACCAGAGGTTTAGTCTTCTATGCTTTCAGACTCATGTTGGAGTCCATCCTTAGGGAACTTCTCTCTCACCAGTATGTGTGAATGTGTGTAGGTATGTTTAGCCTAACAAAGAGAAGGAGTATAGCTATCTTCCAATACTTGAAAGTTTGTGACAAGGAAGAGGAGGTTGATTTATTCTCCAAAGCACCTGAGAGCTAGACAAGAATCAATGGGTGGAAACTTGTCAGAGGGAGATCCAATCTGGAAAAATTTTCCTGACAATGAGAACAATTAGTCAATGGAACAGCTTGTCTCATGGAGTTCTGGATGCTCCATCACTGGAGATTTTCAAGAAAAGATTGAACAACGATTTGTCCAGGAAGGAAGAAGGACTCCTGCCTTTAACAGGGAGCTGGACTAAAAGACCTCAATTTCCCTTTCAGTCCTATGATTCCAAGAGGAGAGAGGGAGGGAGGGAGAGAGGGAGAGAGCAAGTGAGAGAGAGATTCTTCGGTGCTGAAAAAGTAGCAATTCAAAGAATAAAGAAGTGCTCCTTTTCCCTCTTGTTTATTGATCTTAACCACTCAACATGGAAAATTTAAAGAGAAATGGCTTCCTTTGTAGGATTACCAAATTTCCTTAGGTCTACATGTATATGAAATTACTTGTTCCAACATCAGAAAGACTGGTTTTTTGGACTTTTGGTTTTGTGCCCCAGCGAGAAGGACGCAGAAAGTCAGGGCTCTGCTTCCCACACCCGATTTGGCCCTGCTGGGGGTCCTAAAAAGGGCCTAAAGTCTCCCCAAAGAGGCAATGAAGAAGGAGGGGAGTCTTTTCAATCATGGAGAGATGGCAGTCTTTCCGTTCGATCCAAGAAAAGCCCTCCAAACCAGCAGGCAACAGACTGGCTACCGAAGAAGAAAAGCACCAATTAATACATTGTAAACAGAATATTTGGAACTGGGTGAGAATATTGATCCTTTCTTTACTATTTTACAACGGAATTTCCTGGGAAAGGCTCTCAAGAAGCTAAAAACCTCTGAATGTGAATGGAAGTGGCATTTTAATTTGTATGGGGGACAGAAATACACCATATTAAAGTGCAAGTAACATAAAGCTACAGTTTTGAAATTTGAGAACTGAGATAATTGTTAAGATTTTCTCTTGGGGGAGGAATTGAGGTGAAATATAAGAAATCAATCTTTTGTCTTAAGAGTGGAAAATAGATTTTGAATGACATCTAGTAGTGTATTTGAGTACACCACTATAACTAGCTTCCTGCTGCTTGATGACTCCTAGCTTAAGGGAAAACAGCTGGCAATAAAGGAAAATATTCTGGCATATGTATCACCCTGACTTTTTTGGACTATAAACACCTACTAAGCCTGGACTTTTAATCTCAAGACCAAATGGGAGAGAAAGAAAAATTTGACCTTTGATTACATCTGGTTAGGAGAGACTTTTGAGCTGTTTTCAGGGAGGTTGAACACTTTGAACATTGTGGATGTTGCCTGACTGACAATTTTTGGATGCCTAAGACAAAGGATCACTATAAAATATTGCTTTTGGGATTAGACCTATATTCTGGAATCTGTTGGATTATAAAGGCTACATATAAGGACCAGAAAGCTAGAGGAAATTTTATTCTATTCTTACTGAAACTGGTGATATTAGAGGATCTCCAGGAATGATGCCTCGAGAAAAAACAAACACCTTTCAGAAAGAAATATACTCTATGCTACAACTAATTCACCAAACAATTGTTGCATACAAAGAGGACATAAAAATAAACCATAATGAGACTAAAAACAATTTAGATAATATAAATGAGCAAATATCCAAATTAAATCTACAACTAGAAAGTTCTCAGACAACAACTACAAAGTATGAACAAATAAGCCAGAGATTGGAAGATGAAGCAGAGAAAATGGACCTAGAGATGGAAGAGATGAAAGAAAGGAAATATAAACTACCATACACAAATAAAATACGGCAAGACTTACCCATAACAATGAAAATGCAAAAGACCCTTTATCCTTTAAGTTTGCAAGGAAGACCCTTTACCCTTTAAGTCTGCACCTGATGACAAGGAAAAAGATTTTGGGGAATGGAACATAGAACGGTCAGAGGAAATGTTACAGTTTGAGAGACAAAAGATGAGGGAAGAAATTGAGGGAGAAGAAAGGTGGGAGTTACGGAACATAAATGGGCAGAATTCCCCCCCCCCTCAAAATACCCTACCTAAATTGTCTTCCTCATGTCAAGCAACTTTCATAAAAATAAAATTTCTGGGCAATTTAATTGCCTTGGCTTGGAAAGCTACTTGGCAAAGAAAGAAAGTAAGAGTTAGATTTAAAAAAATAGAAGATTTGACCTATTAGAGGGGGCATCATATGTTTAAATACTTGTTTGAATATGATTAAAAGAATGGATGATCCTTAGATATAATTAGACTTTGATAATGGAAGATATGATTTAGAATTAAAATAGCATTTCTTCTTCTTCTTTTGAGATGAGAAATATGAAAATAATAGGAGGATTAGTATGAATAAAATTTTTAGCTATATAAATGTAATTAATATTGAGAATATCATAACTGATAAAGATGCTTTAAATATTGATGGGAAATCAAACTTTAACAAGAGCACCAAAAAAGGATATTGATTTATGAATTGATGTTATTGTTATTTCTATAATATTAATAAAATATGATGAAGATGTTTATATCTAACTTTGTATACATCAACAGTACCAAGAATTGTAAATGTGCAATGAGGGGAAAATGGAAAAAATATGGGGAAGAAAAGAGGATCAGGGAAGAAATACTGGATTGTGCAGTACTGAATAGATTTATATTGAAGAAGTTAATCTTAAATATGTGAACCCAGACAATATGTTGTTTACTAAGCTCTAAAGATTGCAATTCTTAAAAATTAATAAAACTTTAAAAAAAAGAAAGACTGGTTTTTAAATCATAATATTTTTCAACAAATTTTTATTTCAGGAACATATGCAATAATAATAATCGAAAATCTAAAATCGACTAACAACAATTTCTATTTGCAACTTTTCTATCCAGATCATTAGAAGAAAAGCTGATATTTACATTTTTCTATCTTCACTTTTCTGGCATTGCCTTCATCTCCTTAAAAGTATTTTTTTTAATCACCCTTCTTTGTGTCTTAGGTAGCTGACACATCAACAAACAGAAATACATTCTAATTTTTGCAGTTTTGGACTTTTTAAATGAAATATAACCCTTAGAGAAAATGTAGGAGGAGGAGAAGGTGCTCCTTATTAGCACTGTCAATGTTAACTAGTTTGGTTAATGAAATGTCTGCAAGAAAAAAACCAACCCCAGAGAGTACCAAGGACCCCTCATTTCAACCCTAAGCTATAAATATTCTCCTTTATTGATAATATGCACATTTCTGCAATTCTTAATATAAGCACAACATTTGTGGAAAAGCAAGACCCATATACAGATCTATTTAATTCATTTTCCCCAGCTTAATATTCTCCAGGTAATTTGGACTACAGCTGTGATGGAAAGTAATAGGCTGGATTCCTTGGAGGGAAAGGGTGCCTTCCAAATGAATAAGAGGCAGCTCAGTTCAAATATTTTGTGCAAGAGAAAGAAAAGGAAAACAGCCACTCCCTAATAGTTTTCAGAATATATGCTTGAATGAAGTAGCAGACTGTTTAAATTGGCAAGATTCTGTCTAAAGGTGTGGAACAATAAAGAACTCTGCTTTATTCTCCATGGTTTTCTTGGTTTGGGGACTGGAAAACAGTTTGTATAAATCAAGTCAGTGTGATATTTGACTACTATTAACCACAGGAAATTGTAGAGCAACAGCAATATAGTTGGGTATAATCTAGCTGAAGAAGGTTATATTCAACTTGGATTGGATTTGAATGTGATATTTCTATTCTTAGACAGGTCATCTGTTTTTATTGCTAGACCTCAACCATATCTCTTTGTAAACAAGAAAAAGAACCATGTCTTTATGAGTTAATGAACCTCTGACTCATTATTGATTGATTGATTGATTGATTGACTGTGATTGATTGGTTGATTATGGACAATTGAGTCATTACTGACTGTTAGGAGAGAGAGGGAGGAAGGGAGGGAGGGAGGGAGGGAGGGAGAGAGAGAAATTTTCTCACAATAACAGAGTTGGAAGAGACCTTCGAGGTTTTTTTGTCCAATCTCCTTCTCAAGAAGGAAACTCTATATCATTTCAGACACATGGTTATCCAATCTGTTTTAAAATCTCAAGTATTGGAACATCCCCAACTTCTGGAGGCAAGTTGTTCCACTAGCTGTCAGGAAATTCTCCTTAGTTCTAGGTTGGTTCTCTCCTTGATTAGTTTCCATCCATTGCTTCTTGTCCTGCCTTCAGGTGCTTTAGAGAATAGGTTGACCTGCTTCTCCTTGTGGCGGCCCCTCAAATATTGGATCGTTGCTATTATGTCATCCCTAGTCCTTTTTTCATTAATTTTTCCATCATGATCTATCCTTAACCTGGTCTTTCAGTGCATTCATTGCCATTGTAATGAGTTCATCCACCTTGCTGCTGATTATAGTTTTTTTGTTCCTTCCCCAGCTTCAGAGCCTTTTCCAGATAATTAAGTCTTTGTATAAGATAGGATGGGTGAGTCTGATCATTTGTGCCTGGAGTTGATTTATTCAATGATCCCTTGCTTTATTTTCTTGACTGTCCACAGAATTCTTAGGAGGCTTCTCCAACATCAAATTAAAAAGCATCAATACTGTTCATGACCTGCGGCTTTCGGTTCCGGATTGTGGCGCCAGCAGATGTGTGAGGAAAGCTCTCTCTCTCCGCCCTCCGGTTTCCCTTTGTTGGAAGATCCTGGGAAGGGTCAAAAGTTGTCATGGAAGGGTGACCACTGCTGAGGAGGACCCTTGCTAGATCATGAAAGGGTGACAGCCTTTCTGTTTGACCGGAGGCAGCTCCTTTGGATCGACAAAGAAAAGATGGGCCATTAACATGGCCGATCACTCAGTCATACCAGCCAAAAGCCAAAAACACTACTAAGCACAACAAAGCACCGTGGAAGATCTGGGTGAGATCCTTCCTTACCTTTTTTTTACCGTAACTACCTTCCTGTGAAAGCCTCCTGAAACTTCTTCCCCACTCTTAATACAGTGCTGTTTGCATACTTTGGGAATTTAAGCTTTGGAAGGAAAAGAAAAGAATAATTAATCTCAACAACTAAATAACTGGATTTTTATATACTTTGGGGTCTCAAAAAGTTCCTATTATAGAGATTTGAAAAATATCTTTTTTTCTTTTTTTAACTGAATAAAAGCCTAATTGGTGTTTAGAAAAAGATTTCATAGCCTACTGGGGACATCTTGTGGCTAGGCCTGGTACAGCAACTGAATTTCTCTGACTGCAAGGTCTGTTGACTCCCTTGATTTGCCCTCCACATTATATAAGAAAAAGATAAGAATTGGAAACAGCTGGGTGGTGAAAACAATTTCTAGAAATTGTGGAGGTGGACATTGGCTGACTCTTACTAAATATAGCCTCCACTAAAAAACTATCTTTAATCACCATAGAAATGGAGGAACCTTACCCACAACTTAACTATAAACTCATACTTGAAAAAATCCTTGAAGCCACTGAGCTAATGTACACCAGAGTGAAAGCCAAAGATGTTACCCCAAAACTACAAATTGAACTCCAGACTCTAACTGATCAACTTACAAGCCAAAAAACAACAGAAGAGGAACAAATTAACATCAAAGAGAATGCTACACAACAACACGTACAACCTATTGAGAACTTTGAGAATCAAACACTGACTTCAACTAAAGTAACTGTAACTCCAAAAGCAACAGGAACTGATCAACAAATACAATATATTGAGAACTTAGACAATTTAGACAATCAAATAACAATCACAACACCAGACATGACTTTTTATTCTAGTCAGACAAAACTGGAAGAAGAAGAAGTAGACCAGATTGAACTGATGATAAACATTCCAAACCAAACATGGAGATTTGAATTATTAGGGCAACAACCTAATAACTATAAAGGGGCCAGTTCCTTTGAAAAATTGATAACTGGATGTTTTCCCTTGACTCAAACAAATGTTTGAAGGGAGATCCATCTGAGGATTTAAAGGCTCTGGTATGGAAGCCTGCTTGGCACAAAAAGAAAGCCAGAGTTAGATTTAAAAATGGAACTTAAAATTTCACTTAATGGGTTAAGGAGATTTTTAGAGATATTGAGATTTAATATTTAGGATTTAGATTTATAATGGAAATGAAAATTAACTGTTATCTTGTAGCTTTGAATTGTAATATGGAAATGGGTTTGTGACAATGAAAGGTATTTTATTAGTAAATGAGGAGCTACCAGGACAAAAAATAGAATATATTTGTAAAATAAAGTAAGAATGTAATCTTTTTGAACAATATGTGTACTCTAGATACAATAATCATCTTGTAATGAATGAGGGAAATTAGGGTTACCCAAAGTTTAAACATTATGGTTATTAAAGGCTAAATTGGAACATGGTAATCAGAATTAAGTAAAACTTAAAAACAGGACTTGGGTATGTATAAGTAAAATTTTATTGATAAATGTATTGATTGATTGAGCTTTATGTAGAAATGTATTAACTTGAATATGATATAATAATTAAGAGAAATAGAGAGGGAACCTTAATGACATAACTTGACATATATATGAATTATTCCATTATTGGACTATTGTTTACCCTATCACCATGCTGCTTCCTAAGTACCTGGATGTAAAAATTGAAAAATTAATAAAACTTGTTATAAAAAAAATACTCTTCATGACCTGCTTCTTCAAAGTCCAAATTTCATATCCAAAGAGTGTCACAGGGATTTCAGTTCAGGTCTCCAGAAGTAGTTATTGTGAGAGCTGATATATAACCAACCTACATAAACTTCATAAAGAGAGGTATGGCCAATATTTGAATACAATGCTTAAAACACTACTATTATTTATTTTATAATTTATCTCTCACTCTCCCGATTATATGGTGTTGCTATAGGTAGGATTCTAAGTAGGCCACCATGGTTCTGAGCACAGCTGAGTTACAAGTTAGAGTAGCACTCCAAGTCAAGACTCTGAAATTTGGGGCCTCGAATATTGTTACAAAGCTCTCCTCATTCCTAAATACTGGCTATACTAGCTAAATGTTATTAAAATTGATATTCAAAATTGAAGGCTAGAAGGACTCCACCTGTCCAGACTAGTGTTTGCTTCTCCTCAACAAAAATGATTTTAATGAAGGTTTCTTATTTAGATTGGGATTATAGTCTTTATGGCTCTGTGTGTGATATTACCTGCCTTTGTTCTCTCCAAGAGTTCACCAACAAAGCTAACAGAATTCTCCTTGATCTGCGTCTGTTGTTTTCATAAGAAGGTGAAATTACTTTCTAATTCTAGTAGCAATGAAAATATTGATCCCTTACTGTGCTTATACATCATATATAGTCAGCTGAGTTAATGCGCTAAGCTTAGTTAGTATTAACTATACTTAAATATTCTGTAGTGTAGAGTGTTCATGATTTTTCTGCGATTGTTGTTGGAGATATGAAAAAGATGAAGGAGGGACATTTTACCATTCAAGGTGAACTTGTGAAAAAGCAACAGAAGTTGGGCAACAGTACATATAATAGTGCAAAGAATTTTTAAAATTAACATTCACATGAAACTGGAACTTTTTGTATTAGGATTTATGGATAGAAAAGTCTTATGGATGATTGATTTTATATATATTAATGGCAGCAAGGTTATTATACAAGTTGTCCTCGACTTACAACCACATCTGAGCCCAAAATTTCCTTTGTTAAGTGAGACAGTTATTAAGTGAGTTATGCCCCATTTTATAAGCTTTTTTGCCACAGTTGTTAAGCAAATCACTACAGTTGTTAAGTGAATCATGTTGTTAAGCAAATCTGGCTTCCCCCATTGACTTTACTTGTAGGAAGGTTGCAAATGGGACAGTGCAACTATCATAAAAATGTGTCAGTTGCCAAGCACTGAATTTTGATCAAGTGGCCACGGGGATGTTGCAACAGTCATAAGTGTGAAATCCAGTCATAAGCCACTTTTTTCAGTGCCACTGTAACTTTGAAAGTCACTAAATGAATACTTGTAAATTGAGGGCTAGCTGAATGCACAAAGATAAAAAAATGTAGAAATACCTACAAAAAAGAAATAGCTGTAAAGATGATTGAAATTGGCCAGAAATGGCCAAACTGATTTCTTTGGTTAGAGAGGGAATAATTACTATTTTTATAAAACACTGGAAACCTTTTATGGACTTGGAAAACAGATAAAATGAATTAGCAATTGATGGACTTAATGATTGAAAAGACAGAATATGTAGAGAAATGAATAGTCAATATACTACTAATACCCTCATTATCTAGTAACCTTCAACTGAGCAAAACTGTGCATCATAGGGCAATATTTTGTCAATTAAGGCACTCAAGTGGAATAACTTAAGAATGTCAGGCTCCAATACTCCCAAGGGAATGGAATTCAGGAAATTTGTAGCTGCTTCACTGCACAATTATGTGATGCTCATTTTTCAACATTCCATGACAGTTTCCCAGCCACTTGCACATTCCTTCATTTCCTTAACTACCCAGCAGTAGCCATTTACCACTCTGTTGGAAAGGGAAGGGAAGAGAAGAGAGGCAGAAGAGGGGAGGGGGAAGGAAGGAGAGAAGGGGAGGAGGGAAGGGAGGGAGGGTAGGGGAAGGGAGGGGGAGGGAGGGGAAAGGAGAGAGGATTCTAATGCTCACTGCCAGTTTTCCACAAGGAAATTTCCACTGGTTTTTTTCTCCTGCCTGTAGTCATTCTATTTCTCTAGAGGAAGGAAGACGGAAATGTAGGGTGAAAGGAAACCTTGCACACCCTTCCTGGTCTATGCTGTCTCCCCCCACCATGCCCTCCATGGCCCACACTACCACCACTCACGTGCACCTTCTTAGACCTCTTTGGTTAATCTTGCATATCCCTTCAGGGATTTGTGTGAAAGGTACCATGTAGGTTGATAAGTGTGTAGGGATGTGTACAAGACTCACCTCATCCCCCACAAGTTCTGTCTGACCTGTGCCATACTTTCCCAGACCTGCATATTATGGACCCAACACACCCTTTGCAACTTTGACATACTCCATGCCTGCTCCCCAACCTGTGTGGTACCTTTCACACAACCTCATGTACCCTTCTCAATCCTCACCACTCATCCATGCACCCTTCTAGAACCACATGACATCTCTTGTATATACCCATGCACATTTACTAACCTTTCACACATCTCCTCTACTGTCAGACGTACAAGTTTCTATAAATATAATACTACAATTAAATTAGAGTAGCATTTCTAGATGTCCTTTAAAGTATACCTCTCCCCCTTGCCTTTATAGTCTAAAAAAATAGAAAGGGTCCCTTCTGAGATGTTTGCCAGATCCCCATTCCCTCTGCAGTCTCAACTGCTCATATCTGACCATTCTCTAATTTTTGGGAATGACTGTGTGGAAAAATGCATGCGCAGCAAACTGCCGTGCTTTTCCCACCACAAACCTCATAACCTTTTGATACCCTTTGTCCTAATGAAGCAGCCAGAAGGTCATACCCTTTTGACTTAATGCCTCACCTACCTAAACAGATAATATGCTTAAGTTCCTTCTCCTATCTTTTCCTGCCTTCTCCTATCTTTTCCTTCCTTCTCCTGTTTGCTCTTTACCTGGTCTTTGACCATGTAATGTATTACTA
Source organism: Crotalus tigris (assembly GCF_016545835.1). Lineage (NCBI taxonomy): Eukaryota > Metazoa > Chordata > Lepidosauria > Squamata > Viperidae > Crotalus > Crotalus tigris. Next base: position 1,146,774 of record NW_024097068.1, read on the forward strand.
GAAAATAGTTGCTTACATGAAGGAATTTTCTAATGAAGAAACTTTATGTCAGCATCTAATGGTTAAACTTATGAATGTAAAATGTCAGCATTTAATGGTAAAGTCTATGTATGTAACAAGTATATAAGAAGTAATAAACTCAGAGTTTGTCAAGCTGTGTCCTGCAGCTTCAAACCTCTGCTCAAGAAATGCCTGCATCTTTTTCTTAGCATCTTACAAATGATATATTGCCTGTTTGTGGGAATGACCTGATTTCTCAAGGTCTTTCCCACATACCATTACAATATGCAGAACAATTGAGTAGCAAATGTTGTATGTTGTAATGGGCTCCCTAACCTTAGTAATAGTAGTTTGATTAAAGAATGTCAAATAAGTCTAGTTTTCTGGAGTTTTATTTAGAATAGAAGATAACATAATTTTCTGTCCTTTTCTTCCTTTTCCATGTTATTGCAGTGCTTCTCAGTTCTGAGGTCAAACTTCTTTAATGATTTTGTAAAGACTCAGTCTTTTGGGGGGGGGGGCTGGTTTTTGCTTGTAACATAAAATAAACAACAGTTGGCTAATGAGCCATCATTTCCTTTGGGGCATATCAGAGCTCTCTTGGGGTGGCAAGGGTAATGTTCTTTTGAGCTTCTTTCAGTTTCTCAGATCTCAGCTTGCTTTAATGTAGCCAGCCAGCCACAAGGACCTCTTTTTTCTAATCTCTTGTGCTAATCATGGAATGTTACACTTCAGTATTAATGCTGCCAACACAACAAATATGTAAGAAATATAAAAAAAGGAGCCAGGCTCCAGTTGTGTGATTATTATGGTCATGTGAATTCTTTTGACCCCCTCCTTGGTCAAACCAATGCATCACCTTGATCAAAGCTTACTGTACTTTTAAATGTGTGTTTGGGACAAGTTTTTCAGCAATGAATAAATGGGCAGGCTTATAGTGGTGGCATAAAAGTTTTCTGTTTTTAAGAATAGGATGGCAAGACTACAAGTGACATTTTTTTCTGAAACAACCTTTTTCTCTGTAGCATTACACTCCTTTTTTTTGTAAAAATTTTTATTTTCAATTTTACAATACATAACAATCTTACAAATACTTCAGATAAAAAATAAAACAAATTGATACACACCACATTCGGTCTTGCCCACTCATTTCCCCCCAAACCGCATCCCACCTCAAACCAACTTACTTCTTTCCCTCTTTTTCTTCACTCACCCCCTCTCCTCCTTCACCTCCACCTTCCTACTTACTTCTCACCTTCTTCTTCTCCTTCTTGATGTGGTCCAGGGGAAATGCCCGAGCAGTTCCTCTCTCAAAATTAAAACATTAATATTATATACAATAACACTATTTCTACTTTATCTGAACTACTTAAACTTCAACCCATCCACCCCCCTCCCCCCCCAACTTCCCAGAGCAAAATACAGGATTATGCAAACATATTAAACATAATCTATTTAAGTTTACTAATTATACAATGAACAAAATCATAAAAACCCTTAACTTTCTTCAAACTTTAACCATAAGTTTATAAACAAAATCATTACTCATAGAATAAGTGAAATTTTGTAATTCCATATTTCTTCTGAACATATTCTATCCATCTTCTCCATACGTTAAAATATCTCTCTTGTGAATGGTCCTTTAAATAAGCAGAAATTTTAGCCATTTCTGCTAAATTAGAAACCTTAAATACCCATTCTTCTAAAGAAGGCAGAGTATCCTTCTTCCAATATTGACCCGCCAGTAATCTTGCTGCTGTTATTAAATTCAACATTAAAATAGTTTCTTTAACATTAAAATCCACAAAAATTCCCAAAAGAAACAGTTGGGGAGTAAACTTAATCTTCCTTTTAAAAACCTTTTGAATCATAATCCAGAAGGCTTTAATAACTTTACAAGTCCACCAAAAATGAAAATAGGTTGCATCCAAGCAACCACATCTCCAACATTTGTATTTGTAATACAAGATTTGTATTTGCTAAAGAGTTTGTATTTGCTAAAGAGTTTTCTTATCATAAACAAGGTCATCCCTTCTAGCTTTTGGATGCTTCTGCATTATAAACTGTGGACATCTCTTTTCGAACCAAATTTTGAAGCATCTGGAATCAAATAGGTTCCAACCATGAACTCAATGTGAATTATGCCATCTTCAAATCTCCTATCTCAATCTGAATAAAATTAGGCTAATTGCTCAAAGTGATAGATACCAAAACAGTTGCAAGGTAAAAATAGAGAATATTAGGGATAAAAAAAAACCAATAATCAAGCATATGCAGAGATAATAGAAATTGGAGGTTAAGAGTTCCAGCATTAAATTGAACTCCTCGTTTTAGCCACTGCCAATGGATATAATTTACATACCTTCCTGGTTATAAGCTAGCAGAAGAGACTAGTAGAAAGTATTTTCTTCGTCCACCTAATTCATTGGTTAGTTAGCAGAGGCAGAGCCCCCAGACTGATACATGAGACAATATAATAAAAACTTGCAGAACTAACACAGCTAATCTCTTTAAACAGGGATAGAAACCTGCATTGAAGGAACATGTTATAATGCTTGCCTCCAGAATCATAGACTGCATAGCATCAAGTCTAGCCAATGAGTCTACTGGGTGTGTATGGTGGAGTAGGCAAAGAAAGGTAAGGTTAAAGGGACAAATGCTACCTATACATGTGAGCATCAGGAGGATAAACCTTTGAAGGTGCACTGTCACCTTAAGGGGAATTCTTAACATCACTGCTGAAAATAGATTCAAGTTATATGTCTATGGTGATTCTCAATCATCCAAGTCATGGTTGTCCCAAAGGTGCTTTTTTCCAAAAGGCAATTAGACTGTCTTGGTTTCTTTTCCTTTGAAAATGTTTCACTTCTCGCCCAAGAAGCTTCTTCAGTTTGAGTTAGTCCTATCCTTCAGAGCAGAAAACATACAGCAGGGCTACGCAACACTTTTAGTAAACTAAGTTCATTTGAAAAGTACCGTAAAATAAATCGATTAAGTAGCAGGAAGTCTCTCTATGTGCTCCTTCTCATCTTTGACCATGATGGATCATAGATTACAAACATCCATGGGGAAGGTGGAAGGGGCAGAAGTGGAAATGTGATGCACACCATACAACCTGCATATTTGATACAAAAGGCCAAACACTGTATTGTGATATTATGACACACATTTCATTATTCTTTTCACATTGTAGCTTGTATAAAATGCCTATGTACATTCCATTTCCATCATCTCAAGATCATTATCACCAGCATTTTCTCCAGTTCTCAGTAGTCAGTAAAGGGAAGGGAAGCTGGGCAGTGCTATATTTTTCTTTTCTTTTCTTTTTTCTTTTGATGTCTGTGTGTTTGGTTTAGTTGCATATTAAGGACACAGTTTCACCTGCAGCAAAATAATTATCATCCTAATCACAGTTACAAATGAAGCTTTAGTTTATCTCAGATATTTTTGTTCTTCAAAGCTTCCTTCAGTGGAAAGGCTGGTTCACTGGTGTTTTTAATATACTCATTTTGATAGACTTGCACTTTCTTCTGACCATCATTTTACATATGCAAGCAAGCAAAGGCTTTCATCCAAAAGTCTGAAATCACACCATCTGAAAGCATCAAAGTCCATAGAGTTGTGGCATAGATGATATGTTTAATTGAGCAAACATCTTCTTGGGTTTTCCTGATTCCTTGACTTGAAAGAGTATTCTGTATAATGGCTGCAGGGGTGCTAAGTTAAGTAGTAACAGACAGAAGAGTAAACTCTGTTGTGCTGGAAGGTCTGCAACTGGGGTAAAAAATATCATGCTATCATGTCCCCCCTTGTCCTTCTCTTCATTAAACTAGACATACCCAATTCTAGCAACCGTTCCTTATATGTTTTAGCCTCCAGTCCCCTGATCAACTTTGTTGCTCTTCTCTGTACTCTTTCTAGAGTCTCAACATCTTTTTTACATCGTGGTGACCAAAACTGGATGCAGTATTCCAAGTGTGTCCTTACCAAGGCATTGAAGAGTGGTATTAATACTTCACGTGATCTTGATTCTATCCCTCTGTTAATGCAGCCTAGCACTGTGTTGGCCTTTTTGCAGCTGCAGCACACTGCTGGCTCATATTTAGGTGATTGTCTACTAGGACTCCGAGGTCCCTCTCACAGTTACTACTATTGAGCATGGTGCCACCTATGCTGTACTTGTGCATTTGTTTTTTCTTGCCTAAATGTAGAACCTTGTTTTTTTCACCATTGAATTTCATTTTGTTAGTTAGTGCCCAGTGTTCAAGTCTGTCAGATCCTTCTGTATCTTAAGCCTGTCTTCTGGAGTGTTGGCTATTCCTGCCAGCTTGTTGTCGTCTGCAAATTTGATGAGTTCCCCATCTATCCCTTCATCCAAATTGTTGATGAAGATGTTGAAGAGTACTGGGCCCAGAACAGAGCCCTGGGGCACCCCACTACACACTTCCCTCCATATAGATGCAGTTCCATTGAGGACCACTCGCTGAGTACAGCCGGTCAGCCAGTTACGGATCCATCTGGTGGTGATTCTGTCTACCCCACATTTTTCTATCTTATCAAGTAGTAGGTTGTAATCTACTTTATCAAATGCCTTACTGAAGTCCAAGTAAATTATGTCCACAGCATTCCTCTGATCCACTAATTTTGTCACTTGGTCAAAGAATGCAATAAGATTTGTCTGGCATGATCTATTTTTGACAAACCCATGTTGGCTTTTAGTAATGACTTTGTTTGCCTCTAGGTGTTCGTTGATTAGTTTTTTGATTATCTTTTCCAGGATCTTCCCAGGTATTGAGGTCAGGCTGATAGGTCTGTAATTTCCTGGATCCATTTTTTTTTTCCTTTTTTGAAGATGGGAACTACATCAGCTCTTTTCCAGTCCTCTGGTAGTTCCCCTGTGTTCCAGGATCTTTGAAAAATATAGTTCAGTGGTTTATTTATTATCAGATGGGCCTGGGAACATGCTAAGTAGGAATCAATATTTTGATACATATAAGGGCCAAGCTGCCCATTTGTGTATACTTTCTTGTGATAGTTGAATCACATATTTGGTAAGAATTTGAAAAATCATCTCGACCAGATATAAGCAAGCTGATGTGTCTGGACTTGAATTCCCATCAGGTTTTGTTGGGGATTGTGGAAGTTATAATTAAAACCTCAGGGTGGCACACAATTTCCTGTTCTAATCTACATAACAAAATATCAAGAAATTTAATGGTTTTACTTTTTTTCATTAGTAGGTTAGTGAATCTTAGCAGATAAGCAGAATTAGATCTCCCAGGATTTAAAATGGACACCTAACATCAGAACCGTAATTTAAAAGGCACAACAAAGAATGTTCTTCCTGCATCAATTCAGAAAGTTCAGACTGCCCCAGGAGCTGTTGATACAGTTCTACAGAGAATGATTGAGTCTGTCATGATTGAGTCGTGGATAGTTAGGACTGCAGAAAAAAAAACAATTGTAACCAGCCTACCTTCCATTGAGGACCTGTATATTGCATGGGTTGGAAGGAGAGCTGAGAAAATATCTATAGACCACCCCACATTCTGGATATAAACTCCTCCTCTCAGGATGCCACTATAGGGCATTGCATGCCAAAACAACCAGATAGTTTTTTTCTCTCGTGTCCTTACTCTGCTGACATCTAATTCCCACATTACTGTCTTATGCCTAAGTATATTTGCCCATGTAGTATAGCTGTATTACTATTACTTTTCTCTTCTTTTCTACTAATTTCTCTTATTAGTATCATTATTATGATCATTATTATTCTGTTGTTTTGCATATACACTGAGAGCTTATGCAATGAAAACAAATTCCTTGTGTGTCTAATCACACTTTGCCAAATAAAATATTCTGTTCTGTTCTATTTTGATTAAAAGCCACCCATAATTTGACATAAGATGGGCAGCTATATAAATAAAAATATAAATGTTTTAAATAAAATAAAAATAAAAATAGAGCCTTTGAACCTATTTTTCATTTAATGCACTGATGTAAATGCTTTGCATAACTTTTTAATGGAAATGTCTCTGATGTTATTTTTTGTGATGCAGATTGCCCTGATATAAGTTTAAGTACATAAACTCCCTTCTAAAATGTATCTACAAAATAGGTTTGTGCAAATAGTTTACCAGAAATGAATATTTCATTTAATGCTAAAAATTTTGCAAATATCATGGCATCTTCCTTTGACATCTTTAATCTATCTTAACCCCGTAACATAGAAAATGTTATAATAGCCAAGCTGAAAATGAAGGCAAATTTATCCTATTTTGAAGCAAGTTCCTTCATATCATATCATATTATCAGAAGATGCTTGTTAATGTATGATGGCTGGGGAATTCTGGGAGTTGAAGTCCACGTGCCTTACCAAGTTTGAAAACATTGTATTAACCTCTGGAGAACACAGAATAAATGATCTTCCTTTTTATGTAAGAAAAATTATGTCATATTAGCTTTTAATTATTTCTACTCAAAACTAAGCTATCAGGTATGTAATAAGATGTCTTGCCTTAACATGCAGGGGGTTTTTAGCTACATTTTAAACATATCAAAATCACTAAAATTTGCTGTAAATCTCTAGACATTTGAAATGTATATTAGTATGTATTTCTTTAAACCATATGTGCTGCCTGCTCCCACTTTGTGGATCTGCTCAGCATACAAACATTTGTGTGGTAACAGATTCTGAAATGAGTCAATAAGTGCCTTCAAGCTCACTGGGGTATTAATGCATTCAGTGGTTTCTTTTATTTAACGTGTTTACCTCTGGGATATTTTTTTCCTCTTGTTTTTGCATATGGTGAAATTGTTCATTTTTATTTTATGTTTATTTGTTTGAAAATAGATTAAGAAAAATTATTAAGGAAAAGAAAAGGCTCAACACCCCCCTCCCCCATGAAAAAAGTCTCCTGGCTTCTGCTTGCAACCCAAGAAAGTAGTGTATAACCAGAATTTGGAGTGACAAAGCTCCTCTATGCAGAATGGAAGTGCCTTTTACTTTTCAGTAACTACTGTAATGTGGGGATGTACTGTATAATGTACTTGTGGATGACACTGGGAGACAGGAGAAAGATCCACCGAATAGGAAACAAATAAGAGGCAGCTGACAATGCAGAAAGAAAGAGAATGTGTCAAACAGCTCAGAAGAGACCCTCTTACACTTTTTAGGCAAGTATAGATAGATAGATAGATAGATAGATAGATAGATAGATAGATAGATAGATAGATAGATAGATAGATAGACAGACAGACAGACAGACAGACAGACAGACAGACAGACAGACAGACAGACAGACTTTGTTGTCATTTTTTACCTTGGGCACATTGGCACACATTAAAAATGTGTACACATACAGAACACACATTTAAACATGCTATATACAACATATGTATAAACCTACACCCTAACATATACATAACATATAAATATTAATCACTGTCCATCTTGAATACATAGCAGAAAGAGGAAGCTTTAGAGTTCACAAGGTTAATGCTGTATGGAACAAAATTGTGAATGAATCTGAATGTTCTGCCTCGGATACCACGAGGCTTCCTCTCAGAAGGACCCTGCTCAAGCAACACTTACGTGCTATGTCCTGGACGGAAAGGAAGGAACTGCCAATAATCCTTTCTGTCATCCTCACCACGCTCTACACTGCCTTCATGTCTAAAGCAGTGATGCTTCCCAACCAGACTGTAATGCTATATGACAGGATGCTCTTGAACCTCCCTCTGTAGAAAGTGGTCAGGACAAGGGAAGGAAGATGTGCTTTTCTCATGCGACGCAGGAAATGCAGGTGCTGCTGCGCCTGCTTTACCAACGTCTCACTGTTGAGCGACCAAGACAGCCTACTCGTTAATTGCACACCCAGAAATTTAATGCCGGAAACCATCTCCACAGGTAAATCATTAATGCACAGAGAAGTGAGGCTGTGCCTGCCTTTTCTGAATTTGCCAATGATCTCTTTGGTTTTACCAATGTTTAAAACCAGGCTGTTTTTCTTATACCAGTTCACCAAATCCTCAACCTCCTTGCAGTAAGCACCCTCATTGTCACCTTGAATAAGGCCCACTACTCTTATATCATCCTCATATTTCACAATATGGTTGGTGTCAACCTTGCACAACAGTCATGGGTCAACAGGGTAAACAGCAGTGGACCTAGGATGTAGCCCTGAGGAGAACCTGTGCTCAAAAAAATAGTGTTAGAAATACTTGTTCCAGCTTGCACATACTGTGCTTATCAGTGAGAAAATCAAGAATCCAGTTGCAATAAGGAATATTTAAGCCTAAAAGGCCCAGTTTGTCTACTAGATGCTGGGGGATGTTTGTATTAAATGCTGAAATGAAGGTGACAAACAGCATTCGCACATGAGTATTTCTTTCCTCTAAGTCTGGGGTCCCCAATCCCCAGTCCATGGACAGTACTGGGCCACAGCATGCCAGCAACTGGCCGCACAAACAAACAAAGCCCCATCCACGAGATGCAGGCAGCACACAAAACCACACATCCTCCAGTCCATGGAAAAACTTCTCGCCATGGAACCAGTCCCTGGTGCCCAAAAGGTTGGGGATCTCTGTTCTAAGTGCTCTAAACTCAGATGGAGAATAGAAGAAATAGCATCTTCTGTAGAGCGATTTGGTTGGTAAGCAAACTGAAGCGGGTCAAATGCTGGCAGGAGGCTGGATACAATAATGTCCTTTATCAGCCTCTCAAAACATTTCATAATGATGGTTGTAAATGCAACTAGATAATAATCATTGAGATCTGTAACTGTAGACTTTTTTGGCACTGGCAAAGTAATGGCCGTCTTAAAATATAATGGAGCCACTGCTGCAATGAGAGATTGAAAATACCTGTAAGAACACAAGCCACCTCATCTGCACATTCCCTAAGAACACACCCAGGGATATTATCTGGGCCTGCTGCTTTCCGGATGTTAACTTTCAGCAGTGTTTTCCGGACAGAGATGACTTCAAAGTTAAACACTTGCTCGTCAGGAAGAGACACAGCTTTCCTAGCAGGGATGCTATTAAATGCCTCAAATCCTCCAAAAAATATGTTCAGCTCATTTAGGGAGTCTGTGTCACTCTTGTATCTCGATGGAGCCACTTTATAATCTGTAATGGCCTGGAGTCTTTGCCACAAACACTTGGTGTTTGTTGGATCCTGAAAAAAGTTCTGAATTTTCTGACAATGAGCTTGCTTTGCTCCTTTTATGGCACTTTTTAAATTAGCTCCTGCTGTTCTAAGTGCCAGCATATTGCTGGATTTAAAAGCCACATTTCGTGCTTTCAAGCATCTTATCGACCTCATAAGTCAGCCATGTTTTTTCATTCAATGTATTTTCAGACTTGAAAAAAAACTTAAAATAAAGACAGCGCTAATTCTTCTGGATGTGCTTTATGTCTGAACTATCTTGCTAGTCCGACAACTACAGAGAATTGCCCCAAATTGTAGGGTCTAGAAGGAAAGGCAAAGGGCAATGTTTTTACACTTGCTTAATCAATTTTTTTGAGAAATGAAGTATGTTTATTGTTACATAACAATGGAGATGGAAAAAGAGAATGTGACTCATCTCTATAAAGACACAACTCTTTGAGATTACTGGATGTTCTGCTAAGAATAAATCAGAATTTATACTGATGAGGCTCCAGACCAAGTTCAAAAAATGGGCATGATTGGGACCTGCTGACAATGTCACTGCCTGAATCCTCCTGCCTTTACTCTTAGTTCCTTTTGCTAAAATTTAGGCTTGTCAAGATGGCAAAGCTGAAGGTACAAGTGAAAATCCAAATACATCGACATTTATCTGTCCTCTTGAAGCAGAGATAACGATGAGAAGGTAAAACAGCATTTTTCATATGTCCCAAACAGTTGTATGGACAAATTGGATCCAGAGAAAGATGGCAACTGACTGGACAATTGACCCAGAAGAGAAAGTAGGCTAATTTTGGAAAGACCTCCCTGAACTCACTTGGCCAAAACTTTAACATGGCTTACAGTACATTCTCTGAATAAATAAGTTCCATGTTAAGAACCTGTGTTTTGCATGAGCAGGAAAATAGTATCTTTATTAAGAATCACTTTGAACTATGAGATGGGTGGCAAATAAAATTCACAAATGAATTAATTGCTGACATACAAGTTTATTGTTGAAAAATCCAGATAATTATATCACTTTGTTCCCCTTTTGATTTGAACATACAAGCTACAGACTAACAACTATACAAAAATATGCACTACAACTACTTTTTCAGATATATCTTGGAGTATATAGGATCCTTTTCAGTAGGAATTCTTTTGGATTTGCTCACGTGAAGAAACTACTTTCCCATCTTCAAGTTCCTCAACAACCATGCGGACTTGGCGAGTTGTTTTTGATACTGCAAGAGAAAGAGGCATAAAGGGCATGTTTTCTTCAGGTAAACCCAAAGGGATACTTGCTGACCTCAGCTTGTAATGTAATAATGAAATGATTGGAGCTGTCAAGAAGCTTCAGTTTAACCTTCAATTAATTAAGAGGTTGTTGTAAAAGAATTCCCCTGTTTTCTATGCTTCTTATAGGTAGAGAACCAAAAAATGTTACTGCTTCCAAATCCCACCATTTTTCTGGACTACCAGTGCTTCTGTTATAGTATATAACTCAAAGGGGAAAAAATTGCATCAGACTTTCCATGATGCAATTTCCAGCTGGGTACTTTCTTGTTAGGACTATGGGTCCCAGAATTAAAGTATTCTCATCATGCAAGTAGGAAAATTTTGAAGAAAATTCTCATCATGCAAGTAGGAGTTGCAGTGGCATTGTGTCAGGAAGACACTAATTTGGGGAAGACTGTAATATTACAGTGGAGTTCTTAGTAATAGGAAGGATTGAGAACAGGATAAAACTGTTACAGTAACACACATATTCATTCAGAAATATGCTTATTCCTTAAAAGGGATATGTGAAAATGAATAGCCTGAAATACACTTAAAATCATGGAATATTATAATTAGTAGAAGATCACTCAAGCTGATGAACATTTGACATTCTTTATTTTCTTGAAATATCTTCTTCTGGCTTATTTAGCTAGCTAGCATGTATTATTTTATACATGCTCAGTATGAATTACAGGAAGGTATGCACAAAAGAATCCATTTACCTACTTGCTTCCTGTTTTAGCAGATTTCTAGGCAATAATTTGATTTTAAAAATAAATATTCAGAACTGGGTCTATGACTGATTCCCCATCTATTTCTTTTTTTTCTTTTTTCTTTTTTGGCATTACATTTCTCTATACATTGACTTCACTTCTTGGTAAATATGCACAGAAAATTTTCACAATCTGAAATTCTCCAGATGTATTTAACTACAATTCCCATGAACCCTAATTACTATGATCTGTTGATCAAGGGAATTACAATCCAATACAATTTGGAGAGCAATAAATTAATGAAAATTAGGATACAATTTAATTGAGTTCCATTCTTACCTTCTTTGCCAGATTTAGCTGCATTATATTGGGAGGAGATGCTGTAAGAAATACAGAATTTCATGGGCCAATTAGGAACCCTGATAGTTTTGCTAGCGCACAATGCAATTAATGAGGCAATAGTATAAAATGTATAAATATGTCTTATTAAACATGAAAATAGAATAGTCTGCTAAAACATTATTAAGTATTATTATAATAAAATATTTATGTAAAGCAACTTTTGGCAATATTTAAAAATAATGACTAGGATAACAATTGATGGATTTTATTAGAAAGGAGCTCAAGATTTCTGGAAAACTGTTTACTTAGGAATGAAACAAATATTAAAGATGGAAACTTTGAATAAATATATGCCCATCTAAAAACCTTCATTCCATACATACATGTCATTTTAGATCACTTCTTTTGCTTAACCTTCCCAATCCAGCCATCTTTTTCAAACCCCACCCCACCTCACCCCATCCTCTTTTACATACTGGGCTTCCTCTCCCTCGAGAAGACGACGGTAGGTGGCAATTTCCTGTTCCAGACGTGTCTTAACATCAAGGAGAACCTTGTACTCATGGTTCTGGCGCTCCATGTCACATCTCAGGGCAGCCAACTCCTCCTCCACATTGGTAATCAGACCCTGGATCTGGCCAAGCTGAGTGCCATAACGAGTTTCTGTTTCCACCAATGTGCCTTCCAGTGCTGATTTCTGGGGAAACAGAAAAGCAGGAGGAAACTGAATTAGGGCTTCAGACATATTTAGTGCTATTGTGTGAATAACATGTACTATTTCAAATACTAAGGAAATTCAAGTGTCTCATACATTAAAAAAAAAAACAAGCTTTGTAAATTCCACATTTTCCAGAAGATGAATAGAAAATAAAAAATCAAGCCAGGCAGCTTCAGCAGAGGAAATAAATTCCTTCACCTGATCTTGAAGACAGAAAAAAAACCTGTTCTTCTATTCTTAATAGGACTAAGCTTAATGAGGACAGCTGAACTTTTCTGGATTAGATTCTGTATATCTTTCCTTTCAATAACAGGTGTTTTGTTTTGTTTGTTAATGAGAAGTACATGTTAGCAAGAGAAGATGGTCTGCTATTTTAAGTTATGATTCTTCCTAACCCATCTCCATTATTGAAACAACCAAAATTACATCACAGATTATACATACTATATAAGGAGGAAATGTCATTAGACTTTAAGTGTTCCCATACCATGCTGAGTTGAGCTTGAAGATCTATCTCTAAATTTTGAATAGTACGTCTGAGTTCCACGATCTCTGTTTTGCTTGTCTGCAGCTGCACTGTATTGGTGGCAACTTCCCGATTTAGATCTTCAGTCTACAAGAAAAAAAAGGGGGGGAAGACTTATTGTAGAGCACTAAGCACCTTTTGGGGAATATATGGCTTGTGTTCTGTAAAGGCCCTCTGATTTTTTTTTTTAAAGCACACCTTGGTGAAGAACCACTGCTCAGCATCTTTACGGTTCTTCTCAGCCAAAATCTCATACTGTTCGCGCATGTCTGTCAGGATCTTGGTTAGGTCCACACCAGGAGTAGCATCCATTTCCACACTGATTTCTCCACTGACTTGCTTTCTGAAAGCATTCATTTCCTGTGGAAGGAAAATCTTTATCATTCATATGCATTTCTACACAAAGCTTCATAGGAAGCTGTATTATGTAGCCTATTTGTCTAACATGTATTACCTTCTTATGAAGTAGATATTTCGAGGACATTAGTGTCTGTTTAATTTCTTGACTCTTGGTTCAGCAAAGTGTACCAAAACCAAATTCAAAAAGAAAAGCCACCAAAAACACAAAGAGCAAAGCAATGAACAGTATTTTTCATTCACATGTTCATTGATAAACTCTCGCTGTTTAAGCACAGCACATGAGATCTCCAATGTGAGCCCACAGATATGTCCTCACTTCCAGTTACCTTGTGCCTAACTCCCCCTCTGTGGGACGAGAACCATAGTTTCCCAATTTCTAATTTAATGCTTTAATTGCAGCACCAAATTGGTTTCTTCAGCATTTACTGAATGCTTTTTCCCAGCGTTGAAGAGATTAAGTCTCTCCAACAGAATGAATGGGGGGAGGGGACCCAGTAAACTAAGAAAGGATCATATCTCTGTCATTGGCTACTTGATGGATGAAGAATCCTATCTCCGTTTACTCTTTATTTCTTCTCCTGCCCAAACTGTCAAGACTGAGAGATATGGCAAGAGAAGAGAGGGAGAAGACCTGACTCCCAGTGACTCTAGACTATTGGAATTATATTGGAAAACAGTTTTCAAAAAACACAGCTGACTCAAGTGGTCAATGAGAGTGAACAGATTTCAGCCCATGATTATACCAGCAACCACATTATTAAGGAAGCATCAGGGACCATATCCACAGGACATATTGTGTCAGAAGAGGGAAAACATTCCTTTAACACCGAAACAGCAAAAGGTGACTTTCAGTTCCTCAGCTCTGTTCTGGGAATGAGACAAAAGTCCCAAGGATACATCATTTAAAAATAGTCTGCCAGTCACCTTTGTACTATGCTATGAGAATGAGCCCTTTGATATGTACAATCTTTGGCAGAAATATTTTTTCCTCACCTGTTTTTTGAGAGATACCAGCAATTGAATGTGGGACTTTTTACATGTGAACATGTTTCTTTCTTAAGACCATAGTCTGTTCCTGGACGACCATCTAAAGTCTATGATTAAAATATTTGCATATCTGCATAGCTGTTTTAAACATGTCAAATCCTGTGTCTGGCAACAAGAAATATCCAATTGCAGTTGGTTAAATGGCCTGAACTGGTATATGAAAAAAATTCAAACAACTTCCCTATACTCTCATTAGTGATGGATAGTTTTATTGCTGTCTTGATGTTTTACCTCTTCATGGTTCTTCTTGAGATATGTCAGTTCCTCGTTCAAATTCTCAATCTGCATTTCCAGGTCTGACCTAGACAAGGTCAGTTCATCTAAGACTCTGCGCAGTCCATTGATGTCACTTTCAACATTGAGATGCAAAGCTTGCTCTGTTTCAAACCTGGAAATGCAAAAATTCAACAAGGAGCTAAACCACCTATCCATTTTGAAGTCCCGATGTTACCTGCAGCTAATGAACAAATTACTTATAGACATCATTAAATGTACAATAAAAATGCAATATGATTATTTTTGTGGAAACTGCTATATGAAACTTCATATACATATAAACATGTATGATCAGCCGTTATGTATAATTGTTGTTTTGCTTTTCTTTCATTGTTTTCCTTCTTTTTTCTATTGCTTTGTTTTTCCCCTTTATTTTGTTTATTAATTAAATGCAAAGATGTTTTAGAAAAATCAATATAGAAAAACTGTTCAGTTTTAATCTGCCATTACTCAGGTCTTAGCTAGTATTATAATTTTAAAAGTCTGTTCTCAAGATTAAAGTTAATGCCGCTCCTATTGATTCTCATAATGGATAATATGTTTCTGCTTTCATTTAAAATTTGCTGAATCAATCCCTAGTGTCTTGAAAGATATGATTCAGTGAAAGCCAAACAGCAACTATTATTTATCCTCTTCACTTTGTTTGTTTGTTTGTTTAAATACGTTGTCAGGAAAAATAAATTCTTTAGTCTGCCAGATTCCTGACCAAAAGTGAGAGCAAAAGCACCATCTGCAATGGAGAGAAAATTCTCATTTTGCACTGATAAGACTTTCTATAATTATGAACACTATAAAGAGAGGTGGTGATTCTGATCAACACCAAAGCAGTACTGTTCAGAAAAGAATTTAAATCATAGACTATAGGCCTTTTACCTATTCAAAATTAGTTCATGACTAGATGTCATATCCTGTTTAACCTATAGAGGAAGAAGTTCAAATATACACAGGATGGTCACAAGTTTCTGAAATTTATTTGTAGAGTTTCAGAATATCAGCAGAGTACTAAACTGCTCCAGGGTAATCCTTGTTGTTGTTGTTTTAATACTTGCTCTTGATCAATTATTGTCACCACTATACTTTCACTTCTGTGTGAAAAACAGATGGTAGCTGTACTGAAGAAATCCTCTGTACAAATCATCTTGTGCAATAATTGCACCCTTTTCTGAATCAGAAACCTATCTTTCAGACAATTTCTTGTCATTTGGTCACATTGTACATGGATTATTACAATGTGCTCTACATGGCACTGCTCTTGAAGATCACATATAAGGATCAAGCAGCCTGGAGAATCACTGGCATGTTTTGGAAAACAATTATGTTTTAGGAACTGCACATGAACAGTGAACAGTGAATTCGAGTTACTAATTATCATCTGTCAAGTGCTTCGTGGTCTAGCTACCTGTGGAATCATCTATTACCTGTAGCATCTGCCAATCCCACTCAGTTTAAAGGTATAGTGTGTTCCAGATCCCATTGGGAAAATATGCCAACTGATGGAACCTAGGAAGCATGTCTGTGTCACCACTCTTCCCATATTATTGAAAAAAGATTCAAAATTTGACTTTTATATTTTTTTATACTCTAATCCAGTATTTTGAATTGGGTGGCCTTACAAATCCTGGAAAGGGAAAAAAGGAAGGGAAGGGAGGGGCGGGGAGGGGAGGGGAGAGGCTCTGTTTAATCCATAATCATCTTCAAAGCATGAAAGTTTATTATAATATATAACTTTAAATATATTGTCTTCAAATATCTGCATTTCTAAAAATGTGCATTTTGGCATATATTTTGATCAGAGCAGTACAATTCCAAAGGATGTTTATTCATCTCAGAAATATGTAATGGAAATGACAGTTCTGAGCATTATTATATGATCCCATGAAATGTCTGAGTATCCAATATCAACAACAAAAAGTATTGCTGCAAGTGTTACAAGATTCCAACAATCTTACCTTGAGATTTTGCACAATCTAATGTAGCAATACAAAATCCCATATATGATCATAAAATCTTGCAAGACTTTTATGTTCAAGGGCAAGATTTCTCAAGATCTAATTAAAGAGCATTGCATCTCATAGAATTGCAGCCATACTTTTTTAATTAAACATTTTAAAAATTAATTAATGTGGGAGATTCCTGGACCATCCAGAGTTTTTAAGGATGACTTGGGACATGCGGTAGCTGTATTCCTAAACTTGGATTAAGAAATGAAGCTGAGGTCTGCTCATTCTCAGTGGAAACCAGACCCCAAATCTTCAAGTATCACTACCTGTTTTGACCCTTTTCTCATTCTTTAATCTAACTTTTATCTCTTAAATCTGAAAGTCAAAATCCAGTTACTTAGTGTGTACAAAATTCCATCTATCCATCAAGCTATATAAAAGAGCCTGATGCTATTGTTTCTCATTTGTCCATGAATTTTTTAAAAAAAAAAACTTACTTGGTTCTAAAGTCATCAGCAGCCAACCGTGCATTGTCAATCTGAAGGAGAACACTAGCATTGTCAATGGAAGCTGCTAAAATCTAGGGGACGGAAAGGGTAAGTTAAGAAGCAATCTTAAGAGGCTTTCCTATCACAATCCAATTCACCAACTCAGGAATAGAGAAGCAGTGAACTTTAGGCTGCTGTTTTACAAATCCCAGTAATATAGCTACTTTGGCTATATCATAGTGAGAGATGTTGAGAATTATATTTCAATGACATAAGAAAGACTACAGATTCCCCATCACTGCTGTTGCCATTTATGATACCATCCTAATTGTATATAGGACAAAAGCAATCATGAAATAAAAATAGTAAACAGAAAAAAGCAGAAATACGAGCGGATACTTATCAGGATAAGTATCTATCCGCTAGGCAAATGTAATACATTTGTCGTATTGATCTTTATTTGTTTAGCAAATGTAGTGTTCAAAGAGCTTCTAATCCCTCATTTGAGTCTAGTACAAAATCATTGTTATTATTACTCAGTACCTGAGTCTGAATCTATCAGACAAGACTATACAAAAGGTGAGCTGTATCAGAGCCCTGCCCTGCCCTGCCTTGAAGCGCTCTCGGGAATTCAAGCTTGGAGCGTGAGTAACATCCAGTATGCATCATCAGGCTCATATTCAAAATGGTACAGACTTCATTTGCAACTTTTTAAGGAAGCTTCCATCAGTAGACAACTGAAATTAAATAATTCATATCCTAGAGCAATCTGCTCTTCAATGTTATTTCCTTGGATCTCCATTTGCCATTCTCTTAGGAACGATCTAATTAGCAAAAAAAAAAAAAAATCCATTTCTTCTCCCTTATCAATCACCTTTATTCTAAATGTTATGAAAGACAAGGGTAACCATTTATCCATACCTTCTACCTTTGCAGAGGACTGCTGTCTGTTTGATTGATAGCTAAGTACATCCTTCCCTTCTAAGAACCACTTGATTTAAAACTTGGCCAGTTTAGAAAAAGGAAAATGATATTGAATCCATAGTGACCTCCTGGACTAGCAGTCCTAGAGGCACATAGGTCACTTATTCATACTATTGCCCACAATAGCAAGATGGACCACATTTCTACAGCAGGAAGTACCTTTTGTAGTACAGGCATATTTTATATCTATTAGGTGTTCCCTTGTCCTTTCTAGGTAATGAAGTACAAGCATTCATTCAAAATCCAGCATAGAAACCTCTCATATTGTTAAGAATATATAAAAATTTCCACTAACATTTAACTCAGATGCATCCATGCATCCTTGTTTCCCATTGGAAGTTCTAGGAACACTTCGTTAACATGTTCAATGTATCAGAAATCAGATGAACTGTTCTGAATTTTGCCTTGCAATAGCAGGCCGAATCACTCCATCCCTCATACCATGATAAACAGAACTGAAATTAATTTTGCAAAAGAGTATAAATGCAAATAAAATTTATTATAATCTTCTTTAGATAATGCATATGACTGCAGAGTTTATCCTCATTGGATACAGAATATGGATTAACCTGGCACAAAATATATTTGAAAAAATGTGCACCACTTAAAGATGCATGCACCTAAGACGTTATGGTTTGTAGTTATGGTTTTAAGCACACATTAACACCATAATAATGCAAAACTGTCTACAGTTTGCTATGGAGTGTAATACTGGCAATTTTAGATTTCTACAAGAATTGCAAGAGGCAGGGACACATTGTGACAAAGTCACATAGGTGTGAGTTATGGAACAAGTACACAGAGAACTGTAATAACATAGGTTTTTTTCATTTGCACTGCTGTGACAGAGAATTAAGACAGCAATCAATAAAAGACTTTGAATATTATATTTGTTTTTTCTAGATTTATAAACCAGTATGGTTTTAAATCTTTGAATCCCAAATTATTTTTTCTGGCCTTAAGAATGCATTCCTATACCCAGGCAGGGAAAATGTTCCCTCTAATAGGCATTGAGTCTTACCTGGCTCTTCAGCTCTTCAATTATTCTGAAATAGGAGCTGTAGTCACGGACTGGAGCAGGTCCCTGCTTCTGATACCATTCATTGATCTTAATTTCCAAACTGGTATTGGCTTCCTCTAATGCCCGCACCTTATCCAGGTAGTTAGCCAAGCGGTCATTGAGGTTCTGCATAGTTTGCTTCTCACCTCCAGTCAAAAGGACATCACTACTGACTACAGAGCCTCCACCAAAGCCTCCACCAAGATTTCCACCAAATCCACTACCAAAACCACCACCATAGCTGCTACAGTAGCTGCTGCCCCCATAGCCACCACCAAGGGCATTGCCAACCCCAGAGACATAGCGAGAGGAAGAGACAGAGATGCCACCAGCTCCTCCATAGATGCTTGAAGTCCTGCATCCTCCACCCAAAGGGACAGAGGAGAGACGGGAAGAGCCCCCACCAAAACTGCATGAAGCCCCCTTCTTAGAGGAAGAAGAGGAAGTGTATTGCTTGATGCAAGTGGTCATTTTGCCAAAAAATAGAGCCACACAATACAGACTTCCCTGCTAAATTCTAAGAGCTTAAGAGGGATAGTGGCTCTTTCTCTGAATTCCTGCCTTATATCAGGGATGGAGGTGTTGCTAAACAGACAAATATTTGGCATTCCCTCAAGATTTCATCACCACCACCGCCACCCCCAGAATGAAAGTTAGTTTCCAGGACTATCCTTTTCCCTTTACGCATTTATTCATGCTGATGTCATGTTCTGGCATAAAGATTATGCCTTGGGAGAGGGTGGGGTTTTCTTTTGATTTTACTGCTCTGTTTTTTCCTCCTAAATGCATCATCATCTTTTATTCAGAGAAAAAGGTTATTCACCCAGGAGAACCTTTTTAAAAATGTGAAGGATGTAAGAAAGGCTCTCTGTGTGTAACATTTTAGGCTTCCTTTTGGGGCTTCTTGCCTTCTTCAAATTTCTTTGAAATGTAAAATGAAAACTCTGCCAACAAAACAATAACCAGTTGCCTCTTGACCCTAGAGAATGTAAAATAAGCTGTTCTAAATAAACATAGCTAGATAGACTTTGCTTTCTTATTAACTCTACAAACCTCAATGGTAGGGTGTAAGACCAAAACTGTTTCTAGCACAACTCTTTTTTGCAGAGCTTGGTTAGAAGTAGGCACTGATGAGGGTCTTCTTATCATGAAGCTTCCCCATTGTTAACTATCAGGGATCTGTTCATCTTATTAGTGATAAAAAAAAGGTTGAACATGGCTGAGAATTTTTGTCTCAACTCTGGATAATTTTGCCCCATGCCCAGAAACATGGGCTAATGAGAAACCTGGCTTTTCCTGTTCAAGAGTTTCAGTTTTCAGACAGCCCTTTTGAGAGCATATGACTATCAAACTCATACTCAAAAATTATAAGTGGCTAGTTTTCAGCCCAAATTCAGGTGAGAGAAAATGGGCTTTAAGAGGTGATCAAGATGATGTATTCATATTAATTAATCTTGCTCTTTTGCTTTCTCCTAAATACAGATGTTTCAGCTCTTAAATTCCTCGTGTCTTGCTTATATAAAAATGTGCACATTCTTGTAAGCTCTTATTTTTAAAAAGTCCAATAAACTTTTCAAACATCTTCATCAATTCCAAATCCAAATAAAACTATTTCTAGAAGATAGTGAACAAAGTTCTCTTCTGACAGTAAAGTGCAGATGTCTAACAGGAAAAAAATATATCAACTTTTGTTCCATATTGCGAATCTGGCTGAATACACAGAGATTCAAAGTCACATTTTTAAGAGTTGAGTAATCCAAATCCTATTCTGGATTAGCACATTTTACCAGATTTGGTTTTTCCCGCATTCTCAGATCTCTTCTATCTAAAATCACCTATACCATCTTTATCAAGAAATGTGTAAAAAGTGCAATAGTATCAGAAAGCAAACTAAACAACATTTCCATTAATTTCTAATTCAGGTGTGCTGTTTTTCATGTCTGCCAATCTTTGTTTGAGTTCAAACGTATAACATCAATATATTTGATAATCAGCACAGGGCTGGAAACTACACTTGCCATAACTCTATTTGACATTGTTGGAAAACACTGCCAAACATTATGCTTCCATGCCAGCTTGCAAAGGAGATATAATACCCAGGATTCTCACATTCTGCATTGTATATAGATTGTTTCTGGGAAAAGAGCTGAAGGATCCTGGGTAAAAAGGAGGAATGTGCCCCATGCTTGTCATCACCACAATGTCTACCATGAATTTAAATCCACTTTGTTCTAATCCTTGAAGACATTTTATTGAGGGAAGCCAGAAGACTTTATTAAGACCATCTGATAAGGAAGCTATATTATAAACCATGTCATAAAGGGAGCAGGATTTGAAGAAAATCTTGTGATTGAATACCTCACCAAAGAAGCAGAAAGCTCAACTTTGTTCCTTGTTTTTTTCTTTGATTTTTAAAAAGAAAGTCTTATTTACCAATTTGTTTTGGTAGCTGATATAATGCACAGAAGTGTGGGACCATTGATTACAAACAGCCAATATATAGAACATTTATATTAGTCACATGTTAAGCATGACATTCCATAGCATCTGCCAGGTTTTATTTAGATCTCTTTAGAGATCTCCTGATTCCACTTTCCATGACATACACACATGCAAGACCAGACGAGCATGTATGAAAGTGCTCTATGAATGTCCTACCATTGGTTTGCTATTTTCAAAAACAGGTCCAAACAATCCCACCCAGCAGCTACAAATAATATGTTTTTATATGGTGCTTCCTTCAAAAGGAGGACCGCTCTGAACAAGAGAAAAGCTGTAGCTTGAAAAGACATCCTAATAGCGAAGCAAAGAGACCAGGGATGTGAGAATTTTCTCTTAAAATTACACATCAAGATAAATGGATAGAAATAATTCTTTAGAATCTTGTTGGCTCCTTTTTAGCCAATAATTGTACTAACAGCATGTACTGAATTATAATTAAGCTAAACAGATTCTTTTTCTATTAGAGTTAACAGCTCACTTTTGAATTATTAATTGCTGTGCTTTTGAGAACAGTTGAGACATGTTCTGACTATAAATCATATTCATATCCAGCAATTCTCTTCACTATATCTGTACTTCAGCTTGAAGGTCTCAAATCTCATAATGCTTACAAATACTTACAAATCTATAATCACTTTGGAAGAAAGTAGAAGGGGAATGCTATATAGCATCTTTGGAAACTTCAAATAAAAAATGAAAGAGACCCTAATTTGGAATGGTTCCAGTTCATTTGCTTTATCTGTTATCTATAGTCTGGGTTCCTTTGAATGGCTGTTTTAATCTGTGTTATAAAGCTTTTTATATTGATTTATTTATATGTTTACCCAATATCAATTTAAGAGCTATTGTTGTAAGACAAGAATTGGCAGCATGGGGTCCTATGCCCACTTTTGTTATATTTTGAATTGCTTCAGATCCGTACCAGTGAAATCTGACAAATCATTGACAATTGGGGGTATGATTTCTCATGATTCTATTATTTTAAAATTTTGCACCTTACAAAAAGCTTTAAATGTTTTTTTTTTAATAACTTTAGGTCCCACAAAAAAAAACCCACATGAAAAATAGAAAATTATGGCTCCAGCCACTTGGATTGTACAATCTTACAACCCTGCCTAAGATGAAACTGCTCCAAAGGGCAAGAAAAGAAAAGAAAGAAAAGAGAAGAGAAGAGAAGAAAAGAAAAGAGAAGAAAAGAAAAGAAAAGAAAGAAAAGAAAAGAAAGAAAAGAAAATAAAAGAGTAATACTTTGAAAGTATAGCCCCTGACCATGAAAAATTTCTTGCCACTCCTATAAAGCAATTAGAGTAATACAATTACAATTATGCAATTCTACAAATGAATCTTAAGAGCTTGGTTATGAAAGTGGTTTGGATGAGAGACAATCTGAAATTATCTGCAAGCTACTCTTACTCTATACTTACTTATTTACACTGGAATTTCAGTCATTAATAGAATTAAATCTCATTATGTTCGATTAGCTTATTGACAAGTGTCTATAATTCCACAGCCTTACAATTTCCTTAGGTTTGAAGAATGTGAAGAATGCTAAGCTGCAATAGAAACGATATTTGAGTTCTGAGAAAGTAGAAAACATTAGAAGGAAACTCAACTATCCACCTTGATTGTGTTAAGTATGTATCGAAGTAGAGAGGAGTTTTGTCAGCTGTTGACAGCATTAAAGTACATTTAAGACTCTTAACGATCCTATTTCCTGATCTTGCCTTTCTTGAAGGGCTGATAGTAAAAATCACTGCATTCATATTAACAATCCTATTTAAAAGAAAAGCTTCATTAATATGAAATAGTAGTTTGCAGAAGCCATACTTTTTTTAAAAAAAAAAAGGTTCCAGGTGCTAACTTTCTGATAAAAGAATCACAGTGTAGTTTTTGTAGAGTGATACAAATGTTATCCTGTGATAACATTTGATAACAAATACCATACTTTCCGGCCGGGTCACCTTATACGCCGGAATATATGGTAGTCCTTCTGTAGCTATCTAACAAAGATTTTGTGGAATCAATGGAAGAAAAATAATTTTATAAAATAAATTTATAAATCAAATAAATTTTATAAATAAGCATGGACAGGAAAAAAAACATTGGCAAAACAACACAGGTCTATGACAGCAACAGTGGGAACTTTCTTCATATACATTTCTCTTTGCGTTTTACAAAGAGGGCATTTTTTGCCCTTCCCTCCATTGGAGATAGTCTCTGTTTGATTGGAGGGTATCAGCTTGAGGAATGATGTTCTAGATTTAGAACAATATTTTTCAAACTTGGCAAATTTAAGTTGTATGGACTTCAACTCCCAGAATTTTCCAGCCAGGTTGGTTGGAAATTCCATATGGGAAAAGAGAATTCGCTACTTGAATTGTAGTATTTTTTTAAGAGAAAAGAAAATTCTAATGCAACAGGATTTAGTAATTTTGCCCTTCTTTGGTGACCAGATGGTTATCCTCATCTCTTCAACAGTCTGCAGTCTACTCATTTCAGTTAAATCCCACGCAAAAATATTTTGAAACAATGATTCTCATTGAGCTTTTTCAGTAACAATATTACTGTCACTGTACCAATTCCACCAAAGTGGAGAAACTGCTGGAGAAGCTGTCTTTCTCCTGGAGAAATGTTTGCCACAAATGGTCTTAGCCAAGATCTCCACCCACAAAATTGCTTTTCAAAGGCCATTGGAACTCATCTTTATTTATCTTGAATCCTAGCCAATAAATATTGTATGATGTACATTTCAACCAGTCTGCAAAGGGCAAATTATTTTGGACCATAGGAATGAATCATTCTTTCTGTTTTCTCCCAAAGCACATTTTAAAAAAAACCTGCATTGACATGTTGACAAGCAAAGTCTATTTCAAAAAAATCCAACATAAGATCTCTTCAATCTACACATTATATTTCAGAAAAGATTAGCCTTGCCACTGCTTGTATGCATTAATTCATCATTATTTGATCATGTATATTGCTATGAGTACATTAAACATATAACTCTGTGGTCTCTTGATATACATTAAATTTTGGGGGGCAAGTTTTATTATTCCTAACATAAGAGCTGGAGTCTTTCAAAAGCAAATGTTGTTATGACCATCATTTAAATTAAGGGATATTGAGGCCATAAATGTCCATTATGATGAATGGTGTCTCTCCAGGAATTCATCTACTATCAAGACAGAGCTGGTTCAATATTAAGCCAACTCAAGTAGGGTAACAGGAATGTGTATAACTATGGGGAATGTACCATTGCTTCAAGCTAGGTCAGTCTAGTATATTATTTTAGTGATATTACGTTTCAATGTGAAAGTATCATTTTATTATGTTTGTGCTATTTTTATGTTGTTCTGGTCTAAACCTATAATAAACTAAACAAGTTTTGCCATTGCAGAAGGACTTACTCAAGAGTGATACTGTAACTGTTCAGCTTGCAAAGCAGTGTGTTAATCTGAAGATTACACTAGCTAAAGCAGTCTTTCCTAAGCTGGTGTCCTTCCATATGTGTGTGACTGCAGCTCTCACAATTCCCAGCACTTATGGGATAGATACAGTATTCCAGCAAATCTAGAGAGCAGTAGATTGGGTGAGGTTGAACTAAAACTTTAAATTGACTAATTGCAAGACAGTGGTTTTAACTAGGACATTTTAGAAAAAAATATTACCATGATTAATATTATGATTATATGTGTTGTAATTAAGAACATATAGCTGTCTGTTTCATTGTCTTCATTCATAAATATTTCCTGGCTGATTATCTTGCAGAGTCATCAAGAACTTCATGTCAGTGTCATGATATGGAACCAAATTTAATTATTGAGAGGGAGCAGGTAAAAGCAGCTATAGATTCTGTAAATGCATATGAAAGCTTGTACCTCTTGGTTTCAAAAGAATGAAGGCAATATGAAATAGGCAACAATGCCCTATGAACTTTTCTCCATTGTAAAATCCATTTCAGAGATTCTGTTTTAGTACTTTATTCTGTCAATTACTTTAAAAGGAAGATGATCTTTAAAAACCTAAGGAATTTGTTAAATAAGTCATTTTTTTTAAATGAAAAGGAGGAAAACAAAGCTTTATTAGAGCTTGTGCATCAAACCAAAGGAAGTTCAAACTGTAGATGAAAAAGAATTGAGCAAGAATCTAGCAGTAAGAGGAGCTTCACAAAGAAGGAAAAGCTGATAAGTTCACTTTGTGGGTTTAATTCCCAGAGACATGAACTTGTTCACGGGACGAGATCACTTTTCCATCTTTTATCTCCTCAATAATTGTGCGAATCTGACGGGTGGTTTTGGATCCTGCAGGGAGACAGAGGAGGAATCAAAACTTAATTGCAAAAAAGAAAATAAAGTGACAAAGAATTCCACCATTCTTTTCTCCAGCACCCAGGTAAACAGGATTTTTTTGGGGGAGGGGAAGCAAGGCTAATGTTTCACCCAAGTGATTTCTTTTTCAGAGCAATTATATTGAATGTTTTACCATTTGGAAAGAAAAGATAATGCTCTGCATTGATTGAAAGTTCATTGGATGTTCATTTCAAGAATAGTGCTTTGTTTACAGAGAATGGAGCTGGTTTCTAAGGCTTTTATACTGTTATTTGATAATTAAATAACTTTTGGATACTTTTTCGTGTTAGAACCGAGGCTGAGTAGTTTAGCATAATCTATTTGCTTGCAGGGGGCAGAAGAGAGGCTTCATCTACTTATTTGCTTTAAGCATCAGGCTTCTAGTCTGGCAGTATTAATACCAGGGTGTTTAACTAAACAATTAATAAAATAATAATAATAATAATCAGGGTAGAGGCAAAGGAGCTTAGGCTGGCTAGAGTTAGCCTGCTAGATCCAGTGAGAACAAAACACTTATATATATTCCCAGCAATGCATGTTTATAAATGCAACTGGGATTCATCTTATTCAACTTTTCCTTAATACGTCTTTTTCCCCTCTTTTTCTCCTATTTTTCACTCAACCCTCTCTATTTTTCTTAGGCAAAGTAACTGTGTCATTTTTGCAGAGTACTCCAACAGTGGGTCTTCTTAATTTCTCAAAACATCTCTGGCATCAGCTCAAGTCTTCTTTCTCTTAGGAGGATCAGGAAGGATGTGATCCTATTGATCAGCCATTGACATTGTGCATCCAGTTTTCTTCTACCAGAGTCAAAGCTCTGATATGGGAGAGGTGAGATAAATCTAGTCCGAAAGAGGGGATTCAAAGACAGATCTGCTCAAAGGACAGATGACCTTCTGGTGCATGCTTTTAGAGGCCATAAGATTGTTACAATCATAGTTACAATCATAACTAAAAGAGTAAACAATAGTAATTGACAAAGTTGTGACCCAATGTATGTTACAATCTCTTTTCAAACACATAAAATTTAAAGCCATTTGAAAGCCAATGTTTTAATCAACCTAAGGATCTTCCCATTCCCCCAATATCCTTTTCTTCTATCTCCAAATTAGGTGACCAATTTGCCACTTGAGAAAACTTGATGTGCTGTGCCTTGGAAATAAAGTCAGCAAAATTGCCATGCTTCCGTGAGGGCAGTGCTGACAGTTTCCACAGTACCTATTTGTAGAATGAGGAGCAGGGAAGAGAATTTTGTTACCTACAAGCATGAATCCTGCACTAAAAACCTCCATGGCTGCCTGTGTTAGCTAGAAAGTATGAAGCATGAAAGAATGGAGCCATAATAGCAGTGCAGTTGTAGCTGCAGCCTGACAGGCAGGCCTTCTATTGCAGCTCACTGGTGCAGATCACAGAGCCCAGGATCCCCATGCTGTGAAATTTCAGAAGTTGCCATGGGAATTTCTACTACAACAAAAAACAAAAACCAGTGGCTGCCAAGTGGGGTGATGCGTTCACTTAGATAAGGGGTGTCAAACTGCCAGCCCACGGGCCGGTTGCATCCTGCGTAGGCTGCGCCCACCCCAGCTCTGGCAATGCAAAAAGTTGTGATATGTCACGACACATCACATGACATGGCAAGTTTGACACTCGTGACTTAGATAGTCAACACCGAAATAGTCAGTAGTTGAACATAGCCCCAGGGCTGATGGAAGCAACAGTTTTGTCTTCCTTAGTTGTTTTCCATGCAATATAGAATATTTGCCTAACAATTGGGAAATGCTAGTTTTCTAATAGATAGATTGCCTTTTTTCAGACTCAGCTGACTTAATGGTAGACTGACCCTGATATATTGTATAGACAATGTTGTGAGGACACATCTTTCACCAATGGCAAGGAACTCAATCTGCAGCTGAAGCAGGGAGGTGTGGGTGAGATGATATGGGTGGGCCATTGTTTTGGTTGCAACAAATCGTCACCTTGTCTATTTATTTTGCAGATCTAGATTCTCCAAGAAGGAAACTTTTAAAACTAGAATAGATTCAGGCAACATACTAATTAAACATCAAAACTCCAGTAGATCCTTACCCTCTACAGCTGATGAGTACTGGGGAGAAATACTACATGAAAAGAAGAAGAAGAAAAAAAGACCAATTAGAGAAACATAAAAAGCAATGCAAAAAAATGCAGAAGTGATTGTCAAAGTTGCTAGTCTTTAATAAGAAGGAAAAATGACACCTGATCTAAGTCTGATTTAATTCATGATAATTTTTTGATAATAAAATTACAAGAAGTATTTTAGAGTGCTGGACACTTTAGTCATAATCATTACATTTTCATTTGTGCCCCACTACTCTATTGATAGACTAGTAAAGGCAAAGAATAAAGAATAAGATCTTGTTTGAGTACCACCTTTGTCATTAATTGTATTTGATTTACAACCATTGCAATCACAATTGCCCAATTTAGTGTATTAATAATATGTACTAACAAAAGTTTGAAATAGTGGAAGAGCTACAAAAATCATTTTAAATAATTACTGTTAGTCCTACCGAATAGATTTCAGAATATATTTCAGAAACCCTACATTTGGTGAACCCTTCAGTGAATCTTACTCTGGTAGTCCTCTGACCTTCACCATTTTCCCTATTAGCCATTTTGAGTACAAATGATAGGACACTTTTGACATACTAAGCTTCCTCTCCCTCCAGCAGACGACGATAGGTGGCAATCTCCTGTTCCAGGCGTGTCTTGACATCAAGGAGAATCTTATACTCATGGTTCTGGCGCTCCATATCACATCTCAAGGTAGCCAGCTCCTCTTCCACATTGATGATCAGACCCTGGATGTGGGCAAGCTGAAGACTATAGCGAGATTCTATGTCAGCCAAAGTCCCTTCCAGTGCTGCTTTCTGGGAAGAGAGAAGTGATAAAAAGGAATATAAACTTCCTATTTTGATAAACAAGCCCTTGCAATTTGGGAAAAACAAAACACTAGATTACAAACTATTATTTACTGAGCCGAATGGTTGGATACACATATTATTGGAAACCAAAAGCAAATCAACCTCATAATGGATTAACATAATAATAGTGTAACAGAATCCAAAAGTGCATGTAGCCCCCCCTCCCGAAACTATTGGATATAGCTGCCAGAGCCATTAAGTTTTCCTCTATATTATAAGAGAATAAGAACATTCTTCACATTATTTGTACAGTGTTTATTTGATGTTTTAATTTATTTTTTTTTAATTAAAAAGACATTTATTTCTGTCCTACCCTCACCCACTTTTTTGTCATAGCTTTATCTCCTTTGGTAGTTTTATATCCAGACTATCATTCAAAAGTCAAATACATCTTCAGCCTAACACAATTGCCCATCTCTAATTTAGCACAATATATCAATTCAGTATAAGATTCTACAAAGTTTTCTGGTGCATTGCTTAAGAAAACATGAATTGTGGGAGGAAATGTATCCCCTCACTCACTCAAGAAATCTGCCTGCCTGGACAACTTACCCACAGGGAACCTCAGGACACTCTTTGAAAACAATTTAACTGAGAGGTTATTGCATGTAGGATGATGCTGTTGTCAAAAATATACCATTCTTATATGTATAGTAACTACAAATAAGTGTTTGGCAAGAAAAACTGCCTCATTTTTTGCCACCTATTTTCATTCTGTTTGATAAAGAAAGAATTGGCTTTTGAAGTTTTATTTGAAAGAACAGAGAACGTGGATAAAGTTCTCTAGAGAAGAGTTTGACATTGTGGGTAGTTATGAAGTGGCCAAAGAGCATGTAGGAATGTCCCAGCTTTTATATCCCAGTTAACTTTCCAGAAGTCTCGAGCTATAGGGAGAATAGGAAACGGCCTTGGAGGACAGGAAAAAAAAAAACCACTATCAAGGCAATAGTCAAATAAGCATGGATTGAGCCCATTTCAAGAAACTAATATGAGAAAACAGACAGGCCCCTCTACTTCACATGAAGATATGGTAAGGGAGGGGGAAACAAATTCAGACTTGCAAGATTCAGTTTCCATAACTATTACAGTAAAAGTAATTCTGATCTACCTGGCAAAGTTTTCTTGGATCGGTCTAGTTTACAGGGCTGACAGCAGCTTCCCTGGATTTCCACACTAGGAATACATTCTTAGTGAGGATGTCATAAAGGGTTTTCTCTCCTGGTGCTTATTTAGATTGGGAAGTCAAAAAGGCTTGAGTATAATAGAAGGGTATGTTATAGAGAGCAGCAACATAAATGGACGACTCGTATCATCTTCAACAGTAAAATCAGCTGAATGCTCAACAGGCTGAGAATGCAGTAGAAAAAAAGCAGTTTCATTCACAAGGAAAAAGGCATCTTTCAACACAGAAATACAGAGCAACTCAGGGAAGAAATGAGGGCAGTTTTGTTCTCTCAATGAAACAGAAACATATTTTGCACAATGCTGTAGTTTTTTTACTTAGAATATAGAGAGGGCAAAACAAAAGCAGGTTTGGTTCCTGTACCGTGCTAAGCTGGGCCTGCAAGTCTATCTCTAGGCCTTGAAGGGTGCGTCGCAGTTCTATGACTTCTGATTGGCCACTCTGCAGTTGTTCCGTATTGATGGCAACTTCTCGATTCAGCTCTTCAGTCTGTTAAGAAAGAACTACTGAAATGTCATGGTGCTCATATCAAAATAGTCAACTTGCTTTCAAGAGAGTATGTTTGTCTCAAGGAAGTCCCCTACCTTGCTGAAGAACCAATGCTCAGCATCTCTGCGATTCTTTTCTGTCAAGTTCTCATACTGTTCTCGCATATCTGCCAGGATCTTCGTCAAATGGACACCAGGAGCAGCATCCATTTCCACAGTGATTTCTCCACCCATTTGGCTTTGAAGAAGTCCCATTTCCTGTTTGAGAAACACCCCCCAAAAAGTCCTCCTGTTAGCCTGGATAATATCAGTGTCTACAGTATTTCTAAAATAAGTAATGTTGGTTTACTTTATTTAGCATGTGTCAGATTTCAATCCATCATGATATTTAATTTTTGTTTAATTGATTGATTTATATTCTAGTTTATTTGACCATCCATCTACCCAAGAAACTTTAGATGGCAACCAAGATGAAAACAAAGAAATGTTTTCCTTAATATTTGCTGAACATCTAGGGAAATATGTTCCTGAAGTAATACATATAGATCAATAAGTTATATTCCCAAAATAACAGATAAATACTTTGGAATAGATTCATACCAAGAAAAATAAAGCATTAGTAATCTTTTT
Organism: Crotalus tigris; assembly: GCF_016545835.1. Classification (NCBI taxonomy): domain Eukaryota; kingdom Metazoa; phylum Chordata; class Lepidosauria; order Squamata; family Viperidae; genus Crotalus; species Crotalus tigris. Next base: position 1,177,775 of record NW_024097068.1, read on the forward strand.
AGATGTAGGGAAAGCTTTTGATAACTTGTAATGGCATTTTTTATTAGTAATATTAAATAAAATCAATCCTGGAGAAGAATTCCAAAGCTAAATAGAAAACGGTTACCAACAGCCAGCCTCAAAGATTACAGCCAGTGGAACATCTTCTGCAAACCTTTCCATAATCAAGATACCAGACAAAGATATCTTTATAAGAGGCCTCTACTCTTTCTTTTATTATTTGTGATTGATTGAGTAGTATTAAAAGACAAGATTCAAAAAGACTAACAGATATAAAGCCTCAAGGAAAGGAATACAAAATGAAATGTTATGCAGATTATATAGTATTAGTTATTCACACAAACATATATTAGTCTGCTCTGTTTGCTATACTGTAGTCAGTTGGCTTTTGTATGCAATGCAAGGTTCTGGTTGCTGCCTGATCATTACAGGTCCTGGTTATTTGAGGGACCTCTTGTCTCCCATAGTATCTGCCCACTAGATTGATCTGGCTAGCATGGCGCATTCAGGGTTTCATTGATTAAACAATGCCATCTATCAGGATCCTAGAAGTGCACCTTCTCTGTAGCCTTGCCCGCCCTCTGGAACATACAAGAATCAAACAGCTCCCATCTTGCTGGCAGGTATTTAATACTTTCATAGGCTCTTTGACTAGGCCTTTGGCCAGGACAGCTGGCACTCCTTTTTTCCCCTCTGGACTGGTTTTCTTTGCCATAATTGTTATTTTGTCCTGTGGTTTTTGTATGTGTGTTTTTGTATTGTTCTTTGTTTTTAAGTGATTTTAACAACACTAAACTGCCCACAATTAGTGTGAATCAAGTGGCATATAAATTTAATAAATTATTATGGTTTGTCACACAGTCAGCCAAATGAATTTGACATTTTTAACCACCTACTGTATCAAGTACTTCGCAAGAACCTGGGATAGGCAGGTGTGGATCTTTGTTGATGTTAAAGGTATGATTGCAGGGTGAAGGTGTTCCCAGTAAAGCTGCCTTTTGCAATTGACAGATGATGATTTTTGTCAATACCAGTGTTATTATTATTGTGATAGCTGATGAAAACAATTAACAGTTTTGGTGAATTTTCTGAATTTAAAATTAATAAAAGATTCTGCACAGAAAGAATCCAGATGCCTGATAACAAAAAGTGTAATATCTGGGATTGTATGACAAGTTGCAATAAAGATATATTTCAAAATAATTATAATAAGTTACAGAGAGAAATTTAAAAAACAATATATTGAAAAGTAGAAAAAATTTAAAAAAATCTTCTGACTAGGAAGAATTATGCTCCCAAAATTAACATATTACCCAAGATAAGCACTAGAGCAATTATCGAAGATAATGTTTTATTTCAAATGGCATACATTTTAAATCTGCAAAGAAAAATCAGTAGATGTATATCAGTGAGAAAAAAACGAAAATAAAATTCAAAAATTTACAGGATTCGAAAGGCAAAGTTGGGTCTTATCACCATGCAAGCTGTCATGATTAACAGAATGGATAAAATCCCAAGTAGCAGAATGTCAGTATTAAAAGAAACTGGCCTAGCTAACAGGATTTATGTATTCATGGAATTTCATAGGTATTTATTATATAAGGAAATAAAAGAAGACAAAATCTAAAAGGGCATATTCCAAAAAAAGATAAAACTTAACTGATGTTGTGGACTAGAAGAGAATGACTTGCCAAAAGTCACCCAGTCAGGTTTTTAAGAAGAGGCTAGACCAGTGGTTCTCAACCTGTGGGTCGGGACCCCATTTGGGGTCGAACAACCATTTCATGGGGGTCGCCAAACCATGCTGTCCACCATTTTGTTCCCTTTTCCCTAGCTGTCCTACTCCCTCTTATTGGTGGCCACACCCACTTGGGGGTCACCACAACATGGGGAACTGTATTATGGGGTCATGGCATTAGAAAGGTTGAGAACCACTGGGCTAGACAGTCACTTGTCTGAAATGGTATAGGTCCTCCTGCTTGAGTAGGGGCCTGACTAGAAGGCCTCCAAGGTTCTATTCTATTCTATTCTATTCTATTCTATTCTATTCTATTCTATTCTATTCTATCCTATCCTATCCTATTCTATTCTATCCTATTCTAACCTAGTGTCTGATATGTGATATAATATCTGGTCATTATAATTAGTACCTATTCATAACCTTATGCTCTATAAATTTATCAGAATACTTTTGAAGAGCTTCAGTTAATGGCCATCAAGGATGGACATTTTAGGATGCCCAATAGTTTGCAATTTAGAAAAATTGCACAGAAGATGTATATTCCCTCTCAAAAAAATAGAACCTGGGATTATCGTATGAAGCTGAGTGATAAGATATTCAAGGTAGACTAAAGAAAATACTTCTTCCTATAGCATACAGTTAAACTATATGCCTGTTGAACTCATAGTGGGGCTGCATATTTAAATTAAGGGTCTCTATGCAATTCACACAATACATTATAACTTGCCTATGAACAAGGTGATACAGATAAAATGGAACAAAGCACGAAGCATCAGAATACAGGTAGTCCTCGATTTACGATCACAACTGAGCCCAAATCTTCTGTTGTTAAGACATTTGTTAAGTGAGTTTTGCCCCATTAAACAATCTTTCTTGCCACAGTTGTTAAGTGAACCACTGCCGTTGTTAAGTTAGTAACATGGTGTTATGTGAATCTGGCTTCCCCATTGATTTTGCTTGTCAAAAGTTTGCAAAAGATGATCACATGACCTTGGGACACAGCAGTAATCATAAATATGAACCAGTCACCAAGGGTCCAAATTTTGATCACATGACTATGGAGATGCTGCAGCTGTCGTAAGTGTGGAAAACAGTCATAAGTCACTTTTTCAGTGCCGTTTTAACTTTGAATGGTCACTCAATGAACTGTTGTAAGTGAAGGACTACCTGTACACATTTGAATTGTCAAATCAAGTAATGAAGAGTCAAGAGCAGGCAATTGCTGAGCCGAGGTGGCGCAGCAGTTAGAGTGCAGTACTGCAGGCCACTTTAGCTGACTGTGTTCAGCAGGTCAGCAGTTCAAATCTCACCGGCTCAAGGTTGACTCAGCCTTCCATCCTTCTGGGGTAGGTAAAATGAGGACCCAGATTGTTGGGGGCAATGTAAATATATATATATATACATTGCTTACTGGTGTACACCACTTAGAGAGTGCTTGCACTTAAAGTGGTATATAAGTCTCATAAATAAATAAATAAATAAATAAAATGCAGCATGTTCATATGTGAATCAGGTCAAAGTCTTATTTCGCACATAAAATCACAAATCCAAAGACTTGTTTGCACTCAACTATTCAACAGCTGTGATGCAAACTTTTCAATGGGGCACTGTCTGTTATATATTCTCTTCACAAAACATTTGCTATGAGTGCAAATATTTTATGGATTACCATAAAGTATAAACTAATTGCAAGTTCACACTCCCCATTTTAACAATGTGTATGCTATGTGATGGTGGCAGCGGTATATCTTACCTCTTCATGATTCTTCTTCAGGTGAAGCAGCTCCTCAGTGAGAAGTTCAAGATTCTTTTCTAGGTGAATCCTGGTTGAGGTTAGATCATCCAGAACATTGCGCAAGCCATTGATGTCAGATTCAACACTCATGCACAATGCCTGTTCTGTCTCAAGCCTAAAATCAGAAGGGATGACTGAGTGATGGTGAAAAATGTAGAAGAGATGATATTTGGTCCTATCATGATGATGGCCTTGATGGCAACCCTCCAAACACTTACTTGTTTTTGAAATCATCAGCAGTCAATTTTGCATTATCAATCTGTAAGAGGACATCGGCATTCTCAACTGTGGCAGAAAGAATCTGAAAGCAGCATAGAAATGGAATGAAGAGTTTCTATAGGAATATCTTCACATTTGAAATTTCTGGGCATGCAGAGTATCTATGTCCCTCACCATAGAACAGCTGTAATCCTCAACTCTTTAGAGTGTTAAGTAGAGTAGAGCTTCTACCGTGATTGTAATGCTCCAAAATCAACATCATAGCTTAGTAAAAGTCTGATCAGCAACTTGAACTATTGAGTTCACCTGTTACTTTAGAGAAAGCACAGAGAAAGCACAACATTTCTCCTGGAGTTGCAAGACTCATGCCACCTCATTCGTGAAAACTCCTCATTTGTTCCACCTCCCTGGTGCTCAGAGTTGACCTTCCCTTTAATAGACAAGACACTTTGATACCTTGGAGTTGAACTAACAGTGCTGAATGTAGAGAAATATTTACCACTTCTCCAATATGGTATTTTTTTAAAGGAACCCTATAAATGAATAACATGTCCTATCCAAATGCAAGATACTTTTAGCTTTTTCTGTAGCATAAAGCTGAATGTCCAAGAGAAAGTATATAACAGAGGGAGAGAAGAAGCACTCACCCATTTTTTTTTCTGCACCAAATTGATTCCCCCCCCCCCAAAAAAACCAGCATTTTCCTCTGTAAGGCCACTGAAACTTTGCCAAGGTATCTCAAATAAAAGTTCCTACAGCATTGTTACTATGTTGACTGTGAACACGTCACATAGATTTTTTTGAGCTAATAAAACATCTTAAAAGATTTCAAGCTTAAAATGTAATGGATTGTGCAAAGCTATCAAAGTTAGCTTCCCATATTAGCAGATTGTTTCAAGACATAAATAATTCTCATTTAATTGCCTGTACTACAATCTACAGTAGATAATCAAGACCTACACTCCCAAACTAAGATTTGTTCACTTCTATATTTAACTATAAATATGCTTGATCTTATATTTATCCCTCCCTTGATGCCTTGTCTACTTCCTTTTTGGTCTTCACTCCATCTGTCCCATATTTAGCTGGACTTTAGATAGAAATATTTTTTTTACCTTCCCTATAATGAACAAGGCTTATTTATTATGCTTTTCTAAGCTTTTCAAAATGTATTTTATATTTATACAGTTTTATATTGCACAGATTTACGGAGACCATAACACAACAGTGAGATGAACAGGCTATGTCATTTCTACACAAAGTCAACCTTTGTCCAAAAATATTGACTCAGTCATAACACCAACTTGATGTTCATACACACTAAAAAGACTAATCATTTAACATCTTACAGTGTAAAGGAATGCTTTGTCCTGAAATTACAAGGAATAAAAATGAGGATTAACAAGAAAAACATTAGCCCTCTCCACTCACATAGCAATTAAATTCTGGTCCCTTAAGACCAACTTGAAAAAGAGAAACCAATCAAAGGAGTCACTTTTGCTAACTGCTTTTCATCTGCTACAATATCTTTTTTTAAAAAAAAGTACTCTGCCCAATGCTGTTGCTAACAAGTGCTTGTAGGCATTTGTTACTTACAATCAGATATTTGGCATGTTTTTCTTTATGGATCCCCCTGAAATTTTCTTGCCATACCTTGCTCCTCAGGTCCTCAATTATCCTGAAATAGTAGCTGTAGTCACGGTCTGGACCAGGTGCCTGCTTCTGGTACCACTCCTTGATCCTGACCTCCAGGCTGGCATTAGATTCCTCCAATGCCCGCACCTTGTCCAGATAAGCAGCCAGGCGATCATTGAGGTTCTGCATGGTTTCCTTCTCGTTCCCAGCCAGAAGTACATCACTTCCACTTCCACCCACAAAACCACCAGTTAATCCTCCTCCAAGACTTCCACTAAGGCCCCCACCATGGCCACCAGCGAAGGTGCTGTAGTAACTGCTGCCCCCGGAAGTACCACCCAAGGTCTTTCCAATCCCAGAGACACAGCGAGCATTAGTGACTGAAATACCACCAGCTCCACCATGACTGCTAGAGGCATGGCAACCTCTACCAAAATGGACCAGGTTTTCTCCACTAAAACCTACAGGTCCTTTCATAGAGGAGGAGGAAGTGCTAGTGTAGTGCCTGATGATAGTGGACATCTTGCCAAGGAATGGAGCCACTTAAACAACTGCTCTGTTAAATTCTGAAAGGACTGAAAAACTAAGAGTTCTCTCTCATTCCCGGCTGCTTTTATTCCCACTGTGGGGGCGTTATGTCAAAGGCCCTTTCTTTCCCGTGCATTCCCCAGAGCTTTCATCATCTCAGGCATCAAAGCCAAATTCTGCAATCGTCACTTTTTTTCCCCTCAGTGGCCTATTCATGTATTTGTCTCTTTCCTGCAGATACACCTTGTCCCATAAAAGGTAGTTTTGTGTTTCCCTTTTGGAGTGTGCCTCAGAAACAGGACTAGCATTGCTCAAGGGGGTAGTTGAACATGACAGAATTTTTATGTTTAAAATGCACCCAGGGAAAGACAACGAAAATGCAGTCTTGCAAAGGGGAAACTATCACATCATAAATGAGAGTCTATAGAAAGCCTGAGGCTTTTTACAATTATTGTACAAAATCTGGAATGTTGGCTGTTCTGAAGGCTACCTTATAGATTGCAGATTTTACAGATTGCTTCTGTACTTATATATTAAATGACAAAGTCATATATGTAAGTTGTGCAATTGCCAATTGATAGTTTTCTTTTCAAGGCAAGTAACCATGGAAATTGAGGCAAAGAGCTTCTAAAGCAGGTGTCCCCAACCCACGGACTGTGGTTCACTAGTGGGTTGCAGCCTGTTCAGAACCAGGCACACAAGCACAGATCCACTTGCACAAGTAGTGAGAGCTCGTGTTCAGACATGAAGCTCCATTTGTGTGAGCAGCGTGCACATCCCACACTCATACAAATGGAGCTGCACATGCACATGTGCACTTATCTACTGCATGCACGTAACCATCCCCTCTTCCCCTCCCCTCCCCCACTGGGCCAAGATGGAAAGGTTGGGGACCACTATTCTAAGGACCACAGCCTATATGTGAAAAGGAAAAAATGGTTCTACACAAATGGTTCATTGTTTTTCAATGCTAATTCATAAATATAGGAAAGTAATAGGATTCGAGTGTGTCTAAACAAGTTGCATACTTTTTACCAATGGGCAACCACAGGCTATGTTTGGATATTCTGATAAACAGAACATATTTCAGAATCTGATCTCTAGTTTTGCTGAAGTGAAGGTAGACTATTTCCTGATTGGCCCAAATTTTTCAGGATATCTATAAATGTTACATTCTTCCCTATTTATGAAAGCTGCAAAAGAATTTGTTATTGTATTCAGAATTTGACTAGATCTATGTTTCTCAATCTTGGCGATTTTAAATTGGGTGGACCTCAACTCTCAGAATTCTCTGGCCAACATGCTGGCAGAAGAATTCTGGTAGTTGAAGTTTGCACATCTCAACATTGTCAAGATTGAGAAACAGTGGACTAGATGATTCGTAAAGTATTTTCAATCCCCCAGGCAATGGCCCACTACCGGGTCTTGAGCTGTTCAAACCCGGCCACGGAAGTGGTGTGTATGTGTGTGCAGTCTCCATTTGCACGAATGGCAGATGCATATATCTGCCACTTATGTGGAACCATTGCTTTCTCCCACACACACACCAGTCCACAAAGCCAGAAAGATTAGGGAATTCTGTTCTAAAGCTTACATTCTATTGTTTTAAGAAGCATCTGTTTCCAAATTTACTTTTAACAATAAAGAGAGTGTAAGGAAGTGATAGGAAAGAATGAAAGTAATTAGTTTTTAAAATCTGTTTCTATGTGTAAAATTTCAAATTTGAATACTTTAATTTAATAAGAGCCTATAACCATCCAGATGTGTGGAGTATTGCTGATGGCTATGTTGGATAAAATTGGTGGGAGTGCAGTTCTGCCTACATGGGAGAGCCTAGGCTCCCCATCCTTGATTTAAAACAGCTTTTCTCAAAATTGGCAACTCAAAGGTGTGGACTTCAACTTCCACAATTCACCATCCATCCTGCTGGCTGGAAATTCTGGAAGTTGAAATTCACACAACACAAAGTTGCTGTAGTTAAGAAATACGGCTCTATAGAATAGATGGTGGACTACTAAATGGAAATGCAATCCTCTCAGACCTTGGTTCATCTGTGATGGTCTGATATTTATCTGTGGTTTCTATAATAATAATATGGGTGAGATCTGATTTTTTTTAAAATGTAGAGATTGTCAAATCCTGGGGGCCTGATCCTTAATTCAAAAAAGAGCACAACTGTACAAGGCAAATGGTTCTTGCATTATTGCTTGCTAGTGGAAAGTTGTATCTTTATATTCAAATTATTTCCTGAAATAAAGATATTGCGGAGAAGTACAAATGTCTGTGAAATCTTTGCCTGATATGTACAAATATGAATGGGTGGTGATGGAAAATGCAAAGCAGAACTGATTGCTCAAACTCATGACAACTATGATAAGGAATATCCACCATTACCACACTAAGCTTCTATCTCATCTAGGTGAATCACAGTTAAAAGGTGAGCCATAATGGATGTATTTACCTTTTTCTGAATTCCTTCTTTAGCAATAGCAGCATGTAGACTTGTGGGACTCCAACACATTGTGCCACTCAGCTTTTACTGGAGAATATGGCATTCCTAATTCTGAATCTTGCCTTCCTAATTGCACCAAGAGTATTTGGGGACTGACTGGAAAAGAGATGAATTCTGAACAAAATGTTACAGATTTCTTTTACCAAGAAGGGCAGCAATCCATTAAAGCAGAATCTGCTGCAACATGAAATTCAGTGCTAAGCAAATCCATCCATGATCATTTTTGTCCAAAAAACTTGCCCCTAAACATTCTTTGTTTCTGAAAGATACCTGCAAAATATCTCAAAAAAGTGTACACAATGATAGAAAGGTATACTTTCAAAATGAATTTCTGATGCTGTGTACGTGAAAATAATCTTGGGAGACTTGGTTCTCAGAGACACTGCCTAGGGAACAGTCAGATCAGAGACAGCATAGTTCACAGCTGGATACTGGGCAGGGCATTGGGTCAGAACAGACCCTCCCTAATTTCTCAGGGAGTAAAGGAGAAAAGAGGAGGATTGTATTTGGACTTGCAATGTAGCCTTTCACACAATAGAATTAACTCATCTGGTCATGTTTCCTATCTGATCCACCTGGTAATCTGGTAGTAAAATTTACATTGAAATAACTCACAACAGGGAATCAATTATAACATTAAGGAAAATTATGTTAAAATAAAGGAAGGAAAAATTATATTACAAATTATTTAAGTTGTGCAAAGTTTTTTACAAAAGCTTTACATTATTAGGAAAATTGCAAAAAAGGAACTTCTTTTTACAGATTGTTCTTGTCATTATCAAAGACTTGTCAGAAATTTGCCCCACTAACAGAGACACTGAAACCTATTGGATTTTTACTGATTTGTAAATCATTGCTAATGCTCATTCCCAGACTTGTATGTTTTTTGAACTTCTCCTTATGGACCAGGAAATGTAGAGACAATTTACACTGAAGAATTTTGTTGAATTACAATTCCCATCACCTCCTACCAATATGTAATAGAAGGCCACAGCTTTAGTTGGCTGCCTTAGAGTACCAGATTAAGGCTAGGGATCCTTGGGTTCAACTCTCCTCATTGATAAAGCTCTTACGTGTTATTGCATCTCAGTATACCTAATGATGCCAATGTTATGAAGATCCAAGAAATGGACACAATGGATTCTATTAATTCCTTGTTTTATAATTCTAAAGTTTGTTTAGGACATGTTCATAACCATTGCTTTGTTATATCCTGAAATACAAATTCTGATAAAAAAAATGGAGTGAGGAACAGATTTAGAAAACCAGGTACAATTGATTCTTAAATATAGGTCCTAGTACCAAAGAATCATATCCACTGCTCCTGGTGTCTCTGGCCCTGATCTGGAATCTTGATTAAAAGCATTGTTAGTATTATATCAAATGTATAAATGTACAGTGATAGAGAAGCACAGAACTGCTTGATTGGACACCTTGGGTAAGACCATCTACACTGAAGATTTTAGATTCTAAATCATCTGATTTCTGCAATCAGAGCTGACCAATGCTAGCTAACTTGAGAACTTAGAACATGGGTGTCAAACTCGCCGTGTCACATTGCTGGAGCTGGGCTGGGTGCGGCCTCCACATGATGCAACTGGCCCATGGGCAGCAGTTTAACACCCCTGACTTAGAGCATACAAAAATCTATCCAAGAACAGATAGGTGGCAGAACATTGGTTGCAATTTAGCCACATTTAGTACTTTCATGTCTTGACAAGAGTGCCAGCCCATATAAGTGAACCTAGCAATTGCCTAGGGCAGTGGTTCTTAACCTGGGTGATATTGCCCCCCAGAGGGCGATTTCATTTTTCAGGGGGGTAATGGAACAAAAAGGGGCGACGCGGGGGCGAAGGAACAAAAAGGAGGTGATATGGGGCGATGGAGCGAGAAGTTTTGGGAACACTTTTGAGACTTTTTCGTACAGTGAATCGCTGTAAATCTGTCGTACAAAAATATCAGATCACTCGCTATTAGTGGATTGAATTGTGTTTTCAAATGTTCCTCCAGCTAGTTTCACTACAGAATACCGTACATATGTGAATACGTATCGCTTATCTTCATGCACGTTGTGCAGCAGCCTCTATCCATACAGTGGCGTGCCATTGGCCAGAACGGGCAGTGATGGAGGGGGGAGCGCTTCTTTCGAAACATTGCATGCTGAGTGGCTGTCCCCTGTGACGTCAGCTGTAATGTTAACATAACTGTTGAAACTAGGTTTATTGACGTCCATGTGTGTTTTTCTAGTGTTCCAGTGGAGTCGGAAATTTAATTTGCAGGTAGTGCCTTTCATTTTGAAGACCTCTCAACATGGCCGAGAGGAGGAAGTGTTGCCAATATTTGACGGAATATCTAAAATTGGAATTCATTCCATCTCCTTCCAACGTACAGCTTCCGTTTTGTCTTCTTTGTGAGAAAACATTTTCAAATGAAGCGATGAAGCCTTCCCGACTTATTTGGTAAGAATTCATTAGGATAAAGCCGACAAACCAGTATCGTTTTTCCAATCCTTAAAGGCCAAGTTTGAGAGTCGCAGCACTGTTGGGAAGTTATTTGGAAAATCATCACTCATCGCCAACAAGGGGCTCATTTGTTCCTATAAAGTATCTTTGTTGATAGCAAAATGTGGCAAATCTCACATTATCAGAGAAACACTGATTTTACCAGCAGTGAAACAGATCGTTGCCACCATGTTGGGGCCCAGTGCAAGCACTATCACGCAATCGATTCCTTTGAGCAATGACAGCATATCAAAAAGAATTGATGAAATGGCTGCTGATATAGAAGAAAGGCTTATTGATATCTTAAAAAATACAGAATTTGTGATGCAGATTGATGAGTCAACGATTCATGAAAATGAAGCCTTGTTATTGGCTTATGTCTGTTTCATCTTAGTTCCTGAATTGCAGTTTGTTCTTATGCCCTTTTTATATTTCTTTTTGCTTCTTAAATTTCACTTGTAATTCAATCATTAAACGTTACTGTTTTTCTTTTCGAGCATTTCAATTTCTTGAAATTGAATTTTGTTTTCAGTGGTCATTACATTTAAGTGTCTTGAATAAATGTCTTGACAAGAGTGCCAGCCCATATAAGATAATAATTAAGTACATGTATCACGAAGTTTGGGAATAAAGTGACAGGTGGCACCAAAATTTTTCACACAGTTGAAAAATTGTGTTTGCATAAATTGAAGAATTATTTTCTATGTTGTGATTGAGAGGTTATGTTGGGGGAGGAGGGCGATGACAACTTCCTCATTGGCTCAAGGAGGCGATTCATTCAAAAAGGTTAAGAACCACTGGCCTAGGGCACCAAGTTAAGTAAGGTGCCAAAGCTCAAAAGGAGGGGGGAAAGGAATAAAACTACATATTAGGTGAGAGCAATGGTCCATGATTTCACCTAGAGTGCCAGGTACTGGGAGCAGGTTTAACGTTGCCACTGTGCTGGACTTCAAGCTGTATTTGCCATCCTGGCAAACTCAGTACTTCTTGGGAACCAGACAATACTTTCAGCTCAGTCCATTTAGGTTCAGCTGCCAGAAAGAAACTGTATTCATCTGAAACTTGCCCTGAAATCTTTCCTATTGATTTTGACAGTGAATTCCTCTGCTTGCTGACAATTAGTGACTTTGTAAAGTTTTGTCCAGCCAGAATACCTGCAGCTATTTTGGTCTACAGCAGGTGTGGGAAATCTGCAGCCTATCATTTCTCATGCGCATAGCCCCCAAAGCAGTTCAAAGTGAAACCACACATTTTCACATGAACTATCTTCCTCATTCGGCTTGCAAAGGAAACACCTAAATAGGAACACTAAGTCTCTGGAGAATTTAACATATTCATTTTGCGTCTGAAATCCCCTAACTCTTTAATGGGCTGGAAAATTCAGTTTCCCTTCTCATCTCAGAAGCCAAAGACAATTAAAAACCCCAAATGCCATTCCTGACGATAACAAGATGTAAAACAATGGCTAGATTTACATAGTATGCAGCTTTATGAAGGGCTTAACCATGCTTCTTAAATCATAGTGGCTGAGATCACTGTACAAAGCAGTAAATTACAGTGGGGGACCTGCAGTCCCTAAGTCACACTCCCCCAATTAGATGTGGAATTTCAATTTCCAGAATTCCCCAGCCAATATGTCCACTGTTGAGAATTCAGGGAACTGAAATCCACATATATGGTGAATGCCCTAGTTGCCTTAATGTGGTTTGTGAGACAGGATTGTGTGTGTGTGTGTGTGTGTGTGTGTGTGTGTGTGTGTGTGTGTATGTTTTCTGAGGTTTTCGCGGGTGTTTGTATGTAGGTCTTTGGTTATTCAGGTTTTCTCCCACGTAAAATTGGAAGTGTCTTGGCGACGTTTCGACGAAGTCTCATTCATCATCTTCAAGCTGGTGCTTTCGGCTTCGTGCTTCTAGGAGCAATGTGTGATTGTAGCTGTTTCCTCCTTTTAACTGCCAGTGGGGGTATGAACTGATTGGATGAGAGCTTGGCTGTGTTCTGATTGGATGGAGGTGTGTTCTGATTGGTTAGGAGCTTGGCTGTGCTCTGATTGGCTAGGGGGTTGGCTGTGCTCTGATTGGCTGGGGGGTTGGCTGTGCTCTGATTGGCTGGGGGAGTGTTCTGTTTGGGTGGGGGTTTTGTTGTGCTCAGGTTAGTCTGAGTTGCAGGGGGGTTTAAAATGGTGAACTGCATTGCTATTTCTTGGCTTCGCGTTTGTATATATAGGTCTTTGGTTATTCGGGTTTTCTCCCACATAAAATTGGAAGTGTCTTGGTGACGTTTCGACGAAGTCTCATTCGTCATCTTCAGGCTGGTGCTTTGGGCTTCGTGCTTCTAGGAGCAATGTGTGATTGTAGCTGTTTCCTCCTTTTGACTGCCAGTGGGGGTATGAACTGATTGGATGAGAGCTTGGCTACAATCACACATTGATTGTGGGAAACAGCTACAATCACACATTGCTCCTACATTGATTGTAGGAAACAGCTACAATCACACATTGCTCCTAGAAGCAGGAAGCCAAAAGCACCAGCCTGAAGATGATGAATGAGATTTCATCGAAACGTCGCCAAGACACTTCCAATTTTATGTGGAAGAAAACCCGAATAACCAAAGACCTACATACAAACACCTGCGAAAACCTCAGAATATATATATATGTTTTCTGAGGTTTTCGCGGGTGTTTGTATGCTGCATCATTAGCCACTTTAAACCCCTCCAATCCATACATGAAACAAACTGATACCCACCATGAAGATGAGGCACGACCACAAATGTGAAGCCAAAAAATAGCAAGGCAGCCCACCATCTTAAACCCCCCTGCAACTCAGACTAACCTGAGCACAACAAAGCACCCACCCAAACAGAACACTCCCCCATCCAATCAGAGCACAGCCAACCCCCCATCCAATCAGAGCACAGCCAACCCCCCATCCAATCAGAGCACAGCCAAACCCCTAACCAATCAGAACACACCTCCACCAATCAGAACACAGCCAAGCTCCCACCCAATCAGTTCATACCCCCACTGGCAGTTAAAAGGAAGAAACAGCTAAGACCACACATTGCTCCTCAAAGCATGAAGCTGAAAACACCATGAAGATGACGAATGGGACTTCGTTGAAACATCGCCAAGACACTTCCAATTTTACGCAGGAGAAAACCCAAATAACCAAAAACCTACATACAAACACCCGCAAAAACCTCAGAAAACATACATATATATATATATGCAAAATTGAAAAATGAACCTTTCTTGGAAAGGAAACAAAAGCTATTTTAGCTTAGCTTTGGCCTGTCCAATTTTTGTATTGTCTCTACAGATTCTACAATCTACAAGTGTGGCCTTACCAAGGCATTGTAAAGTGGTATTAACATTTCATGTGATCTTGATTCTATGCCTCTGTTAATGTAGCCTAGCACTGTGTTGGCTTTTTTGGCAGCTGCAGCACACTGCTGGCTCATATTTAAATGATTGTCCACTAGGACTCCAAGGTCCCTTTCACAGTTACTACTATTGAGCAAGGTACCCCCTATACTATACCTGTGCATTTGGTTTTTCTTGCCTAAATGTAGATCCTTGCTTTTTTCACCATTGAATTTCATTTTGTTAGATAGTGCCCAGTGTTCAAGTCTGTCCAGATCCTTCTGTATCTTAAGCCTATCTTATGGATATTGGCTATTCCTGCCAGCTTGGTGTTGTCTGCAAATTTGATGAGTTCCCCATCTATCCCTTCATCCAAATCGTTGATGAAGATGTTGAAGAGCACTGGGCTCAGAACAGAGCCCTGGGACACCCCACTACACACTTCCCTCCATATAGATGCGTTCCATTGAGGACCACACGCTGAGTACGGCCGGTCAGCCAGTTACGGATCCATCTGGTGGTGATTCTGTCTACCCCACATTTTTTATCTTATCAAGTAGTAGGTTGTGATCTACTTTATCAAATGCCTTACTGAAGTCCAAGTAAATTATTTCCACAGCATTCCTCTGATCCACTAATTTTGTCACTTGGTCAAAGAATGCAATAAGATTTGTCTGGCATGATCTATTTTTGACAAACCCATGTTGGCTTTTAGTAATGACTTTGTTTGTCTCTAGGTGTTCGCTGATTCATTGTTTGATTATCTTTTCCAAGATCTTCCCAGGTATTGAGGTCAGGCTGATAGGTCTGTAATTTCCTGGGTCCATTTTTTTTCCTTTTTTGTAGATGGGAACTACATCAGCTCTTTTCCAGTCCTCTGGTAGTTCCCCTGTGCTCCAGAATCTTTGAAAAATATAGTTCAGTGGTTCTGAGATTACATCTGTCAGTTCCTTGAGAAACTTGGGGTGTAATCCATCTGGTCCTGGCCATTTGAACTCGTCTAGGCTGGACAGATGCTCACTTACCATTTTCTTGCCTATCTTAACTTGTGTTTCTATTCTGTTTTTTATGGCACTATTTTTGATAGGTTGGTCTGTTTTTTCCCTTTGTGTAAAGACAGATGCAAAAAACAAATTAAATAGTTCTGCTTTCTCCCTGTTGCTTGTCACCTTCTTGCCACTTTCACCCACTAATGGACCAATCATTTTCTTCACTTTTTTCTTGTTTTTTACATGTTGAAAGAAGATTTTTTGTTATTTTTGACTTTGGTCGCAAGCCTTAGTTCATTTTGAGCCTTGGCTTTTCTCACTTCATCTTTGGAGGCTCGGGCTATTTGCTGATATTCTGACTTAGTTATGTGCCCCTCTTTCCACTTTCTATACTTGTCCTTTTTATATTTCAATTTGTCAGAGAGTTCTTTATGCAGCCATTCTGATTTCTTTTGAGAGCTGTTATTTTTCCTCTTTGTTGGTATTGTGCTAGACTGGGCTTTTATTTTCTCATTTTTCAAAATTTCCCAAGCTTCTTGAATTGTTTTCCCCTTGAGGATTCTCATCCATGGAATCCTTCCCAAGCCCTAAGTTTATTGAAATTAGCTCTCTTGAAGTCCAAGACTCTAGTTTGACTGTGTTCTATTGCTTGTTCTTCCATAATGTTGAATTCCAATATTGCATGATCACTTCCTCCCAGGGTTCCTATGGCTTCAACACCTTCTATTATTTCATCTCTGTTAGTGAGAATTAGATCCAAAATGCCTAATCCCCTAGTTCCTTTCTCTACTTTTTGGCAGACAAAGTAGTCTGCTAGGTTTGCCAGGAACCTGTTTGATCTTCCACTTAGTGCAGAGTTTGTCTCCCAGTTGATGTCAGGGTAGTTAAGGTCCCCCATTACTATTGTGATGTGCTTCCTACATACCTTAGTTATCTGACTAGCAAAAAGTTGATCTATTTCTTCTGTTTGGTTGGGTGGCCTGTAGTACACACCTACGGCAATGTCATTCCCCCCCTCTTTTATATTGACCCAAATGCATTCAAGACAGTTTTTATCATTGTTGTGCTCTATTTCTGTAGATATGTAGTTATTTCTTATAGAGAGAGCAACTCCACCTCCTCTTTTATTTGGTCTATTTCTTTTAAATAATTTAAATCCCTATAGCTATGTATTCCATGTGTGGGTTTCATCCCACCATGTTTCCGTAATGGCAACAATATCATATCTGCCCTCATTAACGTGAATTTCTAGTTCACACTGTTTGCTGTTCATACTCTGTGCATTGATGTATAGACACTTGAGTCCTTTATGACCGGCCTTGTGTTTACTTTCTACATAACCTCTGTGGTGCCTGAGTTCCCCTATTGTCTTACCACCTATTTGGTTAGTGCACTTTGTGTGGCACTCGCTATTAGAGGCTTGATTTTGCTTGACAGCAAGGTTGGTATTCTTGTCCACACACACATCTATGTTACATGCACTGATAGCCCTATAATTTTTAGATTGCCGGGGACAGGGCTGTTCTGTATCAATTAACTCACTGTCCCCGCTGTTTAGTTTAAATTTTCCTCCAGAAAATCTGTGAATTTATAGCTGAATTTATAACTCTCAATCATGGAGAAAGCTAGGGAGTTCCAGAAAAACATCTACTTCTGCTTCATTGACTATGCAAAAGCCTTTGATTGTGTGGATCACAACAAATTGTGGCAAGTTCTTAAAGAGATGGGAGTACCAGACCATCTCATTTGTCTCTTGAGAAACCTATATGCGGGTCAAGAAGCAACAGTGAGAACCGAACACGGAACCACTGATTGGTTCAAAATTGGAAAAGGAGTCCGGCAAGGCTGTATACTGTCGCCCTGCCTATTTAACTTATATGCAGAGCACATCATGAGAAAGGCAGAGCTAGATGAATCAAAAGTTGGAATTAAGATTGCCGGGAGAAATATCAACAACCTAAGATATGCAGATGATACCACTCTAATGGCAGAAAGTGAAGAGGAACTAAAGAGCCTCTTCATGCGGGTGAAGAAGGAGAGTGCAAAAGTTGGCTTGAAACTCAACATTAAGAAAACCAAAATCATGGCATCCGGCCCTCTCAATTCCTGGCAAATAGATGGGGAAGAAATGGAGGTAGTGACAGATTTTATTTTTCTGGGCTCCAAGATCACCTCAGATGGGGACTGCAGCCAAGAAATTAAAAGACGCTTGCTCCTGGGGAGGAAAGCTATGGCAAATCTAGACAGCATACTAAAAAGCAGAGACATCACCCTGCCAACAAAAGTGCGTATAGTCCAGGCCATGGTTTTCCCAGTTGCAATGTATGGCTGTGAAAGTTGGACCATAAGAAAGGCTGAGCGCAAAAGAATTGAGGCCTTTGAACTATGGTGCTGGAGAAGACTCCTGCGAGTCCCTTGGACTGCAAGGCGTTCAAACCGGTCAGTCCTAGAAGAGATCAACCCCGACTGCTCTTTAGAAGGCCAGATCCTGAAGTTGAAACTCAAGTACTTTGGCCACCTAATGAGAAGGAAGGATCACTGGAGAAGAGCCTAATGCTGGGAAAGATTGAGGGCAATAGAAGAAGGGGACGACAGAGAATGAAATGGCTGGATGGAGTCACTGAAGCAGTAGGTGTGAATTTAAATGGACTCCAGAAGATGGTAGAGGACAGGAAGACCTGGAGGAATGTTGTCCATGGGGTCGCGATGGGTCGGACACGACTTCGCAATTAACAACAACAACAACAAACTCAGTCCCTTTATTTGATGGATGCAAACTACTTGTTGATGAATTGGTCAATATCTGTCCAGTTCTTTTCTATTAGGCTCTCATATTTTTCATGCTTTTCTGTCAGCTCTTGGTGAAGTCCATGCTAGAACTGGCCATTATTTTTATAATGATTTCGCCACACATTTAATTTTAGAGACCTCTCATTTCCAGTAATAGAAAAAGTATCAAAGTTATAAGTGGCAATGCCAGCTGAGAATATTTTTCAAATTTGCAAAGTTTAGTTTTTCCCAAAACTGGTGCCCTTCACATATTCTTGAAGGACAAGACTTAGAATTCACAAACAGATATCAAGTTAAGGAATGTTGTTTTAAACTGATCTTCGCTCAGCAGGTGATATTATGCAATATCTCTGATCCTGGAGGCAATATGGTTATCATAACAAGTAATCTATTTACCCATCTCCTTTTAAGGTGGTATAAGTTAATTGTTACCAAGAATTTAATAGTAGAGGTATCTTTTAAGTAGAAAGTTAATTTTAAGAATGATTTTGATAAATTTGTTATGGTGTTAAAAATGGGGAATCTAGGGAATGCTGGGAACAAAATACTAAGAAAAGCGGGATAATCAAAAACAAATATTTTTCCCCACATATACAGGAATGGGAAAACATGTAAATTTCTGACTATTTCAGCACAATAAATCTGCTCAGAGGCATTGGGAGTGAGAGGTCAGTAAATTCAAGGTTGTGATCAAGACTGCACTACCACTACTTTGACTTTTTTTTACACCCTCACCCCACAATAAATGCTTCTGCTTCTTTTCCCATTTTAGCAACATGTTTCTTCAAGAACTCTGCTTGTGGGACCTCCTTACTTACTTGTAGATCTTTAATTGAACTTGCTCTTCAATTAGTTGTTCTGAATAATTTTTGCTTTGAAACACAAATGGGCAACAAAATATCTCTTGAGATATTTTTGAAGGGATTAAAGAATATTTTTTAAAAAATTTGTGAAGATTTATAAAATTGGCTTGTTTGACCAGATTTAAAAGAAGAAAATAGTTAAATCTTGTTGCCCTTATCAGACATTTAGCAATAGCATTTAGCACATATTTATATTTACTGGCAAAGATTGATTAGCATTGCATGTGGGCCTTTTTTCCCCTTATCTAAGAGATAAGCTATGGGAAGAAGGAAAATTATGTTTTATTTTGAGACAGTGATAAGCTTTTAAAATTGTTTTTACCTGTTGGAATGAAGGAGGAAGATATTACTTTCTCCTTTGGTTTTCCTTTTTTTTTTTCTGTTTCACACACTTCTTTCTTTTTGGTATTCTATTGTATTTTTTTGTAATTTATATTGTCTCTTATCCTCCTCATTTATAATTCTTAATAAAATTATTTGGGGGGGAAGAAAATTGAAATTTACTAGCTCTTGAAATTCTCAGAGGTCAGCCTAGTATTGTTAGCCTGCAGGATTAGACTTACATTATCAATGCTGGCTGAAAGAATTTGAGAGGAAGACAGGAGACAGTGGTTTAAACTATGTGTTAATTCCTCATCATCAAATAAACTATGTGTTAATTCCTCATCATCAAATCTGCACCTAATAGAGTTGAGTTTTGTAGGATCTCTTTTGAGCATATGGAGATTACCTACCTCTCTCTATAACCCAAAATAAATGTGGATTGGGCGTGAATCTCTGTGTCTATCATAGAGTGCATTTGAGAGATCTGGTTTCAGTTGGAGATAGTTCAGATTTTTTTAAGCAAAAATGTCTAACTGGTTCAGTATCAGTACATAAATTATTCAGGAGATAGTTTCAACTTAATCTCTATCAATGCAAAGCTGTAAGAGAGACAGTTCAATTATGCTACAATACCTGTCTGACTGTGAATAAAAGCAAACTAACTCCCTTTTTCTCCTTATCTATTCTGACATGAGCATACATAAACAAGGACCTAATCCTTTTAGTCCCAATATATAATCTGTTTGCTGATGCTAATCCCACATGTTGACTTTTTAGGATATTGCTTGATCTTTCACCAAAACCTGGTTTTTCCCTTGTGTCACAGGAGAGCATTTTCATTTGAAGAGCCCACCTAGCTTATGCCAGCGGTCCCCAACCTTTGCAGCTTGGTGGCCCAGCTGGGGGGGGCAGGGAAACCAGATCGGGTGAGTAGCAAGCTGGCACATGTGCGCACGTGCACACACAGCTCCACTCATGCAAGAGAGAAGAGAACCCTTGAGGACACGGTCTCAGCTTCTTCAGGCTTCTTCACACCAAAAGGTTTGCAAGCGCTGGATGGAAGGCCTGAAGCAGAGCGAGATCGTTCCCCCAAAGACTTTCGTCCATTTGCAAAATCTTTTGGTGCAGAGATCTCTTCAGACTCACCAAGGCTGCCCAACACTCCAAAAGTGAATCAGGTGTCCTGCACAGGCAGCCTCAGTGAGTCAGTGAAGCTGAGCAGGTCCATTCATCCTCTGCTCTGACCACTCTGCTTTTGGAGCATTGGGAGCAGGAAGCTTGGTGGCCCGTTGGGGAGGGGGAGACAAAACTTGGATGCGCAAGTGGTGGGCCAGTGTGCATGCACACGCAGCTCCACTCATGCAAGAAGCCTTTGGTGTGCCGCAAGCACAAGTGGGGCTGCGAGGACCAGTTGCAAATTGACCATGGCCCAGTAGTGGGCCAGGGTCCCCAGGTTGGGGATCCTGGGCTTATTCTGTAATGAGTCTCTTGCACTCATTTAAAAATAGACAGTGACCTGGGATCCTTCATGTTAAGGCTGTCCCTGATCTTTCCAAACATTCCTCTGTAAAATGCATAATTAGTTGAAAGATTAGGATAGACTTCTTTGTGCTATATTGTATAGGACAGTGGTTCTCAACCTGTGGGTCAGGACCCCATTTGGGGTCAAACGACCATTTCACGGGGGTCACCAAACAACGAGTCCACCATTTTTCCCCCTTTTCCTTAGCTGTGCTACTCCCTTTTATTATATTGGCTTTTGAAAGCCAATAGAATAAACTCTCTTGAATAGAGTCTAATTCTATTGGCTTTCAAAAGCCAATAGGAATTGTCCAGGCTGTCTCTGCCCTGCTGAGCCCGCCAAAAGTCCCATTCTGCAAACGGTGCTGCACCAGTTGAGTAGTCCTCGACTTACGACCAGTTGAGTAGTCCTCGACTTACGACCGGTTGGGGGTCGCGGCATTAAAAAGGTTGAGAACCATTGGTATAGGAGATGATGGCCTTTAGCTCTACCACTGTCTTTCCATTGCAGTTTCATCATCTGTAAAATGTAATCTGGCCACTGATTGAAATGCTCTATGTAAAGTATCTATTTATCTCATCTGTAAAATGTAATCACTGAGGGTGCAAGAACAAATGATAAAGCCACAGTATATGGCTTTACAAACTATCAACAATAAAGGAAAATTAGATAGTAAAACATTAGAAAATATATATATAGCCGAGTGTTCATTTTTTTATTGAGGAACACTTTTTTAATGGGGTGGCTCAATAGCTCAGTGGTTAGGACAATGGGCTTGTCAGCTTGAAAACCAGTAGCCCAGGTTCGAGACCCAAGTGCCATGCGACGGGGTGAGCTCTCATCCTCAGCTCAGCTCTTGCCAACTTAGCAGTTCGAAAACATGCACATACAAGTAGATAAATAGGTACCACTTTGGTGGGAAGGAAACAGGATTTTGGGGATATCATGCTGGCCACGTGACTGCAGAAATGTCTTCGGACACTGCTGGCTCAATGGCCTTGAAACAGAGATGAGAATTGGCCCCTACAGCCCACAACAGCTAGCAGAGTAAAAGCCACACAGACTCTTTTACCCTTTACTTTTTTTAATAAAACATGCTCTTCTGCCTTTAACATTTATTTCATCTGCAGATGTCAGCAGACTTTCACGTTTATCAGCATTCCAGCAAAATCATCCCCTGCTGATTTCTGAAAACTAAACTGCTGTTAAAAAGAAAGGGAAGCTGGATGCGTAAACTTTATTTCTGGGTACTTACAAAAAATTATGTCTCTAGCTCAGGGGGGGAAAAGCCAGATCACTTAACAATGCAAAAGGCTTTAGTTTGGGTTCTGTTCCACAGTTCGTTGAATCAGTCAAACCCAAGCCCCCAAATGGGGGGAGGGGTTTGTTCATCACATATGACCATTCTCTAGTGAGGAAAACCATCCTACCTAGAAAAAAAATAAT